>NC_080192.1:48350962-48997108 GCF_030028045.1 Hippopotamus amphibius kiboko
CTGTTGAGTGATTTCTTAGTAAGCAAACTTCTCTGAAACACTCACTCCACTTGTAATCACTTACTTTATTATGTCTGAGTTTCAGGCATGAGGGCAGGGCCTTGGTCTGTCCTGTCCACCATTGTTTCTCAAGAACTCAGCATAGCGTCTCGCACATTTGTGTTCATTAGAGAGAAAAACAAAAACAAAAAAACCACACACACAAAAGAAAATCAACCTTGTCTTCTCATGAGGGGAAGAATGATGCTAATGATATACCTTTATGTGTATTAACAGGCAAGAATGGCTGGGGGAAGTAGGGCAGACACTGCCTTTAATCCACTGAGACGGATCCAGGCACTAGTTGATATCCCAGAGAAATGTCAAAGATGCGGGGAGGGGGAACTGAACTTGACTGTCCACACCTTCATTGCATGCACAGGAGGATAAACAGTAAATCAGCAGCAGAGGGGATACAAGTTTGATACAAGGGAATGCTTTCTGGTATGATAGTAAGGGTGGTTAAAAATGGGTTGGAATATAGAGGAAACATTCCCCAGAGGCTTCAGAAAACAGGCCAGAGTCCCATTTCAGCTGGTTATTTTGGGCTCCCACAGGCAGCAGGGTAGACTAGACAGCCTCCTAAGGTCCCATCGTTCCATCTCTCTGACCCATAATAAAGCTACAGACACTGCTGTTGCCAGTAAACATGCAAACACACATACAGACGGGAAACGCGTCTAGCCAGTCCTAGGGCCGTGCTGCCCTAGTTCCTTCTCTACTGAACACTCTGAATTCACCTTTTGTTTAGAAAACTACCTCGGTCTTTAAGCACGGCAAAGCTCTTTCTAGAAAAGACTGGTTCTGCATTTGAAAGCAAGAACTGCAATGCATACTAATTTAACTCTTGTGTCGACACTCACCTAAGTAGAGGATTAAAAAAATAACCTGCCACTCTGACTAATTCCTAGCATGCAAAGAAAGCAATCTGGACACTGCTGTGTGTCCTATCCAGGGAGGAGAGGCACATCTTCTCTTTCTCTGGTTTTAAAGTGAGGGAAGGGAATGGTCTTGAATATGCAGATGAATCTAATTTAATTAACTTTTATGACCACAGCTCCTTTGAGATAACCATGGGAGCCAATTAGATTCCATTAAAATTCAGTCATTTCCCTGAAACTTCAATGAGACACCCTTGCCTCCTCTAAGAAAAAACAAAAAAGTGAAAAGATGTAATCAGAAATAACAAAAGAGAGTAAGCTGTCTGCAGCAGCTCTGCGATCTGGTCTTCCCAGAAGCTGCTTACACAGTCATTTGCTCCAGTTCATTGCCCTAAGCCTGGCGCTGCAAGCAGCAATGTGAAATCATTCCAGGTCAGTCATGTAATTGCTTGACCCCGAGTTTATCATAAACTGAAGCTGTGAAAGGTAAAGGGAATGATATTTCATACTTCGGGGCAAAAACTCAAGCTTCGTGAGGGTGAGGGGAGAATTGCTTTGACCCTGTTAGGCCAGAGATGAAGAGGAACTTAGGCCACTTATTCCTTTGCTGCCCAGTTTTGTAACATTCTTTTTTCTTCCCGCATTACAAATGCAATACATATTTATAGTTAAAAAAAAAAAAGGAAAAGTACAGAATGGCTAAAAGATGCTGTACATATCTAGAAAGAGCTTGGAAGGCTCTCTTCTGTAATTTTGTTCCCTCCCTTCCCCCTTACTAAGCAAATTTTAGAGGACTTCGTGTGTTTGGGGAGGGCTGGGAGGGCTGGGAGGGCGTAATGAGTGCTTGCAGTGGGGGTATCATATTCCAATTCCTTCCTCTCCCTTTCAATCTATATCCCACGCCACTTACCTCTCTGGTCTCTAACGCTATGTAATTACATAGCTGCCAATGGTTTTTGAATCCTGGCCCCTAAACCACTTTCCATGGTTAGAAAAATGTATGGTGGGTCCACCAATTGTTTGATCCACCCTGAACGTGCCTTGAGATGGGTTCAGCAAAGTGTGTCACTGGGTTTCTGGGAGCTGTGTTGCCTGCTAGTTAAACATTTTATGTCTTATGACTACAATATTACAATTAATCTTAGCATGAACATAGGAGCTACTTCTATTTCTTCACAGACACAAGCTATCCCTAAAACAAATATATGCGAAGAGCTGGTCACAGTGTCCAGCAGTATATGATTATATAATTGCGCAGGCTATTAATTGGGAGGTAAAGTTGCTGTAAGAGGCTTTTTAATCAAGTAGATTCAAGAACTCAAATTTTATATTTCCCTTAGTTAAATTTTAAAAATAATAAGTGCTTGAGATATAACAAAGGCACACAATTATAAAATAATTAGAAAGGAAAGAGATGATGATGTGGAAAATAGACACTTCAGTGGTTCTAAGGGAAAGAAGAAATAAAGGTAATAAAAAACGATTAAAACCAAATCTTTTATTTTCCCACCAATAGTTTCATCTGTCTTTGTTTTCAAGAACTTTAGCTTAACTGGGTCTCAAAATGATTCCCTCTGCCACGTTCTACTGCAGGGTTGAATCATTTTGTGTCTGAACTATTGTAATTTCAATAGCTACTGTCTATCGAGCACTTACTACATGCCAGGCACTATATTCTAAAGCATGCATCAGTTTATTTTAACCGTCATAGCAATATTCTGAAGTTGATCATACCATCTGGGGCAACTGAATACTTAATATTCATTATCCCCTCTTCTTGTTTGCTAACAGAACCCAGTTTTGCTTGGGGTATTAGTGTATACAACTAAATACTTTACCAGCCTCCATCACTGCTAAGGTGGCTTTGTGATCCAGTTCCAGACAATGAGATGTAAGCAGAAGTCTGCTGGGAGCTTCTGGGAAGCTTTTTTCTTTCTTGATGAAATGGGACACAGAGCTAGAGTCACACTCTCACCTTGTCTCCACTTCTTTCTGCCTTAGGTATAAATGTGATGGCTGGAGTTGTCTTTGGTATAAATGTGATGGAGCTGCAGCAGCCATCTTGGAAACATAAAGCAATGAGCCAACATGCTAACAAAGGCAGAAAAAAATCTGGGATCCTGATGGTATTGTTAAACAGCCAAACTGTGTCCAGCAACTGCTTACCACTGTACTTCCAGTTATGTAAGAAAAAGAAATAATTTTTTCGGATAAGGAAACCAAAGGCTACTTGTAACAAGTAACTTGCCGAATTTATATACTCTTTCAGGGTTGGTATAGGGATTTTAACTCACATATTCTGACTCTAGAATCTAGAGCTTACTCTCTCAGACATGGTACTGTACCACATCCTCATTCTGTTAGGTTGCAAGATCTACTCATGAGTTTCTTCGGAAACTTGAGCTTGATCTTGAGCCTCCCTTTGACTTCTTTTCAGAGATGCCAGTGTCAAGTGTTACCTTGTCTGAACAACACACATCCCTCTCTTACCATCCATTTCTACTGTGATGAAAACCAGATCAAAACCATCTCACTTTCTTGCTTAGAATCCTTGACAATGTTTCTTCCTCTACAGCAGGGTAGACAGTAACCTCAACTGTCTAGAGTAATATAGATAACATAATTGGTAGAGGCAAGGAGATTGTAAGAAAATCAATTGTGTTGGTGTATTAGTTATCTACTGCTGTGTAACAGATTACTCCAAAACTTAGCAACTTAAAACAACAAACCCTATTTCTTACACAGTTTTTGAGAGCCGGGAATCTGAGAGCAGCTCCGCTAAATGGTTCTGGCTCAGGCTTTTCACAAGGTTGCATAATTTAGTAATGTCTGCCATGGAAGAAGGTAGGGAGAGTAATGACATGTGCCTCTGATGGACACACATGGCCATATAATTTATTGCCCAAACCAAGACAGTTTTGAGAGTAAAAGGGGGTGCTATCATAATTACACTAAAATAGTGAATTAAATTGTGCTATAAATTGGAACTGACTCAGAGAAACCAGGATGTGTGGTCACCATCCACACAGCCCTTCATGAAATCACCCCAGTGTCATCTCTCGCTGTTCACCTGTGCTCATTAGGGCCACATCAGAGACTCACTGTTCTCGGAGCACACGCACACTTCTAAACTCCACTGCCTACTCTCCTGCTGTCCCCAGTTCATCCTGTTTTCTCCTCATCCCCCACCCCCCCACGCCTGGCTTGTTTCCTCTTAGACTTCAACTTCTCTAAGTCCTAGCACAAGTATCATTTCTTTTATCTGCTGTTTTTACCTCCTGCCCTTCTTTCCAGGCTAATTGCTCTTTCACGAGGGTTTTTGTAGTACTTTATACATATCTTTAATGCAGCATTTATCCCTGTAACACACATACAGGGGCCATGTATTACTTAATTAGGACTCTCATACCTGTCTCAGTGTCTGGCACAAAGAAGGTGCTTGATAATCGTTCACTGAATTGTTGTTTTGTATCTCACCTCCACTCTTTTTCTTTAATACCTACCCTCTGCAGGAGATAATAAGGAAGAGTGAAAATGCCAAGCAGGCAGCGAGAGGGAGGTAACGCGGGAACGGAGAAAACCCACAAACTGGATAATTGGTTCTTGAATTACTGACCATTAACCTAAGTTGTGCTTGTAGTAATTTCAAATTCTTCTCTTGCTTTTTACTTCCAAGTGAACAGAAGCTGTCTTCACTGAGAATGAGTTCTTTGTTAATAGTAAGACTGAATACTATTGCCTATACTAGAGAGACAAAAAGTACTCAGTGGATGCGTGTGCTTTATAAAAGCTGTCTCCCTCAGAAGTTCATAACGAAGGATTGAAAATCAATCCCAGGCCTACACAGGGCATATAGGAGGATTTATCCTCTCGTGTACATATCTAACACTTACTGATACTAATATGCATGGTCTATAAACCTTGGCGGGCGGGGATGGGGTGGGGAGAGAAACTGACGGTGAGCAATGCTCTCTATAAATTCTTATGAATGAAATTAAGCTACGAGATACAAAATAAATAGTTCTGTGGGACTTAGATGTGTTTGTTGGAGGCAGGTAAGTTAATGGTAGGACACAATTACATCTACTAAATTGTTTTTAATTTTAATCTTAAAGCCTGACATGAGGTAGAGCAAATGATAATCACATGGTACATTTTCTTTGGTGGGATTTCATTTGGTCTCCTTTTGAATTAGAGGCCCCAGAAAACTTGGACCTGGTTCTGGCTCTGGTCCTTCTTGGCAGTGTGATTTAAAGTAAGTCATACACAAATGAACCTATCTATGAAACAGAAAGAGAATCAGCGACATAGAACAGACTGGTGGTTGCCTAGGGGAAGAGGGGGTGGGAGAGGGTTGGATTGGGATTTGGGGATTAGCAGATGCAAACTGGTATATATAGGATGGCTAAACAAGGTCCTACTGTATAGCACAGGGAACTATATTCAATACCCTGTGATAAACCATAATGGAAAAGAATATGAAAAAGAATGTACATATATGTATAACCGAGTCACTTTGCTGCACAACAGTAATTAACACAACATGGTAATTCAACTACACTTCAATAAAAAATAAATTAAGTCTCACCATGCAAATGGAAACAAATCGTCAACCATGGTTCCCAGTGTCTATAAGAACCTGGTTCCTAAGCCTGTGCCACCTCCATCCAAGCCCAGTGCGTGGAAAGCTAACAGAATGGAACACAAATCAGGATCCCTTTCCTCTAGCCGGGAGTCTGCTTTTACCAGTCCAATCTCTGTTACCAAACCAGTAGTACTGGCTGGTGGTATAGTTCTAAGCTCTCCCAAAGAGAGCCCCGCCAGCACCACTCCTCCAATTGAGATCAGCTCCTCTCGCCTGACCAAGTTGACCCGCCGAACTACTGACAGGAAGAGCGAGTTCCTGAAGACACTGAAAGATGACCGAAACGGAGACTTCTCAGAGAACAGAGACTGTGAGAAGCTAGAGGATTCAGAGGACAACAGCACACCTGAACCAAAGGAAAATGGAGAGGAAGGCTGTCATCAGAATGGTCTTGCTCTCCCCGTAGAAGATGAAGGGGAGGTCCTCTCTCACTCTTTGGAAGCAGAGCACAGGTTACTGAAAGCAATGGGATGGCAGGAGTATCCTGAAAATGATGAGAATTGCCTTCCCCTCACAGAGGATGAGCTCAAAGAGTTCCACATGAAGACAGAGCAGCTGAGAAGAAATGGCTTTGGGAAGAATGGCTTCTTGCAGAGCCGAAGTTCCAGCCTGTTCTCCCCTTGGAGAAGCACTTGTAAAGCAGAGTTTGAAGACTCAGACACAGAAACAAGTAGCAGTGAAACATCTGATGACGATGCCTGGAAGTAGGCGTATAAATGCTTACAGTTAAATCTGACCCAGTAAACTAGCTTGTGTGTTTAGGGGTTATACAGAAGAAATCGTTCTTTTCCTTTTCCTTTTCTTATGTTGTTGAATACTTCATGCACAAGGGAAATAATCATATCCCAAAGAGAGAGCGAGCGATTGGCTTGTTTAGCTTTTGCTGTTGTTCTTCCCTGTTATCTGCTTAATAGAACTTTGTGTGGTGGGAAAGATTTTAAAAACACACACACGTACACACAGTATATATGGGGCGATGCACAGGTGGGAGCTGGCAGTGCAGAGAGGAGACACTGGTCTGCAGCAACAGCTTCTACTACCAGCCCTTGGGGCACTCACCCCTGTGCTCAAGCAATCATTGTCAATGACAAAGTGACGATTGAAGTTATAATTGTATTAAATTAATGCTAATAATTTGGATATTTTATTTTATTTCTGGCTGCTCGGGTAACGTTAGCCCTTAACCAAGCATATGTGGTTTTTTCCCTTTTTTTTCCTTTCTGGGTACAGCTGTAAAATATTTGGATATAGGAAATGTTGTGTTATTCTTGCAGCCTTGATATTCAGGGTGGATTGTAAAATATACATTTTTGTGAGATTTCAAAGATTAAGATTATTTTGATAACATTATTTACAGATTTAAAAGATGTGGTTATCACAAGTCTGTTAAGGGGGAAAACTACTGCATAAAATAACTAACTTGGAATAAATATTTTGCATCAAAAAAAAAATTAAAAAAATAAAGTCATAACTTTTCTCTGAACCATTTTCCTATTTAAGATGGAGCTACTAATAATACTTATTTCACAAGGTTAAATGAAATAAAGAATGCGAAAGGACTCTAGATTGGGATGAAGTCTACCAATGGTAGTTAGGACTATTTTTAGGCTGATTTGCCGGTAGCAGTGATGGAGGGAGAGTGGGAGGGACAACAGAATGGAGAACCATACTTAAGCCACCCCCAGGTCTCCGGTGACTGAAACCCTGGTTTGTCCTATGACAGCAAGGTTAATAATAACACCCAATAAAGCATGAGCACTTGAAAATTAGCCTGGGACAAGGTTGGGTTTGCCCGGGAGGGTTGGTCCTGACATCACACGCTTCAAACGTGTGGCTGCCAGTGAGGTTGTTGCTCTATTACTGCCTGCTTTGGAAAGGGCGAGTCTAAATTGGAATTCTCTTTCCTCTGTTTAGGCCGTTTCTGCTGAGTCCCAGAGCGCTGATTATAGTCCTTACACTCTTCAACAGGCTGTTTCATTCTTGACTCACCTCCAGACTCATAAATATTCCTCAGAAAATACAGAGGTTTTATAAGGTGCTTATCCCTTAACCTTGTGCCTTAATGTGTCCTGTGTAACAGCCAGGTCACAGCATCTTTCCCTCTTTATTGTCCCTGACCTGTGCAGGAGCAAAAACCTTGACAGACTTTTTTAAAGAGAGTTTCTCTGCAGCTGTGTGACCTTGGGTGGTTTCTTCATACTGAAAGAGGGGTGACAATAACGAATGTGGAGGCTGTTGTGAGCTTGAGCAGTGACACAGAGAAGAGCACCTGGTACGCGGCAAATATCCAGTTAACGTAGTTGCTGTTATTATTATTCATAATAACATTAAAGGCATTCAGAACAAAACATCTGTAATGAGTCCTGGAAAGATTAATTTATACTTAATAGTCAAGAGGCTAGCCAACAATATTTTCCGTGTGCTGACTTAGAAGAAAGTCCCTGCCTGGAGGGAGAGAAAAATGTCAGCACTCAAAAAATCTAAATAACAATATAATAGATGGAGGCCATTTCAGTACATTTAAAAACTATTATGCAAGATAATCCAAGGTGGACTGAGTGTGCAAACAGTGATTTTTTTTTTCTTTAGTTGAGTAGTTTGCCTGGGTGTCACTCTATAATATATTGAAAACAGTTACTTGATATTGTATCATGACCATGAAGTGTGACACTGAGATTTGCATCAGAAGCAACCAGCGCCCTATGTGCCAGCTGGTTTTTAGACCAGGAGACGTCAAATGTAGAGGCAAGATCTCTAGGGCTGGCCAAATATATACTACCCCTGGTCACGCACCAGTGCTAGACCTTATGCTCAGTTTCATTTCTTAACGACCTTGATCCTTATTAAAATGGTAATATCCTTACTGTCATAAATTACTGACACGTTTGTATGAGTGAGCTTGGGTCCTGTTTGAAGATTAAGCTTTACCGGAGGAGAAGGCTCTTAGAGAAGCTGGGAGGAGAGCTGTCACTGCAGGGAAGGAGAGCGGGAAGTATGGAGGCTGGGGGAGGGGAGGGGCAGCCAGTCTAAGGCTGTCCTCTCTAGAGAAGCCAGCTGGGCCATCCTGTACCCTTAACGCAGCTTCATCTTCCGTGTCCCTTCTCCGGCAGGCGGCACTGGTTACACTCAGAGAGGTGGAACACAGATTGCCCCCTTTATTCTTCTATTTGTTCTAGGAACCAGGAAAAACAGGTGTTGATCTTATAAGCAAGGAAAGGAGGGCTCATGAGTGGTGAGAAGCTGCACTTCTGGCTTATTTGTAAGGCCTGGCATTTTGACGTTGTAAATTGTCTCCAGGGCTTTAAAACTATTGAATAAAACAATAAAAAAGTAATAAAGAATTTTTAATAGCCTAAAGTGGATAATGTAGTTCCTCTGGTGGGAAAATTATGATGTAACGTTAAATCATTCTTCATGAAAAATTTTTTTTAATGAAGCAGGAACTAACAAAGACTGAGCTGAGAAAAAAACTGTTGTTGAATAATATATGATGCTGAGGTTTCATAGGCTGTTGTGAATAGTTCAAAGAGCTAACGTGATTGAAACATGAAAGTAGGTTTATATTAATTTTTATTCATCACAATCTGAAATTATTTTGTTTATTTATTTACTTGTTTATTGTCAGGCTTCCCGCTAGATTGGGAACCAATGGGGGAGGGCAAGCACCATTTCTCTGTTCTCCACTATTTCTCTGTCCTCCTACCATCTAGCACGTGACTGGCATATATTTGTGGAATGATGAATTTATAATCCAGCCTCATCCACTGGCTCAAAATTACTCATTTCCTAAATTCACTTTATTATAAGTGCTAAAATGAGATATCTGGAGATTGTTTAGAAAAAACAAAACAAAATTCAATCCTGACCTGAAATCATATATGATAATTACAAAAATATTCTTCAACAGACACAGATTACTATGGCTCTATATCTTCAACAATTACCATTTTGAAATAAATTATTCAACATCATTAGATTACTTATAAATGACATCAATCAATTAGCACTGTAAGGCTGAGATTTGAAGGATTTTTTTTTTAAGAGGCTAGATTGGTAAAGCTTTAACTCTTCATATTTTCCAGAAAGGATTAAAGCAATCTGGGCTCTTATCAGGCTCCCTCTCTTCAGCCCCTACTTAAGATTTAATTAACGTGCACATCGTTTGGGCTGCCCATTCTAACCCTGCTGAACACAGGCAGAGGTAAGAGTCTGAACAAGAAGCGTGGGACTGAAGCACCCCAGCCCCTCAGCATTAGAAGAGTGAAACCTGGCACATTTTGATGCATAGCAACGAATCAAAGACTACAGAGCTGACTGCTAAAGACTCCCTTTTATATAGAAGTCCCTGCCGGGTCTTTACACACTGAAATGAATCATTGTCACCTGTGTCAGTTTTGCTCTTCATTTGCTTGCTGTATTTCATCTGTATTTGGAGGTATTAAGAATCACTGTTTGATCTATTGTATTTATTGTCACACACTTATACTTTGGGTTTTCTGCACCCCTATAAAAATATGATGTATAAGGACATTAAAGGGCAGTTATCATCCATCCTGCACTGCCAAGGTGGTTGGCTCTACAGACAGCTCTTGTAGTTTAGTAAGACAAAAGATTTGCCTTTAAAAAAAAAATCTCCATATTAGTGTGACTAGCTTGTCCTGGTTTACCAGGAAATTTCCTGATTTTAAAATAGAATGTCCCAAATCCCCAGGACCCTTTTAGTCCTGGGCAGACTGAGAAGGTTAGTTACCCTCTTCCTAGCTGTGTTGTTGAGAGGACTTTATCAGGGTTTCTTGAAACCAGAGCAAGCAATTGATTTGGAGTCCAGCACTGCATTTTAAAGGATAGTAAATCTCCACCATGGCGAAGAAGCGTAAGTCAATAGGCAGTAAAAGTATACACGTTTTAAGAAACTGCTCTGTGCAGCGTTCTTTAAAGTACTACCCTTTGGAGCCACTCTGGGATTTAAACACCAGTGCTTCACTCCTTTTTGGTCGCAGGAACATAGGGTCAAGTTATCCAGAAGCATTCGAAGTTGTTTAGCGAACTGTGAAGAATTTCACCAGGCTAACCAACATATACATGGGTTTGAAATTGATTCCAGAAGGGCTGATGATGATAGGGTCCATATCAAAGGCAGCAGTGATGCCTTTGATAGAGTGAATCACTGCTGCAAAACAATCTTTTGTGAGAACCAGTTTTCCCCTCCACACAAATGGGATTGATCTGTGCACTGGACAATGCTCCTGTCCTTCCTTCTTCTGTATGGGAACATGCGTAATGAGGGAGGGATGTGCTAGAAGCCATGACTGTCAGGGATTAAGGACATTGTGTCCATGGTTTAAGCACCCCACTCCTGTAGATGTTAATTCCTTGAACCTCTGAACTTGTCAGTCTGATTTTCCAATCCCTTTTTTATGGCTGACACCTAACGGGTTTCTGGAGAGTGGAGGCATGCCATAGCAGAACCAACAAGGGTTTAAGAGTCAGATAAACTGGGTTTAAATCCTGGCCTTGCCTAGTACTGACTATATAAACTATAGGCAAGTCTCTTGCCTTCTTTGAGTCTGTTTATCATCTGCAAAACAGATTTAATGATTCTCTCCTGATTGTTATGCGGACCAAATAAGATGATACGTGTGAGAGTGCTTGAGTTGGTACCAAAATTATACTGAAATAAACCCGCATGATGATGTGTAGACTGTCTTTGGGTACCCACATATCATAGGTGGTCTTTAAGGGCTGCTGGTTTGGTAAATGATGGGCATGAGGTAGAAAGCACTTTAAATTAGGAGTCAAAGAGTATAGGATCTACACTGGGCTCTACCCTTAACCACTCTTGAGCTTTGGTTTTCACTGAGCTCAAGTATGAAAGTTGTGTCAAGTATTCCTACAATTCCTTACTCTTCTACAATTCCGTGAATCTATGAAGTCTGCAATATGTGAATTTGAGGTATGTTTATAGTCTAGAGTAACTATTGTACCATGTATCACATTATATTCTACAGAAGACACCGTCCCGCATGTTTGAGTTCTGCCTCAGGAAGAGTGGTCTCTTGTAGCCCTACATACCATTCAACGTGATCTGCACATCCTTTCCCTACTCCCCAGCCATAGCTGTTTGGAAACCTATCACACAGTGGGCCTGTGAGACTCTGTTGTTGGACATTTGGGATTAGAATATGGAAAGTCTAGTGAATAGACATTGATGCTGCACCTGGAAGGTCACCAGGTAGGTGTTTGGAGGCTGAGGGTAGCATTTTGTGAAAGCCACGATGGATTGTGTGAAAGCAGAGTGAAAGGAGGCAATCTAAGGGGTATGTTTGATGAAGAGAGAGGGACAGAAAGATGGAGAAAGTAACTTATTTGGTCCTTCTTTGTTCCAATCACCCACAGGCCTTGGTGTTCTTTCTACATTTGAGTTCTGTGAGATTTCCTATATTCTCTTTCACCTAAAGCAGATTTGAATGTCTTTTCTGTTCTTTACGTCTAACTGTGCCCTAAGACGTGTGACAACATAGACTGGAAATTGGTAGCACAGACTGGGAAATCTCTGACTGGATTTCGTCTTGTTTCCTTTAGGAACAAGAATTTGGCACAGCACTGTGCATAAAGTGGGACAAAGTAGGTGCTCAATGAATTTATACTGAAATAACATGAAAACCATGTATTTGTGTATGAATAGTGCCATTGATGGCATTTATACCGAAGGGTTAACTGGAATAGTTGATTATGCTTCAGGAAGCATTTCCTTGGATCCTCTCAACTGGGCAAGAAGGGTCATTGAGCACTGTCTTCACTGTGTCCCCAGGACCTATTCAGGATCTGGCTCACTGTAGGCTTGATTTTAAAATGTCTGTTGAGCTGAATGGCCCAGGATTGCTTTATATATCATAGAGATATAAAAAGAGATATAATTTATAGCTGCTCTACATAAGCAGCTTGCAGTGTAGTTGGGAAGATACAAGTAAAACAAACAGAAAACACGGTGAATTTGCAATGGATTTCAAATAGCTGGGAGAATGGAAGGTCAGCGAGGTCTAATATGTTTACAGCAGGTTTGTGCAAGAACAGGAGGTTGAGTTACTTGAGAGCTGGGTGGGATTTGGCAAGGCAGAGCTAGGTGGGGAGGTGGACAAGAGGCTAAGCCAAGGCCTGGGGGCGGTAATGAGAGCTTTGCAGTACTCACACTGACAATTTAACAGTTCACATTAAGAAATTTGAGACCGAATGCCCAAGTATGGGAGGCAATAGAGGTTTTGGCTAAGAGTGCTGACCCTGGAGTTGGACTTTCTAGATTCAAGTCCCAGCTCCACACCCACCTCTTCCCATTACTGGCTTTGCAATGAAAGGCAATTTACCTAACCTTCCTGTGCCTCAGTTTCCTCATCTGTAAAACTGGGGGTAATAATAGTATCCATCTCATAGGGGTGTTGTAAGGATTAAAGGGAATGTTGTTTGTAAAGTTCTTAGATTAGTGTCTGGCACTTAGTAAACACAATGTCCGTAGTTATAATCTGTTGTAGTACACACCTGGAAGTAGGTTTCAATGTAAAGAACTACTCTATTATTAATTCTGACATGCATATTGAATAGCAAATCTCTTGGTCATTTAGGAAGCCAGATACTATCTGAGTTGCTACTGAATTTATGGAGCACTGATTGGGATTGGTTTATGGCAGGAAAGAACAGTAAATGTGTAGAAGCCAGTGGTAGGTAGAGACCTGGGGGTGGAGTTTGGATCTGGTGCATAACTGCTAGGGCATAGCTGCTTTTCCTGAGCAGGGAAGTGATATGATGAAAGTGAGGGAAGGAGAAACAGGGATAGGCAGTCCAGTGAGGACCCAGGAGGGGCTATTGCAATAATTAGGTGTCAGGCGACGAAGGCTGTGGCTGTGAGACAGAAATGCGGTGGGAAATCTGAGAGACTTCAAAGGAACGATGTCCATTTCTCACCACCTCTGCCGCCTCCACCTTGGTCCAGGCCACCATCATCTCTTGCTTGGATTACTGCAGCTCTTCTAACCTCTCTCTTTCTGGCCTCGCCTCCTACAGCCTTATCTCAAGACAGTTGCGCCTTTGTACACACTGTCCAACAGCTCCCGCCTCGCTCAGAGGACAAGCTGAACTCCTCACCGGGATCTATAAGGGCTGCACCATTGGGCTCCCATTACCTCTGGCTTCAGCCCCTACTAGCTGACTATTAGTTTCTCTGCTGCACAAAGCTGTTATCCTTGCTGGTCCTCAAACATATCAGACCTGGTCCCGCCCCCGGGAAATTGCCTGTGACTGTTCTTCCCCTAAATATCTTCAGAGCCAATTCCCTTACCTCCTTTTGGTCTCTGCTCAAATGTCACCTTATTAGTGACATCTTCCTTGACTATGCTTCTGAAAATAGCAGTCCTTCACTCACCTTGACACTTTCCATTCGCCTTACTCTGCTTGGCTTTTCCTTCCCTATCAGCACGTGACATGAGTTCTTTGTTCACTGTCTGATTTCTCTACTAGGCTGCTAGCTCCACGAAGGCCGATATCTTTGACTGTCTTGCTCACTGATGCATCGACAGGACCTAGAACAGTGCCTGGCATATAGGAGGTGTTCAGTAAATATGTGTTGAATGAATGGGTGACTAAGAAGCCATTAGATTTGTTGTGTCAGGCACAGCGGTGGGTGCCCCCTTAGAAACAGCCTCATTTACTCTTGCAAGGACCCTGTCAGAAAGTATTGTCCTCATTGTTTTCCAAATGACAATATCATATCGAGGCATGGAGACAGAGCACAGAGCTGGTGAGTGACACAGTCAGGAGCTGTGTCCATTCTTCTGACCTTGGCGCTGTGTGTGGTGAAGATGGGATGGGGAGGGAGGGGTCAGCAGGTGCCAAGGCTTCCAGCCTCTGAGCCATGGAAGGGCAGAAGAACCACCGATGGAAGTGGGAATGAAGGGAAAGAAGGCCAGTATTCCAGAAAAAGCAGCAGTGGAGTGATGAAACGTGGGACCCAGTAAATAGGGGGAAACCCTTAATCTTGAGTAGGGTGACTACATAATCTATTGACTAAATAATATATTGTCTGAGACCTTTCTGAGAGTCAAAGTGGGCACAATTAATTAAGCTGGAATGGCAGACATAAAGTGGGACTGTCCCAGCAAATGGGGACAAGTGGTCACCCTGGATTTAAGGAATTTTGGAAAGTTGGTGAGAAATCATGTCTAGAGATTTGGGTGTTTCCTTGGAGAGCGACACAGGAGAAGCTGTGAGGATGGGGTGGGTGTCTCAGCATCAGGTTGAGGGAAGAAGGGAATGTCAAGGCCAGCTTCCGAACCCTCCCATAGACAAGTGTGGGAAGAGAAACAGGAGTCCGTGAAAGACCCAGCAGAACCCGAGGGGAGATGAACAGAGAGATGAGGAGGGGAGGTGGACAGGAAGGAGGGGCAGTGGGTGGAGGCCACATTTTGCAGGGCAACTTAGAAGTAGGTCAGCTGGAACTTGGCAACAAAATGAGATTAGAGAATCACTTGCTTTTTGATTTTGTAACAAAATCGTCATCTGTCTCCACAAAGTGCTAAAAGGCATTTAATTAAAGTAGATTAAAATTAATTTTAATTTGAGGGCTTTTTTTCCCTGCTACTGCCCTCATTATATTTTGAGACGCTTCAGGGTGCTTTCAAAGACTGGTTGAGGGTTTGGTGCCTGAGCCTGAAGTTTTCTTGTGCCTCTGCATGACCTGAGTCACTAAAAGATCCTATATTTAGAGTGTCATTGACACAGATACAATCTGGGTCCCAGGTGGAAGATACAAAAGCAAAAGGCGATACTTTAGTGATTTCTTTGGGGTCAGGAAGATTGAAAATCGAGTTTCTGGGCTAGTATATGTAATATTGCTTGAAACCTGTTTTTTCTTGGTAAACTAGAAATTTTAATAACTTAATTATCAGTTTAAGCAGGTGTTTTCCTCCTCAGCCTGTTACTTCAATGAAAAAAAGCATGTGTGTGTGTCTTTGCATATGTAGGGGGTGGGGGGGGAGGGGCAGCTAGTAAACAAACAAAACCTTAGTTCAAAACACTGAAATGACAGCATTGACAAAAATGCTGATGAAGTATACCTCACAATCAAGCTGTTTATCAACAGGTGCTTCATCCTGTAGTGGTTAAGAAGGGAGAGCTAGGTCACTAACCACAACATTTTTGTCTAGCCAGTGATAGTTAGTCCAATTGGCTCAAGCCAGAAGGAGTGTTTTCCAGGTAGAGAGTATGTGTAAATAGCACCTGGTTTAGAGTTCTCAGTTTATCCAACAGTAAAGGCACACAACCAGGGCCCTGGAGACAGAATCTATCCCTGCGTTCTCTGAAAGGAAGTCTTAACAGTTGTGTCTGAGAGCAGCATTAGGCAGAGGATACAGAGCAAGCCTTCCCCGCAGTTCCTTTTCATCACAGCAAATGTGTGACTGGGCTGAAGTCACAGTGGCGCATAACTTCTGGGAACCAAAGGGAATAAAATCTCACAGGAATTCAAAGGGAACAAAATCATTAACATTGAGCCAAAGCCCGCTGGCATGCATCACAGAAATCAAATAGATATAGAGGGCTTCTCTGAGAGCAGAAAATGCATGACTCCAGGCTACCCCTGCGCAAGATGCTAATATCGATACCTCGAACTGGTTTCAGAAGCAGTCCGTCTGAAGCTGGCTGTCACGCCCTATCTGATGAATGTTTGCAGCCAAGGCTGCCCTTGAGCAGAATGGGGGAGCGCGGCTTGGTTTTGGCACACCACCCTCCTTGGCCCTTCTCAACCCCACACTAAAGAACGAGTCTCCTTAAAGAGCTTCATGGAAGGCTTTATATTTAAAATGATAAGTTCTCAGAGGGATATGGTATGGCGTCAATGGTGTTCAATACTCCCTTTCTTTTCCCTTTTATCACCTTCCTCCCTCCTCCTCTCCTGTTGTTCCCATCTGTTTTATTTTCATGGTTTTTCTTTCGTGTTCCCTTTCACCATTCTTTTCCTTTCCTGAGATATGAAACTGGGAGAGAGAGAGAGAGAGAGAAGATGTAAAGGATGGGGGGTAGAGAAGGCAGGGAAGGAGGGTTACCTGTTATCTGCAGTTTGTAAATCTGTAATGTTTGTTGGTCCCAGGGATTTCTTGTATTGCTGGTGTTTGTTTTCATCTCATAGTGTTGGTGGGAGGATTAAATGTGGAGTACTTAGCCCAGTGCCTGTAGTGCAGTAAGGTCTTAATAAACACTAGTTATTATTTAAAAGTTTGCCCTTGGAATAGTATCTTTATATCTAGGGCATTCTATTTGAGTGCATATTTCTTCAATTCTCTTAAGAAGTTCCATTTTCTGAAATTCTTTTAGGGTAACTGATGTATGTGTGTTCACGCGTGCGCGCACACCCCCTCTTTCTTTCCCTCTTTTAAAGAAGGGTCACAATGCAGAGGAAAGCCAGTGCTCCACCTTGGTCTAGTAAAAAGATTTTCAAAATTTTTTGACTGTCATGACTGTCACCTCCACACACATACATCCACGTAAAATAAAAGAAATTTTCGATAAGCAATACTTGTCTTCACTACGTGCACTACTGTGTTCTGCTCTGGTCCATTCTCTTTCGTTAGAAAACCGTGGATTGTCACATACTGAGTGAATTTCATGACCCATAACTTGTGTCACTTGCAGTTCGAGGAATCGAGGTCTAACAGATGCACGAGGTTTTGCTGGATCCCACCGGCTATGTCCTCACTCTGAGCCCACCACCCTTTACCCTCATTCCTCAGACTTGCCATAGTCTCAGTTTTTCCACTTCCTCCTTTTTTTCTTCCAAGTTAAGAAACGGCAAATCAGAAATGCCTTTTCCATCTTTTTCTAGTCTTCCCTTCCCATCTCTCCCTTTCTTTTTCTCTCCGTCTCACATCTCTTCCACTCCCTAGCGAGAGATGGTCGTTCTTAACTGCTGCTTTCTGAATAATACTAGAAATAACAACAACGGCAATGCCAGCAGCCGTCGTAATACAGTGAGACCTAACACTCACTTCATTCCTGCTTCGTGTCAGACACTCATCTAAGTGTTTTACAAATTTTAACTGGTTTAATACTCATAACCACCCTATGTAGTTGACTATCCTATAATTACTTTGCACGAAGCATTACGTGCTCTTTTCTTTCAACATCTAGTCGGAATGAGGATGACACATATTAGAGAGTCTCGACTAAATACTTAATCAAATACAAATGATCATAATATTATAGAACAAACAATTTGCTTTCATAAATCCTGATCTGGAAACAATAGCTAAAGACCATGACCACAAACCGAGAATCAGTAAACCTGAGGCTTGGTATGTTGCTATGCTTAGGCTGAAATTCTTTTTGATATATTGCACACTTGCATAGGAAAACATATTATAAAACTTTAGTCTCATGTAAACATCTACCCAGAGAAAGTTCCTGTAGCATTTGCTGTTTGATTGCTGTTTTAATGCTGTTTAATAATTTTTAGTAATTAATTTTTAATGCTCTGTTTAGTAATTCTTAAAAATTTAACAAGTAGCAATTTTTTTTTCTGATTATAAAAGTAATATGTTCACTGTTAAGATTCTAGAACATGCAGTCAAACGTAAAAATGAAAATAAAAAATGACCCCAAATCCCATCACTCAAAGGCAACAGCTGTGAGGCCTTCAAACGTGTTTTGTTCGGCCTACACATTATTTTAAAATGTTTTTCATAAAAAAACCTAGATTTCTAGCATCTCCTGATGCTGAAAATATCATCAAGACCTGACAACACTGGGGCCACATTCCTGCCGGGCAGCAGTTGATGGGAGCTGAGAAGCAGCTGCTTTGGGGGCAGGGTAAGGCCCACATATTCCATCTACCCCAGTCCCCACCACTCCCATTTTTCTTACACTCAGTTTTATCCACTTGTCATTCTCATGCCCTGGGAGGCATTTGAGTTTTCTCTCTTTTCATTTAAAAATAATGTTTCCCCAACATTTCAGGTCCCAAACTGTACTCTTTGTGGGTGTTGGCCATGGCAACAAAGAGTGATGGGTAGGAGGGAGTGGCCTCTTGCTGGAGAAGGTGGGAGAGCAGAGGTCTTTGACTTCTGGCTTCTGCTTTGTCTCCTGGTGTATCTGAAATTCAAATAAGCTCTACATCTAGAGGACTAATTGCCTTAAACACTTCCCAAATCTATTCTGCATATTATTTATATAACTTTGGCCATGTTCCTATGAACTGATAAGAGTGACTTTATTATGCTAAGAAACTACTTCCTCCCTCTGTGCTTTCACACATTGCTTCACAGTGAAGAGAGCCTGGTAAGGTCCGGATCACTTCTCCTTAAACCCTTAGTTTCCTTTTAGGCCTAGGTCTTGACATCTGACCCAGCCACAATGATATTATAAACATTTCTCTATGTCATTAAAATTATTTATGAAAACAAATTTTAGTGGCCAATGTTCACTTATACGGATATATCACATTTTCCTGCCCTTCTTTTCTAGAGGGTGAGGTCTCAGTGAGAGGCAGGTCCCGTGGGAAGACATGTCCATCAGAGGGAAGAGAGGAGACACCAGGTGGAAAGGACAGGGTATCAACCAATAGAGAGATTCCAGAATTGATTACTTTAAGAGGCAGAAGTCTAAGATGAGCAGAGAGTTCCAAAATCAACAGGGTAGGTGACAAATGGGGCCAAGACAACCTGTCATAAACCTGCAAGGAGGTCAGGGAGCAGATGACCAAGGAGTAAGAAGCCAGTGGATGAGAAAGTGAACCCACAGAATCGCTGAGTGAGGTCAGTCATAATTTACGTTTTTTATTTTGTCTTGTTTTTCTTTTTTAGTGAGATTCCCATTCCTTCTACGTCATTTTAAGAGAGTTGATGCAGAGTGTATGATAATTTATCCTTTCCTCTAAAGTTGAACATTTAGGTGTTTCCAATTTTCCACTTCCATAAACAATGTTGTGATGAAATCTCAGTGCATAAGACTGTATATTTTGGGTTATCTTCAGGATAGATTTGTGAAAATGGAAGTACTTACTCTTTTTAAGAATATTGAGATATACTGGCAAAATGTTTCCATAAATGTTGTTTGCATTTATTCTCCCGTCAAAGAGTTTCTATGTTCTGCTTCGGCCCCTTTAAATAAACTTGGTCCACCCACAGAAATTTTTGAATGAAAAGCTGCCACTGCCATCTGTATCCATATCTGGAATTTCTCTAGGCCGCTGGCTTTCAAATATTTTGACCATGACTCACAGTGAAAAGTAAATTTTACAAAGTGACCCAACACATATACGTATATAACTGAAACAAAAGTTTCACAAAATAATTGCTTTTGCTTCTTCCATGTAATGCACTTTGGTCAAAGTCCACTCTCTTCTGATTTAATGTTTAAAATAAGCTTATTATGACCCATTAAATTGATGTAATAACTCTCCAACGGGTCATTACTCTGAGTTTGAAAAACATAATCCTAGGACAATTTGCTTTACAACTTGACTTCTTAGGACTTCAACTTCTCTCTTTTCTCTACTCATTTAAGCCTCAGGGTTTCATTCTTCAACAATCCCTTTAAATTGATGGCCTGTTTTGGATTTGCTCACCTGGATTTGACCATCACTATCCTCTAAGGCATGACTTTCAGACTGCACCCTTGGTCTTGGGCACTGAGTCCCAGCTTGGCACTCATCCAGCCCCATTGGGACCTGTCCTGGGTTGACATGATCTCTTCACGGTTCCCTCTTGACAGGAATGGGAAATTTGATAGGGAATGGGAGTTCTTGCCATACTGTGCACAGAATTGAGAACCATCATTGAAAAAGAAAGATCTTGCCTAGACCCCTCTCAGCCTAGATAGCCACATGGTGACTCTCTCATTTCCTTCAGTCTCTGCAAATGCCATCTCCCCAGAGAGGTCTTCCCTGATTATGGCATCTCAAATAGAATTCTGGTCATTCTCTGTCTCCTCATCTTGCTTTAACTTTTTTTTTTTTTAGTTTTTATTGAGGGTCTGACTCTACCTTGTTTGGAATCATAGAATGTAAAAGCAGGGAGAGATTTAGAGCCAGATCTGGTTTAACTCCCTAATTTTACAGGGAGTAGATGCAAGGTCAGAGAGGTAAGTAAATATTCCATGGCAAACTAGCTTACTTGTGGCAAAGCTGAGCTAGAAACTAGACCCTTGGATACTTGGTTTCTCACTGGCTTATGGTACTGTCCTGATCCAAGCTGTGGTCTTTACGATGAGGTTTTGGGGGGTGATTTTTGTCTCATAATAAGCTCTAGGATGCACTGTGTTAGACTGTATTAGACACAGTAGTAAATAGTAGTCTGAAAATGTTCTGACGTTTCTCACTGGAAGCATAAATTACTTAGTCCAAAGGGCTTTATCCTCCTCAAATTTTCAGCAACTGCTTCCTTATTCCTTGGTCATCTACTCCCCTGACCTCTTTTCAGGGTTCATTTCACACAGAAGGAAACTGAGGTATAGAGAGGTAAGAAACACAGGTACCACTCAAATTAACCAAACTATAACATCAAAGGAAAAATGTTAAGTACAAAGATCCAGAGGACTAACTGAGGTTGGTAGCCAGAAATTTCATATAGACAAAGACTTGAGTTTAAGGCCCAAGTATCTGGTGGTAGCTGTTATTTAATTTTAGATGCAAATACTGAGGGTAAGTAAATTGCCCAAGGTCATATAGCTTGTAAGCAGCAGAGCTGGGATTCAAATCCATGTCCAGGGGGTCTTTGAATAAGTCTGTCTGTCCTTTTCCTTTTCTTCAACTATCATACAACTGTTAGAAATCTAAAGGTATTCAGTTGAGCTAAATTTGCTCTTTAAAAAATCTACCAGCTACTAGGAAGATTTAGGAGCCAAAAAAAATTATTCTCAGTCAATATCATAGAAAGCATGTACCTGAACTATACTAGATTCTCAAAAGATTTATGGAGTTACAGCGCCTCATGACTATTGAGATTAATCAATTCAAGTTTCTCATCTTATAGATAAGAAAACAGAGACCAGTGGATTTCTTGGTTGTCAAGTATTACTGAAATTACTATTTGCCAATAATGAGGTCTTGAGCCAAACCAATTGAGTTTAGTCATGAGACAGGTGGGACTGTGTAAATTTATATAGCTCAATTAAAATCAGAGAGCTGAAAAGGGACCTCCAAGGTCTCTTACAACAATGTATCCATCTGCCTCTATCATAGCGTGTTTAAACAATATCAGCAGGCTTTTTCTTTACAGCTTACTAAGAAGGCAATTCAGTCACTTCCTTTGTGAAGCATTAGAGCATTTTTTTCACACCTCTCAATCTAATGACATTTTTACATGTAAATGTGGAACACTCTATGTCTGTTTAAAAACTAATATATTCTCCTTAAAGGTGTTTTAAAATTGTTGTTTGAAAATTAGAAGCAGACTTAAAAGTAAATTGAAGGATTACTAGGCAACTGAAAGGATTTTAAGTAAGTAACTTTGAGTACACTTTCACAATCAGAAATAACTTAAACCCTAGGTTTCAAAAGTAAATAACTAGGGAGAAAGATGGTCATGGGGATATTTTCTACAACATTGGAAGAAAATACAGCGCAAACTCGTTAGACTCATCTTGGGATGTTCCACAGCTAAATGTAGCAAATGTTTACTAAGAGCCTCTCATATGTGAGCTACCAAGCAAAGAGCTTTGAGAATACAAAAACAACCAGATATAACACCTGAGGAGCCTGACAACTAGTCAGGGACACAGTTATACAAATACCTTTAAAAGATACCAGGTGAAAAGTGGTATAGAAATGCACTGTACGTAGCGCAAGGCTACATTTGGCAGGGGAATCAGGGAAAGCTACAGAACTGCCTTTTGAAGAATGAACAGAATTTTGACAGGCAGAAATAGGGGAAAGGTTATGCACCCAGGAAGTACAGTGTAAGATGAACAACATCCCATACAAACCTTCTATTTCAACTCCCACACATACTTTAGGACCTGTCATCTATTAAAATCCTAACAACCAAGGACTTATATAAAACTGCTTAAAATGGTTGTGTTAAGATGGTGAGAATATTGGTAAATTTATTCTCTTTCTTATTTTTAGTTTTGTTTTTCTTTGATAATGTGATTATATTACAGAAAAACTGTTTTCTAAAAAAAGATTTTGCACATACCTCCCAAGTCCAGCTCAAATCCTTGCTCCTCATAACTATTCTTGACTACCCTATAATGTTAAAATTTGAATTGAAAATGTTAATACGAACTCCTGATTTAAGGAATATGTTATGTATTTGCGTGTATATGTATGGACTCAGTCCACTGTAAAAGCCTACAGGCAATAATACCTCAGTAGCAATGAGCAAACCTAGTGCACAGGTGTTGCACTAAATATCACTTTCCACTAAATTGAGCCAAGACTCTCGGGGATCTGGGGCAGGGAAATACAACCCAGGCTCGGTGAGCCTGGGATATCCCATAGTTCCAGAAAGAAAGAAAAAAATCCTCCAAGACTAACAGGGCCCTATTAAGGAGTCAGTTTGAAGGAGCTCCCATTGGCTAAATTTGGGACAATTTGGGCATTAAAAAGAAAAAATGAATGGGGAGGGAGGGAAAGAGAGAGAGAATGGAGGAGGACAGAGGAGGAAGAGGAAGAGCAATTAGAGTAGCAGCAGCTCATTACTCATTTGGTGGTGACTCTTATTTTTGACAAATTGTATATAAAGGAAAGGAAGTTACCACTTACCTTGTCTTTTTAGGAGGAACTGTAATCTTTCCCTGGTTGAGGAGAAAGACTTCCTCCCCAAAGTATGCTAGATAACACATGTTTTAATTTGAACCCTATGAAATTGTTGATATTCATCCATTTTTAATCTATAAAATTTCACCCAGTTCAACCAAATATGCAATAAAAGAATTAAAAAAATCAACTCCAGTGAAATAACTGATTCAGATTAGAATCATCAATGGATGCTGAAACGATTCTTTGAAAAGTTGTTGGGGCAAAAGCACATTCCCCTGGTGCCAAAGGGTCTCTCCTCAGATCACCTGCTTGTTGTAAAAGTGAAAACACGCCCTTAAATCTAAGTGGTGAGATCTGGCTGACATCACTTTAACCAACTGGTGAAGCTTAGCTTTGCTAATGGTGAGACAAGCTAACATGTTTCTCCTCTTATGATACAATTTGAAATTCACAGCATGACCGATGAAGCATTCTAGCCCAAACATGTTTCAGCTGCGTGTTGGTCATTCTCTATTTGCCCTTATAAATCCATCTGGGACCTTGTCCACCCTGCTGTGTGCCTCTGGAGATGCCCCTCTGCACAATGTATCACCCAGGCTCCCCCACATTTTGGCTTCTAATTAGATGTGGATGATGGAGGCTCTGGCAGAAATTTGAAGGACAAGGGAGAGAGATTTGGGGTATTTATTCCCTATCACCTCACTCTCTACCTGAGGGCGCTTTTGGCCATGGCTGTGTTCCTTTTACATCTATGACTCCGGTTGGGGGCCCCTCTTCCGAAGTCCCAGCTCCTGCTGTGTGCTTCAGTAACACTGCTCCACCCGGCTGGCCTGGCCGCGTTAGGCCCAGGGGTGGTAGCTCCTGGGCACCTCACCACCCCTGTGTTCTCTCACTGCCCACATGTCTGTAAACAGTCCCTTCACTTAACTCCCTTCTGTTAAGCCCTTTGAGTGTGCCCTCTGCTTCCAGTCAGGACTTGGACTGATTCAGCCTAAATCTAATCAGGCCTCTACTTTAACAGGACACCAAGACTAGAAAAACAAGTGAAACAACGACTTGAGATAACAATCAGACAAATCCAGAGTCTGGGACCATTTATAAGAGAGTTGGTCTGGTGTCTTCAAAGGTCAATATTATTTTTAAAAAAAGGAAGAAAATGCTTCTAGATTAAAATAAACTAAGGAGACATAACTACCAAATGTAATGTATGAACCTGCGTTTATAAAAACAGCTGTAACATATTTGAGGAAAAAATTGTGAAATTTTTAATATTGACTGGATTTTAGATGATATTAAAGAACTATTATCAACATTCTTAGACATGATAAAGGTATTGTGGTTATTAGGCAAATGTCTTTTTTAAGAGGAGCATGCTGAAGTATTTAGGGTGGAGTGTTACCATGACTGAAACTTCCTTTAAAAAGTAGAGTAAAATATTTAGCTAGATAAATAATATGGCAGAATATTAACAGTTGTTAAATCTAATTGATGGGGCTATGGTGTTCATTGTTACTTCAACTTTTCTGTGTTTGAAATTTTCATACAAATTAGTGGAAAACATTAATAAAGAAAACAAAATTTCTAACCACCTCCTCAGAAATGATTTCTCCTCTTCCGAAACGTCTATAGCTTTTTAAAATAGTGCTCATTTGCTTCTTGTATATATCTCTAACCAGGTTGGCAGCTCTTTGAAGACTGAGTTCTGTACTTGTTTTTACACCCTACAGAGGCTTGTATAAAAATTTAACATATTTAAGCCTAACTCTTTACGATGAACACAGGCATATGCGGTCAGAAGGTTTCTATTTCTGTTGTCATTAATGGAAGGGAAAAGGCCCAAGAAGTTGGATAGGATGCAGAGAAGGGCAATTTAGACACTTTCTTGAAATTATCAGCGAGCAGGCTTGAAGTCCCTTCCTGCGGTCACACGAAGACAGACAGCATGCAGCCCGACTCTTCACAGTATCAATGAAAGTTTTGCAACCTTAGACAAACCTCTGGAGGGACGGACTCCAAAAGACAAAAAGCTTCAGGTGAGTTCAAACTCAGAGTCTACCCAAGGTGGAGAGAAACCAGTATTAGGTTAAGCCTGAACTGAGAAAAGTTAATTTTGAGTGAACTGCTTAACTGAATCTAGTCTTGTATTAACCAATTTAAATTGCATGTCAACACATAAAAAAGTTAATGTAATTTTCTTCCTGGCTAACATTTAATCCTTTTGGAATGTGGATTTCTTTATAGAAAAAGCATTATTGAGTGGAAACACAGAACAATTTTTATTCAATTGATAGTGCTTAAAAGAAGCCAGATTTTTTTCTCTTTTCTTTTGAACCACTTGTGTAAACTGCAGGCCAAGAAACTAAGAAAAATTGCCCCTCATTGATTTCTGTTGTTTTTTACTTTTCTACTGAGGCAGTCTTGCAAACGTAGCTTTCATAACCCACCTGCCCTGTAAACCTGCTGGAAACTCCATAGTGGGCCAGGGGAGAGAGATAAACTTCAATCAGCTGGGTAGATGGACTCTGTGTGTGTGTGGGGGGGGGGGGGGGGGGGAGGGGGGTGTAGGCGTGTGTGTGTGCGCAAGCGCACGTGCGTGCGCGTGACAAACCCTTCTGTTTGCTCACCCAAAGGCCATCTCCCACCTTATTCCTAGCTAAGAGAACACTTATACTTATTTTCAGGTATCAGGTGCTCAGTATTCTTTAGAAGAGTCATCAAAGCCCCACTGATTTGCCAATCTTTGGTTGAAACACGGGCACACGACACAGGCCGAGAAGATGGGAGTGGGGGAATCTTCTGTAAGGTTTCCAGAAGTTTCTTTACTTTTCAAAAAAGACGTTTTGAGAATTAGACCTGTTCTGTCTCTAGATATTATTCTGTGAGGATGTGATGCAGCATTAACCTGCTGTTAACCCACTCTCCAAAAACAAAAAGCCCTGATTTGTGGCGTTTGCCTATTTCCATTTCTGTGGTATAAATTCTCTCACAATGGCTGATTTCAAGCTACTAATAGTGCAACAACTGATTGGCAAATTTACCATCTGGCTCCCAGGAGCCTGAGGTTGCCGACACCAGCCCACCGACTGTTCAGAGCTGCTGTGCCCATCTTGTGAACGGAACAGGCAACAAGGTGGCGATGGCGGAGCAGCAAGATGAGGCTCTAGGTCCTTAATGACACCCTGAGCCGTGGAATCAGCCAAGCCTGGAATATTAGGTTAATAAATGTGCTTACTATATAAAGTGGGTTAAGTTGGTGTTTATGTGTAGTGAATCTGGGCTTGACCTGGCGGGTACAGATGTCCATGGGGTCCCATCTAGTGGACGGAGGGGAGCACAGCAGGGGCAAAACCGAGCACTGGATCATGGAAACACTTATCCAATTGGTGGTCAGGAAGGGGGTGGTGGAGGGTCATGCGGGAGGGCCATCCAGGTTGAAACAGGATGTTGGCTGGTTGCTGAGAGGAACAGGATGGTGGCTGAGGGCCAGCTGGGCTGTCAGTGGCCTTGCCAAACAGGCTGAAGTTCAGGGCAACGCTCCAGCGAGAACAGGCACCGGAACGGGAGACAGGAAGCCAGGTGGAAGTGAAGGGTTGCCCTGCCAGATGCTGCACAGCATTGTGCTTTAGAGGGGTGAGAAAGGGGAGGCCTGGAGGAAGGAGAAAGTGGAGAGAGAGGCAGCAGTACAAGTCCAGAGCTCTAGACTACTCACTCATCAATGGAGCAGGGAATGTCCAGCAAGGCAGAGCCAGAATTCACGCAGATGCTGACCAGTTAAGATGCAAGGTTAGGGGTTTTCAGTAACTGCCATGGATCAGGCTGAGAAAGCAGAAGGAACAAGAATCTTTTACAAAGCTGCCTCAGCACATTTGCTTGGGGACATTAAAGAAATGCTGCTTCCATTCCTTCCTAGACCTTGAAAAGGAGCATCGCTTCTCCCCCTTCCTCATTCCCTATCGTCACAGTCTCTGGGGTCCCGAAATTCACCGCTGAGACTGATGTTTGGCCTTCTGAGAAGTGTTCCAACCTCCCTTGTGTGAAGAAGTCTGTTTGCCTGACTGTGGCAGATGCAATTTCATTCCTCTTATGAAATGCTCCTCACTTACAGTGCAATGTCTCCTGTTACTCCTTTACTCCGTTTCTTTATTTTCTTTCCCTGTCCATCTGATGACCTATCCGGAGGCCCATTCTTCTTCAGCCCAGTCCCATTCATTGAATAACTACCTAAGAAGGACTTTCATAATTGAATTGTATGGAGGAAGTAGGTTCAGAAAGAATGAAAGCTGATGTGTCAACAACATTCTCTGGGGATTTTCAGAACATAACTTTCCTCTCTGATTTAGTTCAGAAGCCAAAGGGCAGGAAACTGGCTTCCTTTGCACTCTGTTACTGCTGGAAGTCATGGTTAGTAATCTTAATTTACTCAGTGGGGTGAGTTCTGTGACAATATCATCATTAGGGAGTAATTAAGGATGGAATCAAACAGGAGAGGAAACCTTCAAGAGTAGAAGTTCTCTCAAGTTCATACTCCTTTTCCTACCTGTGCAGTAAAGTTTGGCTTGTTTGAGGAGTTCCTCCTCCCAATTAAATGAAATGCTTCAGAGTGAAAAAAAGGAATGCTTTTCTGCAATGCAAAACCCATCATAAATAAAGTCAAAAGACAATTATAAAAAGGGGAAGTATTTGGAATTCATTTCATAGACAATGTCTAATTTTCCTTACATGTAAAAAGCTCCTATAAATCAATAAGAAAAAAGACCAACAGCCGAACCAAAAAAAAAAAAAGAAAAAAGTGCAAACAGATAGTCCCTAGAAAAGAGGACACAAATCTTTTTCAAACATATTAAAAAAGAGCCAGCTTCATAATAAGAGAAATAGAAATTAAATTTATAGACACCCATTTTTCATGGATTAGATTGCTAATGATAAAAAAATTAACAAGCTGTGCTGGTAAGAGTGTGAGGAGACAGGTGCTCTCATACCTAACTGGGGGGAGAATAAATTGCTACAAACTTATGAAGGGTTATTTGGAAATATCCTTCAAAATTATGAATATATGTTTTGATGAGTCAAAGCCAGCTCTAGGAATTTATCCTACAGATTTATTCACAGATATAGGTAATGACAAGTTTACAAGGATATACATTGCAGCATTATTTGTAATAGCAAAAGACTGGAAACAATCCAAATCTCCATCAGTAAGAGATTAAATAAATTATGGCATATACATATAATGGAATATGATGCAGCCATAAAAGATGAGGATACTCTTTACGTACACACGTTTAAAGACCTCCAAGATATTTTGTTAAGTGAAAGAAAATTAAAGTGCAGAAAATTGGGTAACGAAGAGGAGAGAAACAATACTTATACTAGATAGGTATGTATTTGCTTGTATATACATGAAGCATGTCCAGGAGGATATTTAAAAAATTGGTAATACGTAGTCGCTTGGTGTAGAGGAAATGGGTGCCTAGGGCATAGGGCAGAAGAGAGGTTTTTTAAAACTTTGTATCTCTTTTGTTCTTTTTGAAGATGTACTGCCAATTCAAATTAGAAGATAATTTTTTTAAATTAATTAATTATTTTATTGGCTGCATTAGGTCTTCGTTGCTGCACACGGGCTTTCTCTAGTTGTGGCAAGCGGGGACTACTCTTCATTGTGGTGTGCGGGCTTCTCATTGTGGTGGCTTTACTTATTGCAGAGCACGGGCTCTAGGTATGTGGGCTTCAGTAGTTGCGGCACATGGGCTCAACAGCTGTGGCTCACAGGCTCTAGAACACAGGGTCAATAGTTGTGGCACACGGGTTTAGTTGCTCCATGGCATGTGGGATCTTCCTGGAGCAGGGGTCAAACCTGTGTCCCCTGCATTGGCAGGCAGATTCTTAACCACTACACCACCTAGGAAGTCCCTAGAAAATAATAATTTTTAATAAGAGCAAGGCTTTGACACAGATTAAATCTGTAATTACCTAAATTAACTCAATCTGTACTAAATCCTCAATTTTTCCATTCAGTCTCTTTTTAAGTTGACTTTAGTGGCTGTCCATCCTCCATGTATGCATCTTCCCTGCTCCTCTACGTGCCACACATTTTCTGTCTCTGCTTGTGACCTCAGTCTGTCCCCTGATTTCTCCTGAAGTTGTCAGGTAACAACCCTTCCATCTGGATATCACTATGTAGACCTCTTTTTCTATGTGCCAGACCTGGAGCAATCGCCTCAACTCCTACTTCAACACCTCCTCCCCAGAGAATGGAAAATAAAGTCCTGGTTGGGAGTTAAGGAGGAAGCAGCAATCTTTTCAGGGAACCAGGCAACTGACAGAGCAGAGGTTAGCAACCTACACCATGTATGTTGCTAATGGTGGGCGACGTTATTTAAGAGCTGGAGTTGGAGAGAGGGATAACTATATATATGGAAGAGCAAGAAGGGTCTACCTTATGGAGAGTGCAGTAGTGAGAATTAGAGGTTTGGGTTCAAACTCTGCCTCTGCCACTTACTGGTTACGTGACTTTAGGCGTTTTCTCAGACTTACTTTTCTCTATAAAACAGTTCTACGATGGTTACTGCGGCTAAGACTGCAGCAGTTCACCAAAATCCATTCTTGTTTTCTTTTGTGGTCATAGACATGTAGCTAGGCACATGGCTACTAACGTATTTGCAAGTCTGCCTTGCTGTTAGATATGGCCAAGGGACCAATACCCTGCAAGGGCAATGAGAGCAGAAGTGCTGTGTGACACTCGTGGCTCTGGGACATAAGACTCCTCCATGCTCTTTCCCCTTCCTACAAGCTTGAACCCATAGCACCCCAATCGTAACCATGGAGGTGAAGACAAGACCACAGGTAAGAGAGCAATAACCTGGATCTCTAAGTGTGGAGCAGACCCGCGGCCCACCTGGAATACCTGTCCACTGTTACGAGAGAGAAATGATCACTGACTTCTTTAAGCCACTCCATTATTGTTGGGTGTCCTTGTTATCCTAGCCTTGCCCTAACCGATACAGTTAAGACTCTTTATGTTACAAGTAACAGCACACCCAATTCAAACTAGGTAAATTGATAAATGGTGTTATCTGACACCCATATAACAGAGCACCTAAGAAGTGGGGAAAACTTTAGAGCAATGACATCACCAAAGAATGGATTTCTTCCTATCCCTTTGCTCCACCTTTTGCGAAGTCAGCATCACCTTATGGCTGGTTGTTCTGAATGGCTATGGTAATCCCAGACTTCATAGTAACTCACTACACCTTCCAGAAAGAGAGAGGAGAGGAGAGATAAGTGAGCTTCCTTCCAACACTCTCAGCAAATTTCTTATTGACCCAATTTTGGTCACATTTTCCCTGAATGGTAACCAGAGAATGGTCTTATTCTGATCAGCTTAAGCCCATCCACTTGTCCCACCTACTAGCAGCAGGGCAAGTCAGCTTCTCTAGAACATATGGACTCTGTAAAGGAGGTGTGGGCACCCTCATAGAAATTGGGATGGTTACCAAGATAGCAGGGACTCGATATTGGGGAGGTACTACCTCGTCGACTACCGGGAGACAGCGATCGTTTCCAGCATTAAATTGAATGAGATGATAACATCAAGGGCCTAGCACAGTGCTTGGCACATGGTAGGTGGTCAATGATTGTGAATTTACTCCTTCCTAGATCTAGTTGGCTGTGCTGCAAAATGGCAAGTGGTTAGAAAAGACTGCCTCTTTGGGTGGCTCGGGGCTAGGTATTTGAAGGACCAGTAAAACAGGCTTGTGTTGTGCACACACAGAGAACACCTCTCGGTGTCCAGGTTTCTGCTGCCAGAGCAATTATTGGTGGGAGTGGCCCATGCCTGCCACCACCACCTGACGCTAAGGGAATGAATAAAAGGAGGCTTGGCATCAGCCTTTCAAAGGCTTCCTCCCGCTGTTGGTTATAGATGCTCACTTGTCTGTCAATCTTTTTTTTCACTTTAAAGCTCTTTATTGGAATTTAATTGCTTTACACTGTTGTTCCAGTTTTTGCTGTACAACAAAGTGAATCATCTGTATTCATACATGTATCCCCATATCCCCTCCCTCCTGCAACTCCCTGTCACCCTCCCTATCCCATCCCTCTAAGTCATCACCCATCATCGAGTTGATCTCCCTGTTTTATGCAGCAGTTTCCTACTAGCTATCTGTTTTACATTTGGTAGTGTATATATGTCAATACTATTCTCTCATTTTGTCCCAGTTTCCCCTTCACCCCCCGACCCCGTGTCCTCAAGTCCATTCTCTACAACTGCATCTTTATTCTTGCCCTGTCACTGGGTTCATCAGTACCATATTTTCAGATTCCATATATATGAGTTAGCATACAGTATTTGTTTTTCTCTTTCTGGCTTACTTCGCTCTGTATGACACACTCTAGGTCCATCCACCTCACTACAAATAACTCAATTTCATTCCTTTTGATGGCTGTGTAATATTCCATTATATACATGTGCCACATTTTCTTTATCCATTCATCTGTTGATGGGCATTTAGGTTGCTTCCATCCCCTGGCTATTGTAAACAGTGCTGCAATGAACATTGTGGTACATGTTTCTTTCTGGATTATGGTTTTCTCAGGGTACATGCCCAGTAGTGGGACTGCTGGGTCATATGGTAGTTCTATTTTTAGTTTTTTAAGGAATCTCCATACTGTTTTCCATAGTGGCTGTACCAATCTGCATTCCCACCAACAGTGCAAGAGGGTTCCCTTTTCTCCACACCCTCTCCAGCATTTATTGTTTCTAGATTTTTTGATGATGGCCATTCTGACCAGTGTGAGGTGATACCTCACTGTGGCTTTGACTTGCATTTCTCTAATGATTAGTGATGTTGAGCATCTTTTCATGTGTTTGTTAGCTATCTGCATGTCTTCTTTGGAGAAATGTCTATTGGTCTGTCAATTTATAAAGACCCAGGTTTGCGATTCCAGAAGGGGCTGCCTGCCTAGTATCTTATGTTACCTGAGCTGCTTCAGGCAGGATACTGGTTGACAGATGGATTTGGGCTCTTCTATTGGTTTTCTACCTCAATCCACTTGCTAGAGACTATATAACATAATGAAAAGGTTCTGGGCTTGAGTCTGAGACCTCACTTTCTTATCATTGTGTCATCTTGTGTAAGTAATTTAATTCTTTATGCCCCAGTTTCCTCCTCTGTAAAATAGGGCCTCAACTCTTTTTTCTTTTCCCTTTTAAGAAGAATTTTATTGAGGTATAACTGACATACAATAAACTGCAAGGGGCTCAACTCTTGTTCTACTAACCTTTTAGGTTGTGAGGCTCAAAGAAATAATGTATTTGAGAGCACCTTGTAAAAAGAAAAGAAATTTTAAATAAAAGGAGTTAGGAAACATAATAATGGAAATGCTCTGCTGGTGCATAAGTTTCTCCACACTAAGGGCCAGCCTACCCGGGGGCTTGGGAAACAAAACTGGCTGAGAAAGAACAGGCCAAGTGGGATATTTTTGATCATAGAGACAGAGGATAGGGCTAGGTTTAATGAACAATTATGTATTGATTGCCTGGGTGTGTTGTTATAGGCATTTTATTTTTTATTTTATTTATTTATTTATTTATTTATTTATTTATTTTTGGGGGGGTACACCAAGTTCAATCATCTGTTTTTATACACATATCCCTGTATTCCCTCCCTCCCTCGACCCCCCCCACCCTCCCTCGAGTCCCCCCCATCCTCCCCCTCCTTTATAGGCATTTTACATGTTAGCTAATTTAAGCCTTTTAACAGTCTTGCGAGGTAAATATTATTATGCCAGCTTTACAAATGGAGGAACCAAGCCTGAGAGTGGTAGTAACAAGACCAATGTCACACATGTAGGGAGCTGCAGGCCAGGATTTGGAAGTCAAGTCTGTTTAACCACCAAGGCAACTGAGGCCATCTGCCGATTCAGACAAGAAAGAAGTGACCACCCAGGATACTGCGCCCAGGTGGACTAGGTTATACAAGGAGACAGTCATCCAGCGGCTTATAATAACGCTTCCATTTGCCTATTCATCCATCTAATCCACAGACATTTTCTGAGCACCTCTCATGTAACAGGAACTGTGCCAGATTTGGATAAAACAATAAACAAAATACAGTTCCTGAAGGAGTCAAGAAACATTGGTGCAGTTGAGTAGCTTGTCAGACATCCATTTATCCTCAGTTCAATCCTGTTAGGAAAATTGCTCCTATTGCTTGGCCAATATTAAAGTTTTAAACATTATTGTTCTGTAGAAATGGTCTGCTTTCGCTGCTTCCTGCCAGAGAATGGCTAAGTCCGTAATAACTGAAGATCATATAACTTGATTTCGTTTCAGAGGCAACTGCACAATGGTTTTGAAATGGTAATAATTGCCTATTGCTCAGGGGATTATCTTATTGTCTGGCAATGGTTATGAAGACAGTGGGGTTTTAAGAGGCCATTCAATAAGAGTGACAGAGGAACTATTTTTTATTTTTCTCTGAATGACTCTCAAGTGAGAATCTAATTCAGAGCCCACGGAGGTCTGAAAGAACTTCTCTGATGAATTCAAAGTCCTTAAGGCTGAAAGGAAACTGAGTTGTAGAACAACACAGAAAGCTGAAGGTGTGGCTCATATATCTGCAGTGCTGTTTGCTTTCAGAGATCCTGAATTAAATGGAGACAAGCTGGGTGAGACCCACAATGAAGACAGCCACTGAAATAATGTTTTGTATCTTTATTTAAATGAGCTGCCCAGTCTTTTTGGCCAGGTATTGTGCAAATGAGCATCCCAGTCGGAAAAAATTCTACAATTTTAGCTGTCTGTGCCAATGCCATTTGATGAAAGCTTCTTTTGAAGGGGAGAAACTTACTTTGTTAAGCACCTACTGAGGACCAGAGGTAAGTATTTTGCTCATTTAACATTCACCACAACTTTGTGAGTTAAGCTGCGTTTTCACCATTTTACAAAGCTCTTTCCCTTACTCAGTTTCATTGGTTCACGCAACAAATTTTTACTGAGTGCCTTCTCTATGCCAGGCATGTTTTAGGTGCTGGGGATATAGCAGTGAACAAACTCTATCAATGTCCCTGCCTCATGGAGCTTTTATTGTAGTGGGTGGAGACAGAACTAAACAAATAAACAGATAATATGCAAGCCTTTGGAGCTCAGTGTTATGGAAAAAGTTCTGGGGGTAAGAGGAGTAGGAATACTAGGTAGCAAAGGTAGGAGGATTTTGTGAATTTATATAGGATGGTCAGGGTATTAATTATATATTGCTGAGTAAGAAATTACCCCCAAACTTAATGGCTTAACACACAAAAAAACCCATTATCTTATCATGTCTGTGGGTCAGGAACTGGGTGTGGCTTAGCTGGTGTCTCTGCTTCAAGTCTCTCAAGAGATTACATCCAGTGTGTCAGCTGGAAGAGTTGGCAGGATTCAGTTCATTTTAGGCTGTTGAATTGAGGGTCTCAGTTCCTTGCTGACTACTGGCTGGACACATCCCTCGGTCCCTGCCACATGGGCATGTCTCTGTGGCATTGGCCTCCGACAGAGTGAGCAGGCAAGTGAGAGATGAGAGTGTGCCCAAGATGCAAGCCACGGTCTTCCTGGAAGTGACACAGTAATCTTGGAAGGGACATACATCACCACTGTCTAATTCTATTCACTAGAGACATATCACTAAACTCAGCCCACATTCAAGTGCTGGGGATTATATAAGGGTAGGAACACCAGGAGGTGGGGGTCATCTTAGAAACCACCTGCCACAGGAAGGGAGACTCTCTAAAGAGAGGACATTTGAACAGAAACCTGAAGGAAGTGAGGGAGCAAGCATGGGTACCTGGGAGAAGAGCATTTCAGGCAGGGGAACAGCTAGTGCAAAGGCTGAGGGGGGAAGGATACAGGATTAGGTCAGAGAAGTAGAGAGGGACTAGATAACGTAGTTTTATGTGGGTCACTGTGGGGAATTTGGATTTTACTTTGAGACAAGAAGGCTTTGGAGGGTTTTGAGCAGAGGAGTGATGTGACATGACTTGACTCTTGTTTTAAGAGGATCACACTGGTTGCTGCGTGGAGAGTTGTGGGAGGGGAAGCAGGTGCTGGGACCAGTCAGGAGGCTACTGTAGTAACCCAGCGATGATCATGGCTTAGGCCAGGGTGAGAATATTGGAAATGGCATGAAGTGGTTGGATTTTGGATGTATTTCCTAGCAGAGGTGACAGGATTTGTTGATGGTTTAGATGTGGAATGTGAAGAAACTCAGGAGTCAATGATGACTGAAGTTTTTGAGACTTAGCAACTGAAATAAAAAGAGTTGCCCTTTAAAAAGCTGAAAAACACTGGTTAAGGAGCAGGTTTTGAGAGGGGAAGTATCAGTCAGGAGGTTTGTACATGTTATCACATACTGCTTAGACATCCAAGTGGACATGCTGAGTTGGCAACTGGATCTATAACTCTGCTTAGGAGAGCAGAATGGACTATAAATACAAATTTGGAAATTCCCAGCATTAATAGAACATTTACCCACCTCCTAGAGTAATGGAAATAAAAACAAAAATAAATAAGTGGGACCTAATGAAACTTTCAAAAGCCTTTGTACAGCAAAGGAAACTATAAACAAGATGAAAAGACAGCCCTCAGAATGGGAGAAAATATTTACAAATGAATTAACAGACAAAGGATTAATCTCCAGAATATATAAACAGTTCATGCAGCTCTATATCAAAAAACAAACAACCTGATCAAAAAATGGGCAGAAGACCTAAATAGGCATTTCTCCAAAGAAGACATACGGATGGCCAAAAGGCACATGAAAAGCTGCTCAACATCACTAATTATTAGAGAAACGCAAATCAAAACTACAATGAGGTATCACCTCACAGTGGTTAGAATGGACATCATCAGAAAATCTACAAACAGTAAATGCTGGAGAGGGTGTGGAGAAAAGGGACCAATCTCGTACTGTTGGTAGGAATGTAAAGTGATACAGCCACTATGGAGAATAGTATGGAGCTTCCTTGAAAAACTAAAAACAGAATTACCATATGACCCAGTAGTCCCACTACTGGGCAAATACCCAGAGAAAACCATAATTCAAAAACACACACGCACCCCAATGTTCACTGCAGCACTATTTACAATAGCCAGGTCATGGAAGCAACCTAAATAAATGTCCATCAACAGATGAATGGATACAGAAGATGTGGTATATATATACAATGGAATATTACTCAGCTATGAAAAGCAATGAAATTGGGACATTTGTAGAGACATGCATGGCCCCAGAGACTGTCATACAGAGTGAAGTAAGTCAGAAAGAGAAAAACAAATATTGTATAGTAACGTATATATGTGGAATATAGAAAAATGGTACAGATCAATCAGTTTGCAAGGCAGAAATAGAGACACAGATGTAGAGAATAAACATATGGACACCAAGTGGGGAAAGTGGGTAGTGGTGGGGGGGGGGGCGGGTTAGGAGGGAATTAATTGGGAGATTGGGATTGCCACACATACATTACTAATAAGAAAAAAATATCAAATTGTACACTTTAAATATGTGCAATTTATTGTATGTCAATTATATCTCAATAAAAGTTCTAAAAAATATAAAAATGAATAAAAACAAATAGAACATTTAAATCAATGCACTGGATGAAAATACTGAAGAAATGAGTGTAGGCTGAGAAGGGGAAAGGCCTGTGGATTCAAATCCGGAGGCACTCCAAGGTTTAGAAATTAGGAAGATAAGGTCAGCAAAGGAGACCGAGAAAGAGTAAGTAGAAAGGGAGAGGGACACCAAGAGAAAGGAGTGCCCTTTGAGCCAAGGGGAGGATGTGCTTCAAGGGAGACAGAGTGCTCAACTGGGTTAAATACTGCTGTTAGGTCAAGCAAGATGAGAACTGACCACAGACCTGGGAACACGGAGGTCATGCTGGCCTTGATGAGAGCTGTTTCAGAGAAGCCCGAGAAGCAGAGAGCAAGTGGAGAAGGTGAGAACTGAGGCTCTTGATGTCTTTCGACAATTAGTTCACTGAACCACCTGCAACAAGCTCCTGTGGCGCTTATGAAAAACACTGATTTGGGGGGGGCCCACTCCAGAATCTCAGGGGGTGGCACCCTGGGATCTTCATTTTTAGCAAGTCCCACTGGTGATTCTGAGGCACTTTAAAAGTTGAGAACCAATGTCCTGTTCTTCGCACTTTATCCTACATCTGGTAAAGCTGCTCTCAGATTTAAGATATTTTAAATATGTTCCATTTGTGTAACCCAAATGGTTGTTTGTCCTGAGATATTTCTATGGGTGGTCGTTTGTCCTGGAGGCATTCCTATATTTCCCTTTAGTGTTTTTATTTTCTTGAAGTTTTTAAAGGAAACCTGGGCAAAGAAATTCTACAGGCCCAAAGAATAGCAGTAGGTAAATAAATCTCCCTTCCATAATGGTTCCTAGGAACTTTACGAATTTTGAAATTCTCAGAATCAACATGTTAGTTCCCCAAGGGCTCTGGAAACAGAAAGACAAAATTCATGCAGATTCAGGAAGAATTCAATATTTTGTAGATCACTGAAGTGCTTAATTTACTGAGTCTCTCCATCGAGAAAGATGGAAGAAGTGCTATAGTCAGGTCTTTTTTGGAAGGCTGGGGGCCTCTGAGTCTCCTTTATCACTAGAGCAAAGGCTGCACTGTTCAGCAGTATCTGGAGATTGTTCTTTTCTGCCCTGAGACTTTGGCCCTAGGACCAGACATGTTTCAAAAAGAACCATGCAGTGTAAGAGGAACAGAGGCAGTAGCAATTTAACCTTAAGTTTCCGCACTGTGTACTACACAGAAGAAGGGGCTCAAAGGATTGAGGCTTTGGGAAGATGCTGTTCTAAGTTGTTGGTCCTCTCCTCAACTCTTTTTTTTTTTCTTACAACCCCCTTTCAAGGCCTAGAGACTTGTGCCCATGTCCCCTCCCTCTGGAACCTCCACTCTTCTCATAAGAGAAGTCATTACCCCTTTGGTTCCTTCTCATACCTTGTAAATCCCAGATACCTGCTGCCAATGGAGCCAGCATTTTGGCTCCAGAGGGAATGGGATGAAGTGAGATCTAATGCTGTTAATGATGGCTCCAAGTCCAATCTTCCCTTTTGTGAGAGCTGCTACTGATTTCCTACCTCGTTTACTTAAGCAAGAAGCAGTTGACAACATTTTTCTTAGACGGAGACCAATATAGCTAATACACAAATGTAGAAATCATATTCCAGTTACTTCTATATGTATTTATATGGCCAAGGCAATTTAAAATATGGAAGAGACTAATGAAAAACATCATGAAAGTCATGCTCATAAGACTAGATGTGGGTCTGTATTTAAATACAAGTTCCTCAAAATGACCAAAGTGGGTCAAAGCCATGGTGTAAACAGACAAAAAACAAACACATAAATAAATATAACACAGATCTCAACAAAACCCTGTTAACCCAGCAGTTCCTGCACAAACATTAATAGTTGCTCACCAAGCTAAAATATTATCCGTGAAAAAAGTTGAGGGAGATGAAGGCTAGAGAGGGTTGCAGGTGAGCTTGTAAATGTTCCACGAAGACAAAAGGACAAGCACCAGCAAAAGTCCAAGACTACAAGATAGAAGATGGACAAAAACTGCGCTTCCCCAAGGATGTCTCCACACAGAAGGGAAAGCTGCCAGCTGAGCAGAACATCTAACTTCAGCCCCTTGTATCGGAGAACCCGTGACCTGAGCATGCAGGCAGTGAGTGGTAACTTCTGGAGTCACATGTGAACACGTGTGGATCACTCATCAGAAGTATGTATTTAGATTGGAATTCTGTATCACCTGTATTCGGTGTCAACCTTCTCTCCTTAGTTTGGGGGCAGTTCTCTTTTCCCATAACACTTGTGGTTCTCCTGTTGAGGGAACATCTCCAGGAACACCTGTGATCTTTGAGATTCATCTTACTAGTGTATGAGGTCACAGCTGACAGTGCTAGTGGATAGTTTGTAATATTAACTGCATTTTTCCTTTACATATTTGTACCAAGTGCCTCTTTAACTCAAAATGCAAATCTCTGCAAAACAATGTGCAAGTTAACATCACTTGGTGCTTAAAAATATCAAACAGGACTAGAACGCTGGCTCTAGACAATGGAAAACTTTGATGTCCAGGCTGATTTCTTTGCCCAGTAGTCACTCAGTGTGTTTTCATCAAATGGGGTCAAGCTAGTTTCTCTTAATAATATATGTGGTCAAAAATACATACAAAACTCTAACCTTTTCTTTCTTTGGTGAGTAGATCTGTCAAGTGTTTCTCAAATGTACTTTTTTTTTTTTTTAAAGATGCAGCAGTGACACTAAATAGACAGTAATTGTTGCATAATTAATGCACAGCAGGTGGACCCAGCAAGTGCAGTTTGGAATTTTTGCTCCTTAATCCTTAACTGCCTTGCCCTGTCATACTCCCATCACATCTCCCATCATGCCCCGGAACCTCCCCCGACACTTGTAAATAGCACAGTGGACACAATTTAATTTGCTTTTGAGGGCAGCTCTTAAATTCCCTGCAAAGGGGGAAGACAGGCACTCTCAGCTAAATATACATGTGTGCACATGTGCAAACGCACACATTTGTTTTCTTCAAACCTCATTCGCAAGGCTCTTTATTACCTGTTCAGTTCAATACACCTTCTCTAACGTTCTGCATCCCCATCTAACACCTGCTTGTTAATTCCATTCAATTTTCAGCTAGTCTTTTAGCAAGTGAAGGCAATCCACTCAATAGTTATAAAAGGACTTTTTTCCCCTTTGATCCTTTCACTAACACTAATCTCATGCCTACCATATGCTTTCCAAGATACTGGTTTCCACCCTTTTGTTAACCTCTCTTGTGTATCACTCAAGGTCGAGTTTCCTTTGTTCAGTACAGACTATACCACGAACGAAGGGTCTGATGATATGGGACGAATATCTGAACACAATACTTCCTGCTGGCTGGGAAGCGTCCCTTCACTTGTGCACGCTGACAGTGCGGGGGCGGGGCTCCACCAGAGCATCATCAGTCACCCAGCTTTTCTCAGGTGTGGCAAGTCTCTTCCTGCTGCCTTACATCCCGGATTGAAGGGCCCCCTGAAGTTGTCGCAATTTTACTTCTTCTTAAGTGTTCTTCTTTTCCATTTCCTCCTAACAGCTTTTAAAATTTTAAAGTTACAAATGAAAGATCTGGTTTTGCTTTCCTGGTAACTAGCGATAAAACCCTGGGCAACATATGTAAACTGCTCTGACCCTCAATTTTCTCATCTGTTAATAAAGAGAATGAGATTAAGTACAACCTAATGTGCCTTTCAGCACTGATATTCTGAGCCAGGAGGTAAAATGGCTCAGAGGAACGATCTGGGCTGCCTCAGAGCTTGTCGTCACTCAGCAGTATAATAAGAGGAATGTTTGCTCAAACAGCTGCCACTTACCGAGCACCTGCTGTATGTTGGGTAATCAGATTTTTACACACACAGTGTTTCATACAATTCCCACAGCAACTCCATGAAACAGACATTATTATTATTACTAAACCTGTTTTATAGGTGACAGTGCTGAGACTCAGAAAGGTTAGTAGCTCTTTCAAGATCATAAGGTAATTGGCATAGCTGGAGTTTGGCCACCAAGCACATGTTTTTAACCATTCTGCTACCCCACTTCCCAGTTCACTTACTGTATGACGTTGCCTGCCCATTTTCCAAAAGCCAGTTCACAGCTTTCATCTTGGAATCAGGATGTCTGAGATCCAGTCTTGACTCTGTTGTTTACTGGGTCTTCAACCAAATTGTGTAACTTCTTCAAGCCTCAGATTCCTCAACTGTAAAAGAAAAAAATAATACCTTCCGCCTGGTTGCCTGGTTCCCTATCCTGCTTCTCTTTAGAAAGGCCATCACTTAACCACTACCTGTAGGCTCGGTCCCAGCCCAGGCTCTAGGACCAGTCCTTCCTCTGTGGGAAGGGCTTTAAAGACTTTTCATTCAGTGCTGAGGATTCGATGTCAACCATGGTTTCTGCGGCCCTGGTTAATCAGCTGTAATATGTGGGTCTCTGCCCTAAATGCAACATGGTCGAGTTGTGAGGATGGGTCTTGGGACCATACTGCCTGTGTTTTAACCTCAGCTGTGCCCTTACTAATGAGCTTGATCAAGTTTTCTCATCTTTCTGTGACTCAATTTTCTATCTGTAAAATGGGGAAAATAACAGTAGTCATTTCAGAACGTCGTTGTGAAGATTAAATAAATTAAGAACTGTAAAGTCCGTATAACAGTGCCTGGCAATTAGTGGTTGCTATCGTTATTATTATAGAGCTTGCCTGATTTATACTTCATATTACTAGACATAAATTACATCAATTATATACTTAGATTATTATTAACACTAATTAGATCCCTGCTGCGTTGCCTCAGGTCCTTCCTGGATAACTCGCCCAGTCTCTCCAGGGCTGCAGCCCTCATTGTAATCTTGTGCTGGGGCAGGAGTCTGCCACTGGACCCCTTCTCTGAGGTGGGAGCCTTGCAGTCTACTGAGGATGTCCTTAATGTTGGCTGTCCTCTCACATCTCTGAATAGTGCTTGCTCTGGTATTTCCCCCAGATGGTGCCCTGGCGGCATGTCTGGTTGCTTGGCGGTACAGACCACTTGCTGAGACCACTTGTTGCCCGCACCACCCCTCACCCCCACTCTCCCTCCCTGGAGCCCATGCTCTGCCCTCTGCTGCACCTCTCCCCAGTGCTTGTGCTGTGGGCTTTCCGCATAGGCTCTGAGCTGGTACAGTGTGTGTGTTCAGAAGTTACTACCTCAGCCTGATGCAACCTCATAAAACAACTTCGTAAAGCATTAACTTTGTAAAATGGGCTGAGATCACACTTCTCTACTCTTTTTTTTTTTTTTGGTAACAGCTTTATTGAAATATAACTCACATGCCATATAATTCACCCATTTTAAGTAAAAATTTCAGTTCTTGGGTATAGTCACAGAGTTGTATAATCATCACCACATCAATTTTATAACATTTTCATCACCCCTCTCCAAAAAAATCAGTATTTATTCCTTATTTCCCCAGCGCCAGGTAACCACTAACAACTTTCTGTCTGTAGAGTTGCCTGTTCTGGACACTTCCTATAAGTGGAATCATATAATATGTGACCTTTTGTGACTGACCTCTTTCATTTAGCATAATGTTTTTAAGGTTCATCCTTGTAGCATGCGTCATTACTTCATTCCTTTTCATTGCCAAATAATATTCATACTTCTCTACTTATAATTCAATAGTCAACTTTGACCCTCTCCCCACATTCCAAAGGGCTAGTGAAGCATTCAGCTCCTCATTCTTGGGGTTTCCCATTGGAGGCTGTGTCAAGGTTCCGGGTTCTCAAGCAGAGTGGAGACAACCCAGAGGCCCAGGAAAGCATCAACCATCAGGCCACACAGGTTAGAGTTGAGATGCCGCTCTCTCTCCCTCTGCAGCCTTTAAGGTTCTCCCCCCTGTGGTCTTTGTGCCACCTTTGGAGCATGGGAACTGCTGCTGAGGCTGGAGAAGCCTGGGCCAATGTTCTGCTTCTTGGAACACTGATGGCCAGTCTCTCTGAGGTCCTGCTGTGTCCTTGGGGCACCGGTAGGGAGTAAGGCAGGACACAGGGGACGCTAGACTGACTCCTCCCCCAAGCCAGAGAGACTCTCATTTTAGACAGGGGCTATTCCTCCCCAGGTTGTTTTTTCTGTTTTGGGGTTTTTTTTTTTTGGCCATGTCATGTGGCATGTGGGATCTTAGTTCCCTGATCAGGGATTGAACCCATGCCCCTTGCAGTGGAAGCACGGAGTCTTAACCACTGGACTGCCAGGGAAGTCACCTCCCCAGGTTTAGCTGGATTCTGCTTAATGCCTCTTAAAACAAAGTTTAGAAATTCCAACCTCAAACTTTCCCTGAGGCAAGGGAGCACAGAGCCTGTACTCACTCACATGAATGGGGACCTCAAAGGGGAAAAACGGAAGGGAAAACACAAATTTATCTTAAAAAGTAATCTTGTGTCAGAGTACATTTCTCATTGTTCAAATCTCTGCACCCAGAAAGGCTCAAAAAGTAATTGAGCATTTTATATCATTATGCCTTTTCTTATTTCCTAGTCCAGTCACTGCTGGCTCTTTCTGTGCCACTAGCCCACCTGCCACTGCATCCTGAAAGCCGTTTAACTCCCACAAGCCACTGGTTACTGTGAGGACATGCTACGTAGCAACCTAGACTCTGCTGTTTGGATTTTTACTTTAACTGTATAATAGTCTTATAAGATAAGACTATCTCTTTTGTGTAGTTGAATGAAAATTATCTGTTCTATGCTATTAGAAATGTAGGATTTGCATTTCTGTTACTTCTAGTGCACATTTTTCTATTTCTACTACATAGTTCTATTATATATTCCTAGTATACATTTCTATTATAACTATCTGCTATACCAAGTTTGGGTCTCAGGATTCCTTTACACTCTTAAAAATTGAGGATTCCAAAGAGCTTTTGTTTTGGGGGGTTATATCTATGAATATTAACTATATAAGAAATCTAAAAAACATTTATTATTAATTCATTTGAAAACAATAAACCCATTATAGGTAAATTAACATATTTTTATAAAATATGTATTTATTTTCCAAAACCAAAAAAATGAGTAGGGAGCATGGCATTGTTTTATATTTTTTGCAAATATTGTTAGTATTTGACTTAATAGAAGACAAACTGGATTCTTACATTGGCTTCTGCATTCAATTTGGTAGATGTTGTTTTCACTGAAGTACATGGAGAAAATCTGGTGTCACAGAGGTATGTAGTTGGAAAAGGGTGATGTATTTTAGTAGCTTTTTTGGATAATTATAGATCCTACCCCAAATCTCAGTGGAGGGTAGTTTCTTAAAGGTTACTTGGCCTCAAATATTGCCAGATGTTTTCTTTGAAATTTTGTTCATTTTCAAGAAAATGTCTGCCAAATTCCTAAATCTGAATAAGTTATTTTTTCAAGTAAAAATGGTGTTTCATGAAAAAAATGGTTAGTTCAGCTTGTAACTCAAACAATAACACAACCATTTATCTTGGCAATACCTGTTCTATCAGAACCTCAGTGTGGAGCAGAAGTGCCTTCTGTGTACTTCCCAGTTTGTCAGCATATTACAAAGACGTGTGGCTCAAGTGTTAACAATTTTTAATGCTTCATCAAGGACATTCTTAAGTAAAACTGGCTTTCTTCCCTTTGGTCCTGTGAGTTTGTGCTGGTGAAGAATATGGTGACTTACTAGGTACAGTTTGGTGCCACTGCTTTGGCATGTACTAAGGTGCTGACAGTTTGACCCAGTATTACTTTTGCACCATCAATATGTGTCCACATAGTGAAAAAGGCAAATCATTCTTTTTTTTAAATTTATTTTTTATTTTAAGTTTATTTTAATTTTTTTAACTCTTTATTGGAATATAATTGCTTTACACTCTTGTACCAGTTTTTGAGGTACACCAAAGTGAATCAGCTGTATTTATACATATATCCCCATATCTCCTCCCTCCCACCCTCCCTATCCTGGCCCTCTAAGTCATCACCCATCATCGAGTTTATCGCCCTGTGTTAGACAGGAACTTCCCACTAGCTATCTATTTTACATTTGGTAGTGTATATATGTCAATGCTACTCTCTCACTTCGTCCCAGCTTCCCCTTCACCCTCCACCCCGTGTCCTCAAGTTCGTTCTCTACATCTGCATCTTTATTCTTGCCCTGTCACTGGGTTCATCAGTAACATTTTCTTAGATTCCATATATATGAGTTAGCATACGGTATTTGTTTTTTTTCTCTTTCTGGCTTACTTCACTCGGTATGACAGACTCTAAGTCCATCCACCTCACTACAAATAACTCAATTTCTTTCCTTTTTATGGCCGAGTAAAATTCCATTGTATATATGTGCCACATCTTTATCTATTCATCTGTTGATGGGCGTTTAGGTTGCTTCCATGTCCTGGCTATTGTCAATAGTGCTGCAATGAACATTGTGGTACATGTTTCTTTTTGGATTATGGTTTTCTCAGGGTATATGCCCAGTAGTGGGATTGCTGGGTCATGGCAAATCATTCTTTAAACATTATTATGAAAGTAGCTTTGCTCTCTTGGATCCCCTGAAAATTTCCCCAGGACTTCACAGACCACACTCTGAGAAGCAGAGGAAATGAAAGAATCCAAGGGAAGAGGGTGTTCTTGCTTTTTGAGTGTTCCTTGCTGCTGCCTAGGACCTTGTGTTCTGTATGTGCCCTGACCTGTCCTACCACCTGCTGTTTCTCCTCTTCTGTCCTGGGTTGTCCATGATGCAACACGACAACATCTTTGGGACCTCCAGGCACTAAGGCTTTTAACCTACTCTGCTACTAGCCTCTGTAGCAGTGCTGGGAAGGGTGGTAGTATAAAACTTTTTTCTCCCTTTCCTCCCAACTTTAAGAACGTGCTAATGAAAATACTGGCAAAACCCTAAAAACCCTCCAAATTGTTGGGGAAAAAAAATCTAGAAATGGAACTGACCAGAAATTTATACCCTTCTCCCTGTGGTTTTGAAAGCATCTGTTCCTTAAAGAGGCTGTACTGACTACCTTGAACATTTTTCCTATATACTTTATTTTCATTGGATTGAAATTGAAGAGTTTGGGGAAAAAAAGCCCTGGCTTTCTATGCTGAACATAGGAAAAGTCTGAAGGATAGCTTTTTCCTAGTGCTACCACATGTAAATGAATCTGGAAGCTTTGAAGTGTGAGTATGTTGGGCTCCCTTCCAAACTCCTAAGGGCTCGTTGGTTTTTTTTTTTTTTCTTTAAGAACTTTTATTGAGATACAGTTAACAGACAATAAACTGCATATATTTAGAGTGTACAATTTGGTATCCCAATCTCCCAATTCATTCCCCTCCAACCCTCTCCACTTTCCCCACTTGATGCCCATATATTTGTTCTCTACATCTCTGTTTCTATTTCTGCCTTGCAAACTGGTTGATTTGTACCATTTTTCTATAGTCTGCATATATGTGTTAATATATGATATTTGTTTTTCTCTTTGACTCACTTCACTCTGTATGACAGTCCCTAGGTCCATCCACGTCTCTACAAATGTCCCAGTTTCATTGCTTTTTACAGCTGAGTAATATTCCATTGTGTATATGTACCACATCTTCTTTATCCATTCATCTGTTAACGGACATTTAGGTTGCTTCCATGACCTGGCTATTGTAAACAGTGCTGCAATGAACATTGGAATGCATGTGTCTTTTTGAATAATGGTGTTCTCTGGGTATATGCCCAGGAGTGGGATTGCTGGGTCATATGGTAACTCTTATTTTTAGTTTTTCAAGGAAGCTCCATACTATTCTCCATAGTGGCTGTATCAATATACATTCCCACCTACAATGCAAGAGGGTTCCCTTTTCTCCACACCCTCTCCAGCATTTACTGTTTGTAGATTTTCTGATGATGTCCATTCTAACCAGTGTGAGGTGATACCAAATTGTAGTTTTGATTTGCATTTCTCTCATAATTAGTGATGTTGAGCAGCTTTTCATGTGCCTCTTGGCCATCTGTATGTCTTCTTTGGAGAAATGCCCATTTAGGTTTTCTGCCCATTTTTTGATTGGGTTGTTTGTTTTTTTGATATTGAGCTGGATGAACTGTTTATATATTCTGGAGATTAATCCTTTGTTGATTCGTTGCCAAATATTTTCTCCCTTTCTGAGGGCTGTCTTTTCATCTTCCTTATAGTTTCCTTTGCTGTGCAGAAGCTTTGAAGTTTCATTAGGTCCCACTTATTTATTTTTGTTTTTATTTCCATTACTCTGGGGGGGGGGGGGCGGGAATCAAAAAAGATCTTGCTGTGATTTATGTCGAAGAGTGTTCTTCCTATGTTTTCCTCTACAAGTATTATGGTGTCTGGGCTTTCATTTAGGTCTTTAATCCATTTGCAGTTTATTTTTGTGTATGGTGTTAATGAGTGTTCTAATTTCATTCCTCTACATGTAGCTGTCCAGTTTTCCCAGCACCACTTATTGAAGAGGCTGCCTTTTCTCCATTGTATATCCTTGCCTCCTCTGTCATAGGTTAGTTGACCATAGTTTATCTCTGGGCTCTCTATGCTGTTCCATTGATCTACATTTCTGTTTTTGTGCCAGTACCATACTGTCTTGATCACTGTAGCCTTGTAGTATAGCCTGAAGTCAGGAAGCCTGATGCCACCAACTCCGTCTTTCCTTCTCAAGATTGCTTTGGCTATTTGGGGTTTTTTGCATTTCCATACAAATCATAAAATTTCTTGTTCTAGTTCTGTGAAAAATGCCATTGGTAATTTGATCAGGATTACACTGAATCTGTAAATTGCTTTGGGTAGTATAGTCATTTTCACAATGTTGATTCTTCCCATCCAAGAACATGGTATATCTTTCCATCTATTTGTGTCTTTGATTTCTTTCATTAGTGTCTTATAGTTCTCTGAGTACAGGTCTTTTACCTCCTTGGTTAGGTTTATTCCTAGGTATTTTATCCTTTTTGTTGCAATGGTGAATGGGATTGTTTCCTTAATTTCTCTTTCTGATCTTTCATTGTTAGTGTATAGAAATGCAAGAGATTTCTGTGTGTTAATTTTGTGTCCTGCAACTTTACCGAATTCATTGATTAGCTCAAGTAGTTTTCTGGTGGCATCTTTAGGATTTTCTATGTATAGTATCATGTCATCTGTGAACAGTGACAGTTTTACTTCTTCTTTTCCAACTTGGATTCCTTTTATTTCTTTTTCTTCTCTGATTGCTGTGGCAAGGACTTCCAAAACTATGTTGAATAGTAGTGGCGAGAGTGGACACCCTTTTCTTGTCCCTCATCTTAGAGGGAATGCTTTCAGTTTTTCACCATTGAGAATGATGTTTGCTGTGAGTTTGTTGTATATGGCCTTTATTATGTTGAGGTAGCTTCCTTCTATGCCCACCGTCTGGAGAGTTTTTATCATAAATGGATGCTGAATTTTGTCAAAAGCTTTTTCTGCATCTATTGAGATGACCACGTGGTTTTTATCCTTCAGTTTGTTAATATGGTGTATCACACTGATTGATTTGCGTATATTGAAGAACCCTTGCATTGCAGGGATAAACCCCACTTGATCATGGTGTATGATCCTTTTAATGTGTTGTTGGATTCTGTTGGCTAGTATTTTGTTGAGGATTTCTGCATCTAAATTCATCAGTGATATTGGTCTGTAATTTTCTTTTTTAGTAGTATCTTTGTCTGGTTTTGGTATCAGGGTGATGGTGGCCTCATAAAATGAGTTTGGGAGTGTTCCTTCCTCTGCAATTTTTTGGAAGAGCTTAAGAAGGATGGGTGTTAGCTCTTCTCTACATGTTTGATAAAATTCACCTGTGAATCCATCTGGTCCTGCACTTTTGTTTGTTGGGAGATTTTTAATCACAGTTTCAATTTCATTACTTGTGATTGGTCTGTTCATATTTTCTATTTCTTCCTGATTCAGTCTTGGAAGCTTAACTCTTTGTAAGAATCTGTCCATTTCATCCAGGTTGTCCATTTTATTGGCATATAGTTGCTTGTAGTAGTCTCTTATGGTGCTTTTTATTTCTGTGGTGTCCGCTGTAACTTCTCCTGTTTCATTTCTAATTTTATTGATTTGAGTCCTCTCCCTCTTTTTCTTGATGAGTCTTGCTGGAGGTTTATCAATTTTATTTATCTTCTCAAAGAACCAGCTTTTAGTTTTATTGATTTTTGCTATTGTTTTCTTTGTCTCTATTTCATTTATTTCTGCTCTGATCTTTATGATTTCTCTCCGTCTACTAACTTTGGGTTTTGTTTGCTCTTCTTTCTCTAGTTTCATTAGGTGTAAGGTTAGATGGTTTATTTGGGATTTTTCTTGTTTCTTGAGGTAGGATTGTATTGCTATAAACTTCCCTCTTAGAACTGCTTTTGCTGCATCCCATAGGTTTTGGATCATTGTGTTTTCATTGTCTTTTGTCTCTAGGTATTTTTTGATTTCCTCTTTGATTTCTTCAGTGATCTCTTGGTTATTTAGTAGCATATTGTTTAGCCTCCATGTGTTTGTGTTTTTTACAGTTTTTTCCTGTAATTAATTTCTAATCTCATAGCGTTGTGGTCAGAAAAGTTGCTTGATATGATTTCAATTTTCTTAAATTTACCAAGGCTTGATTTATGACCCAAAATGTGATCTATCCTGGAGAATGTTCCACGTGCACTTGAGAAGAATGTGTAATCTGCTGTTTTTGGATGTAATGTCCTATAGATATCTATTACATCAAGCTGGTTTACTGTGTCATTTAAAGCTTGTGTTTCCTTATTAATTTTCTGTGTGGATGATCTGTCCATTGGTGTAAGTGGGGTGTTAAAGTCCCCCACTATGATTGTGTTACTGTCAATTTCCTCTTTCATAGTTGTTAGCATTTGCCTTATGTATTGAGGTGCTCGTATACTGGGTGCATATACATTTATAATTGTTATCTCTTCTTCTTGAATTGATCCCTTGATTTTTACATAGTGTCCTTTCTTGTCTCTTGTAACATATTTTATTTTAAAGTCTATTTTATCTGATATGACTATTGCTACTCCAGCTTTCTTTTGATTTCCATTTGCTTGGAATATCTTTTTCCATTCCCTCACTTTCCGTCTGTATGTGTCCCTAGGTCTGAAGTGGGTCTCTTGTAGACAGCATATATGTGGGTCTTGTTTTTGTATCCATTCAGCCAGTCTGTGTCTTTTGGTTGATGAATTTAGTCCATTTACATTCAAGGTAATTATCAATATGTATGTTCCTATTACCATTTTCTTAATTGTTTTGTTGTTGTTTTTGTAGGTCCTTTTCTTCTGTTATGTTTCCTGCTTAGAGGAGTTCCTTTAGCATTTGTTGTAGGGTTAGTTTGGCGGTGCTGAATTCTCTTAGCTGTTGCTTGTCTGTAAAGCTTTTGATTTCTCCATCGAATCTGAATGAGATCCATGCTAGGCAGAGTATTCTAGGTTGTAGTTTCTTCCCTTTCACCACTTTAAATATATCGTGCCACTCCCTTCTGGCTTGCAGAGTTTCTGCTGAGAAATCAGCTGTTAACCTTATGGGAGTTCCCATGTATGTTTATTTGTAATTTTTCCCTTGTTGCTTTTAATAACGTTTCTCTGTCTTTAATTTTTGTCAATTTGACTACTATATGTCTTGGCATATTTCTCCTTGGGTTTATCCTGTCTGGGACTCCCTGTGCTTCCTGGACTTGGGTGGCTATTTCCTTTCCCATGTTAGGGAAGTTTTCAACTATAATCTCTTCCAATATTTTCTTGGGTCCTTTCTCTCTCTCTTCTCCTTCTGGGACCCCTATAATGCAAATGTTGGTGCATTTAACGTTGTCCCAGAGGTCTTCATTTCTTGTTATTTTTTTTTCTTTATTCTTTTCTGCATCTGTGATTTTCACCATTCTGTCTTGCAGGTCACTTATTCGCTCTTCTGCCTCAGTTAATCTGCTCTTGGTTCCTTCTAGTGTATTGTTCATTTCAGTTATTGTGTTGCATATTTCTGTTTGTTTGTTCTTTAATTCTTCTAAGTCTTTGGTAAACTTTCCTTGCAACTTTTTGATCTTTGCATCCAGTCTTTTTTCAAAGTCCTGGATCATCTTCACCATCATTATTTTGAATTCTTTTTCTGGAAGGGTGCTGATCTCCTCTTCATTTAGTTGTTTTTCTGGGGTTTTATCTTGCCCCTTCATCTGGTATAAAGTCCTCTGCTTTTTCATTTTCTCTATCTTTCTGTGGCTGTGGTTTTCAGTTCCACAGAGTGAAATACTGCTGATACTGCTTGATACTGCTGTCTGCCCTCTTGTAGAGCAAGCTATCTTGGAGGCTGGTGTATGCTTCCTGATGAGGGACTGATGGTGGGTTGGGCTGGGTGGGCAGAGCTCAGTAAAACTAATCTGATTTGGTGGGCGGAGCTCAGTAAAACTTCAATCTGCTTGTCTGCCAATGGGTGGGGCTGTGTTCCCACCCTGTTCATTGTTTGGCCTGAGGCGACCCAGCACTGGAGCTTACAGGCTCTTTGGTGGGGTGAATGGCGGAATCTGGGAGGGCTCATACCAATGAACACTTCCCAGAACCCCTGCCACCAGTGTTCCTGTCTCTTCGGTGAGCCACAGCTGCCCCCACCTCTGCACACACCCCTCCAACACCAGAAGGTAGGTCTGGTTCAGTCTCCTAAGGGGTCACTGCTCCTTCCCCCGGGTCCTGGTGAGCATACTATTTTTTGTGTGCCCTCCAAGAGTGGAGTCTCTGTTTCCCCCAGTCCTGTGGAGGTCCTGCAGTCTAATCCTGCTGGCTTTCAAAGTCTGATTCTCTGGGGATTCCTCCTCCCATTGCCAGATCCCCAGGTTGGGAAGCCTGACGTTGGGCTCAGAACCCAGTTTGTGAGTCACCCACCCATCATTTATGGGATTTGATTTTTTTTTATAAATTTATTTATGTGTTGGCTGTGTTGGGTCTTTGTTGCTGTGCGCGGGGTTTCTTTTAGTTGCAGCGAGCGGGGGCTACTCTTCGTTGTGGTGCACAAGGTCCTCACTGCCGTGGCTCCTCTTGTTGCAGGGCATGGGCTCTAGGTGCATGGTCTTCAGTAGTTGTGGCACATGGCCTCAGTAGTTCTGGCTCACGGGCTCTAGAACACAGGGTCAATAGTTGTGGCACACAGGCTCTGCGGCATGTGGGATCTGTGGCATGTGGGATCTGTGGCATGTGGGATCTTCCTGGAGCAGGGATCGGACCCGTGACCCCTGCATTGGCAGGTGGATTCTTAACCACTGCACCACCTAGGAAGTCCTGGGATTTGATTTTAACGTGATTGCACCCCTCCTACCATCTCATTGTGGCTTTTTCTTTGCCTCTGGATGTGGGGTGTCTTTTTTGGTGAGTTCCAGTTATTTTTTTGTCAATGATTGCTCAGCAGTTAGTTGTAATTCCGGTGCTCTTGCAAGAGGGAGTGAGCGCACGTCCTCCTACTCCGCCATCTTGAACCATCTCCTCCTAAGGGCTCGTTTTATATAAAAACATGACACTTGGGAACTTGTATCAGGGATCTAGTCCTTTATTACGTTACTATAACTAAGTTGAAGAGTATATGTGGTAAGCAAAAATATTTACCTGTGATAGAGGATAGTTAATAGGATTAAGTACATTTGGTTACTTCTGAGTCAAATATGCTGGAATAAGCTTTTATTTAAATCTAAACATCTCTTTTGCTATTCGAGGTTTTAGACAAGAAAATTCGCACGTTTTTAAAACCATAAACTTTGGCAGACTTCTAAGATTCCAACACTGTGTGTTGGTTTTAAAAAAATTTCATCCATTCATTAAAAACAATATTTATCAAGGGGCTACCCTGTACCAAACATTGTTCTAAACATGGGGATGGAGCAGGGAATAGGAGACACAGTCCCTGCACTCATGAAGCTTATAATCTAGAAGGGGAGAAGAAAAATGACAAGTAAACAACTAAATAAGCAAGACAATTTCAGATAATGGGAGCATATGAAGGAAATAACACAGTGTGCTGGGATAATGAATCATGGGGAGATGAGGTGGTCAGAGAAGGCCTCCCTAGGGAGGTGACGTTTGAGCTGAGACCTGAATGATGAGGAGCCAACCACGGGAAGAACCAGGTAGAAAAGCATTTGCAGCAGAGGGACCATCAGGTACAGAGGCCCTAAGGTGGGACTACATTTGGTGGTTTTGAGGAATAAAGTGAAGGTGGTACAGCTTGAGTACTGTGACTAAGATGGGAAAGGGTACAAGATGAGGTCACATAATGCAGAGCCCTATAAGCCATGGACAGGCATGTGGATACTATAATAAGCAAAATAGGAAGCAACTGGAAGGTTTTAAAATAGGGAGTGAATTAACCTGATGTGTTTTCAAAAGACCACTCTGGGTGCTGTGTGGAGGATGGATTGTAGCAGGGAGAGCAGTGAGAGGTTATGATGATGGGTTGGCTGGATGGTGGAAATGGAGACAAGATGGGTTTGAATATATAGTTTAGAGGCAGAACCAGAAGGAGGCATCAAGGATGTACCTCGATTTTTTTTTTTTTTGGCTTGAGTTACTGGATGAATGGTGAAGGCAGAAATTGAGATGTGTGTGACTGAGAAAGGTACAGGTCTGAAAGCCCTTCTTTAAGCATGTCTTTCATTCCCATTGATGTAATAGAAGTGCTACAGCTCCAGGCATAGCATCAGCACTCTGGATGGGAGGAAGCTGAAAGGAGGAAGAGGGTGGTTGGTGTCTATGTCAGGAAAGCAAAAAAAATTGCAGAAATCATCCACAGACCTCTACTTTTATCTCACTGACCAAAATTATGTCATGTGACCACCTCTAGCTGCAAGGGAGGCTGAGCTCTTTAGCTGCACACATTGTTTCACTAAATAAAAATAGTGCATTTTAATAAGGAGTAAGGGGTGAATGGGTATTATGGAAGCAGAAAACTAGCAGTGTCACCAGGGACACATTATATTTAAGGTCCTTATTGAATATTCAAATGGGAAAGTCAAGTAAGATTGGAAATAAAAGTCTGAATTTCAGGGGAGGGCAGAGCTGATAAAGAGTTTGAGTTTGGGAGTTATCAGCATGTAGATCATACTGAAAGCTCAGAAAGAAGATGAGATCATCTAGGGAGAGAGTGGAGTTGAAAACTTATTTTGTATTTATTACTGTGACCTGCTCTAATTAATTTTATTCAACAAAATTTTAATGTATGTTTTCTATGTGTTAACAACTGTTTCAGACTCTTAGGGCACAAAGATGAAGATGTGTCTCCTACTTTCAAAGAGCTTAGGGATAGAATAGGAAGAAAACAAATCAGTTTTAATAAATGATGCACTACAACATACATGAAAAATGAATTCCTTTATATCTCAATTATGACAGTAGCTCTACTGCAGATTCATGTTTTAAGTGAGAACTTAAATAATTTACCCAGAGTGATTTGAGATTCACTTGTCTATATATATTCATTTGCATATTTTAATTTAGAAATGCATTAAGAAACCCTGAATATTTTTAATATGACCAAATGCTAATCTTATTATTAGTAAATATGCTGTTTAAATTAACATAATGCATTATGGAATCTTCAATTAACTTTAAAACTTAGACTAGGATGATCAGGGAATTAAATTTGTCAGATGACCCTGGTTTGGATTGGGTCTGAACAACTGTTTGTTGACTTCATTGCTACCTACAATTTCACTTGGAAATTTCATGGGTATTTCAAACTTATGTCCCAAACTGAGTGCTTTATCTTACCTACCTCGTATTCCTTCCCCTGTGTCATGTTTTCCTGTATTCCTTTTGAAGCAAGTGGCATTACTATTCTTTTGGCTGGAGCCAGAACTCCAGGTATCATTCTAAACAGCCATCTCCCTCATTCCAATCTATCAGTAAAACTTATAGGTTTTACCTCCTAAATATATCTTGAATCTTTACATCTCCTCTACCCTGGATCATCACTGTCTGACACACTCTCCAGTCAAGCTCCTTTGAAAACCATCTCTGTAGCTAGAGTGATTTTACTAAGCTAAAGTGTCTAATTCATTATTCTGATTAAAACCTCAGCATTCTGTAAAAATGTCTTGTAGTAAAATCAATAAAAAAATATTAGGCTAAGCTATGATAAAGGGACCCTTTTATTGCTGGACTTTTCAGAGCCTTCAATATGCTGGTGTATGCATTATGAATCACTCAGCAGGGGTAAAATTGAGGATATTTCCAGACACAAGTCACACTAAAGCTATTATTTTGAGGAACACCTCATGAAATACCTCTGTGAACACTAGTACTTTATATAACATGGCTTAGGAAATTTGGTCTACAGAAAGAAAATTTAGTCATCTTAACGTGGTATGTAAGACCTCCCATAACTTGGTTCTCACCTTCCTTATGAAGCTCATTTTCGACCACTCCCCACTGTGAACTTCCTGTCTAATAATAGAAAACCACATCCAGTTCCTGTACACAACATGCTCCTTGTGACTTTGCTCAAGCTCTTCCCTCTGGAACACCTTTCCCCTTCATGTGGCTAACTCTACTCATCTTTCAACTCTCAGCTCAGGGACCTCCCCTGAATTCCAGGTTGAGATAAGTGCCTGTCCTCTGAGCTCCACTTACCCCAGCACGCACGCGCGCGCACACACACACATACACACACACACACACACACACAAAACCCCAATCTGTTTATGTGTCTTTCCGCCCAGCTGGGGAAATAAAGATTGAGAGACCATGCTGTGATAATGACGATGATGATGGTGACGACAGCAAAGTTTACTGCACTCACTAGGTACCAGGCTCTGTATATGAATTATTTATTTAATATTCACAAAACTCCCATGAGGTAGGTATTATTAGTATCCTCATTTTGCAGATAAAGAAGTTAGGGCTTAGAAAGACTGAGGGACTTGCCTGAGGCTATATAGCTATGACCTTAGGTGTGAATTAAGACAGCCAGAGGCTGCCCCTTTTGGCACTGTGTCTACAATATCAGCTTGGTACGTGGTAGTGGATACTTGATAAGTGCTTATTGATCTAGACTCCGTGTGTGTGTGTGTGTGTGTGTGTGTGTGTGTGTGTGTGTGTGTGTGTTTGTCCCACATACATCTGAAAACTACTAGCACTGAGGATGTCGGGCACAATGGAGAAAACAGAAGCATTTGCTGTTAAGTTTCATTTCTGGCAAAACTGGCAGTGGAAGGGGAGGCATGGAATGGACAATAGCTCATGTACCACGTTACCATCTGCTTGCTTGCTGTCTTATCACAGATACATGTTCTAGGGGTGGCCAATGCCTGTTTTACATCTGTGGTAGTCTTTGCAGGATATAAAGTAAATTAGTGTTTAATGGGACTGTTAAGCTTGTCACCTATTTGAGTAATATCTAATAAACCTTTTCATTCAAAACCCAATGGGAATTTCTAGTTAGAAATGAGTGTGGAGAATATTCAATCTCCAAAAATATTTTCATACATGAAATATATATATATATATGTATTTGTGAGAGATGTTGAATATTCAGTGTAATTTTGAGAGTATGACTCAAACACTTATCCTGGGCCTAGAACCTGACAGTTGCTTTGGAGAGTAATAAAATAAGTTTATGATAGTTTCTGCACCTTAGAATTTTGCTGTGTGGCTTGGGAGTATCTGAAGTAACTTATAGTCTGTCTTTAAATTGGCATTTTTTTTAATAAGGAAAAGTTCAAATATATCATTTTGTTGCATTCTATGAGGATCAAGATTCAGCATGATATGATTATAATTTGAAACATGAGTAAGATATATGTGGGGTCATGATCGCTATAAGCCTATTCTTTGCTTCTTAATTAAATTTCGATGATGATAAGAACACTGAATACAGAGTGCTAGCTTATAAATGATAAAAAAGGATTGGTAACTCCCATAATATATGTTTTATGATTTTAAGAGGTGTCTATTTTGTATTAAATCAAGTGATCACTGTTTAGAATAAAGACCTGCATGACTTTCTAATTCCAAATTAAACTATAAATGGAAATGCTTGTAAATGCCTGGGCTTTTTTTCTGTTTCTTATGTGGCATATCACTTTGGATAAATTATTTAATTTCTTTCTGTCAGAATTCGTTCATTATGAAGGAAAAGGTTTCCTATTCCCTATTTCTTATTTTCCCTTTCTTTTGAGAATTAACCAGTCATTTATTCTCTTAAACTCACTGCGAGTTATAGCCTGAGATTGCTGGCATTCCCACCGCAGGCATATTCTCTCTTCACATTCAGCTCTTGACCTTCTGTAACTGCGTTTTCACGAATGTGTTAGTTTACCTGGGAAAGAGCTCTAGACACCATCAGTCAGTAAACCTGGTTGTCTCATTCTTCAGTCTTAGCTATTGTTGGGGTCATGTGCTAATTCTTGTATGAGTGAAGAGTCTGGAAAATATCTGCTGTAGTGTGATTTCTTTATTCTTGTGTGAGACCTAACATGAGACATTAGACCTGGGGAGCTCTTTACTTGTAGGGCGGAAAGAAAGGAGTTTGAATTTTTTTCTTTAGTTAAATGTTATAAAACTTTAAAGCTTAAATTTGAATAACTGTTGCAGATAGGTTAAATAAAATCCATCAACTCACAGTATTTTTTGTGTTTCTATTCACTTGTGTCAACAGAAGCCTAAAAAAAAAAATGTTCTATAAAGTAAGATATAAAATTTGGGTTAGGGTTATAAGGTAATAGTTCCTTGTTCCCCTGCCCCCAAATTATTTTTAGCCCGGGGCCTCTGAACCCAAAGTAATCTGTGGGGCAGCTTTAACATTTTATAGAAGTCACTGGTCTCCCCTCTTCTTTGTCCTCCCTATCTTGTTGGCAAATGTTTCTGTGGTGACCCAATTCTGCTTCCTGTTTAAACTGTATAAACAATTCATTTAATTCAGTATCTGCCTTTTGATCCTATTTGCAAATATATAGTTGAAAAGGATTCCATTCATTAGCTGATGCATTTTTCCTCTGCTAACCATTTTTGGGTCATTTCATTGTTAACTTTGGCTGAGGGAAGAGAAGCAGCTCTTTGAAACTCCTCCTACTCATGATTTTATGGGTCTGATATGGAGGGCAGAAGCATGGCCTGGCCGACCCAATGCCCATTTTCCGATTTCTCCAACCTTGCCTACATCTACAATAGAGAATGCAGAAGCTAAACAGTCCCTTTGCTAACCTCCCCCAAAGCAAGGGGTGGCCTTCTGACAGAGTTCCAGCCAATGCAACATAAGTGGAATTCCACTGAGAAGGGTTTTGGGAAGGGTCTTTTATTTCCTGATAAAAGAAGCCAGAAGCAGCTAGCACTACTCCTTCCACTTTTTTTGGTCTTAAACATGGTTATGATGTCTGGATCTATAGCAGTCATCTTGTGACTTTGAGACAATAAAGCAATGTACTAAAAATGGTAGTGCAGAATTACAGAAAAAATCTTGATTTTTATTACATCATGGAGCCCCACATTATACAGAACTGCTTCCCTGCAGACATTGTACAGGAAAAACAAATCCTTTTGTGGTGGTTTTAAGACACAGTTACAAATTCCTTGACACACCTCCTATCAAAAGATGTAGTCTAATTCCTCCTCTCCTGAATACAGGCCAGTCTTAATGACTTGCTTCCAATAAACAGAGTGCAGTAGGAGTGGTAATGCATGACTCCCCAAGTCATAAAGGTGATATAGTTTCTGCTTGATATCAATCCCTCTCTTGTGTGCAAACTTGGGAGCCTTGGGTTGACATGTCAGAAATCAGTCTACACTGAAGCTGCCATGCTGGAGAAACCATGTCAGAGACCACATAGAGATCGAGATGCCTGAGGAGCCCCAGCTGTCCCAGCCCCCAGCTCTGCCATCCCATCAGGAATTGACAAACATGTGAGCGAACCAGCCTTCAAAGGATTCCAGCCCCCAGTCTTGAAGCTTCCCTAGCTGATTCCAAGAAGAGCAAACAACCCCCCTCCCCCCACCCAAGCCCTTCCCAAACTGCAGGTTCTTGAGCAAAACAAATGTTAAGCCACTAAATTTTGGGTGGGGTCCAGCAACTGGAACACTCTTTTTTATACTATTGTTATTTGGATGTTCAGTTACCTGCAGCCAAAAGCATCCCTACCTGAAACAGCAGTAGAGAAGATTAAAAGAAATTGTTAAAACGACTCTCTTAAATTACTGATGTGCTGATTATCCATTCTATTTCTCTCTTAGCCTGGCTATGGGTATCAAATTAACTATAGTACTGACGTCACAATTTTCCAGTGAAGCTGATGCTAATTTAGTTATATAAATAGGTTTTATTTACAATAGGACTGGGCTAGTAGAAATGCAGAAAAGGAAAAATTTCAATTCAGGTTAGCATATTGCTGTTTTCTGCTCTTTCAGCATTTTGGTAACAATAAAAACAATACCAATAGCTCTCTCACTGGCAGGTAAAGCTTGTCTGAGTCCCCAACTTCATCAAAATCCCATCAGCATTTCAGGCTGTTTTCTTAATGAAAAGCTCATAGCATTTGACAGCTTTGTTCTTTCATTGACATTTGCAGTTTTTTAATAGATGAATATTTAATGTCATATTTAATAGGCCAGATTCTTTGAAGCAAAATCCCATTAGTTACTTCTCACTTTTTAGAGTGGATGGTCACTGTTAGAATTTATTTAAAAGTTTTAATATATGATTTTTTATCAAACTCATAAGTCCAGCATACAGAAACCAGTAGGATGGTTCTAATATTCATATTCTTACATGGAAGCTGCAGTATAAATTAAAAAATCTTTTACCCCAAAGTAACATAACGCTATTTCTAGTGATGGAAATTCCTTATCAGCTTTGCAATATAGTTTGGGCAATTTTCTTATCCCATTGCACTGAAATTTTAAACCTAAAGGAACAAAATGTAACTCCTGAAAGCGGGTTGCACAAAAGCCAATTTCATTTTTGTGTGTTTATTTACTCAATGTCCACATCCTTAAACTGTTGGCAAATCCACAGCGGGGTGGAGCAGCACACGTGTCATTGTGCTGATGCTACGGGGCGGGATGGGTGTGGAGGCTGGGGTGGGGCAGCAGAGGGGTCTCTGCGAAAAGAAGTTGCATAAGTGATATCATATGCAGAAGCAGCCTCTGGGGTTTAAAAAATAACTGCGCAGGGAGTGTCAGCCTTTCTTGGATCGGACTCCCTGACTTACTATCCTTAAGGGTCAGAGCTATATTCCTGGGTGGGCTGAGAGTGTGTGTATAAGTGCACTCAGTTCCTAATAGCAACCCTACATAACAGCTTAAAGAGCCTGGGAATGTTTTTTGTCTCAAGACAGCAAGGTGCTGCCTGCAAAAGCTGAACCAATGTCTCAATGAGAAGCCAAAACAGTTTGGACAGATGTTTCATGCTGTGCCTCAAATGTGGTTGTTTCCAGCATGGTTTCCTCCAATGAATGGAAACAGAAAAACGGAGAAGATGACTGCTTTTGCATGGCAGCTCCAAAGCAGATTTTAAAAAGCACTAATTTTCCACCCTGTCCTTCTCCCTATCCATCTTTTTCAGGAAACTGAATTATTGATGTCTGAGATGATGTCTTGTATTTACACTATCTTATATTTTTATTTTTTAACTTCTGAAAAATAAGTTGCCCCTGCATATCTACCCTGGTGTCAGAGATTCTTTGAGGGCCAGTGTCATAATTTAATCGGCACTGAGCCCCCATCTAGCACCTGAGAAAATAAATATTCAGGGGACAGTCATGAAAGACCCTGGAAGCAGGGGTGAAATTTTTAAAAGTTCAGAAAACAACATAAATACATATTAGATCTGCCACCTGTCTATGGTGGCCCTGAGCACCCTAGTTTGTCAAGTATCACTTGAGATCCTCAAGTCACAGGGAGAGGCAGGTATATCTGCTCTCTGGCATGGTGTGATCTGAATATCACTTGGTGGTGTCTTCTGGATTAGAACCCTTAGCTTCAGTCCCTGAGCTCCTCCAAGGCCTCCTCCTAGCTAACGCCTTTCCTTGAGTTTCCCAGATGCCTGCAGCTTTCACCCCATTTTCCTCCCTTCTTAGTTTTAGCAGATAGAATCGATCAATTTCTCTCTAATGCTGCCGCCTCTTCTTGATGTCCTATGTGCTATCAGAAACTAGAAAACAATCTCTCATTCATATAAATGATCACTTTCAGAAGCATGACCTATTCAAGCTGACTCCTTGCAGAGGCCTGAGTTCCTTCATTCAACTGAAGCAGTAGTTCTCAAAGCATTAGTCATCTGTGAACATTCAGATTCCCACTGCATGAGGCCCTTTCTGGTGGGGTAGGGAGTCTGCATATGTAACAAGCTCCTTACTTAGCCAGCTGATTCCATCTCAAGGTAAAGGTACAGAGAGCTAATTTCATCCCTACACACATCAAATTTATAATTTCTTCTCAAGGCTGAAAATGCCTTTTCACCCTCACAGTTTGGAAACCTCAGGAAAACTTTGCCAATTTCAACAACTGGGACACACCCGACCCTTCAACTTGCATCAGTCTCAAAACAATTGCACTTGTGCTCCTTGGGGAAACCTGAGGCTGAGAACTCCACCTGACCTTTCACCCTTGGCCTTGGCCAGCCTTCCCACGCGCCTCCCCACAATGGCTGTGCTCTGTACTCTGGTCTCCTTGTTGCTCTGTGCTTCCTATTCCTAACCACCGTCTTACCACACCACATGCTCAGCCCCATTCCCTCTGCCTCTGGACTTCTACCCCATGGTAAATCCCCTTCCAGCAGTTCCTGCAGCCCCCTGGCCTCAGCTGAACTCTGGCTCTCCCTGGGGATACTCTTTCCTCCTTAGTCTTCCCGAGTGGCGGCTGCCCTTTTTCCTACTCCCATTATGAGCTGGTGGCAGTGAATGTGGCAAACTTTGTCTGTAAAGGACCAAAGAGCAAATATCTTTGTGGGCCATACAGTCTGTTATAACTACTCAAATCTGCCAGTCATTGTAGTGCAAAAGCAACCACAGGCAGTAAGTAATGAAAAATGTGTTTCAATTAAACTTTATTCATGGATGTTGAAACGTGAATTTCATATAATTTTCACATATCATACAGTAGTATCTTATTTTGAAAAAAATTTCAATCATTTAAAAATGTAAAAACCATTCTTAGCTCATGGGCTGTACAAAAACAGGGAATGGACTGGGTTTGGCCCATGGGCTGTTGTTCGCAGCCTCCTGATCTAAACCAGTGCTTCTCAACCTTTAGTGAACATACACATCACTAGGGATTTTGTTAAAATGCAGACTTTGATTCAGTAGATCTGGGGTGGGACCCGAGATCTGCATTTCTAACAAGCTACCAGGTCAGCACACCACACTTTGAGTAGCAAGGTGCTAGAGTCATGTGTAGAAACGTGCCCATATAATAAAGACATTATAGTTTTAAGATGAAAGGAAAATGCTCATACTGTAATTCATGTTAGAAAGCCTACGTGGAAAGTGTGGTGGCTGAGAAAGCCGGCGTTCAAACCAAACAGATGCCCGCTTACCAGCTACGTGGATCTGGATGCCCTTCTCAGTCTTCCTCAGTTTCCATTTCTTCAACTGTAAAAGGAGGTAATAATAATCTCTACTTCAGATGGTTGCTTTGGATTTTAACATGATAATGCACCTAGCAAGTGCTCAGTAAATCTTAGCCATTATTATTTTTAAATTTAAAAAGACATGATTTAGATAACAAAATAATAAGAACTTTGATTTTGAGTGCCTTGGGGGATTTCCTGGATTTCCTTTTTGGAAAGCATTTGCAAGGGTCATGGCCATTCTTTCATTCAAGAAACATTTGCTGAGGGGCTCCTTCTCCTGCCAGGCAGTGCGCTTTGCTGGATCTGCTACGATGAGTGAAATATAAGCTCACATTAACTGGGGAAGATGGAAACGAAAAGCAATTTCAGTCTAGAATAAGTGCTGTAGGAGAGTATATACAGAGATCTGGGGGAAGGTAGAGGAAAGAATGTTCACTCTGCTATAAGGAGAGGTCAGAGGGATTCCACACAGGAGGTGACTCTTCAGCTGGGCTTCAAAGGGTGAGTGCAGGTCTGCCTGATGGAGGGAAGAAGGTATACCAAGGCAATGGAGCATTCAGAGGGAGTTCAGGGAAACTGCACCCTAGCGATGTGTGGGAAAGGCCAGGGACAAGGCCCTGACCAACTAGAACAGATGTAGGCCTTTATGTCATAGAGGTTTGGACTGGCTGGGTACCAGCCCTGGGTAGGTCATTATCCCTTTTTGGAAAGCATCCCAACAATACCATAATACATGCCAGCAGGGACTTGGAGAAAAGATAGTATCAGAAAATCCTTGACCACTTTGCTGGACTCACAGAAAGACTGGGGAGCCCTCATGCTGAGCCTAGGAATCCCAGCCTCTGTGGCTTGTCCCTAAGGAATATAATAGACTGGATAAGAATGCCCTACCCTCTGGGGCATACCATATTAGGGCCCAAGGAAAACGGCCTTTGTAAGTGGTCCCCTGGGAACCTACTTGGCTCCATAATTACTACTAAATATCTATTACAGGAGGGACTTTGCGTGGTGCTGCTGGGGCTACTGTGATGAAGTCTGGCATCTGTCCTAGAGAGTCTAGCCTGCAGGAGAGGAAGTGGGCATATAAATTACTGCACCACAGGATGAAGGGAGGCAAAACAGTCTGTAGAACTTTAAAGAAAGAAGAAAAGATTATAAGCATTTTGGATCTGGGCTGGGAGCTTCAGGTGTGCTTCATGGAGGAAATGGCACTTGAGTTGGCCTTTGAGACTAATGTTTCTGTCTCTGGGAGCTCCTTTCAGGATCTCTGGTTTGTTGGGATGGAAGGGGACTGAGGTCTATTTGTGTAAATAACTAACTTCAGTCAGTGGCTTTGGAACTGAGGGTGGGTTCCCGAACTGACCTTCTAGTGATGAGCAGGGCCCAAAAGCTGCCATCTGAAAGGACCCCGAACCTCCACAAGGCAAAGCATGCAGTCAAAGAAAATTTGGATTACAGCCCAGAATTAAAATCTAGAGATGTTTCTTGGCAGTGTCTCTTCTACCTTCACTTACTGATTCCCTGAGGCCTTCTACCCTCCAGAGCAGGGCTTCTCAACTAGAGTGTCAGGTATGAGGAGTAGCAGGCCCAGCAGCAAGGCAGGTAGGAAGAAGGGTGTGTGCCTCACCTGGGCTGGGACATCTGCTTCCCGATGTGCAGTGTCCTAAGGGGCATAATACTGATTCCAGCCTGCTCTCCTCTGTTAACCCCTCCTTTCTTGGTGGTATGGGATGGACTCTTCTGCCCTAGTACTCTCCTAAACCATTCCTGATCTTTTTGAATTGATTTTTCTCCATCTTACCTGTCTTGGATTGAGATTTAGCCACATCTGGGCCTACCTGGTGACCCCAAAGGGCCCCAGCTGAGTTGCTTGGCCCGAGGCGGGAGTTGCGCTTGGGGCTTGGAGTTGAGAAGGGGGCGTGGAGGAGGCCACCACAGGGCTTCCCCAGACCGGCCTGTGGACTAGGTTGGTACTCAGTGGAGTGCGGTCTGCAGGCAGAAGCCAAAGGGGCTATTTTTTACAAAGAACTCTGGGACAAAGGGCCATAAGCAATGTTGCTTTTAGGACCAGGTGAGAAAATGCTACTCAGAGTGAACGCAGACGTTGTTAATCACTTCCTGAGCTCAAGCTTCCAGAGTCCTGAACACTTAACATGGGCTCCGCTTGCATCTTCTCATAGTGTTAGGGGAAAGGGAACATTCGTCCTGTTTTTCCTCTCCTGAAGAGAGTTCTTCCACCGCAGTAGCTGCTGTTTCGGGATGTCTGTAAGTTGCTCCCTGAGTAGGGAAGCAACGTGCTTACGTAGGGCTGCGGTGAGACGCTGCTCCATACAGTTGCTTGTGCAGCAGACATCACTGATGAGCTGGGACCCAAGACCACAAAAAGCCTGTTTGTGAACACACATGAGGTGCCCTTGGATGCCCCCAAGTATCAGCATGGGAGAAAAGACTGCTGAGGTCCCTCCTTAGCGGTCAGGAGCACACGTTAATAAAATGCGAGTTGTGACTGTTATTGTAACCTCATTTGTATCCACTGGCTGGGGAGGCTTGGAGAAATGAGTTACACCTGTAAATGTACCTATGTACATATGAAATTGATACTGAAAGCGCTGTTACTTAACTCAGTCACCAACACTGTGGTAGCACAGGTCTCTGTGAACAGGTGCCCCATTTGGCATGGATGTAAATCAGCAAAACCGCAATTATTTCTTACAGTTTCCTAAACCATTCTTGTCAATAAGTAGCAGTAGGGCACAAGGCTCTTCCCTTATCAAATAGGGAACACCGTTCGCTGGATTTATTTGTAGGTGATCTGTCTTGCCCCCTAGAGTTGTATAACTGGGACTTTGTCATTTCATTCAGCTCTGTATTCTCAGTGCCTCAAACTGCACCTGGCACATCGTAGTTGCCCAATATTTGTGAAATGAATGAATGAACACTTGGGTTTTATGTATGAGATGGAAGCCACCTCTTTTTTTCTCAGTTGCTATTACTTCTGCCCAAAATGCCTTGAGTCCCTGGACGATGGAATATTCCACCCTTTCCATGTAGAGACAGTGGGCGGTTCCCAGGGCACTGTGGGTTAGCATGTGGGTGTGGAATCTTGTACAGACACAGGCCCTGGGCTTAGCAGATAGTCCCAAAGGCTCAGAGGGACTTTCAGGCAGAATACCATAAGGTTCATCTTCCTTAAAAAATCTTATTTTTCCCATTATGGAAGTAACACATGCTCATTAAAGATTGAAAATGGTAGAAAAATACAAAGGTGGAAAAAAATTATCCATAATCCCTTTACCTCAATACAAAACCATCCTTCTCTTTCTCCTACATTATGGAAACAGTTTTTAAACCTGCCCCCTTCCCTCCAGCCTTCCCTCCAATCTAGTTACAGCGCCAGGGAGAGACGGTTCTAAAACACAGACCTTAAAACACTTCAAAGGCTTCCTGTTGCCCTCAGTGTCCAAACTACTCAATAGCATTGGCTCTGCTTGTCTCTTCAGCTTCCTATCCTCCGAGTCCTATCATGTTACGCTTGTGCCAAATGGAATTTCCTTCAATTCTTTACACAAGCTGCATCTTCTCTTGCTGCCTCTGGCCTTTTTCACAAGCTGTTCACTCTGCTGGGAATTCTCTTCACCTTTCTTGGTCCTTTTCCTCTGTTTCCTTGCCTGTTTATTTTTCTCATACTTTCCCCAGTTCAGAATTTAGATACTACTTTCTCCTAAAACACCTACCCTCTCCTCCCCTCCTTTCCCTACCAAATCTGAGATTGGAGGTCCTCCTGGATACTTCAAAAACCCATAGAATTTCTCCCATCATGTGGCTCATTGTACAGTGTTTTAGCCCTTCTCTGTGAGGGTATCTCTTTATCCTCAGTGCACAGCCCAGCAATGAGTTCACACCACACAGCTCAAGAAATATTTGTTAAAGTGAATATAAATTGAACCGTTGTTTACATTCTTAGAAACATTTCCCCTTGACCTTTGCTTTAATTATAGTGTGTTTCTCTTGTCCATAAATTTTATGCTAGAGAGCATATCATAAAGATTTTATGTAAATTTTGTGCTAGAGAGCATATCATAAAGATTTTAATCTTACGCTTTTTTAACTTAACATTTTAGGAAGTATTTTCAATTTTCCCCAGGCTTCATAAACTTCATTTTTAACAAATGCATACTATTCCACCAGGTGCATGTACTGATTAATTTATCTTCTATTGTTGGACATTTGAAATTGTTTTGCCTGCTACAATTTGTTAATAATCTTGCTATAAGTATCTTTGCTTATCTTTGGGCATAAAGCTTTTTTATATTATGAATTATTTCCTTAAAACATTAAATGTAAAATGCTAAGCTCATTAGGCATTTAAAGTTCTTAATACATGTTGCTTAACTGCCTTGGCAAAGTGTTATTTTCCAATTCATATTGCCACCAGCAATTCATGTGAGTATTCATTTCATTCACCCTCACCAAAATCACTTCCTTTTCAACCATTAAAAACTTTCGAAGAACATGTATCTCCCAAAGGCAGCACCAGGGACACAGGGACGACATTTGTCTCTCTCCTCACTCTCTTCCGAGGGCAGTGTCTCAGTTTCATTTTTGGAGTGCAGACTTGCCCACTTCTCACCCCGCTAGGCTGTAAAATCATTCTGAACATCTGTTTCCTCCTCTTAGGGGAGTGAGAGAGCTTTAAGTTTGCTCTGTTATTCTATTTCAAACCCTTTAGCTGGACCCAGGGCAACCTCTACCCTCACTGCTCTCATTTCCCACCCTTCCATCAACACACACACACACACACACACACACACACACACACACACACACACCCACCCACCCACCCACACACCCTCATTCCTGAACGAGTTAAAGTCCACCTGAGGGCAGTAGCCACTGAGACCACCTTCCACACACCTTGCCTTTTTCCTGGCTCTCTGATTCCTTTGCTCTTCCCTCTGGTTCCTACTCTTTACCTCCTTTGCTGCCTTCCTTTATCCAGCTAGTCAACAAATTTATCAAGCATCTACTACACCAACCATAAGTGCTGGGATATACAGAAAATAAGGCTGCAGTAGTTCTTGCCTTCATGGAGTTTGTATTCTACTGGGGAAGACAGATTAAAAACAACAAGTAAACCTATACATTAAAAGTTACACAATCTGATAGGCATTATAAAGTAAATAGAAAAAGGCTGAGACAGAGAATATTGGAAAAGATCTTTAGATAGTATAATACCTCCCTCCCTTCACCTTCCTTTCTCCTGTGCTTTCTTTTCTCCATTTCCTGGTTTATTTGTTTACTATCTGTCTCCCCCAACTCGAATGTAAGCTCTAGGAGGGCAGGGGCTTTGCAGTTCACTGCTGAGCATGGCTCAATGCAAGTTCTCAGTAAATAATTTGCTGGATGACACGTCAGTATATGTGAAACTGGGGCCTGAAATGAGAAAGAGCCATTGGTGAAGGCAGGTGGTGTCAGAGGTCCAGGTGGAGGAAACCACAGGTGCAGAGGCTCTAAGTCAGGGTAAAGGGATGGAGAGCAGCCTAGAGTGGCTGAGTTAGGGTGAGCAAGGGGGCCAGTGAAACCAAATCATGACATTTGGCTGGCAGGCAGGGTCCCTATCATGCCAGGCCTTGTAGGCTCTGGTCAGGGGATTCGGATTTCATTCCAAGGGCAATGGGAAGCCATGAAAAGCTTTGCTTTGCCACGACGCTGGGACACGCCTCCCTGCATTAGCAGAATATAACTAAAATATCTGTGTGTGGTGAGGAGGGCTGAGATGGGGGTAGTTCACATGGTGAGTTCTTGTACAGATTTGTCCTCACCGTTACCCGTATTCTCCCTGTCGGGTGAAGGACCAGACTCCTTCCAAGCCTATTGTTCTGGGACCCAGTGATTACCATGCAACAAATATAAAACTACACTCCCCTCTAACATATTTCCTTATGTTCTGATATCCTCTCGTGGCTGACCCAGAGGGTAAACCTCACGTCTGAAGTGGGGTCCAGAGGTGCCATTTTTAAGACGACAGTAGATCTGATACAGATTTGGTGACCTAGGGGAACATCTTTTATATTCTGTGATCTTAACATGAATGTGGAATTATGGCTTTCCCTTGAACTCTGACCTTTGGTCTGATGGAATGGAGTTTTGCCCAGCGTGGTTCATTTTTTCCAGACCTGTTTGAGGTCTAGTGGAGTCTTGCTGTGAGGAGTTAGGCCCTGTAAGAGAAGGAGAGGTCCCCAAAAGGGAGAGCTCCAGAGAGCTGTGCCGATGGAAAGGCCTACTGCCTCCCAGCCCTTGTCATCTGGTGGCCTTCTTTAGGGGGTACCCTCCTTTTGGCCTCTGACTCCTGTGGCTTTGGAGGTCTCCCTTCAGCAATCTCTGCAACTGACCACAGCTTCTGGCTGGTTCCACTGGCAGCTCTTCCTGTCCCCGACTGTTTCAGTGCAAACAACCTCCTCACCCACCTACTTGCTTGGATCCTATTCGCCTTGCCCTTCCCACTAGAGAAGACCCCCATTCCGAGGCAGCATTTGTCATCTCTTCTCAGGGAAGTCACATTGTCAGCTGTCCCTGAAAGACCTACTTCCCTTTGCTCAAACTTGGGAAACCATGGGATCGACAGAGCTGGAAGGTGTGTGAGTAGCCTAGAGTAAAACCGAAGGTGCCAGTGGACATGGGGCAGCTGGCAGACTCAGAAGACTGCAACATGAGGCACGTTAGAGATGTCATTTCTCCTCTTCCCGGAGCGGGCATGGAGATGGAGGGGGTCCTTTCTTTCTTGATTGTGAGCAAAGGGCCCGGCATAAGTCTGATTATTGTAACTGAGTTAAATTTGCAACAGACTTAGTCTGGCACATATTTAATAGAATGCCGAATTGTCACTGGGTTGTATGGCACTTTGGCACACCCTGTAAGCAATTTGCTGCTGTATTTTTTTTTTTAATTCGGCTAAACCACGCTTTGTTTTTCTCATCTCACTTTACTTTAGCATCTACAATTGGCATTGACAGTATTTCACCATAGTGCTGTATTAATTTCACATGAGCACATCACATTTTATAGCCATAATTACCCTGCTGAGGGAATCAGACACCGAATCCATACACATCATTAACAAGTGAAAGGGGCCAGTACTGTGTTCTGATCCTGGTGTTCTGACTTCAACCCACATTCTTTCAATGATCCCGTGTGCTGTTGCATAATCACTCTCACCCAGCACACCTGAAGGCCTTAGGCTCTCATCTGCCAGCAGCAGGGGCAGTGGCTTGGGCAGGGTAAGCACATTCTTGCCCTTAATTCTGACAGAGCTTTGGATTCCAGGAGCTGGTGGTGTTAGGGTAGGTGGGTGGGAGGTGGAGCTGACAACACAACCTTAGTGCTCTATATTTTCCCCACACCCCTCCATCCCTGCACCTAAAAAATGCAGAATAAGTCTATTATCAGGGTCATTCTGGAAATATCAGGAAGAAATTCCCTGGCCAGAGAATGCACCCCCGCTTACTTTCATTTTGCTCAAAGAGACACAGTATTACATTCCAAAACTAGAGTTAAAAGAGAGAGGAGGGAAAAGATTATAAAGCACTGGCCTGTGGGTATGTGATTGTAGGAGACTGCGGGGGTTGCCTTAGGAGGGTGGTGGGCAGGTAGAGCAGTTAATGGGAAGTGTGGGGCAGGAGACTGAAGAGAAGATGACCTTCCCCACTCACTGATGCTGTTATGTGGTGCTGCACGTTACCGAAAGATTAATCTCCTTGATAGTCTTTTCTATTTTAGAGCGCCATGCCTGTTCCTTTGGGAATAGGAGTTTTCTCCACTTGTTTCCTATCATGGAGCTTCCATTAATTGGCTTGCCAAGGACAGGGGTCACACTATCTCTGATGGCAATCAGAATTGCTTAGTGGCCAATGGAATAAGCTGCTTACTTCCGACAGATGGAACAGCAGTGGGAGTTTGTACTCTACTTCGTGGCAGTCATGTGAACATTTTATTTTTCTTGGTCACTGAACCTGTATATGACTGCAGAGAAGGTGACAGGAAGTGTGAAAAGATACTAAAGCCAGTTGAGCAATCTGTTCTTTGCAGGCTTGGGAGCCCCAAATAAAAAGCTACTTCAGAATAGGTCAAATAGATAGCTGGCCAGCCATGGTTACTACGGTAACCAACAAACATGTCTGGCTTTCAGGGGCCCTGCCCCTGAAGAGGATGATGGCTTTTGTTATGATATTTGTGAACTCCACTTCATCTGTTTCTCCACTATTTATTTTCTAAGTGCATAACAGTAACAAATTACTCATTACCTGCAGTCCATCTTTGCTCGGGTTTGGTGCTAACCCCGGGCCCCACCTCCCTCTCTGCTGTGGTCAGTGTCTGGTGTGTGGTTCTGACCTCTCTCACAACCTGCAGAGGTTTATGGGAACCACGGACAAGCATGAGGAGACCAGAGCTCTGCTCTATGACTTTAACCACTAGGGCCCTCAGTTCTGTTTACAGTGAATAAAAATATCTAACCTACCCACCTTATGGGGTTTTTTGAAAATATATAAAGCTTTAGGTGTAAAGATAATTTGAAAATGTTTAGTGCACTATATTCACTTAAATGGTGCATAATAATTTAATGTCTCAATCTTCACATAGAATGCTTATTACAGACGACTAATACGTTTCCTCTTAAGCATCAATCCTTATTGAATGGTAGTGGCTGCCTCTGTGTTGAGAAGGATTTCAAGGCTGCACCTGAGCTCAGCTGGCAATAGTGGCAATCGTTTAGTGATGCCTGCTATGTGTGCAGGAGGGAGAAGGGGCATCACAAGTACTGTGTATTTGCTACTTTGATTTAGGACATTCCTCCATTACTCCTTGTGCTGCATGTGAGCATTCATCACTGCTCTATAGCTTGTTTGGTCTCCAGAACTGATTCATGGGAGATAAATACTAATATTTCAGGCTGAAATCTGTAATGATTTTGGTTTTTCAACACAACATTTTGATTTCTTGCTGGTAAAAGTGAAATGTGTTTATCACTGGAAATTTGACAAATAACAGAGTAGCAGACAGAGAAAATAAGAACAGCCCATAATCTCATCATTCCTGGGTAACTTTTAATATTTTGGTCATGGATTTCTTGCCTTTAATCTGATTTTTTATTTTTAAATGATCATTGGTGGCTGTATGGAGAACGGATTGTAGGCAGGCAGTGTGAATGCAGAAAGACTAACTGGGAGGCTCTTACAAAAGTCTAGGATGCTGGTGTCCTGGGCTGAGATTTGAGTGTGGAGATGGTGAAAGGTTATTGGATTGAGCATATGTTTTGAACACAGGGGCGACGGGACTTGCTGATGGATTGGATGCAAGGAAGGAAGGCATGAAAAGGATGATGTTCAGGTTTCTAGTCCCATTTCTGGTGAAAATGATGATCCAGTTACAGAGGTGGAGAACAAAGGGAGAGAAGTGTGCATGGCGGAGGCATGGTAGTAGAAATCCAGAGTTTAATTTTGGATATGAGAAGCCTGAATGGAAATTCACACCCCAATGAAGAGTTCAAGTTGGCAGCTGGATATATTGTGAGAGCTCTGGGGAAGAGGGTGGGACTGGAGATTTTAACCTGAGGATCATCAGCATAGAGAGGATGGAAAAGAGATGCCTGGCCTAGGGAAGTTAAGTGCAGATGGAGAGGAAAACTGAGCACCAAGGCCTGAGGCCCTCCAAAATGTATCTGTTGGAAAGAGGAGGATGCCGCATAGGAGACCAGCCAGTGACTGGTAAGAAGTCTAGGAAAGGGTGCAGTGGTTGGTACCAAGGATAGAAGGTAGTTCAAGAAAGTGCTGCCTCTCTTTTTGCACACACAACACTTACATATATTACATGTATGTACACATGCATATTTTTCACAGACTATGTATAGTTTTACATAAATATAGGGCTTTTTCATTTGTCATGAGCATTTCCTCATGCCCTTAAAAACCTTAAAAAATATTATTTAAAGTATTCCATCCCTAAAGATGCAACCTTCGAAAAAACATCCTTGTATGTATATCTTGCATTACTTTAGATTCAGTTCTCTGAAGTGGAATTACTGGTGGATATAAACATCTTTAAGGCTTTTGATTCGTGCTGTCAAATTACCTCTCAGAAAGGTTGTACCAAGGCTGTACATTCCAACCACAGCTAACTGAAACCAAGTATTTGGCAACAATGGTTACCATCAAAAAAAAAAAAGAAAAAATATATAACACTATCCAGTTTTTTTCCCATTTGTATGACTTGATTAATGGAGATTGAGCAGGCTTCAATGTAAGGCTTCTTGTGTGCAGTCTGAGTGGTGAGCAAGTTGATCCCTGTGCCCAAACCTTCTTAAGTATGAAAAAAATGAATGCGAACCTCACCCAAGTCAGCCATTCAGGGCAAGAGGGCTGGAGAGGAGGAGGAAAGCTGGTTCGGGGCCAGTTTCTCTGGTAAGGGGTGGAGTAGATTTTGGTCAGCAGCACAGGAGATTGTGTGGTTCCCACAGCTCGCAAGGCCTCCTCCCCTCCTGGCCTGGCTTCCTGTGGCCCAGCCTGGGAAAGGGCGTGGTCACTGACTGGCAGAAGAAACACTCATAAGCCGGGCAGTGACAGCCCAGATGTGATAGGTGGTGGAGTCCCTGTTGCCCTGTGAACAATTGCCCAAATTGCCCAACTAAACAACAAACAGAGGGATGCAGGCAGACTGCCCCCCACACAGTGTCCCTTGCTGACTGGGTGGAGCCATTTCAGTTCTAACAGGCCTGGTCTCTGTGTAGAGACCTTAAGTATCCTCCGCCCAGCCTTTCTGGGCATCTGTCCAGCTGAAGTGGAAAGACCCTCTGTGTTGTGAAACTGCAGTAGGCCTCGGCATCTTTCTGTTGTTCTGCTGCATTGCAAAGGACAACTGCACCATGCTGTTATGCTCTTGGTGTGGAAATTACAGATACTGAGGTGATACGAATCTGAAGAATGTGTGGGACACAAAGATAGGTCGAAAATGGGGATTGTGGCAGTCCTGTATGCAATATCTCTCATTTTGTAACCATGCCAATAAACAGGAAATCTTTTTAAAAAATGCAACCCAAAGGAAAAAAAGAAAGCTTTGCTTTCTGGATGGCACTGACATTTGTAATATTTTCTATAGTAGCCAAGAAAAAATTCCCGAGACAGAACAACCGTGGAAGTTAGCACATGCCCCAAATCCAAAGTAAGTCACTCTGTGAGAAGTTAAAAATAAAAATGGAAGGTTTTCAATGGAAATAACACTGGTACTCAGCTTCTCCAGATGTTTTTTTTTTAAATTATAAAATAATACATGCCATTGTAAATCAACTCATGAAGAAGTGTATAAAGTAAAGCTGGTCTTTCCTTGCTCCCTTAAACTTTGCTTCTCCTATCCAGTATTTTGGTATTTCCCAGAGCTTTGTTCATGCAATTACAAACAGTTATAAGAGTGTATTATATGGCCTATGTAGAATATGTTTATCAAACTGCTAGCATATAGTTAGTGTTCCATAATTATACCCAAACATATAATTTTGAAAATGAGATTATACTATACGAATTCTGCAACTTGTTTTAAATTTTAAACACAATTTCTCTTTGCCTCTTAGCAGGTGGTTTACTTTGATCCATGCTTTATAAAAACAAAACAAAAACTTTTTGAGCCAAAGACCACCAGATTCATTCACTCAACTATTTGTTGCCTGCCAACTATGTATCAGGCACTGTTCAAGGTGCTGGGAGTAAATGAAATGACGAAGATCCTTGCCCTTGTGGAATTGACCTTTTAGTGGAAGGAGGTAGACAATGAGCAGGTAGACTACATGGTGATGTCAGATGTTGCTAGCAGGGCATGTTGGGGCTTTGCAAGGCTAGGACAGCCCTTGACGAAAAAGTGACATTTGAGCTGAGATCTGGAGGCGGGTGTGGTAATGCCAGGTGGATGTCTGGAGGAAGGGTATCCCAGAAAGAAGGAAGAGAAGGAAGGGTATCTGAGGAAGAAGGTGGCTGGCTTGCTCAGACAGTAAGGAGGCAAGTGTGGCTGGGGAATGGTGAGGGCAGGGAGAATAGAGAAGGTGGTTCGAAACGATTATGAGGACCTTGTAGGCCAGTTGGAGGCCTTGGGCTTTTACTCTGAGTGGGACACGATGTCACTCCAGGTTTCGAGCAGAGTACTCTCATAATCTGACATAGGTTGAAATATGATCCCTCCAGCTGCAGTTGAGAGTAGACTCCAGGGGGCAAGGGCAGAAGCAGGGAGACTAGTGAGGAAGCTACTGCAACAATTCAGGGGAGTGACAATGAGCTTTGGGTCAAGGTGTTGGCAATGGAGGTGGTGGCATATAGGATTCTCGGTCCACCTCCAAGGTAGAGTCAACAGGATTTGCTGATGGATCAGATGTGGGAGGTGAGTCAAAGAACAAAATCGAAGATGACCTACCAGGACAAAGCAACACACGGAGTTTTCCTAATGAGAGATTTACCAGTCAGTACAAGAAATAAAAACAACAAGAGGTATGGATGACAAGGGAGACCGGAACATGGGGACCTGGAGGAGCATTATGGATCCCTTCTCCTTCACCTTTTGCCTCCACAATATCATGTGCTATGCCATGGATGTGTTCTGTCTGTACTAGCACTTCTCAGCCCTTATCCTGAGACGCCCAAAGGCAAAAGAGAGTAACCAATCATTCCCAGCTGTCTGAGCCAAAGCCCCAAACTGTGATGCCTCCCACTACAAGCAAGGCATTGCATTAATGCCTTATATTCTCAAAAGAACGTCAGTGTTGGATTCTACTCCAAAATACCTGTTTCTTTCAATATATTCATTACTTATAATCAAGTTAAATTGCTGTATAATGGGTCCCTGATATACACCAAGAATTCCTAAGGAGAGGTATAAGGTTTTAAGACGCTCAGGCCCATGCCATTCCCAGTGTACACCCAGGGGGACTGCTGTCTAGGAAGTGTTCACTTATTCATTAACTGGCTGGTCTGAGAAGCACCCACATGCTCTTGGAACTGTGCTGTATTCCTGTGCTGAGAGGAGCAGGTAACAGGTGTGGGCACACCACCCAGTATTCTCCTCACCAGCTTGGGCTTTTCCATCTCTACACCACAGTGCAGGACCTTCCTTACAAATGGAAATATACCTTTCTTCCCTTCTTTTACCTTACAGCATTCTACCCATCCTCAGCTTTTTAACCTTTAGAGCCTTCCTCAAATTTCACATCCTATTCATGATCTCCTATGTTTCCATCAAAGTAATAACTCATTCCAATGAATTCTCAGAGCATTTATTTTCTATGGGGAGGTATTATACACACTGGCAAGAGCAAAGTTTTGAAGTCAGAAGAGCAGAGCTTTGAAATCTGATTTACTGAAGTTTTAATGCAGGTGCTGCCATTATCTATCTGTGTGATTTTAGGCAACTTTTTTCATCTCTTGGTCTCTAAAATGAAGTTAAAAGCAGGGCAGGATGATTAAGTGAAAAGCACATATGAAGCCCTAGTGCAATGTATAGGCATTTGATAAATATTAGCTCCCTTTCCCCCTTCACCTCTTAATTTGTCACTTTTAATATTCTACCTTTTACGATTCTACATTTTGAATTGTTGTATGTTCTATCTCTTGAACTAGACAATAAACCCTTATAGGTTAGAAACTACACCTTTTTCTTGACATTCCCAAAAGCATCCATCATGGTGCCTTGAATGTGGGAGATGATTAATAAATGTTTCCTGATAGATTGATCGACAGTTTCTTGGCAAGGTTAGAGCTGAAGGACATACTGCTCTCTGGAGTCAAGCACATAGCAATGAGCTTCAAAGAAGAAAATGAGCCTCAGCGTTTGTGGAGGAAGGTCATTGCCTGGTGCCTCTGGGAGACATGCTGCTGATGGATGAGGAGGATGCTGGACCAGCTCTGCTGTGTGGGTTGCAGGTTCTGCTGGCCACTACAGAATGGCTACCCAGCCGCATGGGGAGATCCTGATCACCCCACCACAATCAAATTCCTTTAGCAAAGCTAAAGGCTGTCACTGTGGCACATGGATTGACTGATTGCACAGCTGTTACTGTGTGCTTACAAGGGAAATCAGGAGTAATTAATGGGCTGGGGATCAATAGCAGTAGTATATTGCAGGCAACAATTTAATTTTCTTTCTGCATTAAGAGGGAAGTGCAAAGATCTCACATACTTAGAATAGATGGATCACAGGCATAGATATAAGCTGCTAAATTTCTTGGCTTATATAAAATTTTAATTTTTAGTTTCTATTTACTTTTTGAAAAGGTAATGAACGCAAGCACATGGTAAGTCAATACAAAATGCTATAAGTGGGTGCTCCCCAGAAGCAACCATAGCTAGTATCTTGGGTGTTATTCCAGAAATGATGCCGTGTGTGTCTGTGTCCCTTAGCTAGAAGCATTTTCAAGAATCCAAGAACTTCCTGCAGGTCTGCTATGTCTTTTAGTACACTCCTATATCTCTGGTGGCTAGCACAAAGGCCAGCCTGCACAGTCCAAAATTCATCACCAATAATTATCTTTTGATTGAATTTCTAGATCTATTTTAATCTATGACTGACTAGATCTATTTTAATCAGTGACTGACTAGATCTATTTTAGCAGTTTTTAAAGTGATTTGCATTAGCTTGGTACATCTTTACTGTGAATTAACAAATGACATACTATTTGACACGTCTAGAGAATAGAGTGTTTTAATTAATTCTAATGTATTGGTACAACAATTTAAAACCACTGATGCAGAAACTGCTTGTTTGAATATACTCCACTGACTGGAGGAGCTCTTTGGAAAATATGTACCACCTGAGTTTAAATAAGGACTGGCTAATAAGCAAAAAAAGAACATTAAAAAATATGTCAGAACACATGCAAATTAGTGTGCTTATTGAAAGTTGCTACTTTGGGAGACTGTATACTTTAATTGCCTCTGAGTTCATAAGCCACATATTACTATGGCTGCAGCCACAACTATTATTGCTATTGCTACTACTACCAATATTACTATTTACTTAGTAAAGAGTATGTACCAGCACCATGGAAGTATTTGATGCACATTATCTCATCGCACAGCAACATTATCAGGTAGGAATTATTATTACCTGCATTTTATAGATGAGAAAACTGAGGCACAGAATGATTTCACTTGCTTATATTCACAAAGCTAATCAAATAGTGGAATGGGGACAGGGGCCCAGCTTGATATCAGAGCACATACCTCTGATCAATACTTCAAAGTCACATCTCATTTTTGACTACAAATGGAGAATTCTTATTGATCAGCCTTCCTATTTGCCAGGTTTAGCTCCAAATGATGTGCGATTCTATCAACAAATGAAATCCGTCTTCAAAAAGAATGATGTTTTGTTAGTACTGTGGCTTTTCAAAAGGACTGGGGCGGGGAGGGTGGGGGGGACTCGGGGGGGGGAGTCAAGAAAGGGAAGGAATACAGGGATATGTGTATAAAAATAGATGATTGAACTTGGTGTACCCCCAAAAAAATAATAAATAAAAAAAAAATCTATAATACCATTAAAAAAAAAAAAGATATGTATCAGTTGATAAAATCAGTTCAAAAAGAGGAACTTCCAAAATGGTTTGCATCATTAAAACATGTGATCAGCTTCCTAAATCTTCTACTTTGAAATGGGTAATACCCATTTGTGTGTATATACGCGTGTCTGATTTTTTTTTTAAATCTGTCTTTATTGTCACATCTCATATATTTACTTAAATAACAGGGAATTTGGGGAGTTTCCTGTTAGAGTTTTATAATCAGAAAATACCAAATTGCTTATATTTCTTCACATTTCATCACTGGGGCTTTATAATCCAGATAGTGCTAGGCAAATCTGCAAATTATGCAAAATGTGTCTTGCCACATCTCTTTCTTTCAGCACTTCCCTTTAATTATTTCTCCATCTACTCTCTCCTTTCCTCACTCAAAAATGCCAGGGGTTCGGTGAGCCTCAGCAACCACATGCAGAGCAAGTTCAAGGTCCCACCCTGTCCTGTCCTTTCCGGGTGCTCTTTCACATGCTCCAAAATTACCTTCATTTTAGCTATCTGGCCAAAATTCTATTCTCCCAGGATAACCAATAGCATGTAATTTTTAGGAGAAAAGACTGCAGGGAAAAACTAGTCCACAGCAAGGTGTGAATGACTTATAGCTCTAGCTAAATATAGAGGTCCTGGCAGTAGCAGTGCTATTCAGAAAGACAAATTTATTAGGCCAGAGGAGTATATTCATTTTGGGCTGAATACCATTCTTGTCCTTCCTCAACCATAACAGAGCCTACATGGGGACCTTTCTTGTCCTCCCTCAACTAAAGCTTATCTTACATCAATGGTTGGACATCAGTCTAAGATGACATTGCTTCCACTTTTGAAGTACTGTGGGGACACTTACTTATTTTGGTAAGGACGGGGATGAGGAGGTGGGGGGAGGCAAGTCTTCCAAGGAGACCCTCAGATGAGAAATGCATCCATGAGAAATGCACTGAATTTATTATTCTGGGGAGGATTGTTTGTCGTGGTGGTGGTGATTGTTTTCATTTGTTTTTAACAGGAAGAAACTGAAAACCTTAAATGGTCTTTACCTGTTGCCTCTAACAATGCTTTTGACTTACAGGGTGTCTATGGTTCCCTAACACACCAACTTTTCTACCAGTTACAAAGTGAAATAGTATTTGGGGCATGCCACCTAGTGGTGATAGTTTTTGGTTTACTGCTCATTGGAAGAAAGTAAACCAAATCCTAGTACATCAGTCTCCTGGGCGAGGCCATCTGGGTCATCCTTTAGCTTTTACTTAAGCAGGCAAATACGTCACCTTTTCTGTGGACCCAAGACAGAAAAGGCAGGCAGTTCAAAGCCGCCGGGGCTGAGAGGCCCACTGATTCCCAATTCCCTGGTGAAATTTGAACTTCAGTGGCCTGCCTGCCCGGGGACACAACCCTGTATCCCCACAGGCTTTTTGGCAGTCCCAGCAACAAATGTTTGGAAGATGACAAGGTTCTTTCTGGGTCTTAGCCTCAACTTGCTGCCTGTCCTCTCTCTGACCTCTTCTCCTCCCTGTCCCCCCACCCTGCCCCCCGTTCTTGGCTGCTGCTGGCTCGCTGCACATTCCCTGCTGCGTTTACTGCTTTTCTTCCATGGTCAGCTTTATGGCGCTGAGAATCACATATAATACTTTTAAAAGCCTGCCATAAGTTCCTTTTTAAATTTCATTTTTACATTTTCTCCCTAAAAGGAAAAAGATTTATTCTTAATGCAGAACACTCAGAAAATGGAGACGATCACAAACAGACACACAGACACCACACCACCATTACCTAGCGATAATCACTGCTAACATTTTGGCAAAAATCCTTACTGCCCCTTTTTCCTTATTTGTGTGTGTCTGTAGTTTTTAGAAAACAAAGAACAAAAATGATATAAAATACTTCTCGGTAACAGATCATGAGCATTTTCTCATATCAATAAATGTTCTTCTGTTACATGATTTTAGTAACTGCATCACAGGATAAACCAGAATGTACTTAATTACTGTTAAATTCCAGGAAAGTGAGAATGGCGGGGAATATTTTACATTCATAGTCACGTTCAGTTCATACTTTCTTGCACTTCTGTTGTGTGCTATGCTCCTGTACAAGGCAACTTTCAGGTTCATAATCACATTTAACCTTCACAGGGTCCCCATGACCACCCATGAAGCACTGTGATGCCATTTTGCAGAAGAGGAAATTGAAGGTCTGAGAAATTAAGTAGCTTGCCCAAGATCACACAATCTGTAAGGGGGTGACAGAGAAAGAAAACTTTGGCCCTTGGATCTACAGCCCCTAAGCCACTTCCTGAGGTCTTAGTAGACCCTTGGTATGAACATAGCTTCTCTGAGATTCTCTCTGTCCTCATGATATGAATAGAGAGAACCCCCCACAAGGAGGCTAGCATCAAAAGGCCTTAGAGCTAAGGTGGGGAATGTGAAATAGGGTGTGATAAAGTGGAAGGAGAGCCCCCTAGGGAGGGACTCCTGGGTTGTCACAGCCCCAAGAATAGTAATTGCTTAGTGCTCTGTATACATTCTCCAATTTTATTCTCACAAAACCCTGTGAAGTACATACTAATATAATCTTATTTTAAAGTTGAAGCAGGAGTTGGTCCAAGGTCACCTTGCTGGTAGGTGGCAGAGGCAGAATTAGAACCCAGTTTGTCTGACTCCAAAGCCTTCTCAATTGCTATACAAACTTCTTCTCCATGTCAACTAGTTCTAAGACTTTTATAGGGATATGGTCACAGGTCTTACCCCTGGTTTTGAAGGTATGTTGGAAGGGAGTTACGGGACAATGAATGATGAGGGAGAGTGAGACAGAAGACTGAAGTGAAACAAAGCCCACGAAAAATATAAAAAGCCTGAAAAAAATGCCAGTTGCAATGAAAGTAACCTATGGGAAAGATGGACTGGTAATCTTCGACGCAAAAAATTTGGAAGGCAATGCTGACCTGTTTAAAAGGCGAAAATCTTGGCTTTTCTTGTTTTGTAAGCAAAGGAGAAACATGTGAATAGAAATGGTTTTTCCTCCATACAATGCTAGTACATTTTTCAAAAATGATTAGCTCAAAATACTCATATTACTTATGATGAAACCAATGAAATAGTCTTTCATACTGATTATTTCACAAGTTTATACTGCACAGTGAAAGAGGAGCAGAAATACTACTTTTCAGGCATTGTGTCCATTTAGACTGCGCCTGTCTTGGTTTTTTAATCTCTGAAATAAAATGGATACTATTCTCTACTTCATAGGCATTGTGAAAATTAATGAATAAATACTAAGAGCTGAGGGAGGGATTAATGGGGTATGTTAGTATATGCTATTACCATATCCTTATTCCTATTCTGAAGTCACAATGCTCTGATGGTGACACCGTTAGTCATCACCATGGAAACCAATGATATATGCTATCTTTTGCTGTGGGGCTTCTTTCCATCCTCCAGGCAGTTGCAGAGACTACTGCAAAATTAAGATTAACTCCCTCTTCTTACCGTTTTTGAGTTCTCTCACTGGTTTACAAATGCCTTCTCTACTAAACTTTTCCTTGAATGCATCCCTATACCTCCACTGCCATCTTTCTTCTCTTGATTATACCCTACTCATTTCCATGGGCATGATTCTGGGCAGCATGTTTTTCTATTCCTTTGTTCTCTTCTACCTTGTTCTTCCTTCCCTCCTTCTAGATGGGAACAATATTTATTGATTCACCAAGTTGTTCCTTATTCCTATTAATGTTTGCATGGAGAAGCCAAGCTTAAAGTTATGAACCTTGTTGTTGCGGCCAATTACTGAGATTTCAATGTCTCTGCGGTGTTTTGCTTCAGTTATTAAGAAATCACCCTAAATAGATGGCTTAAACTGTAATTCTTGAAAATAAGTGAAATCAAATCAAATCAATAATACTAGTTATCCACCTACAGAGTATCAGATGCATATCATACCAGGTTGTCTCTATTAGTTAACATTTTGTAAATGACTTCAATTCACTTTTGAAAATCTGATATTCTTTGTTTCTTGAGAGGTATTTGGCAGATGAAGGTATCCTTATTACAACACCTAATCTGGAGCAATGAAGCATATGAGTTCCCTAGTGAATATTTCACGTTTTTCCATATTACCAAGTAGCTTTCAGTTATCAAACTAATGCAGTGAGACCTGACCCTACAGTAACAGGAAACAGTATCTTGCTTTGAAGAGAACATTCAGTACCACTTCTCTTGCAACTTTCTGCCAGTAGTCATTTTCTCAGTGTTAAATTGTCTCGCCTTTTTTCTCCCCTCCTTTTGAGTCACTTAAGATGAAAAACAGGAAAAGAAAGTATGCTGATTTAATAGTTTTCCCATCCTCCAAATAATTCCCTTTAAAACATTCTTTTTCACTTTAGTTTCTCTTTCCCAGCAGGAGGCTGGCATCTAAGCGGCTGACATCTTGCCATAGAGAGGCTGTTAGTATGTGAAAAGCACTACAAAACTGTAGGAGCGGCTGGCTCTGCCTCTTTGACAGGGAGGAAGAACTGGGAGCTTGGCTGTGAAGTGGGTGCCCTGAGGACAAGTTTTGCCATCTTTAAAATCTCTGTACCTGGCCTGGTTCTAACTCAAGTTCAGGCCCCAGTAAAAGTGGGCCTGTGTATCTCGTGAAGTTCTGAGCAGCCCCCAGTTCAGGGGGCCAGTGCGGGTTGTCAGGCAGGACTTGAGGTACCATCCTCCCCTCAGCTTGCCATTCTGGGGCTGGAAGTGAAAGCTTTGAGTTGACATCTATGTCTGGCTTAACTCCCCATGCCGACATGTACCTTCTCTCTCTCCCTGCCAGATGATCTTCTTCTCACTGCTGGTTCTCATCCCAAATGCCAAGCTGAAAGTAGAGTAAGTCACTGCTTTGCTCTGCCATATCCCAGCATTTGCAGGGGGCAGGTGACCCAGAGGCTAGGCTGGCTGAAGCCTCATTTGAGTTCTTCTGGTTTTGTAGGCACAAAGGAACTAGAATGAGTTGAATCTAAAGTCAAACTAAACCAGAGGACAGAAAGCCATTTGCTTGGTGGCCTCTGTGGTAATCTGCCCTTTTAGAATAAGGGACAAGTGAATGGCAGTGGTCCTCATGGCTCACAGCGGACCCCAGGTCCTTCAGCATTTCCTGCATTTTCCTCCCAACTCCCTCATTGGAATGAACCCTGTAACATTCCATGCCAGGTACTGTATTAAGCACTTTACATACATCTCTTAACTGCATCCTACAATAGTTACGATTACTTTTAATAAACACCATTAGGTGTTGCTATTATTTCATTTTTACAGATGATGAAACAGAGGTTCCCTAACCATTTTGTAGCTCAGGCTTTATCTATATTGAGGGCTCAAGAATGTTTGTTATTTAACTGAAACCTGACCAGTTCTAAGGAGTTAGTGCCATCATGGTGGAAACCCTGGACTGGGGTATAGGGAAGGTACCTCTCACATGAGGGTTTTATGATTTTTCTGAGAAGGCTGTGGAGGGAGAAGGTTGGAGTGACCTTCCTGTTTCTGCTGTTTTCTCAAACTCCTTCAGCTGAAAATATTCAATATACCAAGATGCCATATTTTGGGGTAGCAAGTCCTGAACCCCATCAGGGTCAGTCAGCCTTCTTGAATGCTACCTCATTGTAGAGTAACTAGAAAAATCCTTTCCAAGTACTTTGTAATGCTCAGATTTGTTAGGTTCTATTTCAACACATACCAACGTGTTGATAGGTGCAGCTTGTAAAGATGTCTGTGTGGCCTAATATATTGGCTTTAATCAGGGAAGTTGCTTTCTTCACTGCAAGGGCATCCTCCCACCTGTAATATGCTAACATGCATTGAGGATCTCCTAAAGGGGGACATTAATATTTCATCGATTCTAAGCAGCACTTTCCTCCCACATTTTGTCATCTCTGAAGCTAGGATGTTCCTTATGGACAGCGGCATCTTCCTGTGGCTGTTGGTCAAGCAGCAGTCGTGCGGTGGTGGTCACTGCGTGGGCACACGTGAACTTGGTCACAGCTGTGGTTGTCATATGCCAGTTGAGTTAGGAACATTCTTAGAACAACATATGTGATATTTAATAGCTCTTTAAAATGTCTTTATAAAGATGACACCATGATATGGCACTGGAATGAAAAGTTACTGTATGTGCCAAGAGGGATGGAAACAGAGCAGTGGGGGTGTATGTATGATGTTACAACGGTCAAAATTCATCATGCAGGGTTAACAGCAATGCCATATTTTCTTGCAAAACAATAACCAACTGCTTGATAGAACTTAAGAAAGGACAGTACCCAGTGGTTGAGGTTATATTTTGTTACTGAGGTAGGTGCAAAACGATTGCCCACTACATGCCAGAGAGCAATGTAACAAAGCTCAGGAGAACTGCCAAATCCCTGGAAGAGCATCAAGTCCTAGTTTAATTGGCACTGCTTTTTCTTTCATAGTGGTATAACCGATAGTTTATAGGTTTGATGAAATACGTTAGTGTGAAGCATTTCCAATCTTATTTGACCACAGACTCTTGTTTCCTCAGGAACATCTCTTGGAACTAGTGTTCTGTGGAATATAATTATAATAATATCTACCACTTATGATTAGCTAGCCACTTTAAATACTTCACCTATATTACCAAAATGAATCCTCACTACATCTCATGAAGGAGGCAATATGATTATCTCCACATTGCAAATGAGGAAACAAGGCACGTGGAGATTGTGAAGCTTGCCTAAAATCACACAGCTAGTGTAGCAGAGCCAGGATTCAAACTCAGGCAGGTGGCCCCAAGAGTGTGCATACGTCACTACCGCAGCACAAAGTTGGGGAAACTGTGTTCTAGCCACACACTAGAGGAGAAGAGTGCTGCCAATCTGAACCATGGTTAAAAATGAGTAAGTACCACAACTCCCACTGACTTAAAATACTCAGCAGGAATCTACAAGGGGAAAAAAAAAGATTTCCCTGCTCTTTGTTGATACTGTGAATACATTGTTTCCTTTTGTATATACCTAGATGATCTGCACTCCCTCCAGGTTATGAAGATTAAGAAGAAAGTCACTTTCAGTGGAAAACTGAAGCATCACAAATTTAACCTGAATAAAATACCAGGAACAAGCCAAATAAATATCAGCCCCAATTCAGGTCATATCTGAATGCTCTGAAAGGGTCCATTACCTTACAGGTTGCTGCTCCAGTGAAGGGTGAGCTAGTGCTTTTTTTCCCACAAAGCTGGGGGGTGGGATTTACAGAAATTAGACCACCTTTTGCCACTCTTCTCATCTCTTTTGACTAGCTACTATTTGTGAGATAAATTTCAGGGAACCAGATGGACTTGCTGATAGGTGTAACAATCTCCTAGTAGCTCAGTCCCTAGGGAAGAGGCAGGTGACAGAAGGATTTAGGTAGTGAAATGAAACTGAGAACAAAAGGTAGTGTCATTGCTTGGAGCAGAAATGCTGTTCAGGCCCCATTAGCTCAAGTTTCCCAGGCAGGTGACTGTGAGGACGAGTCTGCATATTCCATCTCCCTAAGAGGTTTTGAACTGTGCAATGAGCTTTCTCCACGTGTGGGTTGCTTCCTGAGATTAGTTTGGCCTTCCTGAGATCTGTCTGGCCTTCTAAAAGCTGCAAATGAATACAACAACTAGTGCCTTATGGTAATTTAAGGAAATTATACTCTTCAGGAGACAAAATGCTGTTCAATTGCTATTTATCTGCGCCAGCTGGGTAAGAAAGGAAGATGATTCATAGCCTAATCCAGTGGGACCAGTGTAAGGCTTGATTACACCTTGGTTCCAGGCTGTCTTGTGGAGTATATGCCTTGGCATTTGTGGGGTCCAGAAGGCCTGTAATGATTAAACCTAGCCCAAGATTTAACTTGGCATTGGCTTTTGTGAGAGAACACACCAGGTGTCACACCAGGTGTGGACAGCACCTTTTCTGTACATTACCCAAGGAGGATGAAAGATATGGATTCCACTTTAATATGTGAATTGTAGCTGCAAAAGAAATCAGATGGTGATGGCTATCTGTGGCAGCTGGCTAAATGGCAGCTACCTAAAATAAAAACAAAGGAGATATGACAGTTTCCAGGGTTAGGAGACAGTTAACGAATGGAAAGTTCTAGTGTATTACAATAACTCATTCTTGTGTACAATATCTGCTCCATACGTATCTTATGGTGCAAACCAATTGGTAATAAAATTTTGTCAGGGTTCATTACACGAAGTTTGTAAGTCAAGCTTCTGGGCTTAAGCATTAGGGACACTTTTTGTTCCAGAAAGCTGCAAACTAAAAGGACTTAATAAGAAAGTACTAGAAAGAGTCCAGCTGTTAGCTATTATCATGTTTCCTTTGAACGTACTATACAAGGCATGTATAGTTACAGAGAGAGAGTATCTGAGGAGATTAAAAACCATGGTTACATTAACGTACACCTTTCTCAGGGGAACTGCATTCACTTTTCTCTCACAGTGTGTGCTTCCTGCAGCTTCTCTGCTTCATTTGGCAGGCTACTTTTGGAATCTGTAGTGCCTCAAGTCACTTTCAGCAGTGTTGGAGGACAGAAGCCATTAAGGCAGAATATAGATGCTAGAGGCAAGACAGTGAATAATCCACGTGAACGCCAGTCAAGAATGCATGTGGCAGCTCAAACCTCCTCACACACAAATATTTTTCCGGAGGCATAATGACATATAGATAATTACTGTTTCAAAGTAATGCTAATTATCTTTAATAAAATGAAATCTGAAGTTTCCCACCCATATGGAAACCATCTGAGCTTAGCAAAAACATATTCAAGTACTAATGAGGTGGTATGAAATATTAATTGTATTACAAGGTTTCTTAATTCCCATTTCATTTTTTAACTTTCTACTATAAGCAAAGATAAGCATTTCAAGAACTTTTTAACCAGGTTTGCAAAACCTGTGTGGCAACCAGAGCAGATCCTCTGAAGGGCCAGCCTCTTACTGGGCAGAGTTTTCTGAGGTAACAGGCCACTGTTTTTCCCTCCTCTAACAAAAATCCCAGAGGTATAGATTCCTACTTAGGCCACAGAAAATGACTGATTTGTTCAGCTCTTCAACTCACCACCTTCATTGTGTGCTGGAGACAAGCTACAGTCTTACCTTCACACACACAGGAGGTGATGAGTGTTGGAGGGAGGGGAGAGCACAGCTTCTGGGGACGGTGCTTTCCGTGTTAAGAGAGCAAGCAGGCTGTTCAGCCAGCCACGGAGCGACCACTCAACCCTGCTGCACTCTCTTCTGAAGAGTGAAGACCTAGAGTTCAGGTAGGTGTGGATGAGTTGTTATTTGCGGGGAATACGTAACTGATTTTCAAACAGACACAAGTTAATACAGCACCACATTATTTGTACATACCCAAACTGTTCCTTGTGGCAAGATAAAGAAGAGAGTATGTGAATTTCAGAGCATGCCATGGAACACAGGCCTCCTTCTAGGGCAAGACAATTGCCATTTACACAGATGCTATTTCATAATGACTTGTGGTGGTTGGGTGAACTCTCAAAACAATCCTAGTGACCTCACTTATAAAATGGGAGTGGGGAGGTGGAAGGCGGGATGAGCTGTTTTTTCAGGTTTCTTCTGTGATTAATTTAGAATCAGAGAAGTAAAGAGAAGACAAATCGCATCTTTTTTTTTTTTTAGAGTGATCCCTATTTATTACTCTCCCCTCACAACCCAGAAATGCAGTTATTATATTTGGTATAACTGGAGTGAGGATGAATCCTAGGGTTTCTTTTCCTTGGGTAGTCATTGTATTTTCTACAACACAGTCTTTCTAGATTATATTTTACATTCTTTCACATATCTCCATATGTGAAGATTACTCTGGGTCAGGGATCAATCATGGGCAAGTTACTTAAGCCCTCTGTGCCTCAGTTTCCTTAGTTGTAAAATGGGGATAATAACATTTCTACTTTATAAAATTATTGTGAGAATTAAACATTAATGTGCTTAGATGAGTACTTTGCATACAGTATAGTGTGTAGTAGTATTATTATTACTATTAATACTTTGATTATTATATATAATCATCAAGGTTTTCTGAATCTTTACCATTTACTTATGACTTTCCTAGGTGTACAACAGGGAAGACGTGGAGCAGGAACACTGAAGTTTAGGAAACATTACAACCTTCCAGGATTTTATAATCTAATACACATACAAAAATGACATATATTTAAAACAACATGGAGTAATATGCTACCATATGTAATCCGAATCAAATGCTGGTTTCAGATGCTGCAGTAATACAAAGAATCAGATTAAATGGGTTTATTCTTTTCAGGGAGAAGGTTGAGTCTAAGTTGGGCTGAAGAACAGGTAGAATTGAGTTGGATGAAGAAAAGTGAGAGGGGCATTCCAGATGAGAACAACATGCAAGAAAGCAGAGAGGCCAGAAAGAGTGTGAGATGGTCTTGGGGCAGTGGGAGACAGAGCTGGCAAAGTGGATAAGTGGAAGGAAATCAGACTGCACAGAATGGAGCTTCATTATGGAAGTTCTAGAAAGTTCTACATAGAGGATTCTCCACCTTATGGGAGTAGAAACAGAGGAGAACAGCAAGTTTCTGAGCGAAGGACAGAACAACAGAGACTTTGAGAAGATTTCCATGGTGGGGGGGTTGGAGGCTGAGTCTGTGGAGACTGCTGAGGAGGTGGCTGCTCTGGCTGTGGCAGTGTGAGGAGATGGGGGCCAGTCTGGGGCATGGCAGAGGGAGAAGACGGAAGAAAAGGAGTGAAATGGCATTTTGAGGAAAAACTAGGCAAGTTAGCAAGGCCTATCTGTCACTGACTGGGTAAAGGAAATGAAGTGGAGAGTAAGTCAAAGATTATTTCAAATGTTCAAATCGGTGGGTCTGAGAATTAGAGATCCCATAGAAAACTGGAGGAGACGTGATTAAAGGGGGAGAGAAGCAAATGAGGAGTCTGGTGTTGTATAAATATAGTTGGCAGTAACAGTATGACCTCCAATAATGACAGCTAATGCTTATTATTTACTATGCGCCAGGCACGGTGTGTTTTACACATGGAAACTCATTTAATCCTTGTGGAGACTGTTTGAGATAGGTACCATTATTATTCCCATTTTATGAAGGACAAGAGGTTAAACAGCTAATGCAGTTTATAGAGCTATTATTGACTGTGATTTAAACCCAAGCCATCTGATTCCAGTGCTTGTGCTAGACCACCACTGTGCTTAGGAGTCTCAGGAAGTCCAAACTCTGACAGGAAGTGAAGACTGAAAACAACAGTTGGGAATCATCAGCACAGAGGTGTTAATTGCAGTTATGGGAATGGATTAGCTTTCCAAAGAAGGCAGGCAGATAGGCGAGCAGATGGCCAAGAATGCATCCTGGGGGAGGCCTACACGGAGAAGTCGAGCTCAGCTCGGGAATGTGCATAGCCCCAGGGAAGGCAAACAGATCAGAGAACAGGCTGCAGGCTTGACCTTGAAAAGACTGGTTTGGGGAGGAGTCTGGGGATGGAAATCAGAGTTAAGGAGAGAAAGTTTCCTCAGAGACTAGAAGCAGGGAATGACTAAGTTTTATCAAGGAAATGAAGAAAGAAGAATAGGATGGTCAAATGAAGGAATTTCTTTTTCTTTTTTCCTCCAAATAAAGCCTCATACTCAAAAAGCTAGAGACAACAGGGGGAATGCAATGTGGAAAAGGAAGGGAATACATATGGGGAAGAAAAGATCCTGTGGGAATTTTAAAAGGAGAGAATCAATAGCTTTTACTTTAGTTGTGAAGAGAGGACTATTGGGTCAAGTTTCAGGGTTGGAAATGGTTCTTAAAATCTGGTCACTTGTCTGGCCCTTGAGATAGATGCATTACATTGACGAGGATGAACCTGAACGTGCAATCCCCACCCCGCCCCGTCCCTAAATTTATTTATTTAGCAAAGAAATACATGTGATATCTCCAACTGTATGTCTTTAAGGCATCTGAATATTAGTCAATCCAAATGACCCCTAATTTCTCACCCTTGCATCTAAGAGTTTCCTCCTCCATCCTTGCAGTTGTTTATGCTAAAAAGCTTGGCTTCATCCTTAACTTTTCTGTTTCTCTCACAGATGGCATCCAATTCATCAGCGAGTCTTGTCCAATATGTATTCAAGGTTTATCAATAATTGGATCATTTCTCACTCTCTTCACTGATACTATCCTACTCTAACCCACCAATAATGTTTGCCTGGACCAGCATGGTCTCCTGGCTCCCATCCTCGGCCCATACAGTCTGTCTTCCTCACAGAAACAAGGGCAGTTCTTTAACAATGTCAATTGTACCATGACACTCTGATGTCCAGAACCCTTCAATGGATTCTCATCTGTCTCAGAATAAAATTCCAAGTCCTTGCTGTGCCTATAAGGTTATACCTGCCGTTTCCCCCCATGCTTCCTCTGCTCCAGCTACACAGGCATTCCTGAACAAGCCAAGGATGTTCTCATCTCAGGGCCTTTGCATATGCTGTTCCTATGCCTTGATTCATTCATTCAACAAATGTTTGAGTGCCTATTATTCTATTCTAGGTAGTTGGGATACGTTGCAAACAAGGTAGACAAAGAACCTTGCCCTAGCTGAGCTTACAGTTCCAGCATATCTGCATCTATCACTCCCTCGGCTCAACTGTCACTTTATCAGAGAGCCTCTGCTGACCACCTGATCTAAAACAGCAATTGCTTCCTATCACCCCACTGTTACATAGTCCTCTGTCCTCATTTATTTTCCTTAACACCTGTCACCTTCTGACATATCATGCTACTATTTCTTTGTTTATGACCTGTATCTTCTCAGCAGGATGCAAGACCCTTGGCAGGAACTTTGCTTGTAGTTTTGCTGCAGTTCTAGAATACGGCCTAGGACATAAGATGCTTTCAAATATCTGCTGAATGATTCATATACTTGGTGAACACTTTTAATTTGTAATTTTCTCGCATTTTTGGGGTAACTTCTCTACATTTTCCCCCATTTTTTCTTTTTCAAACTCCTATATAATGCCAGATTTTGGACCTCTTTGATGACTGTTGATTTTTATTGACTTTTATTTCTTCTCATGGATTTTTCCTTTTTGATCTAACTTCCAGGAGATGTCCTCAATTATATTTTCTTTTCTACGGCATTTTAAGATTCTGCTATAACATATTTAGTTCTAAGAATTCCTTTATGTTCTCCCATTATATTGGTGTAATTTTACTTACAAGCTGGAATGAATAGGATAAAGTAGAGATCAACTTTATTCTTTCCCATCGCTCCCTGTTAAATCCTATTCCTGGATAGAATCTCTGTAGGTTCCAAACTTTTTCAGTCACTCAGGAAAAAAAAATCCTTTGGTTGCGTTTAGTCACAAAACAGCCTCCTATTAGTGGATTTTTAAAGTCGTCATGAAGTACAAAACTTTGATCCACTTTCGTTTTTCCCTTCCTTCTGCCTTTCTCCCTCCAGACATATGCCTAAATGGGGAGAGATGCATAATTGACTTCTCCACTTCCGTGTTTTACCTTCCTTATTTTCTAGACGCTGTTTCTGACCTTTCAAGGGCTGGGCTCAAAAGGAGAGGAGCTTAATGAAAAAAAAAAGACCTTTTGTAGCTTGTACAGTTTGTAACCTGATGATTTCCTCTGAGGTAGCAGGTGCCCAACTGCTGGCTCTGTCCCTCAAGGGATGTTTTGGAGGTGTGCCCACCAAGGACCTCTGACTTCGGCTTCTTTGGTGTGGGTGGGGCTGCACAGCAGTGGCCACTGCGATACCACCCTCAGCACCTGGACTTGGGGCAATCTCCTGGTGGGTCACATATCCCCTCTGGGCAATAGTCTTAGGTAGGAGTGAACAAGACCCTCAGTTGGCTCCCTCTCATCTGTCCAACTTCGTCCACAAGGAAGCTCAGACAGTCTTGCCCTACTCTGGGCAGAAGTGTAGTCTGTTCCTAATGCAACCGCCTCTCATCATTCTGCCATTAAACCAGCAAACCTAGCTGAATTCTCTCACTATTTTGTGTGCCCTCAGGCAGGAATGGGATAATAGCCTTTCTGTGTCACAAAGTCCAAGGCGCATGCGCCGAGCTCTCCAAATGTTCCCTTGAAGCTCTTCTCACTCAGCTTGTGGGAATGGAAAGCATTACCTCTCTCCAAAAGGAAGGTTCATGGTACACTGTTTAGGGCACAGTATGTGGAGAAAACTGGAGAACTGAGGAGCACAGATATTAATTTTTCTCCAATTAGAGGAAGAAAAGAAACTTTCTGACAGTGTAGCTGTGTAAACTGCCTAACAGTTCACTTGATACTGCAGGCAGCAGAAATGTCCCATTAGCCCCGAAGGAGACATGCATCCCTGACACATCAGTTTAGTTCTGAGATCTGTATCTCTTCCCCACAATGTTCTAGAGTAGGGAAAACATATGTCTCTGATGCTCAGAGACAGGAAATATTACAAAGAAATATTATGACAGATAATCAGTATTTATACTGATTTTGAGGGGCCATTAGAGAATAGCTGTCAGAAGCATGATCACGGGCATCAGACAGACTTGGATTTGAGTTTTAGCTCTGCCACTTATTAGCGTATGACCTCAAGCAAATTACTGAACATCTCAGAATTTTAACTGCCCCAAAATGTTAGCAGTAACATGTACTTCCTAGGTAACAGGGTTGTCTGTGTGCTGCACTGCCTGTTGGTAAGCTGGTGATAATACTATATCACCAACATCACTCCCATCTAAGGCTGGGAACGACCTTTCCCAGAATCCCCCTTTCTAGTGGTTCCAGGTTAGGGTCTGTGAATGAGACTGAATTTGTGACTTGTGCAAGACGTGGAAGGTAGAAATGAAAGGATACCATTGTTCTGGGAATAAACGGTTGCCAAGGTTCATGGGAGCTTCACCAGACACGGGGGTTCACAGCGCCGCCCATGAGCTCTCACTCTGTAGTTGTGGCAGGATTCCTGAAGCCCCCCATGAGCTGAGTTTCTCCACTCACACGCCAGGGCTTCAGGCTGAAGGCATCAGTGCCTCTCCATTCCTACGGCTGCCACCTCCTAGATCTCTACTTCCTCAGCTCCTCTCCATCCACATAAGCTGTCATCTCTACATGAGGCCCCTTATTCCTATACCACTTACAGTAGCTCTGTTTTCCAGACAGAACCATTCTTATATAGTATATACAGTCCTAAGACATGTAGCAAGCACTCAATAAATTAGATAATAACAACACTAATCAGAAAAGGTATTGTTCATAATAAATTTGAGACTAACAGATGAATGATGGTAGAAATGGGTGAAGGGGGTCAAAAGGTACAAACTTCCAGTTATAAAATAAGTCATGGGGATGTAATGCACAGTATGGCAACTATAATTGATAATACTATATTGTAATTTAAAAGTTGATAAAAGAGTAGATCTTAAAAGTCCTCATCAAAAGAAAATAATTTTTGTAAGTATGTACATGAATGGATGTTAACTTGTGGTGATCATCTTGCAGTATATAAAAATATCAAATCATTATGTTGTGCATCTGAAACTAATATAATGATATATGTCAATTATACCTCAATAAGAAAAAAAAAAAAAAGACTGTTAAACCATGTGAGTTCCACTGCTTAGGAATAGCAAACGTGAGGAGTCGTATAGAAGGTGACCATTCTTAATACCTAATAACAAGAACTGCTCACACTTCTGTAACATTCTTCAATTCCCAAAGTGTTTGCACATGCCTTACTGCATCTGGCTAAGATGAAACACATATTGGAAATGGACACTCACCTTCTTAACAATAAAAGCCCATGGTCAAGAGAACAGCACAACTATAATAACAAAGTGGCTTACACTGTAAAAAGAACGTTTATTTGAAACATGGATTTGTTCCACAGAGTTTTCTCTCATGAGAAGAGATGAAGCTGCCCTCTGGCTCATGTGTTCTCTAGTGCTGTGGTGTGAGCCTTGGATCACAAGGAAGTTGTAACAAACCATCACGTCCATCCATATCAGCAGGTGCAGAGTTTAGCTTTCCAATTAATTTACTGAACACGCACTTTATGACATGTATACTTGCTATTGTGTTGCATGGTAATTAGTCATAAATGGCAGTAGCCAGTTTATAAATGACTTTAATTGGAAGTAATTTTAGGGAGCCAATATTTTTTCTCTTTTTGGCTCAACAATATTGATAATTTTCCTTAATACTGTGTTTTAGACACCTATAGGTAGAAAGACAAGTTCTAGGCCCAGATCCTCAAGGCCAGTTTCTGTTTTTCTTGATCCCTTCTAGACCTGTGCTTCTCTCAGCTCCAATTCCCGTCCTTCTTTTGCCTTTTGTCCAATTCCCATCAGCAGGATGTCCTTCTGGCCCCTGGATCGGGGTTTCCTAATTGTTTTCCTGGTACCAACTCTACCAGAATCTCTGGAAATACAAGGCCACGGATGGTCTTCTGCAGAGGCCAGTTATAACCCCATGCCACATGGTAACGTTCAGGAGACCAGCATAGGGAATGAAAGGGCACACCAAAATTCAGGTCTAGTGCCTGAATGAAGGCTACTAGGCTGACAGGTATTCTTCTCCACTCCTGAAGGTTTGGGGACTAAGACTCTAGTCTCTTGCATAGAGGCTAGCTCCCAATGGAAACAGAGGTTTTTTGGTCTACGGCTTCAAATATATGCTACTTGTTAGGAACACTGACTGCGTAGTAGGAAAACGCTTACAATGATGCACTGTCCTTATCCTGCTGCTACTGGCTGTACTCTCTGCTGTCAGCCCCTTAGGGATTACCTTCACTGCGGGAGAGCCACCTGGCCCAAGGCCATGCCCTTCCCAGGGAAGCCTAGTACGGCCCAACGCAGGACAACTCTGACAGGCCATGTTAGTTCTGGACTCCCCAAGGGCTCGCCTGAGGTTGTGGTCAGGCCTGCCTTGCAGCTTGACTTCTGCTCACTCCTGCTCCCTTGCTCTCCCTCCACAGGTGTGGACCCCCAGGGCCCTCACTAGTAAACATTCAGCACACCCAACTGCATCTCAGAGTCTGCTTCCCAGAGAACCCAGTCTGCCACAGACTCTTCTCCATACAGACAGTATTTGTTGCAATCTCTATTTTGCCATTGTTACCTCTGCCTTTCTCTTTGACCTTACCAGTTTGTACCTGTTTTTCTCATTTATTGTCACTGTGTAGAGTTTTAAGAGGGACTGGAGATAAATGAGAGTGTCTAACCCACCATGGTGCAAGTCAGAGTTAAACTGCAGAGAACATAATTTATTCTAGCAATTCAAAACAGAAAGGGTATCTTCAGAATATTCAGTGTTGAGGCAGATTTATTGCAATAATGGCCCCAACTTTTCATTCCTCCTTTACCATGTGACTTTGTAACTCCTCACATCAAGGGATTGAGTCTATTTCCTTACCCCTTGAATCTTGCTTTGGCCTATGGAATGTGGTAGAAATGGTCTGCTGTTTCTAAACCTAATCCTCAAAAGGCCTTGCTCTTCCTCTTGGAACTCTATTCAGGCTAGCTTGCTGGAAGATGAGGGCCCACGTGGAGTACTGATGAGTTGTCCTAGCTGAGGCCATCTGAGACCAGTCAGCCTCTAGTTAACCCATCAGCTGACCACAAACACATGAGCAAACTCAGCAAAATCAGCCAAACTCAACCTGGACAGCAGAACTGGCCAGCTGACTGATAGATTCATGCCATAATAATGGTCATTGTTTTAAGCTGCTGCATTGAGGAATGTCTGTTATACAGCATTATTGTGGCAATAGATGACTGATACAAGTAGCTTATAGAAACACTAGGAAGTCTGAAGAAGTAGACTCTGGGGCCATGTCACATGACAGATTCACTAAAGTCATGAAGTCGTAGAACCAGGAAACTCCCTGTTGACAAGCCACTGCTACAAGCCCTGTTTCCAGAACCCTGTCACTTCTTCCATAATGAGGAAGCTGCTAATTCAACCATGCTGCTGCTGTTACTGCCATGATTTACACCATCATGGTAGATGCCTGTGCTTTGCCTTTCTTCTGTCTCATTCATTTTCTTCCATCTAATTCATTTTATGTAAGTGCTTCTTGTCAGCAGAATGTAGGTTACACCTGAACTTCAGCTGCAAAGGTAACTAGGGTCAAAGGGATTTTTAGCTGTCTAGCTTCTACAGGACATGAGAAGGAGGATGTAATGGATTTGGAGTCAGCCTCAGTATCTGCCACAGCTATGATTAACTAAAACGAGCATTATTCCTAAAACCTACTTCATAGGTAGTGCTCAATGATACTGAAAACAACTTCTTTAAATTCATATGTTCAGTATATTTCAGAATTGGGCATATAACTCTCTACACTGTCAGACGTCATTAATTCAATTAACAGAAGTTGAGATTAAAGGATGAACAACAGAGTACAAAGATTTTATGAACTCACTGTTCCAGCAAAATTTAAATAAAAATTTCTTAAGGGAACCAACAATTATAAGTCACTAAGGAGAGGAAAATTGATTTATGTTCTTAAAAATTCTTGGTCCCTTATTGATATTTGATATACCAATGCTAATGGAAACAACACTGATTTCAGAAAGAAAAATAAGAGCTATTTGGTCTTGATCTGCAGTTATTAAGCAAGGTGTATATACACAACTATGTGATAAAAGAACATTTCAAAATTTACTTTGGCATAGAGTAGAGATTTACAAAGTTCTTAGGAAGGCAGGTGGGTAGTGTCCTCTGATTTGGCTTTAAGACATGACATCTGGTTTTAAGTGGTCAGAGAATTAAAGCTTCCAAATCTGCCAAGGTAACAACTCTAGAAAAATCTGTAGGGATGGTGATTTAAGACGATGAATAATCAGTGAAGAAAAGGGAAGGTAATTCTTAGATAACAGAATCTTCAACAGTGAAGGCCTTAAAATGAAAGGAATTTTGTGCCCCCCCAATTTTGTTCTGTGTCTTCTTCAGTGGAGGCACACAACATTATTACAGTACGTAAGGCATGCAGTAGTTTATGCCTTATTGAGAGTTACTTTACTCAGCCATAGCCTTGTATGGTAAGAAGTCCCTCAGGCTCACACACAAAAGTCCGTGTTGTCAGGAGAAACTGGAGTCCCTCCAAAAGGTGCCCCACTGATTCAAAACCCAGACACTTCTTTGTCAACAAAGGCATCTGGGGCTAAAAGTCTGGAAGGCAAACTGCACTTGGCTCATTGGTAAGTCTTAATCACAGACCCTGTTTATCTGGTTCTTACTGACACTAATGTGAAGTATCAGCAATTTTGCTTCTCAGACAGAATCCATTGACTTAATTTTTTCACTTTTTTTTTCAGTTGTGCAATCAGAAATTCATTCATAAGAGGAAAAGGCAGTTAATACCTATGGAAAAATGCCAAAGAAAGCGGTAGTCAGACTGATTGCCTTTTGGCAAACTCTGAAGTGTGACCTGAGGGGAAGTTACAAGTGCCAGAGCACTGCTGAGCCTGGAAACTGGAATTTCAGTTACCCTGTAAGATATTTCAGAGAAAATTATACATATGCAAACACAAGGATTACGTATCACCATCTTGCTAAAACAGTGATTGCTAAACCAGCTTTACTTTCATTTCTGAAGCAGCAGTGGGGAAAAAGAGACAACAGACAGCGAGTAATTTACCTTTTGGGGAAAGAATCTTGAGAGAGTGTCAGTTCAAATCTTCCTGATCTCTGGCCTGGATTCAGCTACCTGGGGGGATAACAAAAGAGAAAGTGAAAGGTCCTGTAGAGCAGGTGTTTCCCAGAATGGAATGTAAAAGCAGCTACCTTATCCTATCTGCTCTTTAGTCCCCAGTCTTAGATCAAACTTTCTGGCTCTAGATTTAAAAGCGTCTTCAGAATACCAGGGTGTTCACATTTAGCCTCTTCCTTGGTTCCTTTCGTTTCCTGTTTGGTGTACGTGTCTGTTCCCTCATTTGACTGTAATTACATTCGAAGGCAGCGGCTGTGTCTTACTCATCTTTGTATCTTCTTTCATCAACTTTTGTTGTCTGTATAAGTGTTTTGCTTATACATAATACACTTTTGTTAAACAAAAATATAATTAGAGGCAAATACAAATCTGGGAGATTGTTAAATTTGTGAAGTGATCGACACCCTGTTTTTAATAGAATGAGTAGTATACTTACACTTCAAGTACAGATATGTTTTTGTCTCTAAAAGAAGCAACAGCCCTATTGGAGCGTATATAAATCAAAGCGACTCTAGAAAGGGTCAATGGAAGGAGTTATTTTAAGTAGGAGGATAGCCCTAATGAGAACTACCAAGCCCATAAAATTTCCATGTATTAGGAACTATGAATAAAATTCTTATCTTCATAGCTGCTGCTAACAGAGTTAGACTCATGAGGGAAACAGTGTCTGTGCGTGATGCCATCATGACATCATTTTTTCTTTCTTTTGTCTTCCTTTTATCCCAACTGGTGGTATACTACACACACTCTTCTACAACTCACCTTTTTTTTTTTTTTTTTGGCAGGGGGTGGGGGGAATCATTCCATGTTAGCTCAAAAAAATGCTTCTTTCCTTTTAAGGGTTGTATGGGGGGCATGCAAGTTAATAAGCTATTGTCTCAATTCTAGTCCCACCCTTTGGAATCTGCAGACCCTTTGGATCCTGATAGCTCTGTTAGGTCTGCGAAGAGAGACCCTAGAGAGACAGGAACGCTCTCTTTTGCCAGCTTTTCCTCTCTGCAGCCCCTTAATGATGCTTTCCCTCCATGGTGGCATTTGGGTGCAGTCTCCTCATTCCCTTCCCTTCTGTCTCCTTTTCTTTTTTTTTTTTGGCAGTCTCATTTTGTCCCCTCAGAGGCACCAGCACCACTAGGCAGTGACTCCTCAGAGGTCTGATCAACTCCTGTGAGGTCTCTCCAGCCAACCTGGAGCTGTACTTGCGTCGCCTCAACATTTTCCCTCTGTTCGTCTTCAGGGTGTGAGCCGCTTCCTGGAATCACTATGCACACTTTCTCCCTTTAGCTTTTTAAAGTTCTCCAATAGCTAACCAATAGCTTATATTAAATATTCTGTGTTGAAATGCTTCTGGTAGTTTCTGTTTTCCCTACCAGACCCTGACGGATATAGTACATACTTGATATCTGCTGGGTCAGAGAGCCCGAAGGAACAGAGCAGCCTGTACTGCCATCTGGACCTGCTGCACCACCTGTTCCTGCTCTGGGCCCAGGGGGAACCATAATGTATTTAACTAGTATCCTGCAGATGGACATTTAAGTTGCCTCCAAATTGTTTCTATGAACAATGCAGTAAACAACATCAAATGAATTGGTTTTTCATATATGGACAAGTATATCTGTAAGATAATTTATAAAAGTGGAATTGCTGGGTGAAAAGCATTGCCAAATTGCCTTTTACAGAGGTTGTATCAGTTTAGTCTCTCACAGGCAATAAACAGAAATCTATTCCCATGAGAAACAAAGAAATCAAGAAAGGGAAGATGGAGCCACTTGTGACACCCTTATCTCACAGAATTCGATCCGTCACTTGAAGAAGTTCTTTCTGGCCTAGACTCCATGGACTTCACTTTGAGCCCTTTGGACAGAAGGCTAAAATACAAGCGGAAAAGCTCTGTAAGACACTTTGGTACTCATTCAATGGAGGATAACACAAAAAGTGCAGGGAGACGCTTTGCCACAGATCCCCAGCAGGGCTGAGCAGCCTGAGCAGGTTTCATGCTATGCCCAGTGGTGACTCAGGCCCCAGTAAATGTTGGTGGCCAGCAGGAAGACTGACACCTAGAGATCTGTGGCTATTGGAAGAAGTGGCAGTGCTGCTGGGCAAACTGTATGTGGTAGCTGTGACATGTAAGACACTTCCTAGGGACTTCAGAAACACTTGGGTGGAACTTTGTAGGATAGTGGATCTGCTGCTTGCAGGAGTGGAAAGGGTTAGGAGCTGGTAAAACACAGGCCACAAAACTCTAGTTTACCAAGGCTGTCCCTTTTTTCATTTCTACATCTTTGGCTCATAAACTGAAGTAGGCTTTTCTTAAAAATAACAAAGTAAAATAGTCTTCTTCCTTGAGTCCTTATAACACATCTCAGCAAACTCAGGTTGTGACTAAGTCATTTTTTTACCATCTGCTGTTTGGTTTTCTTGTCTTTTGTTCTCTGCTCAGCAGAGCTCAACTACAGTTATCACTGCCCTTGTCTGGCAGACAGGCTACATTCTACATAGTCACTTCTACTGATTTCACCTTAGCTTTATGTGGTTACAAAGCTTTGTGTACAGCCAGAGCTGTGTCTTTTCTATCCTGTAAGATCTGGACTGCTTTCCTGCAGAGGATTTTTGTTTTATGTTCCACTGTGTCTTGTTTGTGCCATTCTTAATTTACACGACAGAGATGCTGTCATCACCAGTTAACATTTATCAAGGGCCCCCTGGATGCATGGCTGCATAGGAACTAATTTAATATTCTCTTTGTTTCAGATATCAGGTGGCTCCTTCAAATGAATTTTTAAGTATCTCAGTGATGACGAAGAAGAACAGAGACATCAATTAGGATTCAAAACACAAGCTTCTGCAGAAAATGCTTAAAGGAGGGCATCAATGATTAATATTAATATTTGAAAGTTTCAAAGAGGGTATCCTTTTCTTCAGTCAACAAATGACAGAAGTAAAATGAAACTGCATTCATTGTCCTGGAAAAAGCCTAGCAACATTCCATTCAGACATCTGCCATTTTCCTCTTTACTTATTTCAGTTCTTCTAATCTCCATGGCTAAGTCTAAATATTTCTTCTCGGGGCTTTTTCTAACCATCTCTGCCCTTAGGGATGACTCCTTCCTCCAATGCCATTTATACCTCTCATTTGGAAATTTAGCAATGCTACATTGTACTATTACTGAATAAATATATGTTCATTCTCCCCAAGCATATTAGAGAACCATCGGGACAATTTATATCTTTTCCCTTGTCAGGGTCAGCACAGTGTTGTGTCCATGGTAGAATCTCAAGAAATACTGATGATGGCAAAAATCTGTAAAAGTCAAGTGGAATTTGATTTTTTGAAAAAGGTGAGGGGAGAGACAAGGCCGAAGCTTTGGAAGCTGAGACTCACAAACATCATTAATGAATGAATGTTTCTCAATCTAGGAGCTACACGTACATCTTTGGGGGGGGAGGGGTGGGTTGTGGGAGGCAAGAACCTCACTGGAAGTCAGCAGGTTGTCTTTCAAGATTCAATAAAATAAAGTTTTTTCGGCCTGCCTAAGCTATATTTATTTTCTGGCCGCTTCCTTTTGATGTAGTAACTAGTGTAGCACAGCTGTCTGTGGCAGCCATTGATATTCGAAAGAACAGACATGAGCATTTCCACTTCATAAAAAGAAACATTCCGTTCTGGCACACGTGTTGGAACCATAAACACACCTTCCCGTTTTATGACGTCAAAAACTTGGGCCTGGCGAGGCGGCGACTCACGAATCCCAGCGGCACGCAGACCCATTGCTGCGCAGGACTCCGCAAACCAGGCGCCATCAAGCTCTCCTCCGGACGAAGCTCCCGCGGGGCCCCGCCCACCCAGGACCCGGGAGCCTCATTGGCCGGCCTTGGGCCCGCCGTCTCTGTCAGCCCCCGGGATTTGGCTCGGGAGGCGCGCGTTCTCCTTTCCAGCACTGATTGGTCAAATCTTAATGACGGCACGGGGTTCTCCGAGTCTCTATTGGTTCTTAGGCTGCAGAATGGGCGGAGAAAGGCAGAGCGACAGGGTTCAAGGGGGGAAACGCGGAGTGCGCCGGCGCGTAGTCGGGGACGCCGGGCCGAGGCTTTTGCTAGGGAACCTACTGTTGTCGCCCCGCCCCCCTCGGGGCCTTTTGTCCCGTTAACTGTCGGAGTGGCCGGGGCTCCAGCGCCAGGCGACATGCCGGTGCGCTTCAAGGTGAGGCCGGGGTCCCAGGACCTGAAGCCTGATGAGGGGAGCTGGGGCGGGGCGGGGCGGGGACAGGGCGCCGGAGCCTCACTGGCTTTCTGGGCCGCGCCCCTCGGCGCCGCTGAGCCTGTCAGCTCCCGATGCTTCCTGTCACCATCCCGGAGGATGCTCGTCTCTTTTATCTAGCCTCCTCTCCGCTCACACTCACCTCTGAGTTGCCGAGTGTCTGGTTTGAGTTGGATTTATTTGGGGCGGGGGGCGTGGGGAGAGCTCAGAGGCGTGTGGATGGAAGGCACTTTATAATGGGAACTACGGCGGCTTCAGATTGGGACGCCTGTGGACCACATCACAGCTTAGCATTTAACACCCTTTCCGTTTAAAACTTTAAAGTGTGTTATAACTTTTAAAGGCCTGAGACGTGGGACCCTGACAAGATAAAAACGGGGTATAAAAAAATACACATTCTTCACAATTGTGCATTTGTTTAAGATTTGTTCGTAGTTCCAGGTAGCTGGTAGCGGTCATGGTCAAGCACCCTTCAACATAACAGTTGACCACGGTGTTCCACAGGCCCTGTCTTCTGTTATCTTGACTTGTCTTCTTTGCATTCAGAATGGGAAGGAATTTGTCTCGTTTGTTTGTTTGGTTGGTTTTCTTTACAAAACTTCAAAAGGGATTAGGCATGATATATAATATTGGGTATTCGGTGAGAACTTCATTAGTTAGGACACTTATAGTGATGAGGATTTAGATTGTCACCCGTTATCAGACAAGACCTCAGGCTTTGGAATTAGCAAAAGGGTAGCCGCTCTGAGCCTCAGATTCCTAGTAGCATCTTCCTCACGTGGTTGTGAGGATTAAAGGATATGACACTATGAACTGCTTGGCACAGGGCTGGATAAATATTAGGAGTGATTATTAAGGAGCTCTTCTGTGTTTAATTATAAATCTTGTCTTTCAACTCTTTTTAGAGGTTCAGAAATGATTTTTACTGATGTCTACTTTAAAACAACTTTCATTAATTACATTTTACTCAAATTGTACTTTGCATTACAGGGGTTGAGTGAATATCAGAGAAACTTTCTGTGGAAGAAGTCATATTTGTCAGAGTCCTGTAATTCCTCAGTGGGGAGAAAGTACCCATGGGCTGGACTTAGATCAGATCAATTAGGTAAGTTGAAGAACTAGTAGTCATTATAACTTGAATAAACCTTGGGATTAAGCTTGCAAAATGGTTTATTAAAATTTTGTGAAGCATTGTTCAATTGGCCTGGTTGACTTATTGTTTAACAAATATTTATTGAGGGTTTACTGTAGGCCAAGACTATTCCCAGCTTCTAGGGATATAACCTTGAACCAGACAAAGACCCTTAACTGTGGAGGAAAACAGTAAACACGTAACTCAATAAATAAACCAGGGGATTTCAGGTTGTTATATAAAATTATAGGCTGGCGTGATAAGTAACTGGAATGAGTTATCTATCACGTGGGTTGGAGGGAATACACTTTAGAATCAATGGTCAGGAAAGGCTTTTTTGAGGTGATATTTGAGCTGAGACATGAAAGCCGAGAGTGGTTGAGTGTGGGGTGAAGTACTCCCAAGATCTTGAGGAATGGAAGCTTAGATAGATTAAATAGTTTGCCCAAGGTTCACAGCTCATAAGTGACAGAACCATGATTTGAAATCAAGTCTGTGTTTTTCAAAGCCTATGAGTTCAGAGGCCATGTTTTTGTCATCACACATGCCTCCTACCTGTATCCCAGGGAAGTCAGAACCCTCGGCCAAGGTTTCCCAGAGTGTGGTAGAGGGGGAAAGAGACAGACTGACTCCATTCAACGTGCTTTCTTAATTCTCCCTCACTAGAATATAAGATCTCTGAGAGCAAGGCTCTGTCTGTCTGCCTTCACCACCGTGTTCCTGCCCAGTACATGACACAGAGCCTTGGCATACTCTGGAACTTATTAAAACTCATTTTTGAATGAATGAATAAACCTGGGTTTGAATCCACACTTGCTGTGTGACTTTGGGCAAATTGGGCCTGTTTCACCAAGTGGGACTTGGGGAGCCCATTGCACAGGATTCCTGGGAGGAATGAAATGAGATGTTCCTGGTAAGGGCTAGGTGCATGTATATATAGATGAGTGTTTGGTTCCCAACCTGTGACATGTGTGAGAGTGCCAGCTGTGTAGTGTATAAAGTCCTCCAATCTTAGATGTTTTAAGCCAGGAAAAGAAAGGCTCACAAGTGGGGTGCCAACCCTGGGAAATTAATAAAATGAGGGTGTTTCCAGGATTAGATTTGGAGAACAAAGTGAAGAGTGGACTAGAGTGGGGGGTTCTTTTAGGATTCCTCTGAATTTTCAGGATCCTTTGCTCAGAGCCTGGCTCCAAAGACAGGGTGTCCCTGCATCTTTGGCAGGGTGATGCTCATAATCCTCTCCCAATGACCAGAAATTCCACAAATCTGAGGCTCCATTGGATTAAGAATCCCAACATAAATCTCTCAAAATGTAGCTGGCCCACTGAGGGCCTCCAGGAATGTTAAGACATGGGGAACTGATTAACCACATAGTTGTCCCCCCTGTAACATTTTAGCTTAGATCAGCTACATTTGAGGGTGGAGTGATGAAGTGAGACCGTGGGAGCAGAGCCACTTTGGAGTATGGTACTTTATGAGGAAGGAATGGTTTAGTGGGAGGCCTGTTAACAGGGAGGTAAGGGGGAGGGGCGGAGTGAGAACTCCAGGTTGCTTAGAAAGGGAGGTGGGAGGCTAACAAGGAATAGCAGCTGTGTTACCTAAGACTGGCTGGACATTCAGTGTTTATTTTTCCTCATAGTGTATTTTCCGTGGTGCTGGGAGACAAGGGCAGACCACTTGGGAATCTTCCCTTTTCATTTTGCTCTTTTTCCACCAGCCCCATTCTGTGTTAAAGAGAGAAGTCTAGGGCTGTGGTCTTCAAGCTTTTTTGCTTTCATACCCACTAAAAGAATTTAGAAAGTCTATCTCTCTTCACATTTTAAAGCTGATGTTTAATTTGTTTAATCAAAAGCATAATGAATAGTTTCAAAGGATATGATTTCTAGCATATCAGATATTGTGTATATGTTTTACATGTATTTTGTTAAAACTTTGGAGCTGCCAGTTTAGCTCAATTTATGGTAAATGTTCATCATTTAATTGGTAAAGTCAGTCCTCATTGGAAAACTAATCATGTAAATTAGAATTATTTTATATGAGAAAAAAGTCTAACTTTATTTTTTGGTTCACATAAATGTGTTAATATGCATATATGCATTTCACATAATGACCATCTTATACTTGAATTTTAATTCTAAGATGGGTAGATGGAAAACATGTGGTGCTGGATAAAATAAGGCACTGTTCCTTTGTTATTTCTAATCTCTGCCTTAATTGCTTTGCTGTCAAATATTCTCCCTCAGGAGTTGTGCTTTCTTGAATTGTTCCTTTGTTTGTCCTCCCCAACTGTGACAATTTTTTTATTCCATAGAATAAAAGAGAGGCGTGTCTTTCTTTTGTGAAGTGGGAAAAGGGTGATTATGAAAGGAGAGGTGAAAAAGGAAACTATAGATGGCAGATGCGGCCCTTAGGCAGAGCATTGTCAGGAAGTAGCATATATGAAAGTTAGGATCTGGAAAGTGATTCCCTTAAGCTGCCCATTTCTGCTACACCCATCCCCCCCGCCCAAGGTCTTTATGTGCTTCCAGACATATATGCACCCGGTTTGAAGACCATGGTCTAAGGGAGACTTTTTAAGGGTGGGGGCCGTGGGTTTCATGGCCAAAACATGCATGATAAAGGCTATAAAGAGCTCTGGTTTTACCTAATGCCAGATTGTCCACCTTCCCTTCCTTTCCAGTCTTAATCTTTCTTCTCCACCCTGCACCGTCTTCTTTCTTTTTAAAGAATGGCTCCAAACTAGGGCAGTATCTCAGTGACTGTCATTCCACAGAGGTCCTCTTACCTGGGTAGAAGGATAAGGTTTTTGGACATTTGCTTGCCAGACAGAAATATAGAGAAATAGTATCTTAGCTTTTGTTAAAAGGATTCATTCTCTTTATTTCTCAGGAACTCAAGGCAAATGTAGAACTAAGACCCAGCATGATGACATCTCATCCCTTCTCATCTTGGTTTGCTGTACATAAGAGAAGCTTTGTGAAAAGTTCCAAATTTTGACAGTACCAGGGCCCATTGTTCTGTTAAGTAGCACAGGAAAGTAATTAGAAACGGAGGCAACACATTCCACCTGGCTTACCAGGTCCATCACATTGCGATTCTAGTGACTTGTGTTAGGATAACTCGAACACTGTGACCCCAATTTAAAATTATGGTCAAACTTTTAATATTTCTTTAAAGCAAAATTAAAGATTTTATGTTGAAAAACTGTACTTTTTTTTATCCTGTAACTGGCAGGATATTGTGTATCTCAATTGAATTTTAAATTCCATTTCTCCTCTTATACATGTGATTAAAAGTTGTCTTTGTAACTTTATGCTTTGGTATCTGCTATTTTTGTATATTGTATTTGTAGGAATCATAAAAGAGCCAAGTTTTATTTCAAAAAGAAGAGTCCCTCACCATGACCCACAGATTTCAAAATCTCTTGAGTGGAATGGAGCTACCTCAGAGAACAATGTGGTTGTATCACCAGAACCTGAAGCCCCCAGAACATCAGAATCACAGGAAGCAGAACAAAAAGATGTTAACCAAGAAAGAGTTCTTGCACTAGAAGCCTCCAGGGTTCCCAAGAGAACCAGATCTCACTCTGCAGACTCCAGAGCTGAAGGGGCTTCAGATATTGTAGAAGATAAAGAGGATGTAGTAGTAAATCATGTACCAGTTAATGAAAATGTGGAGCCGGAACAGTCTACCAAGCTTCTTTCAGAAAACGTAGATGATGGGGTCAGTATATTCACTGTATTTCTTTTCAAAAAGCATAGAATTCTTTGTAAATTTCATCATCATTTCAGTAATATTACATTTTGTGCTTACAATTTTCCATTGTTTTGTTGTCTGATGTCTGTAGAATAGTTGATAAGAGGATGTTGACTTTAGTTATTATGAGTTCTATTCTTAATAGTTGCCATTTTATACTGGTTATACTAAGATATCCCTTCATTGGGTGAACAGCCTGCCTCTGGGTTTTATTTATCGTATTTCAGCACCTGAGTCCTAAGGGACAGATCAAGTTGAGCCAGAGAAAGGGAGTAGGCCATTACCTCTGGCAGGGATGGTAAGCTGACTTATACTTAAGCCCTTTTCAATCTCTTATTGTGTACTAGCAGAAAAAACAGAGTCTCAGTTGACAAAATGCAAAAGAGAGGAGGGGTCTGGCTGGATCTCAAAGATCTTGCAGTTCTGCTCTCTTATGTCACAGCTGCCTGGGGCAGGTCCTTGTGAGCACATAAGCAGAGGGACCCGTGCAGACACGTTACTGCTTCCCACATTTTTCTGCACTTTACTGCTTCCTCCCCATTTCACGTCCACTGCTGACTGGAACACGGAGAGGCATTTAGAAGTGTTGGAAAACCAGGGGGCACAGGGGAATCAAGGAAGGTGACATGTAAGTCTGGTGGGCAGAGGAAGGGGTGTCCCAAAAGCAAGGTGTGGATGAGGTAACGTGCTGTTGTTTCTTAGTAACATTCAGTTATGCATAATTGGTAGGAAGGGACTGAGAAATATTATCTACACTTGATCTTAGCCAAAAGGCCAAGAAGAGATGAGAGGAATGTTATCTTTTGCTGGGATGCATGATAATTCCTTGACAGTATTAAGAAAGGAATTTTAAAGAGTTTGAAATTTAAAAGGAAGATTAACAATTGAAGAAAGATTTCTGTATGACGATGTGCATATAGTTAACAATACTGTACTATTCACTTAAAAATTTGTCCAGAGGGTAGATTTTTATGTTCTATGTTTTTTGTTACAATAAAAAGTTTGAATAGAAATTTTTAATGACTTTGAGTGGGATTTTTTTCTCTCTAACAGTTGGATAGACTTCTGAGGAAAAAAGCTGGATTGACTGTTGTTCCTTCACATAATGTCTTGAGAAATTCTGAATATCAAAGGCAGTTTGTTTGGAAGACCCCTAAAGAAACTGCTCCAGCTTTTGCAGCCAATCAGGTAGTTTAATGGATGCAATACATTTTTGAGTATCATCGTCTAATCTAGTGCTGCAGATTTACATAGAACTAAAAACTGAAAGAAATTAGATACTTAAGTAGGCCTGGAGGTAGGTTCTAGAAAAGTGAAAATGAGAGTTTGACTAAAATCGTCCTATTACTTTTGATTTATAGCAGTAATATTATACTGTCCTAGGCTACTGATGATCATTGTTGCCAGACCCATCACATATACTAAATATGAGACAGGGTAATGAAAACTTGAGGACTGGTAAGTTTTTGCATGCTGTGAATTTTTTTTATTTATTAAAAAAGTTGTTAAATTGATTTTATTCTGAAATGTTGAATTTTGTTGACTAATATATTGCATGTTTTCTGTCTTCTGAGAAAGGCATAACTGCTTTAGATATTTATTTTAATAAGTACAAAATAGGTTGAAAGTGATGCAAGGTATATAATTTTGTCCTATCAAATGAGCAGTGATAGGAATTGTCAGTTTAACTATATTTATAAATTCAAAAGCTATCATGGTAACTAAATGTGATATTACGTTTCATTAAATCCTCGCACAATTTCAGTATTAGACTACCATTACTAATATATACTCTGTTGTTTTACTACTATAATTCTCTAGACAGTTCTTAGCTCTTAACTCTCATTTATGTTCTTAACCATACTCCTAGGCTTAAGCAGGAAATACTTCAATTTAGAATATTTCCAGAGGCTCATGACAGCTTAGTCTTTTTTTTTCTCACTCACCTGTATACTTTATACACCCCTAAGGACTGAGAGAATAATTAGATTCAGCAAGACAATAACATTTCATCTTTCACTAAGATAAAACCAGCGTTATCCTACAAATTGTAGCAGCTTTAGGCTTACTTAATGGTCATTCAGTTTTTAAAAAACTGAAATTTATATAGCATTTTAGGAAGACATAAAATAACATAAAGCAATACATATCCTTTATAAACCTAGTGAATAGAATCAGTACTTCTTTTGCTGGTTCACAAGGGTTCTTGGATACAAAGTGTACCTATAAAATTACAGCCTGAAAATTGCGGTTGTTTAATTTCTGTAGAATATCTTACCTTTAAGCTAGAGGTGATTCAAATCAAAGCCCTATCGACAACTTCTACGTAGTTCAGTGAAAGCATTTTGTAGAAATGTTCTTTTTATAGTACCAGAAGTGTAATATAAAATAAATTGCTAGCAATACCTTCACTACTAGCTTTATTGCTTTTATTAGGGTTTCAGAGAACTTTTTTTGGAAGCAAATGCTCTTTGTTAGTTGAAAGCATATCGGTTTCAGTGTGGATTGAAGAGCTCTGTGACAGAAACTTTCAATGTTTGTTAATAGGGAGCCTCTAAAGGAGCTCTTTGGTTCTATTTTATCAGACACCTGTTTCCTGAGAGGATGTCTTATATTAATATGCAAAGCAGTCACAACAATTTTTGGCGGAAGAGTCCTTGAGGTTATACTGTACTTAAAAAGATACACTGTTTGGTTGGGACCTGTATGAAGGTGTATTATTCAGTGTTGTGAAGCAATAATATACCTTATTTAAACTCCATATCTTTTCCATTTGATTTCTTTGTAACCAGTGGTAATATACCATGAAATAGAAACCATATTATGAAATATTAAGCAGAAAGAAAACATTTAAAAATAGAAACATGATAATTACCTCACCTTTTCCTTGTCTTAAGCTAAAAATAAGCAAAGGAAAAAACCTGAACAAATGCGTATGTCAGATATTCAGAATGTCAAGAATTTTTCATTGTTGCAGGAAGAAAAAACTCATGTCAAGGAGGAAAAAAACTTGTAGAGCTGACAACAGAGTTGCCTTGTAAAGCTAGTGTGTATTTTCACATTATTAAAATATGCCTGTTTTACTTATCTCATTGCCAAACTAATAAGAGAGGGGTAGGGAACTTTGGGGAGAAAAAGATATGGTTCCTTATTTCTTTTGGCTTAAGCATTGTATTGATTACAATAACTATTATTCAGAACATAGTAATGAGTATAGAAAGTTGACCTTTGAATTTGTTCTCCAGCTTTATTGAGGTCTAATTGACAAAAATTATGTATTTATGATGTACAATATGAAGTTTTGACATATGTATTCATTCCGAAATGATTACCACAATCAAGCTAATTGGCACATCTGTCACCTCACTTAGTTACCATTTTTTTGTGTGTGGTGACAATATTTAAGATCTATCCTTTTAGCAAATTTTAAGCACACAATACAGCATTATTAACTATATTCATGCTGTACCTCAGATCTCCATAACTTATTTATCCTGCATAATTGAAACTTTGTACTCTTTGACCAACATCTCCCCATTTCCCCCACCCCCTAGTTCCTGGCAACCACCAATTTTCTGCTTCTGTGAGTTCCTTTAGATTCCACATATAAGTGGGATCATATCATGTAGTATTCATCCTTCTGTGCCTGCCTTATTTCACTAAGCATATGTTCTCCAGGTTCATCCATATTGTTGCAAGTGAGAGGATTTTTTTTTAAGGCTGAATAATATTCCATTTTCTTTATCCATTCATCTGTCTATGGACACTTAGATTGATTCTATATCTTGGCTACTGTGAATAATGCTATAGTGAACATGGGAGTGTAGGTATCTTTTGAGATACTGATTTCATTTCCCTTGGATATATACCTAGAAGTGGAGTTGCTGGATCAGATGGTGGTTCTATTTTGAATTTTTTGAGGACCCTCCATACAGCTTTCCATAATGGCCTTATCAATTTACATTCCTACCAACAGTGGACAGGGATTCCCTTTTCTCTACATCCTTGCTAACACTTTTTATTTGTATAATTTGTATTTTGATGCAAATTTTGTATTTTGATAATAGCCATTCTAACGTGCCAGGTGAAATCTCACTGATGTTATTTATTCTTTGATGATTAGTGATGTTGAGCACCTCTTTGTGTCCCCGTTGGCCATTTGTATGTCTTCTTTGGAAAAAAGTTCCTTTGCCCATTTTTAATCAGGTTGTTTTTTTCTTTTTTTAAATAAATTTATTTTTATAATTAATTAATTTATTGGCTGTGTTGGGTCTTCATTGCTGCATATGGGCTTTCTCTAGTTGCGGTGAGTGGGGGCTACTCTTCGTTGTGATGCACAGGCTTCTCACTGCCATGGCTTCTCAAGTTGTGGAACACGGGCTCTAGGTGCGTGGGCTTCTGTAGCTGCAGCACATGGACTCAATAGTTGTGCCTCACAGGCTCTAAAGCACAGGCTCAATAGTTGTGGTGCATGGGCTTAGTTGCTCCGCAGCATGTGTAATCTTCCTGGAGCAGGGATCAAACCCGTGTCCCCTGCATTGGCAGGCGGATTCTTAACCACTGCGCCACCTAGGAAGTCCCAGATTGTTTTTTTTTCTATTGAGTTTTATGAGTTCTATGTTATTCTGAATATTAACTCTTTACCAGATATATGATTTGCAAATATTTTTTCCCATCCCATAGGTTGCATTTTCATTTTGTTGATGGTTTCCTTTGCTGTACGGAAGTGTCTTGGTTTGATGTAGTCCCACTTGTTTATTTTTGCTTTGTTTGCCTTTGTTTTTGGTATCAAATCCAAAACACCATCATCAAGACCCATGCCAAGGAGCTTAGCCTGTGTTTTCCTCTAGGAGTTTTATGGTTTCAGGGCTTATGTTGAAGTCTTTAATCCATTTTGAGTTACTTTTTATGTATGGCATAAGACAATGGTCCATTTTCATTCTTTTGTGTGTAGCTGTCCAGTTTTCTCAACACCATTTATTAGAGACCTTTTCTCCATTGTATATTCTTGGCTCCTTTGTCATAAATTAATTGACCATATATGTGTGAGCTTATTTCTGGACTCCTTATTCTGTTCCATTGATCTATATGTCTTTGCTCATTTTTTAACTGGGTTGTTTTCTTGCTATTGAGTCGAGTTCCTTAAATATATTAAATATTGACCCCTTATGAGATGTATACAGATATTTTCTCCCACTGAATAGGTTGTCTCTTCACTGTTGATTGCTTTCTGCACTGAAGTTTTTTTAGTTTGATGCAATCCCATTTGTCTATTTTTGCTCTTGTTGCAATGGATATTAATTAGACATGTGAAGTGAAATTACAGTCATATATAATTTTCCCTTTTTTGTATCCTGTGATTCAACTTTATGTGTGAAATTTTTTATTAAGCAACTGAAGTTCTGTACATTTAACAAAAAACTAAACTAAAGTAATTTTTGTTTTAAGGTTTTCCACAATAAAAGCAACTTTGTTCCACAATTCAAAGGTAACTCAGTCATCCATGAAACTGAATACAAAAGAAATTTTAAGGGTTTATCTCCAGTGAAAGAACCAAAATTAAGAAATCATTTGAAGGAGAAGGGAAATTTTGCAACAATATCTCCTGAAAAGAAGGTATTTGTCAATTCTTTAAACAAAATACAATCCTCATGATTTGAAACGCTACACATTTTCTTTTACTTACCACCATTTTGAACTTTACAAATTTACTTTTACTTAACACCATTTGAGATTTTGTTTTTAGCTAGTTCACTAATTTGTTTATTTATTCCCTAAATGTCAAATGTTCCTTGAGCGCTTGGTAGAAACCAGGCACCAGGTGGGTACTGAGAATACAATGATAACCACACTAAGCCCTAAACGGTTCTTGGGTCAGTGGGGAGACAGATGTAAATAATTAAGTATAATACAGTGTGACAAATGCTAGCAGTACAGCAGGTAAGTCTGCTATGTCTAATATCAAATGATTGGCCTAACAGTAATGTGAGCTCAGGGGTTACAGTGGTGACAGAAACACATACTTTAAATTAAATAGTGAAAATCAGACAGAAATACACATACACACATGTATTTTTTTTTATTTTTATTTTTTTATTTTTTGGCGCACGGGCTTAGTTGCTCTGCGGCATGTGGGATCTTCCTGGAGCTGGGATTGAACCCGTGTCCTCTGCATTGGCAGGCGGATTCTTAACCACTGCGCCACCTAGGAAGCCCCACACATGTATTTTAAACCATAGCTTTAGTATGCCAAATTATAGTCAGCATAATTCACATGATTTACCTTGGTATATACAGACACCTACTTCTCTGTGTGAAATTACAGCTGTTTGGGTTACAGCATCAGGTTAAAATTATTGTAAATTATAGGTATATCAGGGATAAGTCCTATTTTTTAATCTCCTGGAATGTCATACCTGATATTTTATGGGTGCTAAGAATAAAAATTATATGACTAAAAGTAAAATGATTTATATATATACATAAATATACATATATAAAGATTATGTATGTATATATAGATCATACATATGTATTATATATGATGTATATGTATAATTCTCTCTATATATATGTTCTTGAAGAGAAAAAAGAATTGTTATTCAGTAAAGCAGTGTGCTAACTTATTCATCGAGACCTTCCATTAATTACTGTAACAATTAAATGTAAACTTAGAATATCAAGGGAAAATGTAAGACCAATGTTCAATAGGTGTTTATTATCAAGTTTCTTTATTTAGATGTTTGTTAATTAAAATTTTTTCCTAGCCAAGTATCTAAAATTTTTATTGTTAGAAAATGAAACCATTTCCTGAGTTATATACTTCAGGAAACTAACCAGATATACTAGTTTCAAAACTTGCTTGTTGATTTCTTATGATTTCTGTGTTATCTTTAGTAGTTAAAGCTTACTTTTTTCTTTTTTACATTTTTTTATTTTTGGGGGGGGTACACCAAGTTCAATCATCTGTTTTTATACACATATCCCCGTATTCACTCCCTCCCTTGACTCCCCCCCCACCCTCCCCGTCCCAGTCCTCTAAGGCATCTTCCATCCTTGAGTTGAACTCCCTTTGTTACACAACAACTTCCCACTGGCTATCTATTTTACAGTTGGTAGTATATATATGTCTGTGCTACTCTCTCGCTTCGTCTCAGCTTACTTTTAAAAACAGAATTGTAACTCAGTATCCAAGTATACTTTATAATATCCGTGTCTTCACTTTAATGTATAACATAAATTGAGCATAAAAAGTTTAAATTGTTTTCATTTTAGTATAATAAAACAGATGATCCTTTAAAATTAGAAGCAAAGATGGAATCAAAAGACTCAAACCAGCCTAAAAAGAAACTTGGTCCTTGGAGACATCAGAGGCTTGGGTATGTATTTTGTAAGAAAAACATCATGGTATTTATATGACCAACATGGTGAAATATTTACTCTCATTTCATCTCTGCTAGGAAGGTGAATTCTGAATATAGAGCAAAATTTCTGAGCCCAGCCCAGTATTTATATAAAGCTGGGACTTGGACATGTGTGAAGGAAAACATACCAAATCAGGTAAGTATATAAGCTCAGTAAGCCCGCATGTTCTTTGATACGATACCATTTTAATTTCACAATAGTTTCACCTAGTAATAGAGACTACAATATGAAGATGTTATGATGCAGTAATAGCACTGAAAGTATCAGGAACTTAAAATTGTATGTATGAGGATATAATTTATCAGTGCTTTTACTCTTTTTAAAATACTAACTAGCTCCTTAGAGATTACTATTTATTATTATAAGTTCTTTAAAGTTAAAAATTTTTAAGATCAAATATTTATGTCCATGAAGTCAGTTTATAGAGTAGTAGCATTATAGATTTGATTATTTTATAACCTTCAAATCTCTACTCTTTCAATTGAAGATTGATTAGCTTTTCAAGATTAGTTTGTCTGACTGGCACCCACTGTTAGCATGTACTACTGTAGTCTACAGGTGCAAGGAAGGAGTGGCCCATGCTGATAGAGGTTTGAGTTCTAGTGTTGGAATATCCGGACATATGGGAGAAATTCTGAGGATCCTAAAGAAAGGTTGGAAGAAAAGGATAATTCTAGAATTGGTGAGTGCTAGTTTAGTACTAGCTTCTTATAGCCAAAGGATAAACGGTGGAACTTTTTTGGTTATTGTATAGTTAGCACCTTTTAAGCTACATTTTGATGGTTTGCTCCCATTTCTAACATTTTAGATTAGACATAAAGAGAGGAGTAATTAAGATGGGGGAATGAATCTTATTTAGCTCTATACTTGAAACTATGGCTAACAATTATGTGTAATCAGCCTCTGGCACTTTGAACTTCTGGCTCTTGGCTCTGGCAGCCCCCAGACCCATGTTCTGGTGACTCCTGTGCCCTGAATGTTGTTTTAGGAGGTTACTTGACTCCGTCCACCATGGCTGCTCTTGGTGCTCTCTCCTTCCCTATTTGAAGATGGCTCAGAGGCAGTATTAGCAGAGTAAAAGGAGAAGCCTGAAGCTGTCCCAGATATTGGGTTGGCCAAAAAGTTCGTTTGGGTTTTTCCATAAGATGGTTCAGAAAAACTCAAACAAACTTTTTGGCTAACCCAATACTGGGGGCAAAATTTCTGTATTTACCCTGGGGAAATGAAGTTAAAAATGAGAGCACTGAAAGCAGTTGTGACGGAAGAAAGGAATCGAGTCAGCTGAATTCTTGAGCAGTTTCTGACTGTTGCAGACCTTGGCAAGGAGCTCTGTGCCTGAGAAGTCTGATGGGGAATGAGGGAAACCCCAGGCAAAGGCAGGAACAGAGTGTGGCCATAGAGAGCATGTGTGTCCAGTTGATAGGTGTCAGCCACTGCCCTGTCATGTTCAGGTACTTCACTAGGTTGGGTTTATGAGAAGCTCCTTATTTTGGAAAGATTCTCTCTTAGTCTGAGACTTCTTTGAACTAAGATGAGTTGGTATTTAGGCCTCCGATCTAAACATTTAATGGACTCAGAGGATTGTTATGTCTGAAGTTGTGATAATGTGACAGTCCTTATCCTGCCCTTATGAAAGAGAACATTTTTTTTTTTGTTGTTAAGATCTATCTTTAAGATTTCCTATTACAATATCTTGGTAATGTGACTTTTCCGGGGTTTATTAATTGCTATTGGTGGTTGAAAATGTTTAAATTAGTGGAATAGTTTGCCTTAACTTCATGGTCAAAATCATTCAAAAAACTAAGTGGAGTTAGAAAAGAATAAGAACAGTTAGCTATGAGGTTAGCGATTACTGATGGTGATGACAGTTTTAGTTGATCAGGTCATGGACATTTAACATGGGCTATATTTTACTTAAATCTTACATTTTTTTCCCATGGAAGATACTTCCCTGTATGTGGCTGATTTTAAGGTACCTACATATAAGTTGTGCCCTCATTTTCCTACCCCTAACATTTCATGGAATATTAGTCACAGTCTTCAAATGCACTTGGACATCAGTGGATTTTTTATCACTAGAATATTAACGCACTTTGAGTCATGTTACAGTTTTCTAGTCCATGTATCATCTTCATTTCCCTCTTTCTTCTTTGAGATATTGTACTTCTTTAATCTATTTATAGTCTAGTCACTAGATATTTTATCTTGTGTCCTGAGTTCCTCTTCACATAGCATTAGGGTAGTTGGTTTTATTTGTCCAGTGGTTGTATATTTGTTCTCTCTGTGCTACAACTAGGCACTATTCCTCTTTAAAATGCTCGCTTGAAGGTTGTTTTTTAATAATAACCAACAACTGCAATTGTTAAGTCCCATCCTCAGAATAACTACTGGATCTGTGTTAAATGTCTCTTTTTCCTGATTGTTAGATAGTCTTCTAATTATCCCAACTACATTGGTTAAGATAATTTTTTTCTAATGTGTCTTCCAGAAATAGGACTTTTTTCAAGATGGAGTGCACATTGAGACATTCTGTAATTTGACAGACATTGTAAGGACTTTTAGTTATAAGATAACTATTTTCAGGGGATGATTTTGGGGAAAAGGAGTGTTTTATGAGTTTGAATTTTTTGCATATAAATTTTTTTAGTTTTTTTATTTTTTAAGCTCTTTATTGGAATATAATTGCTTTACACTCTTGTACCAGCTTTTGAGGTACACCAAAGTGAATCAGCTGTATTTATACACATATCCCCTCCCTCCCGCAACTCCCCCCTACCCTCCCCGTCCCAGCCCTCCAAGGCATCACCCATCATCCAGTTGATCTCCCTTTGTTATACAGCAACTTCCCACTAGCTATCTGTTTTACAGTTGGTAGTATATAGATGTCTATGCTGTTCTCTCACTTCGTCCCATCTTACCCTTTGCCCCCCGACCCGCAAACCCTGTGTCCTCCAGTCCATTTTCTACATCTGCATCCTTATTCTTGTCATGTCACTGGGTTCATCAGTACCTTTTTTTTTTTTTTTTTTTTAGATTCCGTATATATGAGTTAGCATACAATATTTGTTTTTCTCTTTCTGGCTGGCTTCACTCTGTATGACAGACTCAAGGTCTATCCACCTCATTACATATAGCTCCATTTCATTCCTTTTTATGGCTGAGTAATATTCTGTTGCATATATGTGCCACATCTTCTTTATCCATTCATCTGTTGACGGACATTTAGGTTGCTTCCGTGTCTTGGCTATTGTAAATAGTGCTGCAATGAACATTACAGTACATGTTTCTTTTTGGATTATGGTTTTCTCTGGGTATATGCCTAGGAGTGGGATTACTGGGTCATATGGTAGTTCTATTTTTAGTTTTTTGAGGAACTTCCAAACTGTTTTCCATAGTGGCTGTACCAACTTACATTCCCACCAACAGTGCAGGAAAGTTCCCTTTTCTCCACACCCTCTCCAACATTTATTGTTTCTAGATGTTTTGATGATGGCCATTCTGACAGGTGTGAGGTGATACCTCATTGTGGCTTTGACTTGCATTTCTCTGATTAGTGATGTTGAGCATCTTTTCATGTGTTTGTTAGCCATCGGTATGTCTTCTTTGGAGAAATGTCTACTTAGGTCTTCTGCCCATTTTTGGATTGGGTTATTTGCTTTTTTGGTATTAAGCTGCATGAGCTGCTTGTCTATTTTGGAGATTAATTCTTTGTCCGTTGTTTCATTGGCAAGTATTTTCTCCCATTCTGAGGGTTGCCTTCTTATCTTGTTTATGGTTTCTTTCACTGTGTAAAAGCTTTTAAGTTTCATGAGGTCCCATTTGTTTATTCTTGATTTTATTTCCATGATTCTAGGAGGTGGGTCCAAAAGGATCTTGCTTTGATGGATGTCATAGAGTGTTCTGCCTATGTTTTCCTCTAGGAGTTATATAGTATCTGGCCTTCCATTTAGGTCTTTAATCCATTTGGAGTTTATTTTTGTGTATGGTGTTAGGAAGTGTTCTAATTTCATTCTTTTACATGTTGCTGTCCAATTTTCCCAGCACCACTTATTGAAGAGGCTTTCTTCCATTGTATATTCTTGCCTCCTTTGTCAAAGATAAGGTGTCCATATGTGCTTGGGTTTACCTGTGAGTTCTCTATTCTATTCCATTGATCTTCCTTTCTGTTTTTGTGCCAGTACCATACTGTCTTGATCACTGTGATCTTGCAGTATAGTTTGAAGTCAGGAAGCCTAATTCCACCAACTCCATCTTTCATTCTCAAGATTGCTTTGACTATTCAGGGTCTTTCGCGTTTCCATACAAATCGTAAGATTTCTTGCTCTAGTTCTGTGAAAAATGCCGTTGGTAATTTGATAGGAATTGCATTGAATCTGTAAATTGTTTTGGGTAGTACAATCATTTTCACAATGTTGATTCTTCCAATCCAAGAACATGGTATGTGCCTCCATCTGTTTGTATCGTCTTTGATTTCTTTCATCAGTGTCTTATAGTTTTCTGCGTACAGGTCTTTTGCCTCCTTAGGCAGGTTTATTCCTAGGTATTGTATTCTTTTTGTTGCAGTGGTAAATGGGAGAGTTTCCTTAATTTGTCTTTCTGCTCTTTCGTTGTTAGTGTATAGGAATGCGAGACATTTATGAGCATTAATTTTGTATCTTGCTACTTTACTAAATTCACTGATTAGTGCTAGCAGTTTTCTGGTAGAATCTTTAGGGTTTTCTATGTATAATATCACGTCATCTGCAAAGAGTAACAATTTGACTTCTTTTCCAATTTGGATTCCTTCTATTTCATTTTCTTCTCTGATTGCTGTGGCTAAGACTTCCAAAACTATGTTGAATAATAATGGTGAGAATGGGCACCCTTGTCTTGTTCCTGTTCTTAGAGGGAATGCTTTCAGTTTTTCACCATTTAGAATGATGTTGACTGTTGGTTTGTCACGTATGGCTTTTATTATGTTGAAGTAATTTCCCTCTATGCCCATTTTCTAGAGAGTTTTTATTGTAAATGGATATTGAATTTTGTCAAAAGTTTTTTTCATATCTGTTGAGATGATCATATGGTTTTTATCCTTCAATTTGTTGATATGATGTATCACATTGATTGAGTTCCGTATATTGAAGAATCCTTGCATCCCAGGGATAAACCCCACTTGATCATGGTGTATGATTTTTTTAATGTGCTGTTGGATTCTGTTAGCTAGTATTTTGTTGAGGATTTTTGTGTCTATATTCATCAGTGATATTGGCCTGTAGTGTTCTTTTTTTGTGACATCTTTGCCTGGTTTTGGTATCAGGGTGATGGTAGCCTCGTAGAATGAGTTTGGGAGTGTTCCTCCTTCTGCTATATTTTGGAAGAGTTTGAGAAGGATAGGTGTTAGCTCTTCTCTAAATGTTTGGTAGAATTTGCCTGTGAATCCATCTGGCCCTGGGCTTTTGTTTGTTGGGAGATTTTTAATCACAGTCTGAATTTCAGTGCTTGTGATTGATCTGTTCATATTTTCTATTTCTTCTGGTTCAGTCTTGGAAGATTGTGCTTTTCTAAGAATTTATCCATTTCTTCCAGGTTATCCAATTTATTGGCATGTAGTTGATTGTAGCAGTCTCTCCTGATCTTTTGTATTTCTGTGGTGTCAGTTGTTACTTCTCCTTTTTCATTTCTAATTCTGTTGATTTGCATCTTCTCCCTTTGTTTCCTGATGAGTCTGGCTAATGGTTTACCAATTTTGTTTATCTTCTCAAAGAACCAGCTTTTAGTTTCATTGATCTTTGCTATTGTTTCCTTTCTTTCTTTTTCATTCATTTCTGATCTGATCATTATGATTTCTTTCCTTCTGCTCACTTTGGGGTTTCTTTGTTCTTCTTTCTCTAGTTGTTTTAGGTGTAAGTTTAGGTTGTTTATTTGATATTTTTCTTGTTTCTTAAGGTAGGACTGTATTGCTATAAACTTCCCTCTTAGAACTGCTTTTGCTGCGTCCTGTAGGTTTTGGGTTGTTGTGTTTTCATTGTCTTTTGTTTCTAGATATTTTTGATTTCCTCTTTGATTTCTTTAGGGATTTCTTGGTTGTTTAATAGCCTATTGTTTAGCCTCCATGTGTTTGTATTTTTTACAGTTTTTTTCCTGTAATTAATATCTAGTCTCATGGCGTTGTGGTCAGAAAAGATGCTTGATATGATTTCAATTTTCTTGAATTTACCAAGGCTTGATTTGTGACCCAAGACATGATCTATCATGGAAAATGTTCCATGTGCACTTGAGAAGAAAGTGTATTCTGTAGTTTTTGAATGGAATGTCCTATAAATATCCATTAAGTCGAGATGGTCTAACGTGTCATTTAAAGCTTGTGTGTCCTTATTTATTCTCTGTTTGGATGATCTGTCCATTGATGTAAGTGGGGTGTTAAAGTCTCCTACTATTATTGTGTTCTTGTCTATGTCCCCTTTTATGGCTGTTAGCATTTGCCTATGTATTGAGGTGCTCCTATGTTGGGTGCATAGATATTTACAATTGTTATATGTTCTTCTTGGATGGATCCTTTGATCGTTATGTAGTGTCCTTCCTTGTTTCTTGTAATAGTCTTTACTTTCAAGTCTAATTTGTCTGATATGAGTATTGCTACTCCAGCTTTCTTTTGACTTCCATTTGCATGGAATATCTTTTTCCATCCCCTTAATTTCAGTCTATATGTATCTCTTGGTCTGAAATGGGTTTCTTGTAGGCAGCATATAGAAGGGTCTTGTGTTTGTAGTCATTCAGCCAGTGTGTGTCTTTTGGTTGGAGCATTTAATCCATTTACATTTAAGGTGTTTATTGGCATGTGTGTTTCTATTACCATTTTCTTAATTGTTTTGGGTTTGTTTTTGTAGGTCTTTTCCTTCTCTTGTGTTTCCTATGCAGAAAAGTTCCGTTAGCACTTATTGTAAGGCTGGTTTGGTGGTGCTGAATTCTCTTAACTTTTGCTTGTCTGTAAAGCTTTTGATTTCTCCGTGGAATCTGAATGAGATTCTTGCTGGGTAGAGTATTCTTGGCTGTAGGTTCTTCTCTCTCAGGACTTTCAGTATATCCTGCCATTCCCTACTGGGCTGCAGAGTTTCTGCAGAAAGATCAGCTGTTATCCTTACACATTTTCCCTTATATGTTATTTGTTGCTTTTCTCTTGCTGCATTTAATAGTTTTTCTTTGTGTTTAGTTCTCATCAGTTTGATTAATATGTGCCTCGATGTATTTTTCCGTGGGTTTATTCTGTATGGGACTCTCTGCACTTCTTGGACGTGGTTAATTATTTCCTTTCCCATGTTGGGGAAGTTTTCCAGTATAACCTCTTGAAATATTTTCTCAGACCCTTTCTTGTTTTCTTCTTCTTCTGGGATGCCTATGATTCTAATGTTGGTGCGCTTAATGTTGTCACCAGGGTCTCTGAGACTGTCTTCCATTCTTTTTATTCTTTTTTCTCTTTCCTGCTCTGTGGCAGTTATTTCCCCCATTCTATCTTCCAACTCACTTATTCATTTTTCTGCCTCAGTTATTCTGTTTTTTATACCATCTAGAGTGTTTTTAATTTCAGTTATTTTGTTGTCCATTACTGTTTGCTCTTTAGTTCTTCTGAGTCCTTATTAACTGTTTCTTGTATTTTCTGTATTTTGTTATCAAGAGTTTGGATCATCTTTACTGTCATTACTCTGAGTTCTTTTTCAGGCAATTTTCCTGTTTCCTCTTCATTTATTTGGTCTTGTGGGTTTTTTTCCTTCTCCTTTGCCTGCATGGTGTTTCTTTGTTTTCTCATTTTATCTAATGTATAGGATTTGCTGTCTCCTTTCCCTATGCTGCCTGGTAGTAATTCCTCTTGTTTCTGCCCTCTGCCCGCTGTGGTGGAGTTTGTCCAGTGTCTTGAGTAGGCTTCCTGGTGGGGGGCCTCTGGTGTCTGCTTTCTGGTGGGGGGCTCTGTGTCTTTTCTCTCTGATAAGCAGGGCCATGTCAGGTGGTGTGTTTTAGGGTATCTGTGAGGTTAATATGGCTTTAGGTAGTCTGTGTGCGGACGGGAGGGTTTGTGTTCCTTTCTTGTTTGTAGTTTGGTGTAATGTGTCCAGCGCTGGCAGTTGCAGACAGTCAGATGAAGCCTAGTCTTAGACTCTGATACGAGGCTCTGTGAGAGTTCTCTGCAGTTAATCTTCCCTGTGTCTGAGGAATCCCTAGTAGTCTAGCATCCTGGATTCAGTGCTCCCTCCCCAGAGCCTCCTACTTAACTTCTGATGGAGTAGTCCAAACTTCAGAGGTTGCTTGTCCCAGCAGTAAAGAGGTTTAAAGAAAACTGTCCAAGCCCCAGGCTAATGGCAGGGTGTTGAGTCAAACAAATACTAAGTCAAGGAAACACATACATATATAAGACACACAAATGCTGAATCCAATAGAACATGAGGCACTAGAAAGACCTGACAGAAGAACCCCAGTATGCTATCAGACAATCAAGGAGAAAACCAACAGAAATTCAAAACCAAACCAAACCAAACCAAAACAAAAAACCAAAAAAACACCACACACACACAAACACAAATCCAGGGAGATTTTGAAAGCTAGGATCAAATATAATAAAGAGCAAGAGTACCACCAGACAGAGTAAAGATTCTCAGAATGAAATCAGACAATTATACTTAGAACTAAGATAAAGACAAAACCTAATAATAAAAACCAAAGCAGTGTGTCATCTGGAGAATAAAGCAAGGAAACATAGCAGACTGATAATATTGCTTATAAGTATATTAAGATAAACTAAAGAAGGATAGAAGACAGGGCAACAGAAGAGCACAGTGTGACGAAATGTGAAAAGAAAAAGAGAAATGTATAAAAGATAGAGATGAAAGGAAGGTAGAGATACAGTCAGCACTACAAAAAACTTAGCTAGAAATGGAAATATATAAAAAGGCTAAAAATAAAAATAGAATAAAAAATAGAATAAAAAAAGTTATAAAATTTCTAGATCCCTTAGGACTAAGATCGTAATTAAATAACAAAAACAAAAACTAGAACTGACCCCAGAATGGACCAGATGAATAGAATTAATACTAATATTTCTGTTTCCTTGGGGTTTCAGCTGTAAGTGCCCTTCTACCTGCCTTGGGCTTTTTGTATTATTCTGCAACCAGCAGAGCTTCCTTTATTGTTCATCTGTAAGCGCCAATGTGTGCGGAGAGAGAGGGTACAATAGTGGCTCCTTCCCCTGGGAGTGAGTGAGCAGTGGCGCCCTGCCTGGGTCACAGCAGATTGGGCAGCTCAGACCAAGAGAGCAACTCCAACCGCAGCTCCTCTCCTTGCTACAACTCTGCTGGTGCGCCCTGCCTGGGTCATGGCGGCTCACTTGGCTGTGGCAGTGCCTGTTGCAGAGGGATGCCAGTGGCTCAAGTGTAAACAGAATGTCTCCAGAGCTAGGCCACTCTGTGGGCTTTTGGCTCTCTGCTGCAGGCACTCTAGGCCAGCCCCCCCCTGGGGCCTTTGTTATCCCTGAGTGCATTAGCTAGGCCCACAGGGGTCCTTCCTTTGTCTGTTGCAGGTGCCGAGAGAGAGGCTACACCCGTGGCTCCTCCCCCCTGCTTGTGAGTCAGCAGTATTGAGGCGCCACTATGGCCATGCAACTTTCCGCGGTAGGCACTCTCCACTGAGGATTTCTTCCCTCCTGTCCTCTCAGTCTGTCTCCCTACTGCCAACAATGTTTCTCACCCTGAGCCAGTTCTCTGGTTCCCACGTTCCAGCTCCCAGACCCCCTGTTCAGCTGTGAATGGACGTCTCAGTCCTGACACACTGAGCCGTGATGCGGACCCTCTGTGTGTTTCTCGCTCTTTCCCATCTGCCACAGCTCAGCTGCTTCACCCTCCTTGAAGAGTCCCAAATGCCGCCCTCTGACCCCGGGAAATTCCCCGTTGGAGAAGGGGTTTCCCCATCAGATAAGGGACGTTTCCCTGAATTCGGCAATTTCCCCTCTGTTTCAGATCCCCCTGCCCTAGGGTGTGGGACCTGTCCCTTTCCTTTCTTCTCCTCCTGTTTCTTTTTTTTTTTCTCTCTGTCCCACCCAGTTATGTCAGGATCTTTGCAGTCCTTTCTGGTATCTGAGGTCGTTTGCTGGTGTTCAGCTGGTTCTCTGTGGGAATTATTGCGTCTTTTGGTATATTCCAATGCATCTGTGGAGAGGGATGCCTTCCACGTCCTTCTACTTTGCTGCCATCTTTCTTCCCTCTAAATTTTAAACAATTTAGTAGAATTCTTAATTTGGGAAAAGAATTCCAGAAAGGAAAACATTCTCCTTGCAGTGTTTATGTTATGTAATCTGATGGTGTGTTGCTTTAGTTGAGTTCCACGTGGTTTGTTCATACCTTTTTAGTGGCTCTTTCTTTTGGCTGTAGGGATTGTTTTTAATACTGAGTTCACACCATGGATTTTTTTTTTCTCTGTCTAGTAGTGCACCTTAGTTTCGAAATATCAACATCCTATTTTTTCATCTTAGGTTAGGATTACAGAAGTTTAAAATTATATATTTGTAAAATATAACATTAGTACTAAGATTATTAATAAAGATTGCTGATAAAATCAATTTAAATTGTTGAGTTTTCAATGTCAGTAACAAATAGAACTGAATAAAGTTTTACAGAATTTCTGTATCTCCCCTCCCTTCTTTAAAAAAAATTGGTGTCAACTAAACCTGGGTCACTGTGTACATGGAGGGGATGTTCGTCCATCCTCTCATTCATCTATCAGTGAGGTCCTCCCACATGGATAGAAGGCAGCTCCTTCCCGCTCTGCCCTACACACATGCAGGACTGGTAGGACCCCCTTTTGAAACCACCCTTTAAGTTTATATCTCATTTGTTTATTATGCCATAGATCATACCAATATTATGATAATGATTTATCACATAGGAGGAGGTTGGCCTCCTCTACCACATTGAGTGCAGGGACTTTCTTATCTTTGCTACCAGCCGTCTAGCTCAGACCTAGTGCTTAGTCCACACTCAGGACACGTTGTGGAATCAATGTTGAAAGGCTACATTTTCCCTCACCTTAAGGAGTTCATAGGTTAGTGGGGGAGAATGACGCAAGCAATAATTGAAGAAAAATGAAATAAGTACTAATGGGGATATGCATGAAGGGCTTTGAGAACACAGAGGAGGAAGTGATCCTAAAGTATGAAGATTTACTCATGTAGGTGATAGAGTGACCATGACACATTTGAAGTATGGGGGGACTTATTAGAAATAAAATCTTCATTATATATGAAGGCACTTTATTACAAGATTCCCATGCATTCAGAATACCCTAGTTAAGAGTTCAGTAGACTCATACCTGTTAAATGCAAAAACCATTACTAGTAATTTCTTTAAAGTATAAGAGTTGAAAAAAATGATAAATGAACATGACTTCATTTTTTTTGACAGTGAAGAAAACTTGAAGAAAATATTTTGAATTAACCTATAGGAATGTTTCAGGTTTGGTTCATTACAGCAATAGGACTGTGTTGGGATTATGTGTTTTCTTTTGCCCTGGCAGACACTGAATTTTGCTTTGGCTGATTCCCTAGAGATGTAGCACTTGCATTCCTCTGCATTAATAGTATTTCCTTAATAGGCTGAGGATATGTTTCTTCAGTTGCTTTTGCAATGCCAAGTTTCATTTTTTGCTTTTTTGCCTTTAAGTGAGAGAAAAGCAATTTTTTTGCTTTTAACTTTTTATTTTATATTGGAGTATAGTTGATTAACAATGTTGTGATAGTTTCAGGTGTACAGCAAAGTGATTCAGTTATACATATACATGTATGTATTCTTTTTCAAATTCTTTTCCCATTTAGATTGTTACATAATATGAGAAAAGCAATTTTACCAGACAATATACAGATATCCTTTTAAGGCTAATATTCTGTATTTGTTATAGGAAAAAATTATACTGTTTCTTGAGAATAAATTAAACAGATTATTGAAAACAGTTTTAAGCTGCAACTTAATTTTTTTACATTGTGGAATTGTATTTAGGGAAGCCAGAAGGTGGCAGTATGATATATAAAATGAAAGAGTTTCAGTGAGTATGAAAGACTCCTTTTCATGTGAAAATATGTTACTTGCATATTAGGGAATTCAAGTCACCTTATATTAATAGTTCATGAGAACTTTTTTTTTTTTTGATACCCTGTTACTTTGTCAAAAATAGTACAGTTATTTTCTGGAATATTCTTTTAAATTATGTATTGAATACTGGTTTTGCTGATTACAAGGGAATGTTGAGGAATTTGGAGAGGGAAGCATCATGACTCCCTCAGTGGAGCCTCTGTAGTAGTAACAGCAGCTGTAAATAAACCTAAAAATAAGGACTGGGGTTAGGGGTTTCTGGCATGTCAGTAATCTTCCAGAGGTAGGGAAATAGTAATTAGGTTACATTGTTGTCGCGGACAGCATTCCACCTGTGCAAGACTGTGGTTGGTTTTCAAGGTTTGCTAAGATATCTTGGTTACTGAATTAAATGTTACTAAAAATGCTAAAAAAAAAATTGATTGACAAGTTTGGTATATATTTAGAAGGAAGAATAATAAGGTATTTCAGTGATGCCATTAATATTCAATTACGGCATTAACCTGTCATTAAGTTTGTTTCTGTATTCCTCCCCTAGGGTTCTCTAAATGCCATGTGGTATGCAGAGGTTGGTTGCTTTTGAGTTTTTAAATCTAATAATGCATAGAGTACTTGTGTAATTTCAGTTGAAGTAGAAGTAGGTGTCAATATTTTTCTTAGCTGCAGCAAATTTCTCCCTGCCTGCTGGCCTGAAGTAAAATAACTGCATTGTGCTTCAGCTTGACTGTTTTAATTTCTGCTTAAAAATGCACATAGTCTGATGAATGTATGTGGCTATTTTTGCCTTTCTTTCCCTTGGTCGCTGGCTGTATTTGTACAGTGTCTTGGATATGCTGCTTGGTGATATTTGCAAAGGAACATTTACAATAATACATAATATCTCAACTTCCCTGCATAGGTTAAAGAACTCAGAGAGAAAGCTGAGTTTTATAGGAAACGAGTTCAAGGAACTCATTTTTCTCGGGACCATCTGAATCAGATCCTATCTGAAAATAACCGCTGTTGGGATGTCTCCTCGACTACGAGCTCAGAAGGAACCATTAGTAGCAACATTAGAGCGCTAGATCTTGCTGGGTGAGATGTTCTTTGTGGTTGGTGGAAAAGTATGTTATAGATTATGTAGATCATGGAATTACATAGGAAAATGATATGATGACTCAAAATTTGTCTAGTCAGGTGGAAATAAACCAGCCACTTATTACATTTCATTATTTTTAGTTTATTCTCTGAAAAGTAAAGCTATACATACTTGCTTTATACACTTGTGTAGAAATAATACATAATTTGAATCTGAAAATTGGTTTTTATAATATTCCTTGTTAGGAAGAGTAGAATAGGGATGACTATACAGTAGATGTAAAAAATTTAAAAAGTAAAAAAGAAAAATGTAACAACAATAATAAAAACTTAGAAAATATTGTCTGTTAGTACATTTCCATTATCATTCATTAATGGATTTTTGTGGTTAATATGGAACTTCCACTCTGATTCTATGGAAGAATTCTCTGCTCTTTTGGGTATTAAAGTGAACACAGTTAAACTGTTTATAAGAGGAATAGCAGATTGATTTGTAGCAAATAGTTTTTGGTTTTTATAGTGTATTAGTATAGTCATATATACCAAATTAACTATAAATCCTAATTACGTGTCATCTGATTTTAAAAGTTCATCACTCTCTGTTCTTTAACAGTGACTTGAAAAGATTAATATGTCTAAAATATAAAATTTGAACCAGCTTATTTGATCTGTAAGTACACATGAGTTTGTGCACAAACCCTAATTGAGTAACTGAACAAGTTAGACCATGTGGGAGGTCCTAGTTTGTGTATGCAAATGCCAGTTGAGAGATACATATAAGTTTTATTAGCAGTGGTGCAGGCATGTATGTGTGATGGGAGGAGTAAAAGATAAATATATTTTATTTTGGAATATTTTAATAGATTGTAACTTTAACTTCTATTGTAAGATGAACTCTTAATTCGATTTTTTTCCTCAGTCTCTGGACAAGGCAATATCAGTGGGAAACATAGTTGTGAACCATGGAAGGGAATGATGGACTTATTAAAATAAGTATCAACTAGAAACAAACTACTCAATTTAAAATAAAGCTTATTTTTGTTATGCAGAGATCCTGCAAGCCATAAGACTTTGCAGAAATGTCCTTCTACAAAACTAGAAGAAAAAAGACCTATCTTGGAAGAAGAGCCCCAGAAAACTACCACAGAGAAATTGGGTGTGTCAGATGCTCCCATACCTGTTAGAAGGCGTCTGGCTTGGGATGCAGAGAACACCACTGAAGACATACAGAAACAGCCAAGAGAGGAGGAGGAGGAGGAAAGGGACAAGCAGGTTAATGTGGGAGAGCTAGAGAAGTTGGAAGTACAGGAAAAGTCTAAAGCAGACAAGATAAAAGAAGGGTGAGCATTTTAAATCAATCAGTATATAGACACATTGTTGTTCACAGTATGTATTTTGTTTTGTCGCTAATTATAGTGGTTTATACTTTTGGTTTTATGACTAATAAAGAGCAGATTTTACTTTAATGTCATGAAATAGGCATTTCTCTATGCTTTATATAATCTGATTCACTCAGGTTTTCGAGTCACCACTAATTGGTAATTGAACACTTGAACACTGAGCTACTTGGGGAGGAAGTAGTTAGGGTTATTTTCATTTATATCCTGCTAATTATGATTTCTCTAGAAGTGTGACTTTATAACTTAAAGAAAATACCTGATTATCTTTACTGTCGGATGGTTGTACTACCAAAAAAGAAAGAAAAAATGTTTTATAATATTAAAATAAGTGATTTCTGCAAATTTCTCTTGATTTGTATGCAGATTGCTTTGGGGAGTGGTTCTTACCCATTGCTTATGGTATTTTTTGTTCATAGTCCAACCCCTTTATCATTCATTCATGAGTTTTGCAGCTAATACGGAACTTAGGCTCTGACTTAAGGGCAGAATTCTCTGGTGTGTTGCTGACTTGCAGTGATCTCCCCTCTTTTCCAATATTCAGTTACTCATAGCTATGTGTGGATTTGTCTATTTCTTTCAGAAACTAAATGGCCTTCTCTTATAGATTTATACTTTAATTGCATAATGATGGCAAAGTATTTTTTTATCATATTTTCTGGAGGACATGCTTTATAATTGTTTTAATTTGTAGGTCAGAGTCATCGTCTGTGTCCTCAGGCAAAGGAGGCAGGCTTCCTACTCCAAAGCTAAGAGAACTTGGTGGAGTCCAGAGGACTCATCACGATCTTACCACTCCAGCTGTTGGTAATAGGCGACCACTGTGACGTTCTTACTTCACCTGCTTTCTCTACATGATAATTTAGTTTATTGAAACATGGCATCTTTTTCATTTCTCCAGGTGGTGCTGTTTTAGTGTCCCCATCTAAAGTGAAGCCTCCAGTTGCAGAAGAGAGGAAAAGAATGTCCTCTCAGGATGGCTTAGAAAATTTGAAGAATGATTTTAGGAAGGTAAATATTTATATTTTGGAGAAAAATATCTCTTCAGGAAGTGATTATTTTAGTCATATGCAATAAATGAATGAGAAGTTCAGATTTTAGAAAATTCTGTCTATCATATATGGAGATGACGCTACTGACATACTTTCGACAACAGGAAGGGAGAGAAGAAAAACAATACTATTGATTGAGTATCTAGTCTGTGGCAGTTTTGTTCCAGGTATGTTCCAGGCACTGATTTAACACTGGAGATGTAGCAGTAAAGGAGCAGGTAAAAATCCTGGCCCTCAATGAACTTACATTCTAATGGAGCAGCGAGACAGTAAACAGGATAACTAGGTAGAATACATAATAATTTAGATAGTGATAAGAACTAAGGAGAAAAAAAAAGCAGGGGAAGTGAGTAGGAAGAAAAACAAAGCAGGGAAGTTCTCACTGAAAGGGTGGCATTTGAGCAGAATCTGAAGCAGCCGAGGGGCTGACGCATATGCACATCTAGGCAGGCATTCCAGGCAAAGAGAATAGCAAGTGCAAAGTCCTCCAGGTGAGAAGGTACCTGATTCCTTATGCAGGAGGCAGGAAGTCAGTGGCTAGAGCTGAGAGCAAGAGAGGGAGGATAGAATGGGCAGTGAGGTCAGAGGCATAAAGAGGGGCGAAGCTGTGTAGGACCTTATAGGTCATAGCAAAGACTTCGAATTTTATTCTGGATGAAATGGAGAGCCTTTAGATGGGCAGAGGAGTAATATGATTTGACTTAGGGTTTTCCAAGGTCACTGTGGCTACTGTATTGGGAATAGACAGTAGGGGTGCAAGAGCAAGGGCTTGAAACTAGTTAGTCAATTACAATATGCAGGCCAGAGGTGATGGGCATTTAGATCAGAGTGGTAGCCTTACCAGGAGCTAGATTTGGTTATTTTCCATTGTCTACCCCTTGGTTGCTGGTAGGCAGAGGAGTCATTAAACTCGCTATCCATAATCATTTTTCCCCTTTGTTTTCTCACAAAAGCTACTATTATAATAACATTAAATCCATAAGTCATTCAGTCTGCAGTAAATTATCCCTGTCATTCAACTGCCTTTAGTTAATATCATTCTGTATCTCTCTTTTACTATAGGAAATAGGAAGACTATATTATAATATCCAGAAATATTTTTACTGTTAACTTTTAATGACATGCCTTGAATTGTGGGAGTATTGTAGGACAGCAACAATTTGGGAAACTTATGTGGGGATGATCATAATAGCTGGCATTTACTGAGCACCTGCTGTATTCTAGGCTCTGTGCTAAGTACTTTATATTATTAATTTGTTCAGTCTTCTTAGTGGTGGAGTAGGATTTGTCCCCAGGCAGTCTGTTCTCAGAGCCCACATTTTTAACCCCTAAACAACACTGTCTCACAAGACTTGAGAGTAGAATTCTCATGGTATTGGTGTGATTGTCAAGTAGCATCTGTACATTTTATAAATGGTATTAAAAACCCAAGTGTGTGTTAGCTCACTTCATTCATTCAGTAGGTGTTTCTTGTCCATTTACTGACATGCTAGATGCTGTGGTCATGATGAGGAGTGAAAATGGACATGGTACATGATTTTATTGAACATACAGTCTTGTGAGAATCACACCCCCAAAAAAATAAAATTGAAACTAATAGTAGTTTCAAAGAAGTATATAATGCTATTCTGGAAGGAACTGACCTAGTTGTGGAGATCAGGAAGCTTCTTGAAAGTCAAGGATGCTCCTTTGAAGAAGTCATAATTAAGTCGAGATACGGAAGAGTTAAGCAGGTAAAAAGGTGGGGAGGAGGAGCACAGCCTGTGCCACAATCCTGTGGCGAGAAAGGACACAGAGTTTTAACAAACAGAGACCAGTGCAGTGTGTGGCAGGGAGCAGGTGCAGGATGAGGCTAGTAAAGACAGCAACATCGAGAATTTCTTTCATCTCAAGTAAAATGGAAAGCCATCGGAATATTTTAAATATGCGAGAGTTGTGATTGATTTATGTTTTGCAAGGTCTCTCTGACTGCCGTGGAAGGCAAGAGTAGACTGTGGATACCTTTGAGAGCCCACTGCAGTAGTCCAGATAGGAGCTGTGATAGTTTGGACTGGGGACGGTGAGCATAGATGTGAGTGAAACTGAAGAATTGTGTAAGGGGAACAATGTCAGGGCCTGGTGCTGGGTTGGATAATGACTTCTAGGTTTCTGACTTGCACAGCAGAATTGATGAAGAGTGCCATGCACTGAGTAAGAGAACTCTGCACGAGAGCCGTCTTTGGAGGGGAATATCAGGAGTTTCATTTTCATTCACTCAGTTCAGAATTTACTGTGCTCTTACTGTGTGCCAAGCACTGTTCTAGGATCCGGGGACTCATTGATAATCAAGATAAAATCCCTGCCATCATAGAACTTGCATTTTCATTGGGAGAAATAAACAAGCGATTTTTTTTTTTAACTTCCAGATAGTAGTAAGCGTTATGAATTAAACTTCAAATGACCTCCAAGGGGTGGATGAGACTGTTTGAGTTTGGGTCATCAGGACAGGCACCTCTGAGGAGGTGACATTTTAGCAAGACCTGGCTAATGAGGGAGGTGCCCATGCAGAGATATGGGCCGGAGATTGTTTTCCAGGTAGAAGGAACAGAAGTACAGGTGTATGACAGTGAGCGTTTAATGGAGGGTGAAAAGGCCTGTGTGACGAGCCTGGAGAAGGCAGAGGAGAGGGTGAGGAATGAGGGTGGAAAGGGAGGCTGGGTAAGGAGTGGGAATGTTATTCTAAGAGCACTGGGAAGTCCTCGGAGGATTTCAAGCAATAAAGCAAATGTAAATCTCTGATGCACTTGATAAATAAAATCACTCTGGCTACTCAGTGGAGAATGGGCTATACTGGGGGAGAGTATAAGCACTGAGGCCAGTAAGGAGGCTTTTAGGTTTAAGAACAGATCATGAAGTCTGTTAAATTAAACCTGGGAACCCCATGTATTACAAATGTTCTATAGATTTAATTTAGTTTTAACAATAATAAAACCAATTTGACATAAATTCCAAATTCTGCATATATATGTGTACGAAAAGAAAAAAAATTAAAAAAACAGTTTCCATAGGAGATCTCTGTAATTAAAAAGGGAAGCAAGAGGAAGATTTGTTGTTTTATCTTAGATCTTGATTTTAAAATATTTGTGTTTTGCATGAGACCCCATCTCCACTTTGAAGCAATAACCTTTAATTTCAGGAAATGATGCCTAAGGTCAGAAAGCAGTACTTTGACCATTGCATTGATAAACTCAAAGTTAATAACTAAAGGCAACACTTAGAAGGAATAATCAGGAAAGTTTGGAGCTATATTTGATTTTACTGGTTTACATTCTCCTAAAAAGTAAAATTATACAGGGGCTTTTACAGTCATGATACATTATCATTGTGGAAAAATAGAAAATAGTGGTCAAACCAAAAAAGATAATGTCATACCTACTGTTCAGAAACATGCATTGTTGAATTTGAGTTTAGATAATATATAGTGTATTTGTTATACTGTAGATAAGTTTTTTTTTTTTTTTTTTTTTATTTTTATTTTTTTTTTTTTGGGGGGTAAACCAGGTTCAATCAACTGTTTTTATACACATATCCCCATATTCCCTCCCTTCCTTGACGCCCCCACCTCGATTCCCCCCCACCCTCCCTGCCCCAGTCCTCTAAGGCATCTTCCATCCTCGAGTTGGACTCCCTTTGTTATACAACAACTTCCCACTGACTATTTTACAGTTGGTAGTATATATATGTCTGTACTACTCTCCCGCTTCTTCTCAGTTTCCCCTTCACCCCCCGCCCCCTCCCATACCTCGAGTTCTCCAGTCCATTCCCTGTATCTGCTTCCCTGTTCTTGTCACTGAGTTCATCAGTACCATTTTTAGATTCCGTATATGTGAGTTAGCATGCAATATTTGTCTTTCTCTTTCTGACTTACTTCACTCTGTATGACAGATTGTAGTTCTATCCACCTCATTACATATAGCTCCATCTCATCCCTTTTTATAGCTGAGTAATATTCCATTGTATATATATGCCACATCTTCTGTATCCATTCATTTGTTGATGGGCATTTAGGTTGCTTCCATGTCCTGGCTATTGTAAAGAGTGCTGCAATAAACATGATGGTACAAGTTTCTTTTGGGATTATGGTTTTCTTTGGGTATATGCCCAGGAGTGGAATTACTGGATCATATGGTAGTTCTATTTGTAGTTTTTTAAGGAACCTCCAAATTGTTTTCCATAGTGGCTGTACCAACTTACAGTCCCACCAACAGTGCAGGAGAGTTCCCTTTTCTCCACACCCTCTCCAACATTTGTTGTTTCCAGACTTTGTGATGATGGCCATTCTGATGGGTGTGAGGTGATACCTCATTGTGGCTTTGACTTGCATTTCTCTGATGATGAGTGATGTTGAGCATCTTTTCATGTGTTTGTTGGCCATCTGTATGTCTTCTTTGGAGAAATGTCTATTTAGGTCTTCTGCCCATTTGTGGATTGGGTTATTTGCTTTTTTGGTATGAAGCTGCATGAGCTGCTTGTATATTTTGGAGGTTAATCCTTTGTCCGTTGTTTCATAGGCAATTATTTTTTCCCATTCTGAAGGTTGCCTTTTAGTCTTATTTATGGTTTCCTTTGCTGTGCAAAAGCTTTTAAGTTTCATGAGGTCCCATTCGTTTATTCTTGATTTTATTTCCATGATTCTAGGAGGTGGGTCAAAAAGGATGTTGCTTTGATGTATGTCAAAGAGTGTTCTGCCTATGTTTTCCTCTAGGAGTTTGATAGTGTCTGGCCTTACATGTAGGTCTTTAATCCATTTTGAGTTTATTTTTGTGTATGGTGTTAGGAAGTGTTCTAATTTCATTCTTTTACATGTTGCTGTCCAATTTTCCCAGCACCACTTATTGAAGAGGCTGTCTTTTTTCCATTGTATACTCGTGCCTCCTTTGTCAAAGATAAGGTGCCCATATGTGTTTGGGCTTACTTCTGAGTTCTCTATTCTGTTCCATTGATCTTCCTTTCTATTTTTGTGCCAGTACCATACTGTCTTGATCACTATGGCCTTGTAGTATAGTTTGAAGTCAGGAAGCCTGATTCCACCAACTCCATTTTTCCTTCTCAAGATTGCTTTGGCTATTCGGGGTCTTTTGCGTTTCCATACAAATCGTAAGATTTCTTGCTCTAGTTCTGTGAAAAATGCCATTGGCAATCTGATCGGGATTGCATTAAATCTGTAAATTGCTTTGGGTAGTACAGTCATTTTCACGATGTTGATTCTTCCAATCCAGGAACATGGTATGTCCCTCCATCTGTTTATGTCATCTTTGATTTCTTTCATCAGTGTCTTAAAGTTTTCTGCATACAGATCTTTTGCCTCCTTAGGCAGGTTTATTCCTAGGTATTTTATTCTTTTGGTTGCAATGGTGAATGGGAGAGTTTCCTTAATTTCTCTTTCTGCTCTTCCGTTGTTAGTGTATAGGAATGCAAGAGATTTCTGTGCATTAATTTTGTATCCTGCTACTTTACTAAACTCATCAATGAGTGCTAGCAGTTTTCTGGTAGAGTCTTTAGGGTTTTCTATATATAGTATCATGTCATCTGCAAAGAGTGATAATTTTACTTCTTCTTTTCCAATTTGGATTCCTTTAATTTCTTTTTCTTCTCTGATTGCTGTGGCTAACACTTCCAAAACTATGTTGAATAACAGTGGTGAGAGTGGACACCCTTGTCTTGTTCCTGTTCTTAGAGGGAATTCTTCCAGTTTTTCTCCATTGAGAACAATGTTGGCTTTTGGTTTGTCATATATGGCTTTTATGATGTTGAGGTAATTTCCTTCTATGCCCATTTTCTGGAGAGCTTTTATCATAAATGGATGTTGAACTTTGTCAAAAGCTTTTTCTGCATCTATTGAAATGATCATATGGTTTTTATCCTTCAATTTGTTGATATGATGTATCACGTTGATTGATTTGCGTATATTGAAGAATCCTTGCATCCCAGGGATAAACCCCACTTGATCGTGGTGTATGATTTTTTTAATGCGCTGTTGCAGTCTGTTAGCTAGTATTTTGTTGAGGATTTTTGCATCTATATTCATCAGTGATATTGGTCTGTAGTTTTCTTTTTTTGTGACATCTTTGCCTGGTTTTGGTATCAGGGTGATGGTAGCCTCATAGAATGAGTTTGGGAGTGCTCCGCCTTCTGCAATATTTTGGAAGAGTTTGAGAAGGATAGGTGTTAACTCTTCTCGAAATGTTTGATAGAATTCGCCTGTGAATCCATCTGGTCCTGGGCTTTTGTGTGTTGGGAGATTTTTAATCACTGCCTCAATTTCTGTACTTGTGATTGGTCTGTTCATGGTTTCTATTTCTTCCTGGTTCAGTCTTGGAAGATTGTATTTTTCTAAGAATGTATCCATTTCTTCCAGGTTATCCAATTGATTGGCATAGAGTTGCTTGTAGTAGTCTCTCATGATGTTTTGTATTTCTGAGGTGTCCGTTGTGACTTCTCCTTTTTCATTTCTAATTCTGTTGATTTGCATCTTCTCCCTTTTTTTCTTGATGAGTCTGGCTAATGGTTTATCAATTTTGTTAATCTTCTCAAAGAACCAGCTTTTAGTTTTATTTATTTTTCTTATGGTTTCTTTCCTTTCTTTTTCATTTATTTCTGCTCTGATCTTTAGGATTTCTTTCCTTCTGCTCACTTTGGGGTTTCTTTGTTCTTCTTTCTCTAGTTGTTTGAGGTGTAAGGTTAGGTTGTTTATTCGATAATTTTCTTGTTTCTTAAGGTAGGACTGTATTGCTATAAACTTCCCTCTTAGAACTGCTTTTGCTGCGTCCCATAGGTTTTGGGTTGTTGTGTTTTCGTTGTCATTTGTTTCTAGATACTTTTTGATTTCCTCTTTGATTTCTTCAGTGATTCCTTGGTTGTTTAAGAGTGGATTGTTTAGCCTCCATGTGTTTGTATTTTTTGCAGTTTTTTTCCTGTAATTGATATCTAGTCTCATGGCGTTGTGGTCTGAGAAGATGCTTGATATGATTTCAATTTTCTTGAATTTGCTGAGGTTTGATTTGTGACCCAAGATGTGATCTATCCTGGAAAATGTTCCGTGTGCACTTGAGAAGAAAGTGTAGTCTGTCGTTTTTGGATGGAATGTCCTATAAATATCAATTAAGTCGAGATGGTCTAATGTGTCATTTAAAGCTTGTGTGTCTTTATTTATTTTCTGTTTGGATGATCTGTCCATTGATGTAAGTGGGGTGTTCAAGTCTCCCACTATAATTGTGTTACTGTCGATGTCCCCTTTTATAGCTGTTAGCATTTGCCTTATGTATTGAGGTGCTCCTATATTGGGGGCATAGATATTTACCATTGTGATATGTTCTTCTTGGATGGATCCCTTGATCATTATGTAGTGCCCTTCCTTGTCTCTTTTAATAGTCTTTACTTTCAAGTCTAATTTGTCTGATATGAGTATTGCTACTCCAGCTTTCTTTTGACTTCCATTTGCATGGAATATCTTTTTCCATCCCTTTACTTTCAGTCTATATGTATCCCTTGGTCTGAAGTGGGTTTCTTGTAGGCAGCATATAGAAGGGTCTTGTTTTTGTATCCATTCAGCCAGTCTGTGTCTTTTGGTTGGAGCATTTAATCCATTGACATTTAAAGTGATTATTGACATGTGTGTTCCAATTACCATTTTCTTAATTGTTTTGGGTTTGTATTTGTAGGTGTTTTCCTTTTCTTGTGTTTCCTACTTAGAGAAGTTCCTTTAGCACTTGTTGTAAGGCTGGTTTGGTGGTGCTGAATTCTCTTAACTTTTGCTTGTCTGGAAAGCTTTTGATTTCTCCCTCAAATCTGAATGAGATTCTTGCTGGGTAAAGTATTCTTGGCTGTAGGTTTCTCTCTTTCAGGACTTTCAGTATATCCTGCCATTCCCTTCTGGCCTGCAGAGTTTCTGTAGAAAGGTCAGCTGTTATCCTGATGGGTTTTCCCTTATATGTTGTTTGTTGCTTTTCTCTTGCTGCTTTTAATATTTTTTCTTTGTGTTTAATTGTCGTTAGTTTGATTAATATGTGTCTTGGTGTATTTCTCCTTGGGTTTATTCTGTATGGGACTCTCTGTGCTTCTTGGACTTGGTTAATTATTTCCTTTCCCATGTTGGGGAAGTTTTCCACTAGAACCTCTTCAAATATTTTCACAGACCCTTTCTTGTTTTCTTCTTCTTCTGGGATGCCTATAATTCGAATGTTGGTACGTTTAAGGTTATCACTGAGGTCTCTGAGGCTGTCTTCTAGTCTTTTTATTTTTTTATCTTTTTCCTGCTCTGTGGCGTTTATTTCTTCCATTCTATCTTCCAACTCACTTATTCGTTCTTCTGCCTCAGTCATTCTGCTGGTTAGAGCATCTAGAGTATTTTTAATTTCAGTTATTTTGTTATCCATTGCTGTTTGTTTTTCTGAGTTCTTATGAACTGTTTCTTGTACTTTCTCTAATTTGTTATTGAGATTTTGTATCATTTTTACTATCATTACTCTAAATTCTTTTTCAGGCATTTTTCCTATTTCCTCCTCATTTATTTGGTCTTGTGGGTTTTTTTCCTGCTCCTTTGCCTGCATGGTGTTTCTTTGTTTCCTCATGGTTGTCCAAGCTTTTGGGGTTGCTTGTCCTGGTGATAGAGGTGTTTATAGAAGACTGTCCAAGCCTCAGACTAATGTCCAAGTATTGGAGTAGACGAATATTCAGTCGGCTATGTCAGGTTCTCCGCAGCCCTTTCCGGTGTCCGAGGCCGTCTGCTGGTGTTCAGCTGGTTCTCTGTGGGAATGACTGTGTCCTTCCGTGCATTCCCAATGCATCTGTGGAGAGGGATGCACTCCACGTCTCTCTACTTCGCCGCCATCTTTTTCTCCGCCACCTGTAGATAAGTTTTTATAATATATTTTTTCTCACCTAGCAATGTGTTGTGAACATACTTCCATATCATTCATTTATAATCTGATTTTTAATTGTGACATGATATACGATCTGTAATTATACTATAGTTTTTTTTAACTAGATGCTTATTGTTGAAATGTATTTTTTAAACTGGATGCCTATTATTGTTATTTCTTAATTTTACTTAATTTTGAAAAACTGCTGTAAAGAAATCCATTCTTTATCTACATTTTTGTTCATATTGTTGTTACCTCTTTTTTTATGTAAATACCCCCTAAGTATTAATTGTGTGGTCAAAGAACCACACTTTTGCTTTTGCTGTGTTTTGCCAGCTCCCCTGGGAGGCTGTGCTACCGGTAACACTGGATGAGAGTGCCAGTTTTTCTACATCCTTGTCAGCTCAGGGCCTTAGTTTTGTTTTGTTTTGTTTTGTTTTAAATTTATCTTTGTAGTTTGGTAAGTGAAAACTTAGTATCTCAGTGCTTTTAGTTTGAAATTATTTGATTATTAGTGAGTTGTAAAGTATGTTTGCTATTTGTAATTTGTATGTATATGAGTTGCTGATATGTATCCTTTTTCTGCCTTTAAATTAGGTTTATCTTACTACTTTTTTAAAAAATTAATTAATTTATTTTTGGCTATGTTGGGTCTTCATTACTGCTCGTGGGTTTCCTCTAGTTGCTGCTAGCGGGGGCTACTCTTCATTGCGGTGCTCAGGCTTCTCAGTGGGGTGGTTCTCTTGTTGCAGAGCACGGGCTCTAGGTGTGCGGGCTTCAGTGATTGTGGCACGAGGGCTTCAGTAGTTGCGGTGCACGGGCTTAGTTGCTCCATGGCATGTGGGATCTTCCTAGGCCAGGGACCAAACCCATGTCTTCTGCATTGACAGGCAGATTCTTAACCACTGCACCACCAGGGAAGTCCCTTATCTTACTACTTTTAAAGAAATATTTATAGAACAATGATGATAATTCATTGTCAACCAGTAAGTTGTATATTTTTCCTGTTTGTCATTTTTCTTTTATTTTTTTAATATTTACATATTTTTTGTTTTTATTTAGCTAAATATCTTTATCAGTATTGGTTGTTAGGCTTATAAAACCTTCCCCACATGGATGTTACATAAATTTTCCCCATATTTTCTCCTACTGCTTTTATGGTTATATATTTTTGTTTGTTTAAATGTTTGTTTTATTTATATATGTACTCATACATAAATGTGTTTTCTTTTGTTTTGTTTTTGCTATTTAGAAAGAAAGTCATGCTATCGCCCTCCTGACTTCTCCAGCTGCTGGTATAAAAACAATTGATCCCTTGCCTTTGAGGGAAGATTCGGAACCCAATATCCCCAAATTTGCTGAGACAACTCTTCCAGTTTCAAAAATTCCAGAATATCCAACTAACACGCCTGGGCAGTCTCCTTCTCCACCCTGTGCCCCATCCTACTGGCATCCTTCTCGTCGAATTCAAGGCTCCCTGAGAGATCCAGAATTTCAGCATAATGGTAATTACTTGGGTTTTAATTTTTTCCTATTAAAATGAAAGTGTTATACTGATAGATAACAAAGACTAAGTGTATTCTATATATTAATAAATTATATTATTTAGTTTTTTTAGTTAACATAATAGATTCCTTTAAATAGAAAAAAATCTCATCTTTGGAACACTCAGCTGTGCTGTACCCAAGTTCACTTTGGTCTAAGTGTGAGCTGTCTCTCATGCTCTTTCCCATAAACGTACAGGCAGCCCACTAGATGCCACCTCTTCCCCAGGCGTGATAACCAAAGATGTCTTCAGACATTACCAAATGTTGCCTGGATGTAGAATGCAAGGTCATAAAATGTTTTCCTTTAGTTTTGCTAGATGTTGCTCTGCTCTTTTCGAACGTCTGCTATTATTGTTGAGAAGTCTGATGCTCTTTTTATTTTTGATCTTTTGTACATGGCTTTCTTTTTTTTTCGTGGCAGCTCTTGGCATCTTCTCATAATTTATACCCAGTGCTCTGAAATTTTATAGTGGGTCCCTTTTCATTCATTTTGCTAGTACTCAGTAGATCTTTTCAATATGAAAACTCATGTTCCTCAGTTCTGGGAAATTTTCTTAACTTATTTAGTCGGTAATTTCTTCCCCTCAACTTTCTATTTCTTCCTTCTGGCACTACTGTTTTTCAGATGTTGGACATATTGAACATGCTGTTTTTTATCTTACCTCTCCTATTTTCTATCTCTTTTTGTTTTAATTTGAAAGGGTTACTAATTTTTATCTTTGAGTTTTTAAAAGATATTTTGCTATATTTATAATTTCTAAGATTTTTTAAACACTACATACTCCTTTTATACAGCACTCAGTTCTTATTTCATGGATGATGTGTTTTATATGTTCGAGGAGATAAATGATATATATAATACCCCATTTTGAATATGGTATCCTTGCCCCCTGTTGAATCTGGTGTCCTTCAGTCAGAGTAGCTCTGATAAACCTTCTCTAGCAATGATACCTCCATTCCTCTTTTGGGAGAGTTACCCTGCTGTGTAAATTTAAAGAAGGATCTGGCAAACTGTTTTATAGAAGGACTTTCAGCTAGTTTCCCGATTCAGTTTTACCTTCACTCCAACTCTCAGTGATACTCAGTACTCCCAAACCCCCAGCCATCAGGGGAGCAAACTGATTGCCTCTTGGTTTCCCTCCTCTGCTACCTTAGGATTCCGCTCGCTTGGCTACGATAACCACATACTCACTGCCCTTCCATTTGCTTTCCACTTTCCAAAATTTTGTTACTGTTTTTGTTTCCCATTTTCTTTGTCCTATGGGTTTATATCATGTTTGTAGATGTGTATAGTCCAACTACCATCTTTAAAGAGAAGCTTATTGTATTTCTTTAAAGTTAGAATAGAGCAGTATTATCATTGAAAAGAATCCTAGGACGTTATCCATTGTTTACATATTTGCTAAGCACATTATGAATTAATGAATGGTTCTTTGGCAGTAACTTCTATTAAAGGTATAAAATAAATAAATGTTCTGACAGCCTGCCTTCATTTAGAGTTGACTATAAGTAAGATATACTGTTGGGTGGCTTTGAAGGATAATTTCTTCTGGCTTTTTTTCTTTAAGTGGGAAAATCAAGGATGAACAATTTCCAGTTACCTCAGCATGAAGCCTTTAATGATGAAGGTATTTCAGTAGTCATATAACACAAGATAAAAGTATAATGTTTTATTATATAGTAGTTTAGAATAGTATAATGATTTTACATTTGGTTAGCACTGTATAGTTTACAAAGTACTTCCACAGATGTCATTTCATTGGAACCTTGAAACCCTGTGAAGAGGGTGAAGTTATCCCCATTTTATAAATGAGTGAACTGTGAACTAAGCCTTGAAGAATCTGTTTTAAAGCAAACAGAGGGCAAGAGATTGTGCCCAGCATCACACCTAAGGCAGTGCTCTGTTTTCTACCCGGGGTGCCTGGGAGTCAGGAATTCAGCCTAGCATCATAGCCATCATTTTTTTTCAAATGTCTGTATATTTTCAAAAAATGTATGATTAGGGAAAGTGAATTTTTTTTTCTTGTGTAGTTTTCATTTTGACATTCATTTGCTTTTAATAGTAGCAGAGGAATTTTGAATGCTCAGTGTTGAACAATTGAAATTACTATTTTAATTCATCCTAAGAAGTATAAAATTACTAAATTTATGTTTTGAATTTGAAAGTAAATTTGAATTAATACTTTATGTATTATAGCTTCACACACATTAAGGGTTTTCTCTCCTCTTAGCAAGTTTGGGACTTTTTTCAGAAATCTCTGAGCTGGAAATCAAGTTGTTATGTTTTGAAATGCCAATATACGGACACTTGAAATCAATTCTGCATTCTTTTTTAATGGAAGAAAGGTGTTTACAAATAACTTGATAATAAGATTTGTTTATTCAGAATGAGGAACTTCAGTAATAATGAAGGGTAGCGTATTAAAGTCAGATGTTATTTCTACATTAAGTGAAATTATTTTAGAAATGTGATGTATCATGTTAAGGTATGGCATTTTGCCTTTAAAACGTTAAAGTTTTTTTGCTCAAACAGCTGTGCTTTTTAAAGTAGGACAAGACAGTATGATGATGAATTGTTTCCAAGTAATACCGAAATCACAGGTCATGTGTTTAGGTAATGACATAGTGGGATTTCAGGAAGGAAACAGAATGCTTATTTAACATTAAAATGTTTGATTTTTAAATGTGATAAAACTTGGAAAATTACTGTTAACCATCCTAAAAATATTGATAGCTTATATTTCACTAGATGACTTGTTTCTGACAGCGTCAATATTGACATTACAAAGCTTGATGCTTTTAATTTTCTGTTAGTGTTTTGAAACATGGTATTTTTATAAGACATTTTTTGCACTGAATATAATTCTTTTGTTGCAGATGAGGACAGATTATCTGAGATCTCTGCTCGCTCTGCAGCTTCTAGTCTCCGGGCTTTTCAAACTCTGGCACGAGCTCAGAAAAGGAAGGAGAATTTCTGGGGCAAAACATAATTAGAGATACACCTAGTTAAGTTGCTTTTATCTAAGGGAACCACGGGTATAATTTTTCTTTATTGCTTTACTACGTTAAGACTTCAAGTCTTTGGATTTTGCTTTGACATTTCCTACTGAAAAAGAATTGTTTGATTTTTCAATAGCCAATTCAGTTTACTTCAAAAAATTTTAACACAGGTTCATGCATATTTAACTTTTGAAAAATTCTTTTTACATCTGTCCCAAAGTACAAAGACATAGATTACATAGTTCTTCACATATTCTAACTTGTATTAGCTGTCAGGGAAAGCTGGTAGAATTGTGAACTTCACCTATCCAGAGGATAATCTTGAAAGTGAATAAAGTGAAGTAAAAGTTGATACAAGTGTGAAGTATCCATCACCCTAGATTGGCTTTATGTATCTTTACAATTGCAGATGTCATAAAATGAATTTGTTGTTCCTTTAACTTTTTCTGTGGTGTTTATTTTTATTTTAGTACCTTCTGCATATGGTTACTGTGTTAAAATAATTGTGCTTCAGATTGAAAATACCAGCTTTTGTATATACTTTTCTTATTTATGTAACAAAGTTTGCTGAGAGCATGTGTATATTTTTTATCTTTGTGTGTATTCCCTTTGTATAAGGACTTTGGCTTACATTTGAATAATGTCTGAATTTTGAAAAATTATTTGTATAATGGAGAATTAAAACTTTGTAGACATTTTGAAATAAAAATTGATCGTTTCAGTTCTGTTTGTTTCAAGGGTTTCAAGGGTTTGGCTTCTCTAGAAAGTTATTACATGCAACAAATAATTATCTTTTAAAAACATTCTACTCACAACAACTTAAGCACGTCATACTTCTTTTGCAGCTGTCAAACTGCAACAAAACTGAGCCCACAATATTTTTGCACGAATGTAGGAAAAATGCATAATTTCCAAGGCAAACTCATTTTTAAAAAATTTAACACAAACTTTTTGACTATACTTTACTGTTAGGACATGTTCTGTGGTCTTGCAAGTCATGATAAACAATTTTCTAAAAAATATGGATTTCATAAAATATGCATAAAATATTTACAATAGGTAGAAGGTGCTGAAGATAATACATAGAATAGTCGTGCCTGTTGGTTAGAAAGCAAGTCTGTTCTAAAGTGCTTAATTTGGTCAAGTGCTTTTGCAAATCACTGATTCACGAGAAGTCTTAAAGATCTTATGTTATCATGAAGTTATAAAGAACTGTGGGCATGCAAGGTATTTGCTCACATTCCACAGACCTTTTAAAATAGTTTTTGTTTTTTTTTAAATATTTTTTCATTCCGCTTTTTTTTTTTTATAAATTTATTTATTTATTAGTTTTATTGGCTGTGTTGGGTCTTTTTTGCTGTGTGCGGACTTTCTTTTTAGTTGTGGTGAGTGGGGGCTACTCTTTGTTGTGGTGCGTGGGCTCCTCATTGCTATGGCTTCTCGTTGCGGAGCACGGGCTCTAGGCACGTGGGCTTCCGTAGTTGCAGCACATGGGCTCAATAGTTGTGGCTCACGGGCTCTAAAGTGCAGGTTCAATAGTTGTGGTGCGCGGGCTTAGTTGCTCCATGGCATGTGGGATCTTCCTGAAGCAGGGATTGAACCCGTGTCCCCTGCATTGGCCGGCGGATTCTCAACCACTGCGCCACCTAGGAAGCCCAAAATAGTTTGTTGATTGAAAAAGTTACTAGGGCACTAAAAGATGGAAATAAAAACTAGAAATTAGTGTATAATTGGATTTTAGAACACATCATCTTGGCTTCTATACAAATGTGTACTGAGACATATTAGTTGTAAAATAAATTTGAAACATGGTTTCTCTGGAAGCTTAGAGGTATCATTGTCTTCTTTCTAAAAAGTTTACTAGTTTAGTTGGTTAGGATAGAGTTTTTAATGGCTGACCACTGATCTACAGTAAAGAGAGAAATTGTACATAACACACAGTCTATTTTATCTAAGCCACAGACTGTAGAATCTGGATACACCCATTGGATAAGTCACACCACATGAACTTGGTCTATCAGGTGTTAAGATGGATTAGGGTATGGTTCTCATGAGGCTGAGGTCATTACCCCAGTCTCTGCGTGGCAATTTAGCTTTTCTGTATACTTCTGACTGCCTCTTAAAAGCCCTATTCAGTGGCCCAAGGGAGAGAACAGTGTTGAGGGGTCAGTACTATTTCACCATTCTCACTAAAAGAGCAACTCAAAGGACATGCATTTTAATTGGTGAGTGGTTTTAATCACATGAGAAATGCTCTATGAGATTTGCTGGTATCTAGGAGTTGGGATGGTTAATTCAATTTTTAAAATTAATTTTATTAAGGCATACTTATGTATAATCTGCAATTATTAAAAATTTTATAGCTCATTGAATTTGGAAATAATGTATACATCTGTGAAACTAACACCACAACCAAGATACACTGCATTTACATCATTGAAAAAGTTTCCTCATTTCCCTTTGCAGTTCAATCCATCCCTCCACCTCTGGTCCCCAAGGCGATCACTAATCTGCTTTCTGTCAGTATAAATTCATTTACAAGAATTTTATATAAATGGAACTATCTTTTGTAGCTGGCTTTCACCCAGCATGTTTTTGACAGTCATCTGTGTGTTGGGCACATATGTTCCCTTTTAATCCACTCACTCACAGTGGACTTTTGGATTATTTGAGGTTTGGGACTCTAATGAATAATACCTGTGAGCAAATCTTTGCCTAGACATATGCTTTCATTTCTCTGGAAAACCCTAGGTAATTCAATTTTTATCCATCTTTAATATAACTTCTACTTTAAGTATACAGTACGCACCCAAATCACTATTATAAACCCGTGGTTTGGTCTTTTTGTTGAAATTGGTATCTCACAGACGAGACAGGGGAGCAAACATCAGGATCACAATGGAAGTAGCACACCTACTGCCTCTGTCCTTCCTTACCCCCATCTTCACCCCAGATGCTGAGATTCTCGTGTGTTTCTGGCTGAGAACCCAGATAAAAATGCACAAACACACATATATGGGAGACTTTGTTCAATTCAATTTTATACACATGTATGGGAATGCATGTTCATGTCAGATCTCATCTCGATCTCTGTGTGGGAGTCTGACCTCCAAGTTAAGAACTCTTAAAGGATGTTTTTGAGGATTAAGGGTAAGGAACATGATAAACATGCTTAGTACATGGTAGGAAATGTTACCATGAGATTTAAGTATAAATATCCTCATTTTACAGATGGGAAAACCCTCTTAGATTAAATGACTGGACCAAGACCTGATAGTTGGTAGATTAAATCTAGGTCTTCTTACTCGAAGTCTACCCATACTGCCTACTCTGGAGTGTTTATACTAAAATTGTGAGTCCTGCTGTGATTCAATTCTCTCTGGTTGATTCATCTGAGAGTTAATTTAACTTTGACATCTTAGAAGATAAATTAAACATCTGTCTAGTCAGGAAAAAGAGTATATGGGCAATGGGTTATTGTATAAATGGACTGAACCAGAATAAAATTGAGTTGGCAATCAGAACAAATTTGTTTTCATGTAAGTAGTGTTGTAGTTGGCTACCCAGGGAGCTCAAGGATGGATTATGTACCTCTGTTGCAGTTGTAGGCACACCAAAAATATTTACCACAACTTCTGGAAGTTTACCAAAGGAAGAAATAATCTAAAATGGTAGATCTTAGAATCATTTACATTTGGTTTTGGAATATGTTTTCAGTCCTTTTACATGTGGTGGCATTAGTCATGATAGCGTGCTTAGCGCCCAGCCTTTGTTGAACTGTCATCATCACTATTTCCCAAGATGAGTCAGTAACACAAAGGCTACTCCAGGCAAAAGAAAGTCTCTGTCATTGGATGAGCTAGGGTTGTGCCCTGCCGGAGAAACCAGCCTGCCCTTCTAGCCTAACTCATGGATTAAAATCAAGCCAGTGGTATCTTCACTATGGTATCTTCGCTAATGTTGATCCTGCACTCTGACTTGACCTTATGCGTCTTTCTCCTGTGTTGATTGGAGGCACAGAAAGACCCAGCCCTTTTTGTTCCTCTCAGGTTCAGAGCCAAACTTCCTTAAACCCTGTTTCATGTTTCATTCCCACCTGGTCCTATAAGGCCTGCTAAGGACAGCAGCCTTTCTCAAGCAGAAGGCGGCTTCCCTGCTGTACAATCCTGCTATAAGATAGGTAAGAAGAAAGAGTAGTCATTCTAATGATGGCATTCACTTCTCTTCCATTAAATACTCCCCACTCACTAGTCTCTTCAGTGGTTTCATTACTCCCCAGGCCCAAATCCGAGCATGTCCTTGGAAACTGAGTGAGAGATGAGGACTGGGGCCAAAGAGACCCCTTTGGAAGTCAGAGCAGAGGTCAACAGAGTGATGTTTTGAGAGTTCACAACCAATTCGAACCACATAATGGACAGTTTCAAAAATGTTGGGAAACTGTTCAGTTTCCCCCTATGTATTTTATACTCAGTAGTATACTGAAGCTGGTTTTTGGGCCAATTGTTAAATATTCAGTACTTCCCTGAGCAGGTTGTTGAACCATCGGTAGTTTGAAATTGACTATTTTGAAAATGGTGGGAGTATTTACACTACAGAAATTGGCAAATGCTATAAACCAGGGTTTCCCCACCATTACCCCCAGAGGCAGTTTACAAGCTCACCATGGCAGCCACTACACCAGTCTCGGCTTTTCTTTCCATATCATTTGCCTGAAAGAGAAAACAATCTACTTCAGGAAGGAGAAAAGAGCGGCTCAAGACAAGCTATACGATTTATTAAACCATTCACATCTTCCTTAGCTTATAAAAATAATGTACTTTGGTTTAGTTTCCTTTGTTGGCTGAAGTCTACCTAGAAAATAAAAATAAGCCACAAATAGAAGATACTAGACTATAGAGGGACATGACTCATGACCCACCCACAGAACTACCCAGAGATGGGGCCTGGGAATCTGTATGTGTCATCCTCAGGGGATTCTGATATTCAGGGAGTTTGGGAACCACTGGCTTTGGGGTTATAATAAGCTATGGTCGAATCCCAACTCAACCTTGAGCAAGCTGGTTAAACTCCCTTGAGTCCGTTTCCCATCTTCAAGACTTACGATTAAATAGCTTAAGGTCCGTAAAGACATTTCATGTATGTTACTCAAATGTCATTCTGAAACCAAGCTGCCCCTGCCCCACCAAGTACAAAACCAAGCAGTTAATGATTAGGACAACAGAGTCACAGACTCAGTGTCTGATGCACATTCCTGAGTTGTTTTACAGATACCATAACTGCCGCCAAGGGGGGAAAAAAACAAAAACAAGGAAAACAACTAATTGCCTGATGACCAGACTGTAGTCATGGTGTAAGGTGCTTCATCTCAAGCAGTACTGAATCTATGGCTAGCACAGTTTCAAGAACTCGCCTCAAGAGAAGGAGGTTAACATTATTGCTCATAATAATCTATAGCTTTGTGGGCATCAAAATAAATCGTGGCTTGCTCTGCCCGTATATGTAAGCGGGCAACTGCAAATATCAGCAGAGATACTTCAGACCCAGGCTGACGTCTTCCACTCTGAGAATATGGCGCCCTGTGTTAGTATGAAGAAGTCACAGGAGATAGACCTTTGCCCTTAATCCCTTAGAAATGGAAAGATGTTTGACAGCGGGGAAGTGAAAGCAGCTCTTTGCCCCTTTCCTTTTTGTCCATCTCTGTTCACTTGTAATCATAAAAACACCCAATTATAGAAATGAGATCACTAAGCAATTGAAACTAACTTCTGACTTATAGTCCCATGAACGTACACCTAACCTGTTGGTTTTTTTCCCAGATAAAAAGAAGGAAATCTGAAGAAATGGCAGTTAAACAATGGCTCGCTCTCTGCTCCCACCACTCCCTAAGCAGTCCTGCAGGCAGATCATGCAGGCAAGACGACATTTGAAGACAGTCAGCCAGTCTGCACTCAGTGGAGAAGAATGCAGAACCTAACCTCCTGGCTTGATGATTCACTGAGATTCTCCCCCACCTCCTATTTTTTCCTTTAAAAACTCACGGATGTATATTTTGGAGATTAATCCTTTGTCCGTTGCTTTGTTGGCAAGTATTTTCTCCCATTCTGAGGGTTGTCTTTTTGTCTTCTTTATGGTTTCTTTCGCTGTGCAAAAGCTTTTGTTTCATTAGGTCCCATTTGTTTATTCTTGATTTTATTTCCCTTATTCTAGCAGGTGGGTCAAAAAGGATCTTGCTTTGATGTATGTCATAGAGTGTTCTGCCTATGTTTTCCTCCAGGAGTTTTATAGTGTCTGGCCTTATATTTAGCTCTTTAATCCATTTGGAGTTTATTTTTGTGTATGGTGTTAGGAAGTGTTCTAATTTCATTCTTTTACTGACAAAGGATTAATCTCCAAAATATACGTGCAGCTCATGCAGCTTAATACCAAAAAAGCAAATAACCCAATCAAAAAATGGGTGGAAGACCTAAATAGACATTTCTCCAAGGAAGACATGCAGATGGCCAACAAACACAGGAAAAGGTGCTCAACATCACTAATCATTAGAGAAATGCAAGTCAAAGCCACAGTGAGGTATCACCTCACACCTGTCAGAATGGCCATCATCAAAACATCTAGAAACAATAAATGTTGGAGAGGGTATGGAGAAAAGGGAACTCATGCACTGTTGGTGGGAATGTAAGCTGGTACAGCCACTATGGAAAACAGTTTGGAGGTTCCTCAAAAAACTAAAAATAGAACTACCATATGACCCAGTAATCCCACTACTGGGCATATACCCAGAGAAAACCATAATCCCAAAAGAAACATGTATCATAATGTTCATTGCAGCACTATTTACAATAGCCAGGACATGGAAGCAACCTAAATGCCCATCAATATATGAATGGATAAAGAAGATGTGGCACATATATATAATGGAATATTACTCAGCCATAAAAAGGAATGAAATTGAGCTATATGTTATAAGGTGGATAGACCTAGAGTCTGTCATACAGAGGGAAGTAAGCCAGAAAGCAAAAAACAAATACCATATGCTAACTCATATATATGGACTCTAAAAAAAAAATGGTACTGATGAACCCAGAGACAGGGCAAGAATAAGGATGGAGATGCAGAGAATGGACTGGAGGACTCAGGGTTGGTGGGCGGGGGTGAAGGGGAAGCTGGGACGAAGTGAGAGAGTAGCATAGACATATTTACACTACCAACTGTAAAATAGATAGCTAGTGGGAAGTTGCTGTATAACACAGGGAGATCAACTCGATGATGGGTGATGCCTTAGAGGGCCAGGACAGGGAGTAGAGGGAGGGAGGGGATATGGGGATATATATATAAATACAGCTGATTCACTTTGGTGTACCCAAAAGCTGGTACAAGAGTGTAAAGCAATTATATTCCAATAAAGAGCTTAAAAAACAAAAACAAAAACAAAAACAAAAGAAACTCATGGATGAGCAGAACTTTTGGAGGTGGTCTCTGGACATGAGTCTACCATCTCCCCAGATTGCTGAGTTTTCTGATTAAAGTAACTTTCCTTTCTACTGAAGCTTGCCTCTGAAATTATTGGCTTATGAGCTGCGAGCAGCCAAACCTGGATTTGGATACAATTCAATTGAAAATGTGAGTTCTGTTGTTTTGAAGGCAAATTTTCATGAAAACAGTGGGAGGGGAAAGATGTGCTTTAGAGAGGCTGAATTTAAATTAAAAAGTCCGAGGCAGTGTATCCTGAAATCTTGGCATCTCGCATCACAGCCCTGTCTGCGATGACCTACATTCAGCTCACACAGAGGCAGTTTGGGGCAGGGGTACTGAAATGATTTGTCTATTTCCGTTATGTGGTAAAGCAAAGAAGACTGTGACTGCAAGGTTGTGACTCAGCGATTCTAGAAGATGGAATCAATTACTTGATACATGCAAACTGTGTTAGAGGAACCATGAATTGGAGATGTTATCAGGTATGAGACAGTGCAGAGATAAAGGACCCAAGGTCATTGCTGATGAAAGGAAAGGTAGGCAAGGTTGGTCCCTGAATGAGTGCACAGTCAATATCAAAGATTTCCTACTTTTCTACAAGTTACTTTTTTTTTAGATGTGAATTAAATAAAAACTCAGAGCTTTCTAACTTCAAGAAGGAAGTATAAATTAACCTAAATGCCACACACTGTGGGAAAATGTAGAAGCGCTACACTCATAAATTCAATTACAGTCAGAGTTTGAACATGTCATCCAGGAAAATTTGGCCACAATGAGTACCTTAGCAGTTAATGTTCCCGTTAAAAATTATTTAGGTCAAAACAGTTAAGGTTCTGGCAAAAAACAAAGAAAATTGAAAATAGAGTTGTATGACAATACTCACACTTTTGTTCCATAAAGAAGCAGTAATAAGGTTTAACTTGCAATTTTGTGAAGATGAAACATCCAAAGTTCTATACTAATTGGAGAGTATAACCTGGCATCAACAAAACCTCCAGCCTGATCAATAAATTATTGTGAATTATAGCTGCCAAGACTTTAAAAACATCATAGGTCATGGCTCTAAGAACATAATCAGTTTTTTCCATCATTCAGAATCAACATGTGGGGACCAAGAAAAAGTTTTCTCTTAAAATTTTTAGTTTAGATTTGTATTTATAATTTGAATATAAAGATAGTGGAGACTAAAATCAACATGTACAGTTTCTTAATTACTTAATATGTTAAAAGCCTTAGAAGCAGAACACTTGATTAGAGAAGATTCTAAATATCTGACAATCCTTATTTTATAAATTTAGTGACTATGTTCATTTCTTCATTCATTAAAACTGCATGCAAAAATTCCACAGATATTTTCTGTTATGCACAACGTTAATCCTAGTGTCTCTCTAGTTGACAAGTTACAAAATAATCTCTCAGACATTTAGATATTGTTTTTTGTTAATTCCACGTAAGGAGAAAAATCATTTTCCACTCATGCTTCATGGATTTTCAAATTTTCTGTAATAACTAATTTCCATTTCCTCCTCTTTGAAGGGCATCATACAAGCCAGCGAGTCTTCCTTTTTCCTCCATCAGGTTCCCTTTGTTAAACTTTCCTAGTTGCTAATAACAAATTCATCAGTTACAGTAAAATATAGTATATGTGGTTTGTGTGTGTACCTGTATATTGGCACGTGTGTTACTGATAATACCAATACACTACCTCAGCTCCTTTATGCACACTAAATAAAATTAAAAAAGTCTTGTATGCTTTTTCCTCTGTCAAATCAAGCTGCTTTAAAGAACATTTGCCCTGTCTCTACCTTCTGGTTTTCCTGGGCTCTAGCGTTTCTAGTTACTCTAGAACTTAACCTTTTCCTTGACCTTTGCAGGCCGTCTCAAATCCAGACTTAGCAAGGATACAAGATCACGCGTGTTAGAGTATATTTCCATATTTTTCTCTGGGTGAATGGTGCAATCCCCACGAGTCTTCCTACAACAGATTTTCTTTAACAATTGTAACGAGACTACAATGAAGCCGGAAAAAAGAAACACTCCCAAATATTCATTTTAAACAGAGCTTACGCTCTTGGGTCAGACAAGAGGATGTTTGAATCTTGGTTCTGCCACTTGTTAGCTGTGTGATGCCGGGCAAGGTACCTAAATTCTGAGCTCCAGTCGATGTGTATGTTAAGTGGGGGCAATAAGCATAAGTTGTTTCAAGTGGTTATTGTGAAAATTAGATAATTCTGCACACCTGAAACACTTAACGCTGCCACACAGGACTCAAAAATTATAGCTATTATTTTCTACTTTACTTCCTAAAATTTCTCAATTTTATTGGAAATAAAGGAAGCCTGGAGGAATGAAAGTTATTTTAACTTAGCATTTAAAACATTTTTAATTAGCAAGTGAGACAGGAAGTTAGGGCAGTGGCCTAAGGGCCAAGGAGGGTCAACCCTAAGAGGTGCACTACAGCTCATAGGCATCTTTTTGTCTGGACCTTGAATATGGTCTCCTCTAGCTCCTTTCTACCACCCACCCAAATGGGACTAGAAAGAGAAGTTTAAAAAAAAAAAGAAGAGAGAGGATGCTCTTCACACTGAAGCCTGCAGCTACAACAATGCACCTACCCTGGAGATTCAGAGATACATCCAGTAAAGGGTGTATTGTTAAACCAGCTACCACGCTGGGTAACTGGACTCAGCACAGCTGGGAAAACTCTGGGAGCTCATATGTGAGCGCTCAGGGTTGAGGGAGCTCCCATTAGTCATTGACTGGAGGATGGAGGATGGAGAGGAAAGTGAATAAGCATCAGTAGCATCAATGCTCTAGCAACTCCTGTGTGGGAGGGACAAGAAATCACTCAGGCCAAGGAGAGCAGGTGCTGCAGATGGAAGGCAGCAGGTGTGCACCAAAGAGGTGGAGGGGTAGGTAGAGGGGAGTGCCTAGTGTCTGCTTCAGTGCTGTGTTCTTCCGTCCTCTGTCCTTCTGATTCCTTGAAGTCAAGCTCTACAAGTCTGAGTCCTGTCCCACAAATAGTGCAAGTCTTGTCAAAAGTGCAAGTCTTTTTCAGCTGGCTTGGGCTACCATAACAAAGTACCACAGACTAGGCGGCTTAAACAGCAGGAATTAATTTTCTCACATTCCTGGAGGCCAGATGTCTGACATCCTGTCGTCAGCAAGGTTGGTTTCTTCCAAGATGTCTCTCCTTGGCGCGTAGATGGCCACCTTCTCCCTGCGTCTTCACATGGTATCTCCCTGTGTCTTCATCTCCTCTTCTTATGAGAATACAAGTCAGGTTGGATTAGGACACGCCCAGATGACCTCATTTTAACTTGATTACCTCTCAAAAGACCCTCTTTCCAAATACAGTCATTCTCAAGTACTGGGGGTTAGGACTTCAACATATAAAATTTTGGGGGGCAATTCAGCCCATAACAGGTGTATATCAAAAACCATGAAGTTTGGGGGTCAAAGAGTGTATATATTTTATATGTATTGAGTTGGTTGTATTGCCATCCTGAAAAAAAAAGTTAACTTTCATAATCGAGAAAAAAAAAAAGGAAATTGTGTTTCTTGCACACCTGAGCTTGTAGTCTGAGCATCCACTGAAGCCCACGTCATGCCTGCCCCACCTGGGGAATGGGTGAGGGGTATAATCCTTGGCAGGCAGTGCTGGTGGGAGTGTGGGAGGTGAGGGAATTCTCTGTAATGTAGTGAGCTATTATTTTGATATAGTAAATATAGATCCTTCCCATTCCCACCCCCCAACCTGGTATTGTCTGTTAAACTCTCTTCTTCCAATTCAGCACTAGACCATAGGCTAGTATTACCTATAAAGGATTGTCATCAAATAACTGGAGTAGTAGAGAATAGCTTTTGGTTGTTGTTTTTTTTTTTTTAAGATAAAACTGAATGTTTCTAGCTGCTGAGACAGACCCAGAGGCCAAACTGGGGATGGAAAAGGGAAGGAGAGGGGATGGAGGTTGGGGGGGTTCCTGAGGAGGGGCCCCTCCTTGAGACTCTCCTGATGGTGCCCTGAGTTGAGTGAGTGAGGATTGTGGATGTTTATCAGCTTGGGGCAATGGTGTGCTGGAGTCTCTGTACCTGCTCGTGAGAGCCAGTGGTGGCATCACTAACCCAACTCCGTGTTCAGTGCTCACGTTGGCAGGTTGGAATCGTCCATGGTAGGAATATTTACACTGCAGAATTGGCAACTGTGACAAATCAAGGTTTTCCCCCAGAGAACTGATTGTTAGACATTTACCAACACACCACTAGTTTGGAATCTACTGAGAAGAAAGGGGACTTCTGCTTCACTTCCTGGGAGGTATCTTGAGAAGTGAAAACCTTTGGAAATCTGCCTCATGTCTGCCTCACGTCTGGCAAAAAACAGAAAGGGCTGTGTGGACTGTGGACTGTCTTAGCAGAAAGCTTGTGAGACAGCATCCCAGAATTTCCCATGGCCACAGAGGGGCAGGCGGGGACACTCAGATTTGTCCTGTATTTTCAAGAGGGATTCAAGCAATTGAAATGAAGCTGAGCCTTGTGGGCAGGGACGCAGAGACAACTCCAGATGTAATAGATAAATGTGAGGGATTCTTAACTGATCTGATCAACACCTGACTCAACTCTACCACCCACCTGAATGGGATTGAAAGAACGTGAAGTTCCATTACAGAGAAAAATATTGTTTTTTTGCACATCTGAGCTTATAGCCCGAGCTTTATACGCACCACTTGAACTATTAAGAAAGTCGTAATACTATCCGGGTTGTCTCTACATTCACTAATTGAGAACCACTTCCGCAAGTCTTTTTGCTGTAAATGTTCTAAACATTTGATCAGTAAAAGCACCACAGCATTAATCAACTTGTGATTTCTTTTTGAAAAAGCTTGGGTGGTTGCGTGGGTTAAGCAATTGAGCTATGGGGTTTGACTGGCTGGGTTCATATTTTTTGCATTTACGTGTTGATGTCGTCTCTTAAGCAAGGTACTGAATTTCTCTAAGCCTCATTCCTCCCACAGGATGAAATGAGTAGAGGTCCATAGAGGATTCCTGTACAGTGCCTCGTACACAGCAAAGGTGCAGTGAACGCTGGCTAGTATGAAAAGGGAAATGACAGTAATCAATGGGTCTTATGAGCCTTGTCCTTTGCTTACAGTATTTAATTGAATGTTCAGAATTATCTTATGAGTTTATCTCCCTCTGCCAGTAAGAAAATTGAGGTTAAGTTGGAATTGGAACCCAGCTTTTTTAACTCTAAAGCCTGTATGTTCCTCTCCACTGCCATGGAGAAATGGACAAGGGGTACCTACAGCTTTCTCTCAAATCAGTGGCATTTCAACTGGTAATTAAATGCCAGAGCTAATCCGACTGCAATAGATTTCTGAGGTCCTCACAACTCGTAGGGGGCAGAGGAGGAATTTCAAGTGAGGTTGATCCAGGTCTGGGCCTCACTGTGAAATAATGAAGATATTCTCATTCCATTGTCTTTTCCATTCTGCCTCTCCAGATCAAAGCAGCCTCCCCCCATCTTCTGATACTTCAATCAGTCTCACTAAGGACTTGATAAACATCCTTGCTTGCGCATTGATTGCAAACGCTGAGTTTTGAAAATGCACCGTTGCCAAACTTCTTGTGAAAGTAGGCCAGTCGAGTATTGATTCCAATAAAAGTCTTACTAAACTTGATTCCACTTTGAAAAATTACAAAATAGTCATAAAAACACCATCGGAATTAAGTAGGCTGGATTTCCCTGAGATTCCCAGATAAGCACCAGTCTCTTAGAACTTGAGATGTCTCAGGAGGTAACAGATAAACACCCCTGCACTGCGGTGCCAGCGCAGTGATTTCTCCGGGTAGTGGCTAAGTTCTTAATCACCAAGTATAGCATTTACTGTGTCTCCTCTAGGGTATAGATATTACTGTTACCATGAACAATGGACTGAGAGAATGTAAGAACCAAGGTGATTATACAGCAGCTAGAGCCAAACTGCTTACACCTGTCAGAATAGCACTTATCAAAGATAACAAACTGCAAGTGTTGGCGACGGTGTGGAGAAAAGGGAATCCTCCTGTGCTGTTGGTGGGAAAGAAAATTGGTGCAGTTGGTATGGGAAAAAAAAGGATGCAGGTTCCTCAAAAGATGAAAAGTAGAGCTACCATATGATCCAGCAACCCTACTGAGACAAGAAGGCAAGAGTACAGCCAGCTGGGGTAAAGGACTGGAGAAGAGCCTTGGATAAAACAGGGCTTGCAAGCTGAAAAAGGTCCTGGGGGCCTGCGTCTGGGGGTGGGGAACCAGGCTCAGGATTTGTTGTAAACCATTAACTTGATCTGTTACACTAACAAGTGTACCTAGTTGCCACAAGACGAAGAGCTCAATTATTTTAACTTTATCTGTTTCTGTGCTTTCCCGCAGGAAAATTTCATGCACTTCTTCCCCTCACAGAGGCAGCCCCTGTTCCTGACAGCCCCCATGGAGCCCCTGCTGCTGGTCAAAGTTTTTAAGATTTCTGGAAATCAGTGATCTTGAGACACACCTTCCCTTTCGTTTAGAAAGGCAACCCACCCCTTCTACTCAGGGCGCTGGCATTTTCCCCGCCTTCTCCCTTGTGCACAGGCTCTTTTAATGAAAAGCTTTACTTGCCTGAGAGTCTTGTGGAAGCGATAGTCATGTCTATGAATTCCAAGAACCTGGAAAGGGCCCAGTGACACTACTTCTGGGCATTTATCTGGAGGAAACAAAAGCACTATCTTTAAGAGGTATCCGCACTCCCATGCAGCATCACTCACAATAGCCAAGACATGGAATCAACCTAAGTGTCCACAGAGGGATGAATGCGTAAAGGAAGTGTGGCATATACATACAATGGAATATTATTTATCTATAAAAAGAAAAATCTTGCCTTTTATGACAACATGGATGGACCCTGAGGGTGTTATGCTAAGTGAAACATCAGAGAAAGACATGCCATATGACCTCAAGTGTATGTGGAATTTTAAAAAGCTGAACTTACAGAAATACAAAGTAGAGTGGTGGTTATCAAGCACAGTGGGGAATGGGAGAAATGGGGAGATATTGGTCAAAGGGTCTAGACTTCCAGCTATAAGATGAATAAGTTCTGGGCATCTGATGTACAGCATCAGCTACCGAATCACGTACCTCTTGCCCCAAATCACAGCAAGTCAGAACGCCCAGATGCTGAGGTCTGCAGCAAAAGAGGGTTTAGGGGAGAATGAGCCCTCTGCCCAACACTTCCAAGGTGAGGAGCTGGGGTGTTTACAAGATGAGGAGTAAAGCCGCAGGGTGGTCTGAGGTGTGGGGGACATAGGGAGCGTGGGGAACGTGGAAAGCATGGGGAAAGGCAATAGGAGAAAGTGAGAAAATTGTTCTTCTGCTTTCTTAGCACATTCAAAAAATCAAGGAGGGCGGAGTCAAGATGGCAGCATGGGAAGACGCGGAGATCGCGTCTCCCCACAAATAGATCAGTTGCCGGAGGCCTGCGGGGGACCTGAGGCCCAAGCAGACTGCAGGAACCCCGCAGCAACCGGGTAGGACCTGGGGGGAGTCAGGATGGCGAGGAAGGGGAAGCCGGATGGGACCGGCGCCCCTGGTGGGTGGCTGGGTGAGGGGGGAGGTTCCTGCCTGGAGGGACTGTTGGGGGCTGGGGAGATCCAGAAACTGCAACTGGGTTTCTCCCACCCGTGAGGCCAGGAGACCTGCTGAGCTCCCCACCTTGGGGTCCTCCAAGGCCCCCTCTGGGCTGGCTGGGTCCTGGGGGTGTGGGAAGGAGGGAGGAGGGGCGAGGAGGTGGAGAGGCAGACAGGTGGGGGTGGGGACTTTGAGATGGGGGGACGGGGAGGAGAGAGGGCGTTTGGCCTTTGCTCTCTGGGCCCCTCTCCAGCACCAGGGCCCCGGGGGCCGAGGTGGGGGGTGGTGCGGGGGAGGGAGAGAGGCAGACAGTGCGGGTGGGAAGGGATCTCTCCAGGTCAGAAGAATAGGGGAGGCGACACCGGGTATTTCTTCTGGGTGGGTCCTCCACCTTCCAAGGCGCCTCCCGGCCGTTGGTCCTAGAAGTACAGGAGGGAAGCAGTCAGGGGAAAAGAAGAGAGGCAGAGGTGGGGAGGGACCCTCTGGGATCAGAGGATCAGGGGAGGAGTGGATGGCATTTCCGCTGCCCACTGGGGCCCCATAGGCCTGCTGGGCTCCCGAGTCTGGGCCCTCAGTCTCTTCGGCTGAGTGGGTCGCACAGGTGTGGGAGGGAGGGAATAGAGAAGAGGAAGAGAGGCAGACAGCCGTGGGGGGGACCTTGCAGGACCAGAGGATCGGGGGGATGCTGTGGGAAATCTCCATACCCACTTGGCACTGGGATGCCTGTTGCACCCCCAGGCCTGGTCTTTGGTCCTCCAGGGGCCCCTCTAGGTCTCACTGGTCCTCGGGGTGTAGAAGGAAAGCAGGGGAGAAGAGGAGAGGCAGGCAGGGGAGGGGGCCTTCTGGGATTGGAGGGTCAAGGGAGGTGGAGAAGGTATTTCCTCTGCCCACTAGCTCTGGGAAGCCTGCTAGGCTCATGGACCTGGTCTTTCACACTCCAGGGCCCCCTCCAGCTGCTTGGGACCTAGGAGAGTCGGGGGCAGGGGAGAGGAAGAGAGGCAGACAGGGACCCTATGAGACTAGGAGATCTGGGGAAGTGCTGCAGGCATTACCCTAGCCCACGTGGCCCTGGGAAGCTTGTTGGGCATCAGAGTCTGGTCTTCTGCCTTCCAGTGCCCCCTGCAGCTGTGAGGGTCCTGGGGAATAGGAGAGAGGGGGTGAGGAAGAAGAGAACCCAAGGGGGAGGGACCCTCCTAGATTGGAGGACTAGGGGAGGTGCCTAGCGTTTCTCCCACCAACTCGGGCCCAGGGAGCCCACTGGGTACTTTGACCTGGTCCTTTGCCCCCAGGACCAGAGGCATTCCTGGGCCCCTCTGCCTCATTGGGCCTAAGCCCCATTCCCCACCACCCCAAGGGCCTTTTCTAAGCATAGGCCCTGACCATTGCCTAACCTCTCTGCACCACCACCATCCTTGTCTAAGCCCCGCCCCTACAGACAAGGCCTTTTCTGGCTTTTTTTTTCTTTTTCTTTTTTTTCCTTCCCACCTTCTTACTTAGGCTATTGCAGTTGTTTGACCTTCCAGTTGTTGCTTCATCTTTTTTTAAAAAATTTTTTCTAACACATCTGTTAGTTTCCTATTATCATATTTTCTATCTTGCTATTGTTCTTCTGTTCTCCTACTTTTTCTTTTTTCTTTTTCTTTTTTTTAAAAATTTTTTTCATTTTCCTGCTCCACACAGCTTGTGGGATCTTGATTCACAAGCCCAGGGTCAGGCCTGAACTCCTGAGGTGGGAGCTCTGAGTCCAAAACATTGGACTAACAGGGAAACCCAGCTCCCAGGGAATATTCATCAGAGTGAGGTCTCCCAGAGGTTCTCACCTCAACACCAAGACCCAGCTATACTCAACAGCCTACAAACTCCAGTGCTTGAAACCTCAAGCCAGACACCCAGTGGGACAGGAACACAATCCCATCCATCCAAAGTGGGGGGAAAATGAGATGACAAAAAAATGTCACAGATGAAGGAACAAGGTAAAAATACACAAGACCAAATAAATGAAGAGGAAATAGGAAAATTGCCTGAAAAAGAATTCAGAGTAATGATCGTAAAGATGATCCAAAATCTTGATAACAAAATACAGAAAATAGAAGAAACAGTTAATAAGGACTCAGAAGACTAAAGAGGAAACAAACAGTAATAGATAACAAACAATAACTGAAATTAAAAATACTCTAGATGTTATAAACAGCAGAATAACTGAGGCTGAAGAACAAATAAGTGAGCTGGAAGATAGAATGGGGGAAATAACTGCCACAGAGCAGGAAAGAGAAAAAAGAATAAAAAGAATGGAGGACAGTCTCAGAGACCTTGGTGACAACATTTGAATCATAGGCATCTCACAAGAAGAAGAAAAAAAGAAAGGGTCTGAGAAAATATTTCAAGAGGTTATAGTGGAAAAATTCCCCAAGATGGAAAAGGAAATAATCAAGTCCAAGAAGTACAGAGAGTCCCATACAGAATGAACCCAAGAGAAATACACTGAGGCACATATTAATTAAACTAATGAAAATTAAACACAAAGAAAAACTATTAAAAGCAGCAAGAGAAAAGCAACAAATAACATATAAGGGAAAATGCATAAGGATAACAGCTGATCTTTCTGCAGAAACTGCAGGCCAGAAGGGAGTGGCAGGATATACTTAAAGTCCTGAGAGAGAAGAACCTACAGCCAAGAATACTCTACCCAGCAAGAATCTCATTCAGATTCAACAGAGAAATCAAAAGCTTTACAGACAAGCAAAAGTTAAGAGAATTCAGCACCACCAAACCAGCCTTATGACAATTGCTAAAGGAACTTTTCTATGTAGGAAACACAAGAGAAGGAAAAGACCTACAAAAACACAGCCAAAACAATTAAGAAAATGGTAATAGGAACATACATGTCAATAATCACCTTAAATGTAAATGGATTAAATGCTTCAACCAAAAGACACAGACTGGTTGAATAGATACAAAAACAAGACCCTTACTTATGCTGTCTACAAGAAACCCACTTCAGACCAAGGGACACATATAGACTGAAAGTAAGGGGATGCAAACAGATATTCCATGCAAATGGAAGTCAGAAGAAAGTGGAGTAGCAATACTCATATCAGACACATTAGACTTAAGTAAAGACTACTCCAAGAGACAAGGAAGGACCCTACATAATGATCAAGGGATCCATCCAAGAAGAACATATAACAATTGTAAATATCTATGCACCCAACATAGGAGCACCTCAATACATAGGCAAATGCTAACAGCCATAAAAGGGGACATCGACAGGAACACAATAATAGTAGGAGACTTTAACACCCCACTTACATCAATGGACAGATCATCCAAACAGAAAATAAATAAGGACACACAAGCTTTAAATGGCACATTAGACCATCTCGACTTAATTGATATTTATAGGACATTCCATCCAAAAACGACAGACTACACTTTCTTCTCAAGTGCACACGGAACATTTTCCAGGATAGATCACATCTTGGGTCACAAATCAAGCCTTGGTAAATTCAAAAAAATTGAAAGCATATCAAGCATTTTCTCTGACCACAATGCCATGAGACTAGATGTCAATTTCAGGAAAAACCTTTAAAAAATACAAACACATGGAGACTAAACAATAGGCTATTAAACAACCAAGAAATCACCAGAGAAATCAAAGAGGAAATAAAAAAATACCTAGAAACAAATGACAAAACACAACAACCCAAAACCTATGGGACGCAGCAAAAGCAGTTCTAAGAGGGAAGTTTATAGCAATACAGTCCTATCTCAAGAAACAAGAAAAATATCGAATAAACAACCTAAACTTACACCTAAAACAATTAGAGAAAGAAGAACAAAGAAACCCCAAAGTGAGCAGAAGGAAAGAAATCATAATGATCAGATCAGAAATAAATGAAAAAGAAATGAAGGAAACAATAGCAAAGATCAATAAAACTAAAAGCTGGTTCTTTGAGAAGACAAACAAAATTGATAAACCACTAGGCAGACTCATCAGGAAAATAAGGGAGAAGACGCAAATCAACAGAATTAGAAATGAAAAAGGAGAAGTAACAACTGACACCGCAGAAATACAAAAGATCATGAGAGACTACTACAATCAACTACATGCCAATAAATTGGATAACCTAGAAGCAATGGATAAATTCTTAGAAAAGCACAATCTTCCAAGACTGAACCAGAAGAAATAGAAAATATGAACAGATCAATCACAAGCACTGAAATTCAGACTGTGATTAAAAATCTCCCAAGAAACAAAAGCCCAGGGCCAGATGGATTTACAGGCAAATTCTATCAAACATTTAGAGAAGAGCTAACACCTATCCTTCTCAAACTCTTCCAAAATATAGCAGAAGGAGGAACACTCCTAAACTCGTTCTATGAGGCCCCCATTACCCTGATACCAAAACCAGGCAAATATGTCACAAAAAAAGAACATTACAGGCCAATATCTCTGATGAATATAGACGCAAAAATCCTCAACAAAATACTAGCTAACAGAATCCAACACATTGAAAGGATCATACACCATGATCAAGTGGGGTTTATCCCTGGGATGCAAGGATTCTTCAATATGCACAAATCAATCAATGTGATACACCATATTAACAAATTGAAGGATAAAAACCATATGATCATCTCAATAGATGCAGAAAAAGCTTTTGACAAAATTCAACATCCATTTATGATAAAAACTCTCTAGAAAATGGGCATAGAGGGAAATTACCTCAACATAATAAAAGCCATACATGAGAAACCAAAAGCCAACATCATTCTAAATGGTGAAAAACTGAAAGCATTCCCTCTAAGAACAGGAACAAGACAAGGGTGTCCACTCTCACCATTATTATTCAACATAGTTTTGGAAGTTTTAGCCACAGCAATCAGAGAAGAAAATGAAATAAAAGGAATCCAAATTGGAAAAGAAGTCAAATTGTCACTCTTTGCAGATGACGTGATATTATACATAGAAAACCCTAAAGATTCTACCAGAAAACTGCTAGCACTAATCAGTGAATTTAGTAAAGTAGCAAGATACAAAATTAATGCTCATAAATCTCTCGCATTCCTATACACTAACAACAAAAAAGCAGAAAGAGAAATTAAGGAAACTCTCCCATTTACCACTGCAACAAAAAGAATACAATACCTCGGAATAAACCTGCCTAAGGAGGCAAAAGACCTGTATGCAGAAAACTATAAGACACTGATGAAAGAAAGCAAAGATGATACAAACAGATGGAGGGACATACCATATTCTTGGATTGGAAGAATCAATATTGTGAAAATGACTATCTTACCCAAAGCAATTTACAGACTCAACGCAATCCCTATCAAATTACCAACAGCATTTTTCACAGAACTAGAACAAGAAATCTTACGATTTGTATGGAAATGCAAAAGACCCCGAATAGCCAAAGCAATCTTGAGAATGAAAGATGGAGTTGGTGGAATTAGGCTTCCTGACTTCAAACTATACTGCAAGACCACAGTGATCAAGACAGTATGGTACTGGCACAAAAATAGAAAGGAAGATCAATGGAACATAATAAAGAACTCAGAGGTAAACCCAAGCACATATGGACACCTTTTCTTTGACAAAGGAGGCAAGAATATACAATGGAAAAAAGACAGCCTCTTCAATAAGTGGTGCTGGGAAAATTGGACAGCTACATGTAAAAGAATGAAATTAGAACTCTTCCTAACACCATCCACAAAAATAAACTCAAAATGGATTAAAGACCTAAAGGTAAGACCAGACACTATAAAACTCCTAGAGGAAAACATAGGCAGAACACTCTATGACATACATCAAAGCAAGATCCTTTTGGACCCACCTCCTAGAATCATGGAAATAAAATCAAGAATAAACAAATGGGACCTAATGAAAAAGCTTTTGCACAGCGAAAGAAACCATAAAGAAGACAAGAAGACAACCCTCAGAATGGGAGAAAATACTTGCCAATGAAGCAACTGACAAAGGATTCATCTCCAAAATAGACAAGCAGCTCATGCAGCTTAATACCAAAAAAGCAAATAACCCAATCCAAAAATGGGTGGAAGACCTAAATAGACATTTCTCCAAAGAAGACATACAGATGGCCAACAAACACATGAAAAGATGCTCAATATCACTAATCATTAGAGAAATGCAAGTCAAAGCCACAGTGAGGTATCACCTCACACTAGTCAGAATGGCCATCATCAAAACATCTAGAAACAATAAATGTTGGAGAGGGTGTGGAGAAAAGGGAACTCATGCACTGTTGGTGGAAATGTAAGCTGGTACAGCCACTGTGGAAAACAGTTTGGAGGTTCCTTAAAAAACTAAAAATGGAACTACCATATGACCCAGTAATCCCACTACTGGGCATATACCCAGAGAAAACCATAATCCAAAAAGAAACATGTACCGTAATGTTCATTGCAGCACTATTTACAATAGCCAGGACATGGAAGCAACCTAAATGCCCATCAACAGATGAATGGATAAAAAGATGTGGCACATATATGCAATAGAATATTATTCAGCCATAAAAAGGAATGAAACTGAACTATATGCAATGAGGTGGTTAGACCTAGAGACTGTCCTACAGAGTGAAGTAAGCCAGAAAGAGAAAAACAAATACTGTATGCTAACTCATATATATGGAATCTGAAGAAATGGTCCTGATGAACCCAGTGACAGGGCAAGAGTGGAGATGCAGATGTAGAGACTGGACTTGAGGACACGGGGCTGGGGTAGGGGGTGAAGGGGAAGCTGGGATGAAGTGAGAGAGTAGCACAGACATGGATACACTACCAAATGTAAAATAGGTAGCTAGTGCTGTATAACAAAGGGAGATCAACTTGATGATGTGTGATGCTTTAGAGGGCCAGGACAGGGAGGGTGGGAGGGAGTGGTGGGAGGGAGGGGATATGGGGATATATATATAAATACAGCTGATTCACTTTGTTGTACCTCAAAAACCTGTACAAGAGTGTAAAGCAATTATATTCCAATAAAGAGCTTTAAAAAACAAAAAGGTCAAGGAGAGAGCGCCCTTGCACGCATGCCCAGTTGGGCGGTCCGTGGTCCTAGCCAGTCTTAATCAGCTCAGGTCCAACTAGACACAGCTGACTCCAAGTTTCTGGAAAACATCTTTGGCAAATATCTTACTATCTAGGCTACGTGCAGCTTGGAGGACACACAAGGTTCTTAAAACCACCTTGATTAGTGAAGGCAGGTGAAATGAATATAACCCAGGATTTCACATGGTGACATTTTTATCAATACTATATTACATATTTGACAGTTATTAAGAGAATAGATCATAAATCTTTTCATCACAAAAAAATGGCAATTACATGAGGGAAAGGAGGTTGGTAAATCTGTGGTCATCATTTCACAATATGCACATGTTATCGAAGCATTAAGTAACATGTCTTAAACTTACATATGTTATACGTCACTAATATCTCCGTAAAGCTTGGGTGGGGGTGGGGGAGCCAAACTGCTATTTGCACCTGGATTGAAAAGCTTGTCCTGAAGGCAAATTATTTAACTGCTTTGAAAGGATTTCCCAAGTTCCATCAAAGGTGTCCAACCTTTGTTGAGATTTTCTCCCACACATGGTCATGGAGTTTCTAAAAGCAGCCTGCCTCCTGCCATCAGGGGTAGCTCTCCCCTGCTGCAGCATGCAAAGTAGGTTTCTCTGGAAGACTTGCCACACTCACACCCACATCTTCACACACATAGCTCTGATAGGAGCTGTGCGAATCAGGGCTTTACTCTTTAATTTAAATGAGTTGAAATGAAAAATAAAATGAGAGGGAGCTAGTGAAGACATTTGGTATCTCTCTTTCAAAACTTCAAAGCCCCTGCATGATCTTTTGCCTGATGAGATACAGAACAACAGGCCTCCTTTGGGATGGGCTGAATAATATGAAGGGTCTCTAAAGACTAAGCCCTTCGTATGTGCCATGCATCGTGCTAAGTGCCCCTTATGCGTGATCTTTCTTATTATCACCTGTATTTTGCAGCTGGGGAAATTGAGGTTTACAGAAACTGAGTAAATTAGCCAAGTTTAAGTCCCATATAAATGGTGACTTTGGAGACCTCAGCCTTGAGCAATGGTATATTGCCTCTCTAAGAAAATGTAACCAATATAACCAGATTGAATCCACAAGTGGCATCCTTTGACTATAGAGGCCTGCTTTGTGCAGTTCTTCTGCATAAGACAGCCTAGACTCCTTCTCTTGGGTGAGGAATTATAGTGGTGGTTTATCTTCAATTACACACGCAATACTCCCATGTCCTGCCTTCTCTTCAAATATGGAGTCTTCATTTGGTCACATTCCTTTGCCTGAGGATCCTTAAATAAGCCCATTCTTCAGTGAGAAGAAAGGTTCTGTAGGGCTTTGGCAGAGCTTTACTAGAGCATGTGAATTACAAGTTACAGTAAGGGGAGGAGACAGATGTAGGCTATGTTTTTCAGTCTTTATATCTTATTCTGTGCCAATGTTATATTTCTTTATGATTTTAATTTATTTTTTAATGTCATATTTTTACATGGCTCAAAATCAAAACTTTATAATATATATACACTTTATTTCCACACTTGTCCCCATCCACTTGAATTCTCTTCCAAATTACAGTACTTTTGTTAGTTTTTTGTGTATTCATCTTGTACTTTTCAAGTGCAAATATAGGCAAATGCAAATGTATTTGTATTCTCCTTTATCACGCAAGAAGTTCACTCTCCTCCCTTGATACTTAAGGACATACCCTAGCGATACTAATGGTCACCTGTTTACACCCACAGAATACTTCTGACACCAGATATATGGGTTTTTTCCTTCATATTAAATAATTTTGATACCAACTACACAGAGTTAGCATAGACCCCACGGGTTAAGGGCCCAGTCCTGCAAGGCTGTGCGCCGACTTCGGACACCCGTTGTGAGTATCAGGTGCCCAGGTTACCCACACCGCTGTCCAATTCGGCGACAAATGGAGGCTTCCCGTGATGCTTTCCTGAGCTTCAGTAATTTGCTTTTACGGCTCACAGACCCCAGGAAGACACTTTCCTTATTATTACTTGTTTATTATAAAGGATATTATAAAAGATACACATGAACATCCAAATGAAGATTTACATAGGGTGAGGTCTGGAAGAGTCCTGAACACAGGAGCTTCTGTCTGCATGGAGTTTGGAATACGCCACGCTCCTGGCATGTAGGTGCATTCACCAACCTGGAAGTTCTCTGAGCCCCTTTGTTTAGGGTTTTTATGGAGGCGTCATTACATAGGCACGATTGATTAAATCACTGACCATTTGTGATTAACTCATCTCCAGCCTCCACCTCCCTTCCTGAAATTCCAGAGGATGGCGCTGAAAGTCCCAACCCTCTAATCCTGCCTTGACTTGGTTTCTCTGGCAACCAGCCCCCTTCCTGACACTATTTAGAGGCCCCCCCAAGAGTCACTGCTTTAGCCTACGAAAGTATACTCTTATCAATCTGGAGCTGCCAAAGATCTTAAAGGCTCTTGTGTTAGGAACTTGGGACAAAAACCAATAATACAACAAAAGATGCTTCTGTCACCCTTATCACCAGTAAATTATAAGGGTGTTAAGAGCTCTATACCAGGAAGCAGGAACCAAATATATATTTCTTATTATGTAACAATATCACATCTGATGATCTTTCCATATTAACACGTAGAAACCATTCACTTTTTACTTTTTACACCTGCGTAGTATTCCATTGTGTGGCTATACTATAGTTTATCTAACTAGTCCCCATTAATGGGCATTTAGTGAATTAAGATTACCTTAATGGACATTCAGATGTTTGAAATCTTGTAATTACAAACAATATTGCAATGAATAAACCTGTACAAATGACCTTTTTTCTTACGCAGCTATGTCTGTAGAATAAATTCCCAGAAGTGGAATTACTAGGTTGAAGGGTAAATAAACTTTGGGTGGTTATTGTTAACTTGTCCTTCAAAGGATTCTCCACCAGCATTATGTAAGAGCCTTTTTCTCCTCTGCCCTGTTGATGGAGTGTATTGTCCCACTCTTGGATTTTTGCCAGTCTGAAAAGTGAGAAATGGTTTCCTGATGCAGTTTTTTAAATTGTTTATTGTTTATTGTTTGCTGTTTACAATAAACTGCATATATTTAGAGTGTACAATTTGGTATCCCAATCTCCCAATTCATTCCCCCCCAACCCTCCCCGCTTTCCCCACTTGGTGTCCATATATTTGTTCTCTACATCTGTGTCTCTATTTCTGCCTTGCAAACTGGTTGACTTGTACCATTTTTCTATAGTCCACATATATGTGTTAATATACGATATTTGCTTTTTTCTTTCTTACTCACTTCACTCTGTATGACAGTCTCTAGGTCCATCCATGTCTCTAAAAATGTCCCAGTTTCATTGCTTTTTACAGCCAAGTAATATTCCATTGTGCATATGTACCACATCTTCTTTATCCACTCATCTGTTGATGGACATTTAGGTTGCTTCCATGTCCTGGCTATTGTAAATAGTGCTGCAATGAACATTGGGGTGCATGTGTCTTTTTGATTACCTATTTTATACATAGTAGTGTGTATATGTTAATCCCAAACTCCTAATTTATCTCTCCCCCATCCCCTTTGGTAACAGTAAGTTTGTTTTCTATGTCTGTGAGTGAGTTTCTGTTTTGTAAATAAGTTCATCTGCATCATATTTGAGATTCCACATAGAGTGATAGCATATGGTATTTGTCTTTCTCTTTCTGACTTACTTTGCTTACTATGATAATCTCTAGGTCCATCCATGTTGCTTCAAATGGCATTATTTTGTCCTTTTTTATGGCTGAGTAGCATTCCATTGTGCATATGTACCATATTTCATTAATTTATGATATTTCTTTTAGGGGAGAGAGAAAGTCCTTCTCTTAGTGCGTCAAATGAAAAAGTTGCTCGTGTCACTTCTACTGAGTGTAAAAGTCTCATCTTCTTACAGGTCAATATACATTAGCAGCCAGGTGCCTCCATCCCTAATCTCCTAGCAAGGGAAGCAGAAGTGGGCAGTTACGTATGTAGAGCTGGATGGTGGTCCTAAGGACACCTCCTAATTTGCAGAGGGGCATGAGGAGTGTGAGGGGTTAGGCGTAAGAGGGGAGGTGGTCTCCTGTTCTACTTGGATGTTTGAAACAATTGCAGGAATGAAGCTCATTGGAGGAGTTCTGAGGAACCAATAGAGGAAATATCTAATTACTACTGAATGGAATCTCTTAGGTTGAAAGTGTTATGCTTGAGGCTTGTCTCTTGGAGTTCTAAATCTTTTGCTCACCCAACTTTCAAAAACATCCTGTTACTTTAGAGCCTGGAAAAGAAAAGGGAGTGCCCCCCTGAACTTTGGCTGACAAGCCCCCTAAACCATCTTTCTAGAACCATGTTCTCAAAAACAGAACCACCATATGGGAGACTCCTTGGCACCATCTTCCTGCAGGACACGGGCACACCCAACATTTCCCACTTCCAGACAATGCTGTAGGACAGTATTTAGTTAAGAGAAAATGTACCTGTAGCATACAATAAATCCTGTGCGTTTCCCCAAGGTGCATGCCGTGTGAGGATTGCTTTTCATTTAGCCACTGCGATCATAGCTTACTATGGGTCTGCTGCTGTGCTTTACTCTTTGCATGCATCTCTTCACTGGATCCTCCAGTAGCCCAGCTGAAATTAGCTCTGAGCGGATTAGTAACTCACAAACTTTGCTGGAGCAGACCCTTGGCAGAGCTGCTGTGCGTGCATGTGTGAATGTGAGCTGGCCAAGGAGGTGGGAGTGGGCAGGAAACATTTTGCTCTCAATACTACAAGCCTCTGAGTCATTTTCTCAGTAGGTGCCCATGTTATTAACCCCTAGATTATCTGTGGTTTAGCATACCTTCACCCCCACAGTGGGAATGCCTCCCTATTTCTCCCCACGACCTTCTCTTTCTCCCACTTTGCAGTAGTAATTCTGTCTTTTCCCATTCTCCTTCTAGATCTCCCTGGTGTTGGAAGAAAACGTCAGTGGCTGTTCCAGGCTGTGGCCGGTGTCCTCACAAAACTTGCTCTATGTGTTGGCCAAAGATCCGCTCATCTGTTTAGACAACATTTAACAGTTGTTAACAGTGGTGGACTCTTCTCTACAGGTGTTAAAAGTATTTCTTTTAGTTTTCTCTTAACAAAAGTAATATGTACTCTTAGAAAAATCCAAACTGCAGAAATGTGTGCTGTGAAAAGCAAAGATCTCTTGTAACCCCACCTTGTAGAGAAAACCACTATAACCGTCAAGTGATCCCCAATTTTTTCAAAGGTATGCCAGCTAGATGGTTCTTATTTTACAACAATGGCTTCATGCTACGCATACTATTTTGCAGTTTGCTTTCTTCACTTAGGAAGCCTCTCCATATGCTGAAATCCCTGTTGTGATGGTGACGTAGAATACTTTGTGCCCTGTTGTATCCATTCTCTTATTTTTTGGCTCCTTGCTTTGGGAAAAAAGCACACTGAAATAAGAGTGAAGTGTCTTGGGTGTCTAGTCATATCTTCCACTAGCTCGCTGGGGGACTGTGGACAAACTGGTAGGCCTTCTTGGCCTCAGTTTTCTTCTTTGTAAAATTAGGGGGGTGGGCACATGATCCCAGCTCTATCAGACCAGTCCTCTTGGGAACAGAGCGTCACTGAACACCTGTCTGTGACCCAGGCTCTGTCCTAGGTGCTGAGGAGGCAGCAAGGAACACAAGAAAAGCCCTACCTTCGTAGAGCTTACATTTCAATGTTGAATGTCTCCCCAGCTCTGAAAAGCACAACCAAGCTTCCTCAAACAATTCTGTCTTTACTCCCTCCATTCCTTCACCCCCCAATTATTCTCCAACCCATAGCAACCACGCTCTTGCCTCAACCACCCCCATGAAAGAGCTCTAACAAATGCCAGCAATTACCTTATGTTCATACCATCCAACGGATTCTTACTCAGTCTTCATTTTACCTGAGTGCTATGTGGAAGGTAACATCAGTATTTGTTTTTTTCTTTTACTGACAGTCTTTCACAGCACAATTTCTTTTGAGAATGACTACTTCTTCTGAGGATATATATATATACAGTCAATCCTCATTATTTGAAGATTCCATGTCTAAAATTTATTTGTAACCCCCAAACCAAGAGGCATGGTGCTTTTGTGGTCATTCGAAGATATGTGCAGAATAGTGAAAAACTTGAGGTGCCCTATGTGCTTGTTCTCAGCTGAGGCTGAACAAGGTGACACTGCCTTCTTGTTTAAGCTCTCATGCTGTAAACTAGTTTCCTTTTCCTGTATAATGCCACTTCTGGGGACATATATGTGCTTTTCACTGATGACTTTGCTGTTTAAAATGACCACCAAGCATGGTGCTGAAGTCCTGTCTAGGGATCCTAAAGGCAAGAAGACTGTGATGTGATGAGCCTTGCAGATAAAGCACGTGTGTTAGATAGGCTTCGTTCCAGCATAAGTTGTAGTGTTGTTGGTTTGAAGTGCAGTGCTAGTGAATCAAAAATACATACATAAAATAAACAGAAAAACATGTAGAAAAGGTTATAATTGATAGGTTGATAAAAATGTTGTGACTAGAGGCTTGCAGGAAGCTAACCCTGTATTTTCCCTAGGGGCAACGGTTCAGCCTTTGCTTATTCAGTGTTCATGGAGACTATGGGACGTAACCACCAACCACTATGGAAAACAGCATGGAGGTTCCTCAAAAGGCTAAAAATGAACCTACCTTATCATGCAGCAATCTCACTTCTGGGTATACGTCTGAAGGAAATGAAATCACTGTCTCGGAGAGATATCTGCACCCCCATGTTCACCGCAGCACTATTCACAATAACCAAGACATGGAAACAAACTAAGTATTCTTCAACAGATAAGTACAAAAGAAAATGTGTTCTATATGTATACACACACACACAGGAATATTATTCAGCTATAAAAAGAAGGGAACCCTGCCTTTTGTGACAACATGAATGGACCTGAAGGCATTATGCTAAGTGAAATAAGTCAGAGAATACCATGCAATCTCATTTATGTGGAATCTAAAAAAGCCAAACTCCTAGAAACAGAGAGGAGAATGGTGGTTGCTAGGGGCTGGGGTGTGGGTGGGGGAAGTGGGGAAATTTGGTCAAAGGGTACAAACTTCCAGTTATAAGATGAATAAACTATGAAGATCTAATGTACAGCATGGTGACTGTAATTAACTGTACCGTATAATGTACTGGAAGTTGTTAACAGAGTAGATCTTAAATATTACCACCACACACACAAAAAGTCGTTATGTGAGGTGAGAGAGGTGTTAATTCACCTTATTGTAGTAATCATTTCACAGTATATATATGTGTAACGAATCATCATGTGTATACCTTAAACTTACATGTTATATGTCAATTACATCTCAATAAACTTAGGGGAGAAAGAGCATAACTGCCTTGAATAATGAGAATCAATTGTGTATTTAAATCCATCTCCTCTTTTTCTATCACTCCTTAAATTTTGGCATTCTTTGGGTCGTCTTTTGGCCTCACTGCTCTTCGCATTCTATAAATTCTCCAAAACAACCCCTTCTCTGCTAGAAAAAACTCTAGACCTTTCTCCTAAACGCCATACCTGTATATCCAACTGCTAAAGTATATTCCACAAGCCTCCCCAGTTGAGCATCCTGAACTGCATTTACTACCTCATTGATGTTTCTCCCCAGAATGGCCCCCATTTTAACAAATTGGTGCCACCCAGGCAGGTAAGCCAGTGCTTCTCGACCTCTCTGATTCCCTACCTGCTATCTCCAGCCCCCGGCGGCTGATTCTACTCCTGATGTCTCTCAGCTTGTCCTCCTCCACTCTGCTTCCCTTTAGATCTAGACCCTTGTTGCTTAGCTACAATGTTTCACCAGTTTCTCAATTCTCCTGCCTGCTGTCAGTATTGTACCCCTATTCCCACATCTTCAGTTCATCTTCCATACTACAGCTAGGGTGAGAGTTCTATCAAAGTAAAGCTGGCATTTATTTTGTACCTCTGTGTCCCAGGCACTGTGCTAGAGACTTGACACACATTATCTGTAATCCTCACAGTATACACAGTTACATCTATTTTCCATCAAAGGAAACTGAGTTCTATAGGTGATGAAATCCTAACCTCCTAAGCACTAGAACAAGACCGTTTATGATTTAGTCTGTTTTACCCCAATTAGCTTCATGTCTTTTTAAAAATGTATATAAATGTATTTATTTATTTATTTTGTATTGGCTGCATTGGGTCTTCATTGTTGCATGTGGGCTTTCTCTAGCTGCAGTGAGTGGGAGCTACTCTTTGTTGCTGTGTGCAGGCTTCTCAGTGTGGTGGCTTCTCTTGTTGCAGAGCACGGGCTGTAGGCACGCGGGCTTCAGTAGTTGTGGCTCATGGGCTCTAGAGCCCAGGCTCAGTAGTTGTGGCGCATGGGCTTATTTGCTCTGCAGCATGTGGGATCTTCCTGGACCAGGGATTGAACCCATGTCTCCTGCATTGGCAGGCGGATTCTTAACCACTGCACTACCAGGGAAGTCCCAGCTTCATGTTTCGACAAACTTTTTCTTACCTCTCAGTGCATCATACTCTCCAGCAATTCCAAACTACTAGTGGTTTCCCAAACATTTTGTGCTGATCCACATTTCCATGCCATTCTTTAGCTATGCCCTCTGCTTGCCATGATCTTTCTTTCCTTGTCCATGGGATGAGAGGTTGCTCAATTTACCATACTCAGCTTAAGCATCACCTTCTCCAATAAAACTGCCAGAAATATACAATGGAGAAAAGATAGCCTCTTCAATAAGTGGTGCTGGGAAAATTGGACAGCTACATGTAAAAGAATGACATTGGAACACTTCCTAACACCATCCACAAAAATAAACTCAAAATGGATTAAAGAGCTAAATGTAAAGCCAGACACTATAAAACTCTTAGAGGAAAACATAGGCAGAACAGTCTATGACACAAATCAAAGCAAGATCCTTTTTGATCCACCTCCTGGAATAAAGGAAATAAAGTCAAGAATAAACAAATAGGACCTAATGAAACTTAAAAGCTTTTGCACAGCGAAAGAAACCATAAAGAAGACAAGAAGACAACCCTCAGAATGGGAGAAAATATTTGCCAATGAAGCAACTGACAAAGGATTCATCTCCAAAATAGACAAGCAGCTCATGCAGCTTAATACCAAAAAAGCAAATAACCCAATCCACAAATGGGTGGAAGACCAAGGTAGACATTTCTCCAAAGAAGACATACAGATGGCCAACAAACACATGAAAAGATGCTCAACATCACTAATCATTAGCGAAATGCAAGTCAAAGCCACAGTGAGGTATCACCTCATACTAGTCAGAATGGCCATCATCAAAACATCTAGAAACAACAAATGCTGGAGAGGGTGTGGAGAAAAGGGAACCCTCCTGCACTATTGGTGGGAATGTAAATTGGTACAGCCGCTACGGAAAACAGTACGGAGCTTCCTTAAAAAACTAAAAATAGAACTACCATATGACCCAGCAATCCCACTCCTGGGCATATATCCTGACAAAACCATATTCCAATAAGAAACTTGTACCACAGTGTTCATTGCAGTATTATTTACAATAGCCAGCACATGGAAGCAACCTAAATGCCCATCAATATATGAATGGATAAAGAAGATGTGGCACATATATATATATATATATATATATATATATACAACGGAATATTACTCTGCCATAAAAAAGGAATGAAATTGAGTTATTTGTAGTGAGGTGGATGGACCTAGAGTGTGTCATACAGAGCGAAGTAAGCCAGAAAGAGAAAAACAAATACTGTATGCTGTCATATATATAGAATCTAAAAAAATGGTACTGATGAACCCAGAGACAGGGCAAGAATAAAGATGCAGATGTAGAGGATGGACTTGAGGACACAGGGTTGAGGGGGTGGCAAAGGGGAGGCTGGGATGAAGTGAGAGAGTAGCCTTGATATATATACACTACCAAATGTAAAATAGATAGCTAGTGGGAAGCTGCTGCATAACACAGGGAGATGAGCTCAATGATGTGTGATGACTTAGAGGGCTGAGATAGGGAGGGTGGGAAGGAGTCGCAGGAGGGAGGGGATATGGGGATATATGTATAAATACAGCTGATTCACTTTGTTGTACAGCAAAAACTGACACGACAGTGTAAAGCAATTATATTCCAATAAAGACCTAAAACAAAACAAAACAAAACGAAAAACAAAGCAACTGCCAGAACTTTCCAAGCAGAAGCTGACCACACCCTTCTGTTCTCACTATACTCTGCAGAAATCTCTATTTCATCATCACTTTATCACATTTAAATGTCTTTATCTCTCTCTGTAAACTCTTCACATTCTCCATCCTTTCTCTGAGTTCATCCCTCCCCCTGACTTCAATGACTATCAATAAGATGATGAGTTTCTAATCAACAATAATCTAATAATCTGATCAGTTATCTCTGCTCAGCTCCTTATCCTTCTATCCAACAGTTTACTTGGATCTCTGTACTAGTGTGGTCCAAACCAAATTGATTAATCATTATTTTCTTCAGTCTGCTCTTCCTTTAGATGCCCAGTGAATGAACCTCATTTGTGTGCTGTTCAACGTAGAAAATTCAGAGTAGTCAACTTTTTTCTCATCCCTCTATCTTCACATGCCATCCTTCTGTAAATTCTATTTATCCTAGGTCTATCCTATAATGTGTTTTGCACCCATCCCCTTTCTCTCCACCCAAATCAGCCACTTCATCCCACTATCTTCCCATTTCTGCATCAGCCTCCTAGCTTGCTTCTTTACCACTGATCTTGCCAAAACTCTTCTTTTCACCCTCATCAGCATGTGATTTCTAAAGAATGAATGGGAGCTCATTGGCTTCTTGCACTGTAATCCTTCCGTGACTTGCCACTGTGTTACTGAACCTGAGTCTGCTTGCCTGAGCACTGTAAAACCAACATATGACTCTGGGTTTGGTGAAGGAAAGTACAACATTTATTGCAGGGTGCCAAACAAGGAATGTGGGTGGCTAATGCTCAAAGGCCTGGACTCTCCAGTGGCTTTCAGGAAAAGGTTTTTAAAGACAGGGTGAGGGAAAGTGTTGTGGAGTGTGTTATCAGGTTATGGATGTTCTTCTGATTTGTTAGTGGTGAAGTAATCGGGAGTCAGCTTCATCAACCTTCTGGTTCCAACCTGTCTGAGGTTTACGTGCTTGTGAGCAGCATATAGGTAACTTCTTCCACTGGTGGGAGTTTCAGTAGCTGCAAAACAGCTCAAAGGATATGACTCAGAATACTATCTATAGCCCTTGAGGAAGAACTAAATGTCCTTGATTTTATTTGATGGTTTAACTGTTATTATTTTGTCTTGCTTGACTGTTCTCCTTTGTTTCTGCATTTTATCATGTCTCTATTAAATATATTCTTTGGAACTTGGGGAAAGCCTAGGAGGCTAGAGTTTTTCTCCAAATAAGAGGCAGGTGGAGGACATGGGCAGTGTGTATGTAGGGTCTGCCCCATATGGTCCTGCTCAGTTACAACTGCCCTCAGGATAAAGTACATACTTGCAAGAATTAAGATCACTTAATATCCCTTGCATTCCTCTCCAGCCTCATCTCTCTCTACTTTGCCCTCTCACATAAGCCTTTCATCCTCATCTATTTGCACACAGTTACTCAAAGGTAATTTTGTGCATGCCTCTTGGGCTGGGTAAATTGTATTTTTCTTCACGATTCAGCACAGAGCATTTCTAGTTTGGAGTGTCTCCTCTACTTTCAGAAATGTAAAACACTGTACATTTTAAACCCCTTGAAGACAAGAACTGTGTACCATCCTCAGAACATAGCCCAGATGCCAGCATGGAGGAGTTGAGGTACAGCCATTTGCTGAGCGAAGAAATGAACTTCCAATTTTGAAGGGCATGATGACTTTGTATATATTTAATTGACCAATGGACAGAATCACAAGACATGTGAGTAAAGAGTTCCTCTGACCACATCAGGGGCTGCATTTTTTTTTTTGAAAAAAACAAAAACAAAACCCCCCACGTTTCTGGAATCTTATAATGCTCTCCGTTTCTTATGCCTTCAGAGACACATCTAAGCTTGACTATACTTCCTCTCATTCCTTGAGTTTCAGCAACAACAATCATTTCCAGCATTGAAGAAAATTCCAAATAGCTTTAAAGTAGGCATAAATTACCTTTTGCATAATGTTTGCACAATACAAAATGTTCCTATGCCACTGATTTTTTTTTTGTAAAAATAATGGGCTTGCAGATAGGATTGTTATATCTTTTTTTTTTTTTTTTAAAGTCAATCCTGGAGGATTCTACCTGCTCAGGTTTGTTTGTTGTTGTTGTTTTTTTTAATTTATTAATTTAATTTATTTATTTTTGGCTGTATTGGGTCTTCACTGCTATGTGCAGGCTGTCTCTAGTTGTGGCCAGCGGGGGCTACTCTTCGTTGCAGTGCACAGCCTTCTTATTGCAGTGGCTTCTCTTGTTGTGGAGCACAGGCTCTAGGTACACAGGCTTCAGTAGTTGCAGCACACAGGCTCAGTAGCTGTGGCACATGGGCTTAGTTGCTCTGCGGCATGTGAGATCTTCCCAGACCAGGGCTCGAACTCGTGTCCCCTGCATTGGCAGGTGGATTCTTAACCACTGCGCCACAGGAAAGTCCTGCTATATCTTTTTTGACTTGCATATATTTAAATTTTGATTTATTTGTCTTTCCTCCTGGCGAAGCTAACCACAGAGTTGAGGGACTCAAATACCCTATTTGTCAGATGATAATCTAGAGTGATCAAAGAGAGAAAATACTCTTCCCTGTGGTATAATTTTTTGGACATGGTTATAAACAGGATAAAGCAGGACTTTTTTAAAAAGTATATATCAACTTAAGCAGAATCTTAAAAAATAAAACAAAAAGAAAAATGCAAAACTGTGTATAGCATGACCTCCTTTTTGTAAAATTAGAATAATCGAGTTAGCATATTTATAGAAAAAATGTCGAGGAATATGCACCAGGCTGTTAAAGAGGATTTTTCTGGAGGGCAGACATGCAGGAGACCTTCACATTACAGAGTTCTGGTTTTGCTATGCAAAAATGTGCAGAAAATCCTAGGAAAATTTTTTATTTGTAGCTTTATTCTGGGGGCTATTTTGCTTTTCTTATCCTCAGAATGGAAGTACTATCTAAGACACCATTTAAAAATGTGGGTAATCAGCATTGTTGCTGCCAGTATACTGCTTTCCCATGACACTGGGCAAAATGTGTTGTAGCTTAGTCTCTTCCATATGCACTTGTGCTTGATTTTTAAAAAAGGAATAGCATGTCATCCTGAGAACATAGCCCAGCCTAGGATGTATCTTTTGTTTACATATTTAGGGACATGTTATTCTTTTTTTTTTTTCTTTCACATTTTAAAGCTCTTTATTGGAATATAATCACTTTACACTGTTGTGCCGGTTTTTGCTGTACAGCAAAGTGAATCAGCTGTATTTATACATATATCCCCATATCCCCTCCCTCCCACGACTCCCTCCCACTCTCCCTATCCCATCCCTCTAAATCATCGCCCATCATCGAGTTGATCTCCCTGCTTTATGCAGCAGTTTCCTACTAGCTGTCTGTTTCACATTTGGTAGTGTATATGTGTCAATACTATTCTCTCGCTTCGTCCCAGCTTCCCCTTCACCCCCCACTCCGTGTCCTCAAGTCCGTTCTCTACAACTGCATCTTTATTCCTGCCCTGTCACTGGGTTCATCAGTGCCATTTTTTTAGATTCCATATATATGACTTAGCAGACGGTATTTGTTTTTCTCTTTCCGGCTTGCTTCTCTCTGTATGACAGACTCTAGGGGACATGTTATTCTTTAATGATATAATTATATTGTAAAAGTCTGAGACTTTTATAATTCAGTGCATCATAATGTTCCCCACAGCTAAAATTTATCCGTTGCTCTCGGCAGATAATTTTCAAATTGCAAGACTACTTTCACAGCAGGCGGAACTCTGGGGCATGTCTCCAGCGGTAAAGCTGCTGAGGAGCTGTGCTGTCGGAATATGGACTGCACTCTGAGTCAGAAAGTCCCCCAGAGGCTGGAGTTCACATGCAGCCACTGACGGAAGAATCCCTCTGTGACATCCATGATGTGCCAGATTCCTCATCTCAAGGACCCCAACAGCAGTCATGGGAGAGAGCCTTCAGAGAAGTGGATTCTCCAGCCCTAGTCAAGTCTTCAGAGGACTGCAGCCCTGGCCTCTTGGCTACAAATCACCAGTGACCCTGAGCTAGACTTTTAGAAATTATATGAGAGAAGAAATGTTTGTTGTTTTAAGGTGTTACGTTTTGGGGCAATTTATGGTATAGCAATAAGGGACTAATAAAAAAAGAAAATAGTGAATGTATATGTTGGGTGGTGTTGACAGTTGCCAGGGTGGTTGGGGGAGGCTTCCCTGAGAAGGAGCTTTGTAACAAACACCTGAGGTTTTCGGGGCAATAATGATGTGCCAATGGAGGTTCATCGGTTGTAACACACGTGCCCCTTGGGTGTGGGATGTTGACAATGGGGAGCCTAAGTATGGAATCAGAGGGTACATGGAAAATCTCTGTGAGCTAAAAACTGCTCCTAAAGATGGGGAGAGAGAAAAAACCCCTGAAGGAGAGGGAGTGAGTCATGGGCACATCTGGGGAAGACTTCTTTTTACTCTTCCTATTAGCTCTGAAGTCATACAGAACGTACTTCAGTTATTTGAAGGCTCTATTTTCCTTCTTAACTCCAGGTCTTCCTGCGTGTTATTTCTTTCACCCGTAACTCACCCCTTGCCCCCTCCCTGCCATCCCACCCCATCCCGCTCCCACTGTGGACCTCCTCATTAACTCCTCATGCAGCCATCAGGTCTTAGCTTAGCTGCTACATCTTCATAACTGCCTAGTCTGGGGTAAGGACGCCTTCCACGTGTTTCCTTGTGTCCCGCTCCGCCCCCCATAGCACTTGACACACTGTAAGATGATGGCTTTTTGGGGGGGCTGTTGTTCATTAGGTAGCTGGTACTCTCTGTGACGTTAGGGCCAACTCTATCACAGTAATAACCATATATCCAGCAGAGCAATGGAACTTGGTAGGAACTCAATGCTCTTGATCCAGTGCAAGAAGATACTCTTCTCCTGCTTGGACCTAGCTCCATCACCAAATAGCAGTCACATAAATCCTCTGAGTCTCTGTTTCCTCATCCATAAAATACCTCCTTTGGGGGATTAGGCTAAGGATCATAATGGGCTGTGTCAGTCACCTAGCAGAACAAGTTCTGTGGAAGTATTGGCCACATTCTAGGGATGAGGATTTGTTCCTTTACAAGACAGTCATTCCATTCTGTTATTGAACAGTCTATTTAGGAGAAAACTATTGCCTTGAAGCTGGCAAAATTGGGGATTAATACCTTCTCTTGGTAAGCCCCATTTTAATTTTTAGTCACAATTAGATTTTAGGATACAAGAGACAAATATTAGCCAAATTCTTCTTTCCTTCTTCCCTTCCTTCCTTTGTCCCTCCCATCCTTCCTTCCTCCTTTCTTACCTTCTCTCCTTCCTTCTTTCTCTACTTTCATCAGGTTTATTGAGATATAATTTACATGTAGTAAAATCCATCCTTTTTTGAGGTGCAGTTCTATGAATTTCGACAAATGTGTGTGGTCTTACTACCACCACCAGTCAAGAGATTTTAACTTTCTATTAATTCTCTGTTGATGACAACCCAAAGTAGTAGTCAGTTCTTACACTACTTACACGCTCTACTAAAATGGAATTCTCTAATTTCAAATGATTCTGGCTTGTCCTCTCAGTGTTTGGGGCCTGGACATCCAAAGGGGTGCCTGTGTTTTGGGCTGATTCTCTGCTGGCCTAGGAAGCTATTGTTCCAACGTCATGTTGTTACACCGCATTCAGATGCCTTTTATGACTGTGTCTCAGAGCAGAAACTGTGAACAGGCAAGGATAACTCTTTAGCTTCACTTGGAACCCTGAAGGTCAAATTCCTTTCTGTTCTTTAATAGAGGTAGAAAAAAGGAAGATGGCAAGATTTCTAAAAAAAGAGGGATTTTTAACAAGAAATTTGCACACAGACATGTTTCTCACTATAGACAGGCTGTTTAAGATGGCTGTTCTCTTGCTCTCTGTACATGCCCTGCTCGACCAGTGCCTTCTTCACCTACACCCTACTCACAAGACTGAGCTTCCCTTTTAATTATACAGCCTTAGCAGTAAATGCCTACATATCTGCCCCCTGCCCCAATTTGTGATTGTTCTAATCTTTAGATCATAAGGGCTCCACTATGATAGCTTATCAGAAGGGCAGTAAGGGGTCTGCTCCTCTGCTGGTTTCCCTGGTAATTGATGAATCCACCTGACATCAATTGACCCTATAACTGGCAACCTCCCCCTCCCCATAGCGAAGACTGCTGCACACACAGTGGGCTGTCGCTCCAGGACCTTGCTTCAGAGAAGTACGATCCCGCATCCGTTCCACCATCGATATCTCTGTCACTGACTCTGGGGGCTTTTTCTTTGGTCTTGAGGCTGGGCAAGCACGTGGCTTGCAGGCCTGTGGGGTGCAGCCCAACACTCACCTGGACTTGAATTTCTATCATACTTAATGTCAACACTGACTCTTACTTTGATGCTTCTGTTTGTCCCACTGATTCAAATATAAGATGAGCTTTTCCTTACATTTCTTTCCTCCTACATACTTAGGACCAGCACAGGGCCAGGCATGCAGAAATCACTCAATAAATGCTCTCGTGAGAGACTGACATGTGGGGAGAAGTGGCTTTTGATAAATTCATGGAAAGGTCCTTTGCAGACAGATCAGGATTTCAGGACATAACTTCTATCAGAGTGTCAGAACTTTTATTTCAAATTAATTCAATTATTTTAATTCGATACGATGAATGATGCTTTTGCCAGCACCTAGCAATATTGTGTGACAAAGGTAGACATCTAGGAAAGTGGATTATCTCAAAAGATCAAGGTAGAGTTTTGGTTCTACTTGTGGGTGTGAAAAAATGAAAGAAGGAAGCATTTGTGGCTCTTGAGGTAAAGTGATGCTGGCTTCCAGTTCTTTCCCTCAATCCTCTTCAGTGTGTAAGTCATTGTCGAGAACACTGAACCGCCAGGGTGACACAGGGGAATCCCACAGGCAAACCTGATATTACAGCAAGTTCTCAGAAGGGTCTCTGGAAGAGCTTTTCTGGACATCCTGGGGGAGTGAATTCATGGCTACCTAGTAGTGAGCCTGCTATAAAGTCCCCCAACCTGCTGCCAAAGAACACAGTCATACACGTTGGGATCTTATGTGAAAATATAAAAAACCCTCCATTCTTTCTCCATTACAGTGAGTGCAGCCAACCACAATATTTCCAAAGAGGTCACAGAAATGTTAATGTTACAAGAAGGTCAGAGGGTCAGGGTAGGGCCTAGCTCAACACGTGTGTAAGAGGTGCAGAAAGTTGCCCAGAGACATGAATCCAAAATCTTTCTTCTACATGCCTGTCATTTTGTATCAGTTTCCCACTAGTCATTCCTTGGAGCTAAGATATTAAAAGAATCCTGCAAAAATGGCTATCTGCATTTAGAATTTCTTAGCTATTAATGCCTAGGTGTGGATTAGTTAGCTATTGTTGTCTCAGTTACCTGGTGCCACAGTGCATGGTAGCAATACACGTCAGAAAAATTTTTCATAAGGTTTGGGGCAGGAGGTAAGGTCCAGGGCGTGGCATGTTTCTGCTGAGGCTGTGCTTCCACTGGGGAAAAGTTGGAAACCCCAAGCAGCCTGGAGGTTGACATAAGGGTGGAAGAGTGGAGGAGAACAGGTCTAGTAAAGAAGGTGAGTGTGGCTGCCATTGTGGGTTTGTTACCCAGCCAGGTTTGTTTGCTTGAGCACAGGAGATGGGAGAACAAGTCTCAGATTCACCTCCCCAAAGGCGAGGGGCTCAAGGGTATTTCTGGGGTGAGGAATGAAGCTGTAGGGTGGTTTGAGGTGTAGGGAATGTGGGGAGCATGGGGAATGGTGACTGAAAAAAGGCGCAGTGCTCATGGTTCTGGGCAGGCGTAACGATGCTACAGGCGTTCAAATGTGGAGGTGCTTAGCACCATCTGAGGGTAGAGTTTTTCACCCCCTGAGGTCAAAAGGTCACAAGTCGACCCTTGCTCAGGCCCAGCTGGAGAGTCTGTGGTCCTATTCAGTCATAACTAGCTCAGTTCCAACTGGACACAGCGAACTCCAAATTTCTGGAAAACCACTTGGGCAAACATCTTACTGTTTAGGCTACAAGTCTCTTGGAAGATGTGCAAGTCTTAAAGCGAGCTTGATTAGTGAAGGCAGGTAAAATGTATTTAACTAGTATTACCCACAGTTTCAGTTTTTTATCTAGAGTGTCCTCAGGTTGGCTTTGCAACTGTGGAGAGAACAGAAGAACTGTGCACTTGGGTGGACATTGCAGTTGGGTCCCTCTGGGGCACGTGTGTCTGCTTGTGGTGGGAAGAGCTGGATAACTCTCTTGAGAAAAAATAAGGAAGCAGGCAGTTTGCTTCTCCTCTCTCTTTGGTGCCCATGGCACTCCCCTTCTTTTTCCTTGCCATTCTCTCTCAATCTCTGTTCCTAACATAAGAGGAAGATTTTCTATTTAAGAAATTTCTCTATGTTCAGTTGGAGTAATCACATAACATATTAAATGTTATGTAAACTAGTCATATCCTCACTTCTTGTTCTTTTCACTTTATTCCAGACCATCCCTAGGCAAAATACAAAGTGTTGTAGTGTGTGTGTGTGTGTGTGAGAGAGAGAGAGAGACAGAGAGACAGAGACAGACAGTCAGACAGATCATGGTATTTAGTGGAATTACAGGGAGAAGCAAATAAACACTGACCTGTCCATGCTCCCTGCTCTGATGGAGTCAGCCATCTAGTTGGGGAGATAGGTAGAGGGATAACCAGGGTATTTTACTTGAAATTCACAGGTGCCACGAGAGGAGTGAACACGAGTTGCTGTGCGACTCAGTGGAAGAGGAAGTGGTATAGTTTCATGGATTCCAGGAAACGTTCTTTCTTGACCAAGTTTTTCCTTTGCCCGGATCATTCTTACCTGAAATCTTATTATTTGAGATGTATTTAGGTTGACGCTTCACTCTGAGTTGGCATGCTGATGGAAAAAGCCTTTCAGTAGCCCTGAAGTTGTCATGTAGCAGTGTGACTTAACGTTATTTGTCCTTTCTGAGCCTCATATTTCTTACCTGTAGAATTGGAATAACATAATTTGACAGGTTATTATAAAGATCAAATGAGATAAAACCTAGGGGAGCAGATGAAAATTATGGATGATGTTCGTTTTATGATTTATGACATTATGAATATAAAACAGTCTAGGGTAGCGGTTGGAGCTGGAGAGCAGAAGGGAGATGACGGTGAGTGAAATGGTGTGGAAAGGGAGAGATGACAGTCCCAAAGCACACTCATTTTATTCCACAGTGTTGCTTCAAATCCATTCTAACTGAAGATAATTGTTATTGAGAAATGCAAATGGTTGACCCCATTATTCACAAGGAAAACGAAAGACTAGAACATGTGTGACTCAGTCAGTGTCATGCTGTCCACAGATAAACCACCTCTTTTCCTCCCAATAGAAACTGTACTGACATCATCAAATGACATCATCAAACTTCCTTTTTTTTTTTTTTTCTTTCCTCAGTCCTAAGGGACCTGGCAGAGTTCCTGAAAGCCCAACAGGAGCACATTTTCATGGCTGGCTGAGAACGGCCTGAGAATGTCATTATAAGAAAAATATCAGATTCAGAGACCAAGATGATGCCAAGTTAAAGAATTTTAACTCAATTCTTAGGGAATGTGAAAAGAGAGATTCTGGGAGGGACTGAAGGATTGGGAATGGGGAGAAGAGACCAATGGTGAACTGCGATTGGGTGTTTGTATGAAAGAGAGTAAAAAAGGACACGCCAAAGATCTTCCTCAAGCAGGAATGTCTCTGGTCATGTCCTTGATGTTTTTGGATAAAGTCCTGCCTTAAGTTCAAATTCAGCATAAACCACTCTGCCACATGCTTCTCTCTGCTGGGAATGTGTGGAGATGAGGGAAATTGATATTGAGGCTGAAAAATCAGTTGCCTCCAGATTGTCTGAGTGTCTGATGAGGCGTGGAAGGGTTTTGGTCTTACTCCATGCATCCTTTTACTCTCAGGCTCTGTGGAGAAGCTGTCAAAGCAACTGGAATCTTGTGTGTGTGTGTGTGTGTGTGTGTGTGTGTGTGTGTGTGTGTTTTAAGCTCTTTATTGGAGTGTAATTGCTTTACACTGTTGTGCCAGTTTCTGCTGTACAACCAAGTGAATCAGCTGTATTTATACATATATCCCCATATCCCCTCCCTCCTGCAACTCCTTCCCAGCCTCCCTATTCCACCCCTCAGGGAGAGCAACTGGAATCTTTGTCGAACAACTGGGATCTTTTTCAACCAACTGATGATTTTGTTTTCACTAGCAGTTCTCTGGCTTAGGTGCGTAGGGCATCTCTATGAGGGCAAATCCAGGAGCCACCAAGTCCCTTTTACCCCTCTCTCCAAACATATGATCTCCGTGCCCCCAGCATTCTCATCCTCATCCTGTCCCCCTCTGCACCCCATCCCACAGGGGAAGCCGTATTTGATCTTGGCTCCAGTTTGTCCCCCCCCCCCCCCCGTCATTTTCGCTGGAGGAGAGGAAGAGGAGCCATCCCTGAGGACAGGATGGGATCCTTTGTGCTCATGAATCAATTAAGAGGCGAACGTTGGTTAGAATCCTTTGGGCTGCTGCAGGTAGAAATAGTGGTAGCAGTTTGGTGATGTTCCTGAAGCCTTCAGATTTGGCCTACATTTCTCTCAAAGTCAGCCGTCCCTGTTCCATTTATCTTTTTCTCCTAAGTGGCTGCACCTTCTTGGGGACCCCATCTGGCATCTCTGCACTCCAGGCGCGCCAGCTGTCTGCCGGATCATTGCGGCCGATCACCGGCACTGTACGGGACGATGCTTCAGGTGTCACTAGTTCCTAAAACATCTCAAGTAGCTGACCTTTCTTTTTTTTTTTTTTCTGAATTGCCTCAGTTACAGTGTTCAAAAAGTATTTTGTGTCACAAACTCAAACTAGTGTTAAGTGTAAACCTTACCCGCTGATGGCTCAAGCGTGTTTAGAGTCTGACCATTGTCTCCATAGTTTCTTACCGCACCGGTAGTGTTACACTACTCCTGCTGCTGCTGTCACAGCCCCCAGCTCAAGTCCTTGATGTCAGTTTCTGCCTCTCCAATTCATGCTTCCCATGACTCCCAGGCTGTCTTTCTAGGTTATTGCTTTATGCTAGTCCCTTCTATGCTCAACTGTCCTTAATGGCTCTCTATTGCCCGTTGTCTCAAGTCTAGACTGTTCTGGCTGGTATTCAAAGCTGCTTGTAAGCTGCTCTTACCCTACCTACCCACCCCACCCCGCCTTCTTTGTCATCACTTCTCAGCATCATTTCGTTCTAATCTTACTAGCCATTTCTCTTCCACCAGTTCCATCTCCCAGGTTTCTTTTTCCCTGCCATTTCCTCTTCTTGGGAAACACTTCTTCCATGCTTTAAACTGATCCAAATACTAATAATATTAACAATTTTACTCAAATTCAACATCTTGAAGTCCTGAATGAGTTTCCTCTATCAATTTCAATTAGGCATCTCTACTGTAATGGTTATAATTTCATTGTAATATGTGTTATTCATTTAATGTTATTTTGTATTTTAGGATAATACTACACAGAACCACTCTTGTTCTCTTTGAGTGATCACCATCTCCATTTTACTCTGAGTGCTCCAGAGGCAAGAAATACATCTCATTCATTTGTGCTTCCGTACTGTCCAGCCCAGTGCCTGGGACATAGCAGTTGAATTAGAAATGTTATTGAGGACTTCCCTGGTGGCACAGTGGTTAAGAATCTGCCTGCCAACGCGGGGGACACAGGTTTGACCCCTGGTCTGGGAAGATCCCACATGCCACGGAGCAACTAAGCCCGTGCACCACAATTACTGAGCCTGCGCTCTAGAGCCCGTGCTCCACAACAAGAGAAGCCACCGCAAGGAGAAGCCCGTGCACCACAGTGAAGAGTAGCCCCTGCTCTCATCAGCTACAGAAAATCCTTGCGCAGCAACGAAGACCCAACGCAGCCAATAAATAAATAAATCAATAAATTGAAAAAATGTTATTGAATCGTTTGTATTAATAAACTTCTGATGCCCGGGTGGTATCTTAGTCATTTTGCATCCCCCAAAACCCAAGACAGCACTAGGCACATGCCAGATATTCAGCAGTCATTATTACATTGAGTTCTCAGGATAAAGAAGTAGGAATTCTTGTGCTTGAAGAGAGTAGGCTTGAAAAGAGACTAAATCTGGGTTGTGTAGGATCAGCTCTAAAAATCAAGTGTGGGCCTTGTCCGTGACCTAAGAAGAGAATCCTGAACAGATAGTGAAGGTCAACACTGATTGCTTCTTGAGAAGTACAGAACTGAGCAGAAGCCGCCCTGGAAATTATTGCCCAAATTAGAGAAAAATGTGGACAGGGTCACCACTGGAAAAGTGTAACTGATTCTGAGGAATGTTAAGAAAACTTTTATTAAACCATAACACACACATAGAAAATGATGTTCTAAGGACTGTGCCAGATAGAGTCTGAGCTCTTATGGAGCTGATGTTACAATGAAGAAATGAATGAGGAAGTGAATAGATAAAGCAAATTACCCTTTTCCTCTCATTCAGCACTCTGGTAGCTCTTTGTCTCTGCTCCATCTTCTGGTAAACCTCACTCAGATATTTCCTCTCAGACCCATTCAACTGGACTTCTGATAGATGATCCTGCTTGTGTATGACTTCATTATTTATTGTTAACTCCTCCCTTTTCTAGTCTTTTAAGCATTACGATACTATTTCCACCTGGTTCTTATATTTAATTCCCGCCTTACTCATCTAAAGGCCTGCAGGTCAAATTTCTCTAAAGGTAGGTTAATTAAGTGCCGTGAGTTCAAACTCAATTCCAGTTTTCTAATCCGTATTTAGGGCCTTCAATGTTTCCTTTCAAAGGTAAGCCCACTTCAGATTACTCCTGAGGCTACTACACCACAATTACTATGTTAACTATTACTATATTTTTAAAAAGCATTAAACATGGGTTCAAGAACCCTTACTTGGTAAATTATTCCAATAAAAACAAAACAGACATGTGTTAAACAGAATGAAATAAATTAGCTTAGTTTTTCTGGTCGTAAGAATTCGGAGGTAATAACAAAGTGGCACTTAACATACTGCATTTCAGACTTGCCCCTGCTTTAGCGTGACATCTTGTCCAACTAACCTAAATGGGTGATGCCTCACCCTATTTATAGCACACACAGCTTTTGAATTAGGACAAAGAAAAGGGAAAGGGGAATTTTCTCAGGATTGACGTTTGTGATAGTTTAAAACCAAATCACCTCAGAATTGGAACTGTGTTTGATCGGTTGTATTTTAACATGTTCAACAGGGTCATGAGAAGGTAGGAAATGTCTAGTTTACTTGGCCCCAAGTTTTCCCATCAGAGACTGAGACGGTCCTGTAAAACTGCATCAAGATACACAGTTTTTAATGTGAATTTTTAAAGTCAAATTTTAAATTACTATTTATCCTATGCAAATGATTGTGATAAACATTAATAATCCTAAAATTGATTAGAGTGGGGATAAAAGTTTCACTGCTAATGGGTAATTAGCTATGACTTAGAACATCTGGTGGTAAGAGCAAGTTTGAATTATGATTTTTAATAGTTACTTACTAGTTAAAATAATCAATGAAAAGAGAGACTGGGATGGACCTATGGATTAAAAAAAATGTAGAGGGCAGACATTAGGAAGCCAATGTCAGATTCTGTGTTTATGCCCTAGAGTAGTGAGAAATTTCAGAAACGTTGCTTTCTCCTATCATTCAAGTCCATTTCAGTGCTTGGTATTACTAGAGAGGAAACTGTGCTCATTTATATTATGACACATCCTCATGGGTATAGTCTTCCCTTTAAGATGAGGTCAAGTACAGATTCACAAGACTTAGTTCTCAGGAAGGAGAGAAAAGTGGCTATGGTTGACAAGTGTCTTTGTGGTTAGGGTGTTAAGAGGGAGGGTGGACATGGTAGGAAGTTGTCCTGGGTACTGACAGGGTTATCTCCGAGCAGAACTGAAAAGTAAAGAAAGTTCATATTTGGAAACCCCCGTCTCTAGCTTTGTTCTTTGCTGGGTACCTCTATCTCTCCTCTCCACTGAAGCTGAAAAAAGTACATGCTCTTTATGTTCTCAGGAGGTGAGTAGGCCACATAGCCTTTTTCTCCAAGCCAACTTGGTACTCATTCACACCTAGGTGAAAGTGATTAATAAAAGCTTAATATGTTACTTCTACTATAATGAAGCTAGGAATTTAAAAAATACACCGGATCTCAGGGAGACAATTTTGAAACACTATCAAAGGGTATAAAAGAAGATCTTCCATAAAAGAGAGATGGTAAATGCTCTGCGACGGAATGAATTCATCTTATAAAGATGCTAATTCTTCCCAAATTAATTTTTAAATTAAATGATATCCTAAAATTTCTGCTGCATTTTTCCAGAAACTTGACCAATCTATTATAAAATTTATGTAAAATATATACAAAAAGTTCATGAATAGCTAAGCCAGCTTTAGAGAAGTAGAGAAAAGAGGGTAGCCTTTCCTGTCTAGATATAAAGACATTCCTCAGTAATAAAAAATATGAAAGTGGCTCAAGAACAAAAGGGAAAAATAAATAAACCAGTGGAACAAAACAGAGAGCTCAAAGATAGCTATTTATAAATGGGAAATTCACATATGATAAAGGACTCACTGTTTAGTAAATTGTGTTGGGAAAACTGGCTTACTATGCAGAAAAAATAAAACTCCCTACTTTCCATCATCTACACAAAGGCATTGAAAACCTGATCGTGAAAGGCAAAATTATAATGTAAATAAAAGAAGACTATCTTTGTGACCTAGGGATGGAGAGAGATTTTTACACAAAGCTTTGAAAAACACAAACCATACAATGAAAAATAATGTGTTTTTGTTTTTGTTTTTTATAAATTTATTTATTTATTTATTTATTGGCTGTATTGGGTCTTCATTGCTGCACACGGGCTTTCTCTAGTTGCGGTAAGCGGGGGCTACTCTTCGTTGTGGTGCATGGGCTCCTCATTGCAGACGCTTCTCTTGTTGCAGAGCCTGAGCTCTAGGCACGTGGACTTCAGTAGCTGTGGCATATGGGCTCAGTAGTTGTGGCACACAGGCTTAGTTGCTCCACGGCATGTGAGATCTTCCTGGAGCAGGGATTGAACCTGTCTCCCCTGCATTGGCAGGTGGATTCTTAAACACTGCGCCAACTAGGAAGCCCAAATAATGTTTTAAATGACATCCGAATTACATTTTCTGTTCAACAAAGGACAAGTAGACGAAGTTAACAGACAGGACACAAATTGGGAGAAGAGTTTGTTATGCCTACAACCAAAAAGAGAATAATATATAAAATAGACAACAACAATAAATGACCAAAGCCCATGAGAAAAATGGGCAATTAATGTAAACAATCAGTTCATGAACGGAGACCCAAGTGGCTATAAATGTATGAAAACTGCGAATTAAAACAATGAGATACCATTTTAAATCTCCAAAAGCTGGTAACATTAAAGCTGGATGATGCAGAGTATGGGTGGGGATATAAGAAAACAGAAAACTTTCTTCACTGATGGGAGTGAATAAATCAATGCTGCCTGTCTGGAGAGCAATCTGACGTACCTAGTAAGTGAATTTATCTCTATGACCCAGGGGACCTACTCCTGGGTAACTATTTCAAAGATATTCTCCAAAATTTCCATTAAAATGACTTGGATGAGGTTGCTTCGTGCTGTGATGTCTGCAGAGTGGGCAACTGGAAGTGATTTATGAGCCCATCAAAGGGGGAACAGGTAAGTAAAACGTGGAGATACAGTATGGCATGGCATGTTACAAATAGGAGCTACACACAGCAATGCAGATAGATTGCAACACTACCATGCTGAGTGAAAGATTAAGACACAGAACCATTCCTATAAAATAAAAATACCCCCTTCCCCCAAACAACATTTGCTACTTGCTGTTTTACAAGGATGCATATATATTTAGAAATGTATGTCAAATGCATTAGCGTAGTTGTCTGTGGCAGGCTTAGGGGTGGTGGTGGCTGATTGGTGCAGAGGGAAGGAGAATAAGGAGGGTGGGATCACACACACACACACACACACACACAAACACACAGAAGGAAGCTTGTATGGAACATTGGTCATGGGTGCTGTACTGAGGAGTATGATGAATGCAATACTTCTTACCTGAGATCCCTAAAGCCTTCCTTCTACAGACATGCACACTTTAAAGGAATGCATCATAGATTTCCAGGCCTCAGCCAATGAATAGAGAAGGAGTGTAATCAGGCAGTCAGTGAATATTCATTGCCTGCTGTGTGCCGGGCACTGTTCTAGGTGCTGGGCTGGTGTAATGAAGGAGACAGAATAGCCTGCTTTTGGCAGGGGACTCTGGATAGCCCTTCCTGGCATTAGACCAGGTAGACTGTTGCAAACAGCTAAGATCGACCATGGGCACAGTCTCTCTGGGGCCGGGGAGCATGATGCTGGGGCTGCCCCTCTATCCAGGGTGGCTTCTGGGAGAGAGTTGAGAACTCACAAAGAAACAACTGCAGAGAAAGCCCATTAATGATCTGAAGTTATTTAGCACACATATGTCTTTAGTTATTTTCACAGAAGCAGTTTTATGCTGTATCTACAATCTCTCCTAATAGCAATTATTTTTGTGACTCCTTGCATGACCATTTAGAAATCCACATATAGCTGTAGGACAGATTTTCCGCTTAGTGGGCTTGGTCAAGTTCACTAAAATCTCAGATCTTGGCTGTATTAACACTATCATATTCATGGCTGTCCATTAGGGCCGTATAATGAATAACAGATCTATCACTGCTACTAAAGACTGGTTTGCAATTTTCTGGCATTCTATTTTTGCTTCACAGCTATTTATTCCTTATGTAGGAGGCTGGCAGGTAGTCCTGAATCAAACCCCAACGTTAGAAGTACTATAAAGGCAGTCCCTAAATTACCTCCATGCATGTTCCCAAAGAAACTTAATAAATTATTTAACTTTATTTATTCATTCAATCTGCTCTTACCAAGTCCTTCCTATGTGTGTAGCACTGTTCTAAGTGTTGGAGATACAAGGATGAAAGAGAGAGAGAGAGACTCTTCCCTCAAAAGCATATAATTCAATGATATAAGAACTTATTTTCCCTGGGAACAAAATTATGTATGTTCATAAGGTTCCCAGGCAAACGAACAAAAGCCTGTTTAATCCACTATATACCTTAACTCTATATATAGAGCTTAACTATGTATGGAGTTAGGAGCTTAACTCTTAACCTTAATGCTAATATAATTACATAGAGATCTGGAAAAAATGGTCATATCTTATTAACAGGAAATTGGAAAAGAAGTGTTTCCTCACCGTGGGCTCATGAACAACCCCAAGAAAACATGTGCAATGGGTCTAGTTTTTATTCACTCTCCCTAGCTGTCCCTTTTTTCTAAGACCCCCTTCCCAAACATGCAGTATCCTCACGCTGTCCTAACCCTTCACTGTGGCCCCTTGCCTAGGTCTGTGCCACCTCACAAAATGCTCAAGTTTCTACAGTTCACATCCTTTCTTTGATGCTCCTGGTCTGAACGCGTTGTGAAGAGAAAAATCTGATCAAATGAATGTGCACAAATTCACACTCCTTCCCCTTGGGAAGGTTTCAGTCTAGTTTTTAGGTATTATTTAGAATTCGATGTATTTTTAATAATTTGTTTCACATGTAACCACTAAATTGCCAGATTCGCTTCTTTAGACCTCCATATATATAATAAAAAATGTGATAAGGTCTTTGGAAATATTTTTTGAGACAACTTGTGTGTTGTTTAGAATGAGTACAGGTCAAATTTCAAGATGAACTACTCTACTGTATTCTTAAAATACTTTCATGTTAAGAAAAATAGTGATCAGGGCTTCCCTGGTGGCATAGTGGTTGAGAATCTGCCTGCCAATGCAGGGAACATGGGTTCAAGCCCTGGTTTGGGAAGATCCCACGTGCCGCTGAGCAATTAGCCCGTGTGCCACAGCTACTGAGCCCACACCACAACTACTGAAGCCCTTGCGTCTAGAGCCTGTGATCTCCTACAAGAGAAGCCACCACAATAAGAAGCCAGCACACTGCAATGAAGAGTAGTCCCCGCTTTCTGCAATTACAGAAAGCCCAGGCGCAGCAGTGAAGACCCAACACACCCAATAAATAAAATAACAAACAAACAAATAAAATTATTTAAAAAATTAAAATAGTGATCAGATTAATACTTTCAGACAAATTGATGCCGATTATAATTTAATGAAAAAATTTAAGGTATATTTGCATCTAGTACAATTGTTATGGTCACTTAAAAAAAGTCACAGAGGGAGAGAAAAAGATGGCAGCGAAGTAGAGAGACGTGGAGTGCATCCCTCTCCACAGATGCATTGGGAATGCATGGAAGGACGCAGTCATTCCCACAGAGAACCAGCTGAACACCAGCAGACGGCCTCGGACACCAGAAAGGGCTGCGGGGAGCCCGACATAGCCGGTAGGGAGGCATCTACGAGGGCTCAAAGAGGGTGAAGCGGCGGAGCTGTGGCAGACGGGAGGGAGTGAGAAACATACGGAGGGTCCGCAGCGCAGCTCAGAGTTCCCGGACCGAGACATCGATCCGCGGCTGAACGGAGGGTCCGGGAGCAGGAGCGTGGGAACCGGAGAGCTGGTTCAGGGTGAGAAACATTGTTGCCGGTAGGGTGACCGACCGAGAGCACAGGAGGGAGGAGGTCCGCGGAGAGGAGTGCCGGTCCCTGAGAGCTGCCCGGCCATGATGGCGGCTGGAGGCTGCAGGCTCCCGGGCGGGGTGGGGGGAGGAGCCACGCGCATAGCCTCTCCCTCTCTTTCGGTGTCTCTGCAACAGGCAGTGGAGAGACACCCTGCGGGCCACCTAAGGCGCTCAGGGATAACAAGCACCCTCAGGCACTCGGGCGGGGCTAGATTAAAATTCCTTACAACGCCAGCAGCAGGGAGGCTGCCGAGAGGAAAAAAAAAAAAACCAGCATCAAAAAGAAAAAAACCCCGAGAGAGGCCCAACTCTAAGACTTTCTGTGTACGCCTGAGCCACCAGCGCCCTCTGCAACAGGCACCTCCAAGCCTGACTGAAACAACAGTGCGCCACTGCTCACTCACTCCCGGGAGAAGGAGCCACTATTGTACCCTCTCCCTCCTCACACACCGAGGCTTACAGACGAACAATAAAGGAACCTCTGCTGGTCACAGAATAACGCAAAAAAAAAAACCCAAGGCAAGGAGAAGGACACTTACAGCTGAGACGCTAAGGAAACAGAAATAGTAGTATCAATACCTATTGAACTGGTCCATTCTGGGATCAGTTCTGGATTTTTTTTTTCTTTCTCTCTCTCTCTCTTTTTTTTTTTTTTTAATTTATTAAATACGATCTTAGCCCTAAGGGATCTACAAGTTTTACAACATAATTTTTTAAGGATATTTTTTATTCTTTTTTTTTTTTTTTTTTTTTTTGCTTTTTTATATACTTCTATATCTAGCTAAGTTTTTGGTAGTACGGACAAAATATCTTTCATACTTTCCTTTCATCCCTCTCTTTTATACACTTCTATTCCTTTCTTTTTCTTTGCATATTTCCAACCACATTACGCTCTTCTGTTCCCCTTTCTTCCAGCCATTTTAAGTGTATTTTATCTTAACATACTTATAAGCAACACTATCGGTCTGCTCAGACTCCTTGCTCTATTCTCCAGATGATGCACTGCCTTGGTATTAATATTAGGCTTTTGTCTTTATCTTAGTTCTTAGTACAGTTGTCTAATTACATTCTGAGAATCTCCATTCTCTCTGGTGGTACTCCAGCTCATTTCTATATTTGATCCTAGCTTACAAAATCTCCCTGGATTGATGTTTGTATGTGTAGGGTGTTATTTGTTGTTTGTTTGCTTTTGCTTTTGTCTCTGATTTGTTCTGTTTCAGTTGTCAATTTCTGCTGGGTTTCTCTTTGAATATCTGATAGCACACTGGGGTTCTGTCAGGTCTTTCTAGAGCCTTATGTCCTAACGGATTCAATAATTGTGTGTCTTATACATGTATGTGTTTCCTAGACTGAATATTCGTTTAATCCAATACTTGGACATTAGTCTGAGGCTTGGACAGTCTTCTATAAACACCTCTATCACCAGGACAAGCAACCCCAAAAGCTTGGACAACCATGAGGAAACAAAGAAACACCATGCAGGCAAAGGAGCAGGAAAAAAACCCACAAGACCAAATAAATGAGGAGGAAATAGGAAAAATGCCTGAAAAAGAATTTAGAGTAATGATAGTAAAAATGATACAAAATCTTGATAACAAAATAGAGAAAGTAAAAGAAACAGTTCATAAGAACTCAGAAAAACAAACAGCAATGGATAACAAAATAACTGAAATTAAAAATACTCTAGATGCTATAACCAGCAGAATGACTGAGGCAGAAGAACGAATAAGTGAGTTGGAAGATAGAATGGGAGAAATAAACGCCACAGAGCAGGAAAAAGAAAAAAAAATAAAAAGACTAGAAGACAGCCTCAGAGACCTCAGTGATAACCTTAAACGTACCAACATTCGAATTATAGGCATCCCAGAAGAAGAAGAAAACAAGAAAGGGTCTGAGAAAATATTTGAAGAGGTTATAGAGGAAAACTTCCCCAACATGGGAAAGGAAATAATGAACCAAGTCCAAGAAGCACAGAGAGTCCCATACAGAATAAACCCAAGGAGAAATACACCAAGACACATATTAATCAAACTAATGACAATTAAACACAAAGAAAAAATATTAAAAGCAGCAAGAGAAAAGCAACAAACAACATATAAGGGAAAACCCATCAGGATAACAGCTCACCTTTCTACAGAAACTCTGCAGGCCAGAAGGGAATGGCAGGATATACTGAAAGTCCTGAAAGAGAGAAACCTACAGCCAAGAATACTCTACCCAGCAAGAATCTCATTCAGATTTGAGGGAGAAATCAAAAGCTTTACAGACAAGCCAAAGTTAAGAGAATTCAGCAGCACCAAACCAGCCTTACAACAAGTGCTAAAGGAACTTCTCTAAGTAGGAAACACAAGAAAAGGAAAACACCTACAAATACAAACCCAAAACAATTAAGAAAATGGTCATTGGAACACACATGTCAATAATCACCTTAAATGTAAATGGATTAAATGCTCCAACCAAAAGACACAGACTGGCTGAATGGATACAAAAACAAGACCCTTCTATATGCTGCCTACAAGAAACCCACTTCAGACCAAGGGATACATATAGACTGAAAGTGAAGGGATGGAAAAAGATATTCCATGCAAATGGAAGTCAAAAGAAAGCTGGAGTAGCAATACTCATATCAGACAAATTAGACTTGAAAGTAAAGACTATTAAAAGAGACAAGGAAGGGCACTACATAATGATCAAGGGATCCATTCAAGAAGAACATATCACAATGGTAAATATCTATGCCCCCAATATAGGAGCACCTCAATACATAAGGCAAATGCTAACAGCTATAAAAGGGGACATCGACAGTAACACAATAATAGTGGGAGACTTGAACACCCCACTTACATCAATGGACAGATCATCCAAACAGAAAATAAATAAAGACACACAAGCTTTAAATGACACATTAGACCATCTCGACTTAATTGATATTTATAGGACATTTCATCCAAAAACGACAGACTACACTTTCTTCTCAAGTGCACATGGAACATTTTCCAGGATAGATCACATCTTGGGTCACAAATCAAACCTCAGCAAATTCAAGAAAATTGAAATCATATCAAGCATCTTCTCAGACCACAACGCCATGAGACTAGATATCAATTACAGGAAAAAAACTGCAAAAAATACAAACACATGGAGGCTAAACAATTCACTCTTAAACAACCAAGGAATCACTACAGAAATCAAAGAGGAAATCAAAAAATATCTAGAAACAAATGACAACGAAAACACAACAACCCAAAACCTATGGGATGCAGCAAAAGCAGTTCTAAGAGGGACGTTTATAGCAATACAGTCCTACCTTAAGAAACAAGAAAATGATCGAATAAACAACCTAACCTTACACCTCAAACAACTAGAGAAAGAAGAACAAAGAAACCCCAAAGTGAGCAGAAGGAAAGAAATCACAAAGATCAGAGCAGAAATAAATGAAAAAGAAAGGAAAGAAACCATAAGAAAAATAAATGAAACTAAAAGCTGGTTCTTTGAGAAGATTAACAAAATTGATAAACCATTAGCCAGACTCATCAAGAAAAAAAGGGAGAAGATGCAAATCAACAGAATTAGAAATGAAAAAGGAGAAGTCACGACGGACACCTCAGAAATACAAAACATCATGAGAGACTACTACAAGCAACTATATGCCAATCAATTGGATAACCTGGAAGAAATGGATACATTCTTAGAAAAATACAATCTTCCAAGACTGAACCAGGAAGAAATAGAAACCATGAACAGACCAATCACAAGTACAGAAATTGAGGCAGTGATTAAAAATCTCCCAACACACAAAAGCCCAGGACCAGATGGATTCACAGGCGAATTCTATCAAACATTTCGAGAAGAGTTAACACCTATCCTTCTCAAACTCTTCCAAAATATTGCAGAAGGCGGAGCACTCCCAAACTCATTCTACGAGGCTACCATCACCCTGATACCAAAACCAGGCAAAGATGTCACAAAAAAGGAAAACTACAGACCAATATCACTGATGAATATAGATGCAAAAATCCTCAACAAAATACTAGCTAACAGACTGCAACAGCACATTAAAAAAATCATACACCACGATCAAGTGGGGTTTATCCCTGGGATGCAAGGATTCTTCAATATACGCAAATCAATCAATGTGATACATCATATCAACAAATTGAAGGATAAAAACCATATGATCATTTCAATAGATGCAGAAAAAGCTTTTGACAAAGTTCAACATCCATTTATGATAAAAGCTCTCCAGAAAATGGGCATAGAAGGAAATTACCTCAACATAATAAAAGGCAAATATATGACAAACCAAAAGCCAACATTGTTCTCAATGGAGAAAAACTGGAAGAATTCCCTCTAAGAACAGGAACAAGACAAGGGTGTCCACTCTCACCACTGTTATTCAACATAGTTTTGGAAGTGTTAGCCACAGCAATCAGAGAAGAAAAAGAAATTAAAGGAATCCAAATTGGAAAAGAAGAAGTCAAATTGTCACTCTTTGCAGATGACATGATATTATATATAGAAAACCCTAAAGACTCTACCAGAAAACTGCTAGCACTAATTGATGAGTTTAGTAAAGTAGCAGGATACAAAATTAATGCACAGAAATCTCTTGCATTCCTATACACTAACAACGGAAGAGCAGAAAGAGAAATTAAGGAAACTCTCCCATTCACCATTGCAACCAAAAGAATAAAATACCTAGGAATAAACCTGCCTAAGGAGGCAAAAGATCTGTATGCAGAAAACTTTAAGACATTGATGAAAGAAATCAAAGATGACACAAACAGATGGAGGGACATACCATGTTCCTGGATTGGAAGAATCAACATCGTGAAAATGACTGTACAACCCAAAGCAATTTACAGATTCAATGCAATCCCGATCAAATTACCAAGGGCATTTTTCACAGAACTAGAGCAAGAAATCTTACGATTTGTATGGAAACGCAAAAGACCCCGAATAGCCAAAGCAATCTTGAGAAGGAAAAATGGAGTTGGTGGAATCAGGCTTCCTGACTTCAAACTATACTACAAGGCCATAGTGATCAAGACAGTATGGTACTGGGAGAAAAATAGAAAGGAAGATCAATGGAATAGAATAGAGAACTCAGAAGTAAGCCCAAACACATATGGGCACCTTATCTTTGACAAAGGAGGCACGAGTATACAATGGAAAAAAGACAGCCTCTTCAATAAGTGGTGCTGGGAAAATTGGACAGCAACATGGAAAAGAATGAAATTAGAACACTTCCTAACACCATACACAAAAATAAACTCCAAATGGATTAAAGACCTACATGTAAGGCCAGACACGATAAAACTCCTAGAGGAAAACATAGGCAGAACACTCTTTGACATACATCAAAGCAACATCCTTTTTGACTCACCTCCTAGAATCATGGAAATAAAATCAAGAATAAACGAATGGGACCTCATGAAACTTAAAAGCTTTTGCACAGCAAAAGAAACTATAAACAAGACTAAAAGGCAACCCTCAGAATGGGAAAAAATAATTGCCTATGAAACAACGGACAAAGGATTAACCTCCAAAATATACAAGCAGCTCATGCAGCTTCATACCAAAAAAGCAAATAACCCAATCCACAAATGGGCAGAAGACCTAAATAGACATTTCTCCAAAGAAGACATACAGATGGCCAACAAACACATGAAAAGATGCTCAACATCACTCATCATCAGAGAAATGCAAGTCAAAGCCACAATGAGGTATCACCTCACACCAATCAGAATGGCCATCATCACAAAGTCTGGAAACAACAAATGTTGGAGAGGGTGTGGAGAAAAGGGAACCCTCCTGCACTGTTGGTGGGACTGTAAGTTGGTACAGCCACTATGGAAAACAATTTGGAGGTTCCTTAAAAAACTACAAATAGAACTACCATATGATCCAGTCATCCCACTCCTGGGCATATACCCAAAGAAAACCATAATCCCAAAAGAAACTTGTACCATAATGTTTATTGCAGCACTCTTTACAATAGCCAGGACATGGAAGCAACCTAAATGCCCATCAACAAATGAATGGATACAGAAGATGTGGCATATATATACAATGGAATATTACTCAGCTATAAAAAGGGATGAGATGGAGCTATATGTAATGAGGTGGATAGGACTACAATCTGTCATACATAGTGAAGTAAGTCAGAAAGAGAAGGACAAATATTGTATGCTAACTCACATATACGGAATCTAAAAATGGTACTGATGAACTCAGTGACAAGAACAAGGAAGCAGATACAGAGAATGGACTGGAGAACTCGAGGTATGGGAGGGGGCGGGGGGTGAAGGGGAAACTGAGACGAAGCGAGAGAGTAGCACAGACATATATATACTACCAACTGTAAAATAGTCAGTGGGAAGTTGTTGTATAACAAAGGGAGTTCGACTCAAGGATGGAAGATGCCTTAGAGGACTGGGGCAGGGAGGGTGGGGGGGACTTGAAGGGGGGCGCCAAGGAAGGGAGGGAATATGGGGATATGTGTATAAAAACAGTTGATTGAACCTGGTGTACCCCCAAAAAATAAAAATAAAATTAAAAAAAAAAAAAAAGTCACAGAATGGGAGGAAAACAGTGGTTAGACTAGTCAATACTGTTATTTTTAAACTGTAAGTCCTCTTCAGAATTCAGCATATTTTAAAAAATGAGATAAAATTATTTTTTTAAAAAAGGAGTTATCCCCAAGCTGTCATTACTGTTTATTTTAAAGGATGGTAAGTTCTTTATTTTTGATCACCTTTAACAAGATAAGAATCTATGAAGCTGGTAGGAAAATGAGTTCATGACCAAAATGCTTACTCACTTACTATAGGAGACCAAAAAATATTATACGAAACCTGGAATCTATAAAGAGAAAGCAATTGTTTTCTTTGAAAAGTATGTAGGGTTTAGAAAATTTCTGGGATTTGTCTGTAAAACACCCTCCGGGCCCTTACAGTGACGTTTTAGGGAAACACTGGCGTATCAAGGTGGGAAGGCTAGGAGGTGGTGCTTTGTGGGCTCCTATGGTGGTTAGGTGGTTCTCAGAAGACAGCACTGGAAATGAGATAATTGCTGATGATATATTTTTCACACACACAATTTGGTGTTCTGGGGGCTATAAAAGCAGCAGCTTCTACCTTCTCATCACAAGCAGAATCATCGAAACAGGTAAGTCCTCCAACAAGCTTGATATGATTGGTTTGGGTGTGATACTTCTTGATACTTAATTTTTTTCCTTTATATTATTTTTGCTTCTTGTTTTCTTGATACCAGGTTCTCCTTCCCTCGTCACCAATTGCTCGAGTTTGTGTTGTCTACAATGGCTGCCCGGCAGAAATCTGTGAGCTCTTCCCTCACGGGGACTCTGGTTGCCAGCTGCCTGCTTCTCACGGCCCTGTGGGCTCAGGGAGGAACGGCTGTGCCCATCACATCACACTGCAGGCTCGACAAGTCCAACTTCCATCAGCCCTACATCAACAACCGCACCTTCACATTGGCTCATGAGGTACTCATCTGTCTTTCTTTCTTTTGCATCTTATCTACCTAGAACCTGATTAGTTCTTAAAATTTGTTCAGAGCACAGCTAATATCTTTAAGAAATCAACATTCATCTCTACTGGTAGACCAGCCATCATTTTCTATGTCTCTTCTGAGACTTTTTGGAGACCTTCCATTTTGGTCTTTAGGATGCATACATTGAATTTTATCCCAAAAGGAGCCATTCAGTAGCCCATCTGACTATTTCTTTTTCCCTTTACTCCTCTGAGCGTTATTTTATTTTATTTTGTTTTGTTTTATTTTATTTTGTTTTTTGAAAAGAAAGAAATTGACATTTACTGAGCACTTACTATGTTATGAGCTCTATGCTAGTAGCTTTAAATCCTTTTATTTTAAAATTTTTTACTAAGGTATAGGTGATTTACAATATTATTTAAATTTCAGGTATACAACATAGTGATCCAAAAATTTTTTAAGATTATACTCCATTTACAGTTATTATAAAATATTGGCTCTATTACCTATGCTGTACCTTATACCCTCTCCTCTTATTTATTTATTTAATTTATTTATTGAAGTCTAGTTGATTTACAAAATCATGGTAGTTTCAGGTGTACACACAGCGATTCAGATATATATATTCTTTTTCAGATTCTTCTCTCTTATAGGTTATTACAAAATATTGAGTATAATTCCCCATGCTATGTAATGGGTCTTTGTTGGTTATCTGTTTTATACATAGCAGAGTGTATATGTTAATCCCAAACTCCTAATTTATCCCTCCTCCCAACTCCTGAGCCTTATTTTAAATACATGCACATGTCTGAATCCTTTCTTTAGTCTTCATGGTGCTGCTCTGGGGAGAGGGAATAGAGTACAGCTCTACTTACAGACATTTCTTCTAGCTCCTCAACGTCCAGACACTTAGTCTCTTTTCTCTCTTCCAGGCTAGTTTGGCAGATAACAACACAGAAGTTCGTCTCATTGGGAAGAAACTGTTCCAGGGAGTCAATGTAAGCCATAGGCATGATGCCACTCGTGGTTACTTGCAGCTGTGATGAGGTTGGGTCAGGTCTTCTGGATGTTGTCTAATATGAGCCCTGCTCTTTCACTTTCACCAGCAGATGACGGAGCGCTGCTATCTGCTGAAGCAGGTGCTGAACTTTACCCTTGAAGAGGTGCTGTACCCCCAATCCAATAGATTCCAGCCCTACATGCAGGAGGTGGTGTCCTTCCTGGCCAGACTCAGCAAAAAGCTAAGCCAATGCGTAAGTTCTTCTCCCAGCCTAAGTTCACCCACTCCCAGGTGCCCACCCTCCCTCTTTCCTACGTGTAAAGTCCTTTTCTTTCCCACCCTTATTAGCCCTCCTGTGCTGGCAGTTAGAGGTGTCTCCGTAACACCATTACAGGAATCACTGGGAATCTCAGAGTGTTTGCTTTTGCTTTAATCGAGTCATGTTTTGAGCTGATGGTGATGGACAGGGTCTGAAAGACCACGGGAGGCTTCTTTATCTCTGGGAAAAAGCAATTCAGGTTATGTGAGATGAGAAAGGTGTTGGGAGCTCTAAGGAAAAATGCCTATTGCAAGTGGACCCACTGAGTATAAGTTGATGGAGGGAGGGGATGGGAAAGAGAGAAACGAGAAGATTTCATATTTGGTGGGGTGAAGGGCGAAGGCTGCTGCCCTTTTGACGTGGGAAGTAACAAAATCAGAGGTGTATGAGTTCGAAGTCTCCGAACATATAAAATGATGAAAAAAGTTGTGAGTGGGGCAGGCACAGTAAAGGGGGCCTAGTATTTACTGAGGAGGCCCATGTTCACATAAAATGTTTTATGTACATTTCTTGTTCTGAGCACTCATCTTTGATGAGGTGCACTTCTGGTTTTATGCTTGACAGGATTTGCATAACCACTCCACTCTTTCCACAAACTTCAGCCTCAGTAGGGTTTCCCAAAGGTGAATCGAGGTCCCATGCTAGGGAAATGACTGGATTTTGGTGTCCAAGGGAATTCAGAGCTTAGAAAATCTAGGTCACTGGTGAAATCTAGGTCATCGTGGGCAAAATTGTTAAGAACTTTAGTTCCAGGTGAATGTAACATACCTCAGTTAGGGACGCTGAGGTTCAAAAAGCTTCAGTACGACAATGTTACAATTGTCACTCTGGTTCTCGTTTTGTAGCGTACTGAGCCTGACAACCAGAATATCCAGAGAAATGTGCAGAAGCTGAAGGACACAGTGAAAAAGGTACTACTACTAACTATTAATGCTAAATCATTCTACAGAAGAGACAGATGTTGTTTTTCTTTCCTTTCTTTTCTTTCCCCCCATGTCATGATTTTTTACTTGATTCTCCTACCATTGGGTTGATTATTTAGGTGCATATGTGTATAGATGTGTCTACCTGTTTATAAGTCAATTTCCAAATTTTGCAAACCATAGAATTGTAGAACTGGCTGGGAACTTAAGTCATCTAATCTCTTCACCCCAGGGGCCAGTGGCAGGGCCAGGATAGGATGCAGGTCTTCTGAATCCCATCCAAGCCAGAAGCAATGGACATGATGTTTAGCCTCACTAATTCTTAGGGAAATTTAAGATTCCTACTGATTCATTTAATCTGAAGAAGCATTTGTCCAAAACCAGAAAAGTGCCTGAGGGCAAATTTATTTGAAATAATTTTTGAAGTCATTCATTTGAAGATTTAAAATTTGGAGAAATATGCCCAGAACAACCATAACCAAAGAGCTGGACTTGCATATAGGATGAATTTCTGGAATGATTGGCACATTTAACTATTATAATACCCAATCATTATTGATTTTAATTTAAAAGCAAGGATGAACAACCCCCAGTTTCTTTTGCACAGTTTCAAACAGAATGAAAATATGAGTAATGGATTCATTGTAGGGAAATGAAAGTCCAAACTGGAAACCCTCTTTTCTACCCCTCTCCTTTTCTTTCCTTTCTAGCCTCCTCCCTCCTTCAACAATGCCCTAGTGAGCACCTATCTGGTATAGGTTAGTGTATATTTTGACAGTGAATGATATTGTCAAGTGGCCTATTTGGGGAAAAGAAGTACAGTGGAAGGCTCAGGCCAGCAATTGTGACTCATCCAAAAACTTGAGGTATGATTTGTAGCAGCGAAAGTGATGATTTGGCAAGAAGGTGCAATGAAACCTCAGAAACACGAAGGCTCTAGGTGATGGAATTTTCAGTAACAAGCATAACCTCAATTCTCCCTTTTTTCCATCTTGATTTTTTTTTTTATAAAAAGTCTTTCTTCCTGAACTTGACTTAATGAATGTGTCTGTTTCTTCCTTTGATAACTGAAGGATTTGTCATTTTTCATTGTGAAGATCAATTCTCTTGTCATAGAACCATTAGCTAGATGTAGAGGGCTGAATATTAGCATGCCATAGCCAAGATGTACTTTGCAATTCTGGTTTGAAAAATCCTTCATGTTAGCTTTGTTGTCTTTAGAAAAGTGAAGTGTGGGAGAGAAAAATCTAATGGTGATCTGTGTGGAAAAATAGAGATTTTAAAGCTTTTAATCCATTTTGAGAGAATTGACTTTCACATTTGCAACTGGTTGCCACGTGGAAGGGTAGTTATCCTTTTTATCCCCCTGTAGCTCCAAAAAACATGGTGAGAGGAATATTATTCAGAGAAATCTCAGTATGAGGAAAAACTGGTCAGCACTGTCTGAAATGGGAGGGCAGTCTTGGGGAGTGGGTAGTAATTCCCTGTCACTGGAGGTAAAAGCAGAGAACAGGCTGTAGCACGATGGATGACACACAGTAGGGCAAGAAAATCTTCAAAATTCTTTATAATCTTGGGAGGCTTTGAGTCATAAAAAATGTCTCTTGGCATTATGGCAAAGGAAGTATGGAACGATGGAATGGTGAAAGAAAGCAGGAAGAGAAGAGACCGAAGTCTAGCAGACAACAATGACTTAGGGTTGTTGTTTTCTTTGAAATAATCTTGAGCACATTTAATAGATTAGATGAATTTCAGAGGAGGATGATTTGGACTTGAACCTGGGTTCCATCTCTCATGGATTTTGAAAGCCTCATTTGCCTCTACTTGGTAGGAGGAGGAGACAAGGGGTGTTAGAACGCATATCTGGCCTTCTGCTACTAAAGCAACTGGATAGGATGCATTTGGAATTTTCCCCACAAGCGTGAAAACCTGTCCCCCTCCCCCCACGTCAAGAAAGTGGGGACAGAAAAAGCCCATGTGTATTGGTAAATGTGCAGTTTTGATTCAACGCTGTTTGAGCCGAGTGGTTATACATAAGGGATTGGTCATACACGGTCGTGGAGCTAGGACGCAGGGCAAGGCAGGATGAGAGGCACTCTGGGTCCCGCAGATCCCACACAGCCCTCTCTCTGCTTACTCTGGTTAGCAAGTGGTTTGAAACATCATCAACTGAGACTGATGCCCATGGGTGCCCTCTCAGTTCAGATAGCCATAATTTTAAAGTCTTTGACAAATCACATATGCTTGCTAAAAGGGTATTATCACTGATCTTTTACTAAAGGCTAAACCTTGGTTTCTGTCCCAGCAACCTAACCATCTCACCTCCCTCTAATGTGTTTCTCTTTAGAAAACATGGTATAAATGCTGAAATCCTTGTGTGTTCTTATTTTCACAGCTTGGAGAGAGCGGAAAGATCAAAGTAATTGGAGAACTGGATTTACTGTTCATGGCCCTGAAAAAGGAATGCACTCCTCCCGGGCAAAGCTGAAAAATGGATAACTAACCCTTCTCGCCTGTTAGAAATAACAATGAGATCCCCTGAGGTTTGCTTTTCTCAAAAGGAAAAGGGGAAGCCAACCTCCACAGTCCTGTGTGGATTCTAAACAAACCCCTGCTTAGCTTAAAAAAAAAGAACCATGTCAGAAGACCAGAAGGTAGACCTTCCAAGCATAATGAGATCTATTAATAACATTGTATCGTAGTTGGTGTTTTATACACAGAAAGTTAATTTTTAAGCAATTGTCTATTCCCCCACAAAAAGATTACTTTCCCATCTCCTCAGGAAAAAAATCCCTAAATAACTGTGTTTCCATTATCAATGCTTTATATTTATGAATTAATTTATTGTTATAATTACCTGTCTTATTTATGTTGTTTTACTAATATGGGTTTATTTATAGAAACATTATATTTCTACTTAAGCATAATGCTAATACTAATATTTATGACAATAATTATGGAGCTATGATATGTTTATTTGATCTCAATAAACACTTCTATATCCTAAGTCCTGTGGCTTGTGATTTTTTTCCCCTTTAATATTGCCACCACCACCATCATCATCATCATCATGTAATCATTTCTATTTGCTAAATGGGCCCAGAACCTCTATAAATGATTTCATTTCTGACTCTAAGCAAATGAGGTGGCTATTAGTATTATCCCCATTTTACAGTTGAGAAAACTGAATCAGAAACGTTAAAAAACATTGTGTCACTATAAGCAGTTGACACTTATTGAGCTAGGTCTATCTGATTTCTGGGGGATCTGCTGTATTACCTAGATAGATTTGTTATGTTGATTCAGTCTGTGATTCTGAAAGAAAAAAGGTAAGAAATTGAAAAGAATCCATTTGCATCATTAGCAGTTTGCAGATAAAAGAAAGGAGTGATGTTGCTGGGGGAGAGCTACATGTCACCTCTATTGCTGTTGATGAACTGCTTTTAGTTCCAGATTGAGCCTGTTAGGCAGGGCATCCTCCAGTTTTCCTGTAAGTCAGGAAGTAAAGGGGAAGCTGACTGAATTTCTGGAGTCTTATCTGCTACTGGAGTTTAGCCCTGATGAGGAAGTCTTACAAGTGGAAGATGAGCAAGATGTCACGAAGCACACATGAGGGGGAAAGCTAGCTGTCTTCAAGACTTGTACAGTGGTACAGAGAAGAAAGAGAAGAGATATAAAGTTGGACTCGTTCTAGCTAGAAAAATGGACAAGTGACACCAACACTGAAGCATCTATAGGTTTTTCCATGGAAGGTGAAAGCCAGTGGTCAGCTGTCTAAAGTGTTTCCTTCTCTGAAAAATAAGGAACCCTGGGTCTGTTCTACAGGTCATTCATCAATTGTTTGCCAAACTGCTGCAGGCTTAGGTCAAGACTGGTGATGATTAAGATCTAGAGAACAAATAAGTGATTGCCTGTGGGAAGAGAGAAGGGGGAGGGGCAAGGTAGGGGTAGGGGAGTAAGAGGTACAAACTATTAGGTATAAAATAAGCTATGAGGATATATTGTACAACATGGGAAACAGTGAATATTTTATAATAACTATAAATGGAATGTAACCTTTAAAAGTTGTGAGTCACTATATTGTACACCTGTAACATATAATATTGCACAGCAACTATACTTCAATTTAAAAAAAGAAACTAGTGGTGATTGTGAGCAGGTATGTAAATTACACGTTCACTTGTGGATAAAGCAGAGTGAATGCTTTTGGGTATGGGCTCCAAATGCTGAAAAGTACCAAAGCTAAGCTTCAGGGGTGATGGGATGAGAATTATTTCTGGGATAAGCTGAGGTTTAGGATTCTTTTTCTCTTCTTACAAATGAGTCCCAGTGTAAAGATCTGAGAAAAATTTGGTATTGTACTTGTTTTTGACCAGTCTTCTAGAAATCAAGCCATACATGGAAGAATAGCTTTAAAATTGGATTCACAAATGCTTCCATCCTAGGACAAGGAGCCTGAAATAAAGAAATTTAAAAATTCTGAATGCCAGTGGACATACGGCATCAGGTGCCAAGATCCTCTTCAAGTCTGGAGGGCAGTGCTGGTAAATTTAGCAGTGACTTGAGATAGTCTAAATTCCTCATAGGAAGTCTTGACATAATCATTGGCAGTTGCTATAGCAACTCCTTTTCTTTCTTTTCTTTTCTTCTTTTTTTGGCATCAGTGGCAGTGGGTAGCATTTGGCTGGCACTCTCAGCACTGCTCTTGCTCTTGGCGTTGGCAGAAGCCTTGGGTGTCTCCTCCCCCAGCAGCAGATGGTAACACCCAGGTATTTTAGAAGACTAGTCTGTGAGTTTGTGTGAGACCCAAGCCCCCTGAGACACGAACCAGCATTTAGGACGGAAGAGAAGCCACCCGAGGGTTTCAAGTGTGGGAAAGACTTGATACGACCCATGTTCCATAAAGATCACTCTGGCTGCTGGGTGGAGAATAGGTCTAGGAGGGGTAGGAATAGAAGCGAGGCCAATGCAATTGTCCGAGGAGAAACGATTGTACTGAAGTCGACGGGGGTAGAGCCAGAGAAAACTCACGTGTGACTCTTACTGTGACACTCAGCTTGGTTGCCTGGGATGTATGAGCTATGTACGGATCCCATTCACTAACAGGAAAAGTGTTAGTTTTTCTCCTGGTTTTTCATTTATACTGTAGTATTCATTAACGTGTAGTACTTCATATAGGAATGAAAGTAAAAACAGTGATTTTTGTCCCAAAAAGAGGTTGAGATTTTAAGATTTGAGTGCAGACACTTAAATCAAATGAGGAGAATGCAGTGATACAAAGTGTTGAAAGCTGAGGTCCTACTGTCCCCGAGGCAACCACCAAATTTATGACTTTATCTCTAAAATCTACTTCAAGGAAAAGAACATGAAAAGTTAAAAATAGAGAAGCTAATTACTAGCACAATCCCTATATCTTGTCCCCACGTATATTTTCATATCTTTCAAATGTGTCTGTCTTACTCTTTCAAAAAAAAAAAAATCTACTTCGAGGAATGTTTATTGTTGAAAAACCAGGTAGACAAGCTGGGATGACTGATCCTGATCACCAAGAGGAGATAGTATTACCGCTATACCCTGAGGGCTAGGTAGACTGTAACTGGACGAAAGGGGTTCACTAGATTGTCTTGTCAACTTGCTCAACAGTCTCAACAATGAAAAACTGCATCCAATCAAGAGAGACAGGATCCTTAAGAACTCCATTACTATAGGAATCAGGTTTAGTCACTTTACCAGGTGAAGGACCCCATCCAGTGATGGTGCAGGCAGGAGGTAAAGGGAAAACGGAATGGATGGTGGAAGAAGGAATTTGTGATTATTACTTTAGGTCTTATGAACGGCTATAAAAATAGGAACTATAGCAGATATGGTTTCTGTTAATTCACTCTTTGTCCTCATTTCTCCTCCTCCTTCCCCTCTTATATGAAGAGTAGCAATGATGACTGATATTTCAGTTTTCAGGTGGGAATATGATCACACTTACATCATCCATACAGTGTAGCTGATGAGATTCTGCATATTTCCTGTGTTGGAAACAAGCATTTTTCACCCAAACCAAGAAAAGAGTGGGTGCTGAGGACAGGAAGACTGGATTATGCCAATTTGGCCCTGCAGATCCATCCCCTCTTCTTTCCCACGTTTCTTTGTTCCCAGAGAAGCTGACATACAGGAATTGTCCCCTATCTGTGCTGGCTCTCTGGCTTTTGATTGCATTTGGCAAGTGAAAGAAGTTAGCAGGAGACTGAAGGAAGAGAGTAACGTTAGAATATATATCGGAGCCCTCCAGCCAAGTTGCCATGCAGGTTGGTTGTACCCAAAACCTCAGCTCCTTGCAGACAGCCCTCTTTCATATAGTTCTCTTTCCTGGTTCCAGAAATTGCTGTCAACCCTGTTCACTAACAGACTTCTAGCTATTGTTAGCTTCAGGGCAATGCATTACTTGTTTATAGGGTTCCTTAAACTCTTTCTACACCTTAAAAAAAGTCAATCCCTTATTAAACTCTTTTTCAAACACAATATTGTAAATCAACTGTACTCCAATAAAAATTTTTTTTAAAACATAAATTGGTGCAACCACTATGGAAAACAGTATGAAGGTGTGTTAAAAAACTAAAAATGGAGCTACCATATGATCCAGCGATCCCACTCCTGGACATTTACCCAGAAGCGATGAAAACTCTAATTTGAAAAGATACATGCACCCCAATATTCACAGCAGCACTATTTATGATAGCCAAGACATGGAAACGACCTAAGTGCCCATCGACAGACGATTGGTTTAAGATGATGCAGTATATATATACAATGGAATATTACTCAGCCATAAAAAAGTGAAATATTGCCATTTGCTCCAACATGGATGGACCTAGAGATTATCATACTAAGTGAAGTGTCAGGCAGAGAAAGACAAACATTATATGATACCACTTATATGTGGAATCTAAAAAATAATACAAAGGAATCTATACACAAAACAGAAACAAACTCACAGACACAGAAAACAAACTTATGGTTACCAAAGGGGGGGGGGCGGAAAGGAGGGACAAACTATGAATATAGGATTAACAGATACAAACTACTATACATAAATAGATAAGCAATAAGGATTTGCTATATAACACAGGGAACTATATCCAGTATCTTATAACCTACAATGGAAAAAAAATCTGGAAAAAAAAAAAACCCAAAAAACCAAAACAAAACTCTGAATCACTTTGCTGTATACCTGAAACTAACACAATATTGTAAATCAATTATACTTCAATTAAAAATTTAAAAAAACAACTCTTTCCCATTACCCAATTTGAGTGCAATGTATGTTTTCTGCTGGGATTCTGAGCTGTATGTCTCTGTCCTCTCTTCCATTCTCCTCCCAACCCCCACCTAGTAGCGGGATGGAGTCTGCTAGTTTACATATCATTTATGGACAACAAATAAAACTAGTTTTTGGCAGACCAAGGTTGTGTGCAAATGTTTGACCCCTCAGTAGAGCAAAATCAGATACAGTGGTATTTTAGTTTCTAAAATCAAAATTCTTTAATTAAAAAAAAAATCCTATTTCTCCAATAGATTTCTCCACAGAAAATAAAGGTGTCTAGGTCAACATGCAGCATTACCTGAAGGACCTAAAAGCCTTTCTTCTCCCTTTTGGTCCAAGGGCGTTCTTGCTCCTTTCTGCACGAGGCTCCCTTCTCCCTGCTGCCTCCACACTGGGCACACTGAATCTTGCTGAAGTCAGTCTACTGTGCCAACTAGAGGATGGGAGAGCTATTACACCCAAATAATTCTGACTCCTCTCAGCTTTGTGTTTTGGTTGCTTCTCTTTTGTGTGGTCCTTCCTTCAACCCTTTTCTTGCTACAGCTGCAAAGGATGTTCAGGGTGACCCTACATGCCTCTTTGAGCCACAGTCCCTCCTTTACTTCTACTGGGTTTAACCATCTGGCTCATTCTCTGCATCTCCTGTTTTACTTTGGCAATGTTCCTGTGGGTTAACCTCAATACCACCTAGAAATCAACCAGCTGTGTCCTTACTAGTAGGTGCCCTTTCTTTTTGAAACCCACATGCTGTGAAACGCTTTTTTTTTGAGCTGTTGTTTCATCTGTGACATTCTCATCTTGCCAGCGCTGCAGATGCTATTTTTAGGCACAATGACTGCCCAGGAACTTTATGAATCTTACATGGCTGCTTGACTCACTGATACCCTTAGTCATTTCAATTCAGTTTAGTTCATTAAGCAACCATTTAAATCATAGGGTATGCAAGATCTTGTGCTAGGGGCTATGAAAATATAAAGTTAGATATAATTTGATGCTGTCCTCAAAGAGCCTGGGGTCTTGTTTGAGGAAGACAAGCAAATGACTGCCTGGGGCACAGGTAGATTGAAATGTGCTAGAGCAGAGGTCTGACAAGACAACAAGGAAAATGAGTGGCACAGCTAAGGCATCAAAGTTGTAACTGAGCTGATCTTTTGAAGGATAAGAAGGATTTCAACAGGTTCAAATGTCATCTCTTAGAACATTCTCTAACACCGTATACAAAATAAACTGAAAATGGATTAAAGACCTAAATGTAAGACCAGATACTTTAAAACTCCTAGAAGAAAACATAGGCAGAACACTCTTTGACATAAATTGCAGCAATATGTTTTGGATCCATCTCCTAGGGTAATGGAAATAAAAATAAACAAATGGGACTTAAAAGTTTAACAGCTTTCACACAGCAAAGGAAACCATAAACAAAATGAAAAGACAACCTATGGAAAGGGAGAAAATATTTGCAAATGATGTGACCAACAAGGGGTTAATTTCCAAAATATACAAACAGCTCATATAGCTTAATATCAAAAAAGCAAAGAGCCCAATCAAAAAATGGGCAGAAGACCTACATAGACATTTCTCCAAAGAAGACATACAGATGGCCAACAGGCACATGAAAAGATGCTCAATATCACTAATTATTAGAGAAATGCAAACGAAAACTGAAATGAGGTATAATCTCACACCAGTCAGAATGGCTGTCATCAAAAAGTCTACAAATAATAAATGCTGGAGAGTGTGTGGAGAAAAGGGAACACTTCTCCACTGTTGGTGGGAATAAAAATTGGTGGAGCCACTATGGAGAACAGTATGGAAGTTCCTTTAAAAACTAAAAATAAAACTACCATATGATCCTGCAATCCCACTCCTAGGCATATATCTGGAGAAAGCTCTAATTTGAAAAGATACATGCATCCGAATATTCATAGCAGCACTATTTACAATAGCCAAGACATGGAAGCAACCTAAATGCCCATTGACAGATGAATAGATAAAGAAGATGTGGTATATAAACACAATGGAATATTACTCAACCATAAAAAAGAGTGAAATAATGTCATTTGTAGCAACATGGATGGACCTAGAGATTACCATGCTAAGTAGAGTAAGTCAGACAAAGACAGGTACCAATCACTTATATGTGGAATCTAAAAAAAAAAGATACAAATGAACTCATTTATGACATAGAACACAAACTCATGGTTACCAAAGGGGATAGTGGGGGGCAGAAAGGAAATAAGGAATTTGGGGTTAACATATACATAATACTATAGATAAAATAATTAAACAGCAAGGATCTACTGTATAGCACAGGAAACTATATTCAACATCTTGTAATAACCTATAATGAAAAAGAATCTGAAAAAGAATGCACACACACGTGTGTGTAACTGAATCACTTTGCTGTACACTTGAAACTAACACAACATTGTAAATTAACTATACTTCAATTTTTAAAAATGTCATCTCCTCTGTGAAATTTCCTCTTTTTCTTCCCTTCTGCAACCTAGTCATAGTTCATTGCTTCACCTTCAGGACTGTCCAAGCATAATCTACATCTCTCTCTTAGCATTTATCACACTGCAGTTTAATTATTTATGTGTTTATCTCGAGAACCATTCAAGCATAGGAAAATTGTTCATCTTTGTATTCCAGGAGCTAAAAATACCTGACACTTTACAGGTGCTTGGTAAATGTTTGGTCGATGGATGCACAGAGGATTGAACAGGATTCTGGGCCCAAGGACCTGGAAAAACAAAGAGCTGGAGACATGAAAGGGGACAGAGGGCTCAGGAGAAGGTCAGTGTGGCTAGAACACAGGTCGTGTGGGCAAATGCATGAGGCACCTGGGCTAAGCCAATTCCTTATTAGAATCTAAGCTCCATGAGGTTAAGCGTTTTGGTTTGTTTTGCTTACCATCTGGAGTATTGCTGCCTGGAACATAGGAGGTGCTCAATACATATGACATCTGCATACATGTGTATACATCTCCTATCTTATTGATGAGATGTGCTACAGGCAGTAGAATGGTGGGTGTGTGTGTGTTTCATTTTGAAGGAATTAACAAATGTACTGATTCAGGACCGAATCCATGGAAGACATTAGCACCAAAACACATTTGTACGAAGGATAGGAGACCTCTCATTAGTGGGTTCCTGTCATGAGAGAACACCCAGGCCCGTCACAGGAAAACACAGATGCCTTTAACTGCAGTAAAGTGGGCAGCTGGAGTGTAGGAAGTTGTGAGAGAAAGATGCAGAACAAAAAGCAGTAGCCCGCACCCCCCGGCGCAGAGCCCCGTGAGAGGTTCCCATCAAGCCCAGATGCTCAGCTGATCGGATCCTCCTACGTGTCTGGTTTGGTTTGAAAGGCAGAGGAGAGACAGGAAACAACATGGAAGGCAGGGGAGGAGATGCCCACTGTGGGCTCTGTAGATCTCACAGGCAAACTGAGACGAGAAAGAGCTGCTTGTGGCTGCCCAACCGAGCTCGGAAGTGGGTCGCGCTCCCGCAGCAGAGTTTATTACCTTTACGTCAGCACCCAAGCTGCTTCCTCCTTCCTCCTTAGAGCCCTGACTGCCCTTCGGTCCTCTCTCCCCTCACGTGGCATCCTGTGGTGACGACGGGGGTGGAATCAGTCATCGAACAGTATTTACCGACCGCACACTATGTGCTAGTCACTGTTTGGAACTGGGGTAACAGCAATGACCAAGCAGAAAAAAATCCCTGCCCTGACAGAGCTTAGATTTTCACAAAGGGAGATAGACAGTAAACAAAATGCATAAGTGAAAGATATGTAAGATAATGATAAGGGGTTTGAAAAAAATAAAACAGAAAAAGGAGACAGAGAAGCCAGGAGTGACGTGAATTCTAGTTAGGGTATTGCATTCGTTTGCAAGAGCTGCCATAACAAAGTACCACACAGGCTGAGTGACATAGTTCTGGAGGCTGGAAGTCTGACATCAAGATGTCAGCAGGGCTGGTTTCTTCTGAAGCCTCCCTCCTTCACTTACAGATGGCCACCTTCTCTGTGTGTCCTCACATGGTTTTTCCTCTGTGTATGTCTGTGTCCTAATCTCCTCTTCTTATGGGGCCACCAGTCATGTTGAATTAGGGCCTGCCCAGATGGGTAATTAACTTGATTACCTCTTTAAAGACCTTACCTCCAAATACAGCCACGTTCAGGGTGCTGGGGGTTAGGACTTCAACCTATGAATTTTGGAGGGACAACCTTCAGCGCATAAGAGGTATCCTAGGGAAGCCTAGCTGGGAAAGTGGTATTTAAGCAAAGACTTGAAAGACTTAAAAGAGCTGGCCATGCAGATATCTGGGGGGAAAGCATTCCAGGCAGAGGGAACAGCCAGTGCAAAGGCTCTGAGATACAGGCACGTTGGTGAGTTTGAAGAGCAACAAGGAGATATTGTGGCTACAGGAGGTGAGCAAGGGGGAGAGCAGGAGGAGAAAAAGCCAGAAGGAAAGGACAATAGCAAGATCAGATAGGTCCTTAGGCTATTGAAAGGATTTGGCTTTTACTCTGAGTATGAGGGGAAGTCCTTAGGGGAGAAATCATGCTGCTAGAGGCTTGCAAGTTCAGGTTCAAGTGCATTGCTTAGTCTGAGTAGAATCTATCAGGCACTTATGCTGACTGCCCCAGAACCACAGGGCTGAAGTGATGGACCAACAATTGATACATTTTGACAGAAAAGATACATCTATTTCTAGGACTCTTGCTATTGTGATTTCTAAATTCTATCTCAATTCTTGCAGTTATTACTGCCAACCTTCTTTTGGATGCACTTAGAAAATGAGGTAGAAAGGCTATTTTTAAGTCATGGGCTTTGATAAAGCTTTGGAGGATGCTCAGATTGGTGCATTATTGTGTGTATCCTTTCTCTCCCTTTTCTTCTATGGCTAAGAGAGACAGGGACAGCAGCAGAGGTCTATTTCTGTCATCCTTTATGATGAGTTATTAGGGGAAATCTACCTCTGACTTCTCATTGTTTATTTTGAAATCATGGTTCGGGTACCATATTCTCTGCAGCTTTTAGGGATGACATGCCTTTCATTGCCAGAGAATGAATGGCCAATATGTATGCTACCAACATGTCAAAACTGAAAATGCTAAGAAAACCAAAAACCTACAAAGCTATGAGGAAGATGAATACTGCATAACAGCTATTGGCATGGATGATACTTTTTTGTATTGGATGATACTTTTTTGTATTGGTGTGTTGTTTTGTTCTCACAGTGCCCATCAGAAGATCTTGGACTCGTACTTACATCATGTTTATTTATTAATCCAGAGTCAAAATGGTACAGTGGAAATACCATTGGATTTGCTGTTCGAAGACATGGGTCAAAGCCCAGGTTTGTTACTTCCTGTCTTTGTGCCTTCAGACGAGTCGTTTAATCTCTTTCAAACTTGGCTATCTCACCTGTAACCTGAAAAAAACAAGACCTCCTTTACCTTTTATAGAAGTGTTGGGAAGACCAAGTAAAGGAAAATCTTTATGAAGTATTACATAAAATTAGATATTCCTATAGTGAATTTGCAAGGGCTATAAAACATCACAAAAAATTTTGTTTTACTCTTTCTTAGGTTTTTTTTTCTTTTTGTTCCTTTGCCCTTAGGTCGCTGTTTTCGCATCTCCTGTTTTCTGTGATCTCCACCACAGCCTCAGACACTCCTTGTGTCCTGCTCTCCAATGTGGAAGGAGGCTGCACAGGAGGTGGGAAACACAGGCGCTTGGAGTCTCACAAACATGGATAGAATCCTCTGCCTTTTTGAGCTGAGTGTCACTGGGCATGTGATTCAACTTCCCCGGACCTCAGAGTCTTCCTCTGTAAAATGGAGCAATACCAGATGCTCTAAGACTAACTGCATTCTCCAATATAATGGGAAGCATTTAGTTATACCCCGTACTTTAGGATGTGAAAATGTTCTCTGCCCAGCAAGCTCCGGTAAGCCTGGGAGATGACAAGAACTCAGTGAAAGTACTTGGTGAATGAATGAATGAATGATAAAGAGTGAAAATATATAGAGTACCGGCCACCCTGCACAGGGCCGGGGACATAGGCTGAGACCCTCAGTGAATTTCCATGCATGTTTCCACTTCATGCTGCTCATGTATCCAACCTCAATAGCCCCCTCTCTTCCCGTGCAGACCATTGACAGCACTCTCCTTCCCCTCTCTAACCTGTTCTCATCCATCCCTCTGGGGATGTAAACATGAGATAAACAGGTTTCCTGGGTGGAATTGTTCAATAGAGTGGGACCTACCATTTCTGAGGGGATGGAAATCAAGCTATCATTGTACTAAACATATATATCTATCAATGACTATTTCTAATCTGTATCTTCTGGATCTATCCTGGGAAAAACATTGGATTTCAGTGCTAGTTTTTGTTTTTGTTTTGTTTTTGAAATACTATTCATTTTTTTTAAATTAATTTATTTATTTACTTCTTTATTTTATTGGCTGTGTTGGGTCTTTTTTGCTGTGCAGGGGCTCTCTTTTAGTTGTAGTGAGTGGGGGCTACTCTTCACTGTGGTGTGCGGGCTCCTCATTGCCGTGGCTTCTCTTGTTGCGGAGCATGGGCTCTAGGCACGTGGGCTTCAGTAGTTGCAGCACATGGGCTCAATAGTTGTGGCGCATGGGCTTAGCCTCTCTGCGGTATGTGGGATCTTCCCGGGCCAGGGCTCGAACCCCGGTCCCCTGCATTGGCAGGTGGATTCTTAACCACTGCACCACCTAGGAAGCCCTGTTTTGTTTTTTGGATGACTGATTTATTATTTTTAGTTATTTATTTTTTTGGCTGCTCCACGCAGCATGTAAAATCTTAGTCCCTGACCAGGGATCAAACCCGCATCCCCTGCAGTGAAAGTGCCGTGTCTTTGCCACTGGACTGCAGGGAAGTCCCTTGGGTGACTGATTTAAATAGATCTATCTGCTTCTTATTCACATCTGTGTTGATTTTAGGATTTATGATCCTGAGGAATTATGCCAATCACTGAGGTCATTAAACATTGTATTTCAACAAATTTAAGATACCATATATTGGAAGCTGCATCATTATTTCATTTACCATGGAGAAAGGAAAAAAAAAAAGTGTTGCTGAAGAAACTACGATGTAATGCTTTCTTGACTTTTAGCACTTGGCTGTTGCTTTGCAAGAAAATATATACTTTTGGTCATTCCTCCAAAGATAAATATTTGCTTCTCTAATATCAGATTTGCAGTCCACTGCTGTTCTGTGCTTTTCTGTGAACACATTCACTTTAGTTTCAATGCCAAATCTTAGGGTAATCTTTCCAAAGGCATTTAAACAGCATTGAAACTCTACATCCACAGTAACCACCAGACACACAGTTCAACTGAACTGATGACATCATTAGGGACTGCACAGGAAGAGACAACAGTGTATGGACCCTGACTTGGTGATATAATTGTAAAACTCCAGGAATTAGAAAACAGGTTGGGATTTCACAGATACTAACATGTGAAAAAAAGCATCTTAGAGTCAACAAAATGGTTTAGCGAATTAAAAATCCCCATTTTTTTTTTCCTCCTACAGAGGAGCAGATGCAGCACCGAGGACACAAAGTTAGCTGTGAGTCTCTGTATGAGCCAGTGAGCTCATTTTGCTTATTGGATATGCTTGACCATCAGAGAGGGTGGCTAACATTCTTCTGGGTGGGAGGGGACTTAAATTTCAAGGGCAATGGCCGTCATGATGGCATTTGGGGCAGTTGGGCTTTGGGGCAGATAAAGTGTTTGAATGTGCTCTTGTATATTATGTAGGAGTGGCAGTGCTAAAATACCCACTTAACGGGTCTGAGTCTGCCTTCTGGATGTGCGTGGGATAAATGGAATCCCTCATGCCCACACGCTGAGATGTCAGATCCTTGTTCATCCTTCCCTTTTCTTGCTTTCTTCAACCATTTCTCATAGCTTCTCACGACTGTAATGAACTTGAACAGTATTCAGGTATTACACATGCATCTTGCTATGGTCTGAATATTTACATTTCCCGCCTGCCCCCCAATTCATATGTTGAAACCCAGATCCCACGGTGACGGTGTTTGGACAGGTGATTAGGTCATGAAGGCACAGCCGTCGTGAATGGGATTCGTGCCTTTATAAAAGAGTCTCTAGAGAGTTCCCTCACCCCTTCCACGTGTCAAGACACTGTGAGAGCAGGGTGGTCTGCAACCCAGAAGAGAACCCTTCCTAGAATGTGACCACGCTGATATGCAGATCTTCGACGTCCCAGCCTGAAGGACTGTGAGAAATAAATTTCTGTTATTTGAAAGCTGCCCAGTCTGGTATTTTGTTATAGCACCTGATCAGACTAAGACACATTTATTGTTTGAAAAATAATAATGAAACAGCTACCACTTCCAGAGTGCTGCTACAGCTGCCATTGTGCTAAGCAACCTATTTATATTTCTGTACTTTTCTGCTCATGACAACCCTCTGCAGTAGGTATCATTACTGTCCTGCTTTAATGATGACAAAAACTGAAGCTTAGAGGGGATTAGTAACTTTCCCAAGGCCATGCAGCTAATGAGAAATGCATCCGAGTTTCCATATCAAATCTCCTTGTAATTAATAGCAATTTTTATACAGTTCTGTATGAGAAACTTGTGAAAGTGATGTAATAAAAATAGATCCAAATGAGCAGAAACTTCTCTTTTAAATTGATGCCCAAAGGACATTCTGTACTTATTCTAATTGTTCTTCTGTTATTTAGGACACTTTTGGAGCCCCCTTTTGGAATTGTCTTCAGGGCCTGCGCTTTGAGTATCCTATTCATTCTGTGAGGTCAGATTTGACAGTTTAAAGGCCCCTAATGAGGCAGGTGTGCTGACTAAGGTGTAGGATGACTGTGACCAATGGGGCAGCACAGTTTTCAGTCATTTAAGAAAAGACCACAGTTTTCTTGAGTTGGCTGTAAACGAAAGCAGAACCATCCTTGGAACATGCGTGATTTTCCTTGGATTATGAGGATTTGAGGGATATGAGATGTTTATGGAAATGCCACTCTCAGAGGTTAAAATACAGTCACCACCCACACTGACTTTATCAATATTAGCAATCTGAGTTGCACTTACATTTTGTTGGTACGTATCAGGGGCCCCCAGATTTTAGTTGCTCAAGGCAGTATATAGCTCCTGGACGTCTTCTGTGTGATGCTTTTATTGCACCCACACTGTGTGTTAAGAGGCTATATAATTGGGCAGATTTTAGATCTGTTGGCCTTATAAGCAATTTAGTCCCAATTGTCCCATGTCTATCCACTGGGGGTGTTTATGCTAATCCCATGGCCACCAAAGGCATTTGGACTTTTGATTCCTGATGTTCACACTCTTTTGTCTAAAAGAACTTTGAACAGTAGGCATTCCTCTGCTCAAAAAACAAAACAAAACAAAACAAAAAACCTTAGGACATTTTATCCTACACCCCTTAAGCTACTCCCAGCTAAAAATAATTCTTCATTTTCCTGAATTTCTATAAAACTTCAGCGAACCTCACCTTGCACTCCCAATCAGCTGTTTTCTGTCATAGCTCTTTGGGAAGGGTTCTCATCTCATTTCAGCGGGAGTGTCCTTGATCAGCAGAGGTGCTCCTGTGGAAATGACGCCTGGGCTCTCCAAAGAGATCTGCTTACTTTTTGAAACAGCCGAAACAGTCCCCGTGTTTGGACCTTTTCCTTTATACTTTCTCTTTGCTCCTTTGCCAGCCCTGGTTGCCCTGATTTAGAAATCAGCCTTGGGTTCTGATATGTGTTTATTAACTCTGCCTGGTTTTGGTGAATCACTTACTCACAGATTTGTAGTATTGACTTGCCTGGGGTTGATGTTGGCTCCATTCACCCTGGGCTTTGGCGACCTAGCTCTGCTTCTCCGTATATGCTTCTGAGCTGCATCCACTTTGTATCCTGTGGGTGTACCCAAAAGGAAGCATAGTTATCGCCACAGGAAGAACTGGGACAGAGCTGAGAATGGGAGTCCATGGAGCACCTGCTTTCATACACAGCCTCTGGTACCAAGCACTGTTCTTTGTAGACAGATTGTCGATAAAAATTTGTTAATGGAATAAATGAAAAAAGTGAAGCAGTTATAGTAGCATCTCCTGATGTGGAAAGGGAAGTACTATTCATCTAATACTGAACATGCTGCTTCTTTACGTGAGGCATCGTGGTAGGCGCTGAGAATTCAAAGATGAAAAGGTAAGGAATTTGCACTCTCCTGAAAGTCTATAGTTAGAGGAAAAGTCTGAGTGGTCAGCTTGGACAGAGGCGATAGAGAATCTATTAAATTGTAGGTCTTCATCCCGGGTTCAGGTTCAAAAAATGTCTTGAATATGTTGGGGGAGTTACAATTTCTGAGCTGGAAAAATTCTTGAGAACAATTGGAAAACTTTTCTCTTGGGTCTAGATGTCGGGGTGCAGAGCAATAGCTTCTGAGGGAAGCGGGGTGGAGGCAGCAGGTAAAGGATCTGGCGAAGGACAAATGTCAAATGTCATGACCTCACCTGAGGTCATGAGCAGGTTTCCCAGGGCTGCTCATTCTACCTTTTGGTTAAATTTTTCTGGGATACTTGTTAGAAAGGGAGACTTTTTTCATATTTTAAAAAAAATCATATGGCCTCCTGGATATCAGGCTCTTTTACTGGCATGGCATGACTTTTGAAATACTGAAATCTATTGTGATATGCCGCAAAGGTTCCGAATTCTTTTTGGAAACAGGGCCTCAACCTTACCGGTAAATTTGAGCTTTTATTTAAGGTCACAGATGATGTGGTCAACGAGTTTTGATTATGAAGCAAGCTCTAAAAAAACAGAACAACTGAAGTGCTCTTCCTCTTTCTAAACTGTAAGTTATCTTTCACAGCATCTCACTGGAGCGGCGACCTCTAGGGCTAAAGTAACTAGGTTATCCTCTCATCTAACCAACACGAGTAACTGTCTGGCTGCTGTGAGTGACACGAGCACAGAGTGGGGTGGAGGGAAATGAGGGTGAATTGCATTTTGAGGTCTGGGTTGCTGTTTGTCACTCTGTCTCTTACCATTGCCAAGCGCAAGCAATCTTCCTTCGCCGCAAGTTGCTACCCCAGGGGAACACTGTCCCAAGCTGTTGATACGCTCTATGCCAAGGCAGCAAGGCTCAAAGCAACAATTCCAGTAAGTATTAGGCTATGCTTAGAATGATGACCAAAGGGACATTTGAAGTTTTGGATAAATCTTATTTCTCTTTGTTTTTTTTTTGTAGGAAGATCGCATAAAAAATGTACGGTTATTAAAAAAGAAAACAAAAAAGCTTTTTATGGTAAGCCAGAGGGTCTTTTTCTTTCTCATGTTTCTACTTCTTGGATGCTTTTTCCCTTGCATTTTCATTTCTCCAGATGGCCATGAAGTAATAATCAGGGGATGTTTCAGTGTCATTTTATAAAAGATACTTATGGTTTCCCTTATGCAATTTATTCCACTTTATTTATAGAAAAACTGCAGATTCCAAGAACAGCTTCTGTCCTTCTTCATGGAAGATGTTTTTGGTCAACTCCAATTACAAGTTTGCAAGGAAATACACTTTGTGGAAGACTTTCACAGCCTTAGGCAGAAATTGAGCCGCTGTGTAAGTATACGCACAGCAAATACGGTGAGTTGGATCCTAGACATCTATCCAGAAAACAGCGTGTAGGAAGTTGTCTCCACCCCAAAGCGTGAGTAAAGGGGTTTTCTAACTGCTGGCTTGTAGTCCGAATGGAGACTCCATCACCAGGGAAACAGTATCAAAGAACGCTGTGTAGTTTGTAATGCCACTGTGTATTACTTCTTAAGGAATGGTACAGAAAACATGTTGAAGACAGCTAGAGTAACAGGGGATGCTCCTCAAATGAATATTTAATTTTTCAAGTTGTTCTCTCTTTATGTGATTCCCAACTAATTCATTCATTCATTTAACAAATATTTCTTAAGCACCAACTATGTGCCAAACGCTATTCTAGGATGTTACCGTTTCCTTCCTTCCCTCCTTCCTTCCCTCCTTCCTTCCTTCCTTCCTTCCTTCCTTCCTTCCTCCGTCCCTCTTTCTTTCTCTCTTTTCTTCTCTTTCTCTTACCTCCTCTCTCATTCTTTCCCACATTGATAAGAGCTTTTAGATTGACTTTTTCTTATTTTTATAAAAGTTTTTAGAGTTGTACCCTTTATAAGGCAAAGTTTCAATCAAAACAAAACAAAATGAAAAAAAGAAGCGTGTCTTCTTTGGTACCTAAATTATTTGACGCTGCAGTATGGCTGCTGTCACCCTAAGCAATGGGAAATTAATTAAGAAGGTAAAAGTGACCACACTTTTCTGTAAAAACATCCACAATTGGTACAGAAAAACAAAACAAAGCAAAACAGTAAAGCCAGGATCTGTGCAGTACTAGTTGTCTTGCCTCTATGGGAAGTGTTGAATCTTATCTGTGATATTGTTTGGGCTCCAAGTCTGCTTTCTCCAGCCTCCTGTGATTGTACTTGAAGGTGGTACAAAGTTGGGGTGGGGGCTCCGATGGTTATTACAGTCCTTGGGTTGCTAAAAAGAAATGAGCTTTCTACCCCTGGGCATCAGGGTGACAGAAACTTGAACTCTGGGCAGTTGGAAGTGGATTTTTAATTTTTTAAGAGTTAGGACATCATTTTCATGTGGTCCATGAAAGTGTGTAGTAACCCAAATTCCAGCCTGTAGTGCAGAGGCATTTTTATGAGGGTGAGCTGCTCAGTTAGGTAAAAAAAAAAATTCAACAAAGTTTTGTTCCTTTTGGTTAGTCTGTTTCACTTAAACTTCAGTTCAAGTTACATCCTCGTTTGGGACTTGGGTTGCATAGTTTTCCATGAACTCTCATATTGCGTTAAAATAACAACAAGGATAAAAATGACAAACTGGTACCTCTTGGCACAACACAGAGATCACGCTCTGGGCCAGTCCCCTTGCCTGAAATAATGGGAAGTTATCATTCATCTTTGGTTTATTCTATACTTAATTTATAAGGTCATCTTATTAAGACAGTGAATAGTATAGTCTATTTAAGTTGAATGATTATGTAATTTTATGTTTCATTTTACCACCAGCTGATTAGGTCATTATCATCCCCAGTAAGAGTTTTCACCGTGAAAAGACTTGAAGAGGAGAATAATGTGTTGAAGGACTTGATACTGGGGTAAATAATGAGACCTATGGCAGTCGCTCTAGGCTAAAGTGGAGTCACCCTAAGGAACAGTGAGCTGTTCTTGTTTCAGTATCTGGAGACAAGGACCCTCTTCAGAGACGCCCTCCCCCTCCACCTTGTAAAGCACCTATTTCTTTTTTTGTCAGCATCCTTGGTTCCTCTGTGTAGGTGCTGTCTCTTGCACTAGCCATACATTTTAATGTAATATTATTCTAAATGAACTTTGTTAATGATGACAAGGCACTAGAAATCCTTGCCTGATACAATACAGTATATCTGGACACCTGGAACCACCAAAAGCCACATCTGTTTTGACCATTGATTTGGTTCTTCAGTTCAAATAGCTAGAGAACACATAATCGTTTTAACCCAACCCAGCAATGTTCTAGATGAAAAACTTAGAAACCATGGAGCTATCTAGGAACTCTGGTTTTCTTTGACTTGTTTTGGAAGAAGTTATTTCCTAAACGAACCTTAATCTGTCGAGAGATGCTTTTTTCAGGGACTTACACCACAGCAGGTTGGGAGCAGGATGGTACCTCTTAAACTGGTCGTGGAGGTTTTCCAAAGCGGCTGGCTCCCCCTTGTGGCCAAATATGAGCACACCACCCAGTCAAACACCCGAGAGCCACCTAACTGGGTTTTCCTTCTTACATTCTCCCATCCCCAGCCGACTTAATTAGCTTCAATTAATTTGTCTCACAAGTTTAGGAATTTATGTACTGAAGTAAACCAACTACCTCTGTGAAACTATAGAAAAGAAAGTCTAGGATTAGCCCGTGCTTTAGAAAGTCTCCTCAGACATTGCTTTAGGGAAATAGGTTTAATTTTAATACTAGGCCTTACATTTAATCTTTTTGCCAATTATAGTTTTATATTTTTGGCCACAGAAGCTAGAGTCTGTTTAATATAAATTAACTGAGCATATGCTCTATGTGGAATTCTAAATTAGCAGTTGGGGCAGAGTTTAGGAGGGAGAATTTATAAAATGTGAAGTAGGTTGACATTAATTTACATGTGATATTTTCTTTTCTTCTTTTTTGACCACTTGCTTTAATTCAGGGAGACAGGGATGGGGGCAGCTTTCCTGAGCAAAAGCAGCTGTGTCTTCCACCAGATGTGTAATTGTCATATTATTTCTTTTTTCCTTCTTCCTTCCAGGGACCTCAGGCTATAATTAATTCTTGAATATGACAGTGAATCAAAGCTTTGCCAGTTACAGAAAAATTTCCCCCCTTCCAAATGGCTCTGCTGGTTGCCTTAGAGCTCTGCTCTCTTATACTGTGTCCCTAACCATCTGAAACTTGGGCAGACTTTCCAGGAATTGATTGTAAGACTAAATCCATGTCTTGGGCTATAGAATTTGGAGTTGAAAAATAAAAATAAAACCAGAAATAGCATCTATTACCCAATATGGGTCATCTCATTTTTTTATTGGATGCAGACACCCCTAGATGTGGTGATTCTGCGACAAACATGACTCCCCACCGCGAAAGTCAAACAGGTCGCTTTCAGCAATGGCCGTTTCCATTTTCTTCCGACCTCTTCCCTTCGTTCCTTCCATCCTAGGGATCGTAAGTGCTTCCTGCAGTTACTACCTCTATGATGTCTCTTTTTACCCTTTCAGTTACCTAAATAGCAACCTTATATCTAATTAACTATTGATGAAGCATGTTTCCATGAAAAATATTTCATGAAAAAATTACTTATGAGGTAATTGGAAGGATGCGTCCACGAAGAGTTTTTGAAAAAGAACATCTTAATAAGAAAGCACTGAGGAAAACATTTTAATTAGAAAAGATTAATGAAAATATTCATGAGCATGTTGCGCATCTTCCCTCGCTCTGCTGCTCTGGTTGGACTGTTCTGAGATGTGATATTTTCTCAGTCAAAAAGGGACACCAAATATAGTCCATATATAAACAGCCAATACATAGGAAATAATTAATACTTTTTGTATCTCCTCTGTTGTCCTTGCTATTTGGGGCTGTTAGGGAAAAATGAATAACACAGACTTTGCCCTCTAGGAGTTCTGCAGTGTGTGTTTGTGTGTGTGTGTGTGTGTGTGTGTGTGTGTGTGCTGGTTATGAGGGCTCTAGGCAGAGGAAGGAGGTGGCAAGGTAACTTCACAAACAATTACAACAAGAGGAAGAAAGGAAAAACACCATAACAGTAGTACTAGCAAAGCTCTGGGGATTCAGAGCAGAAATACTCGAGTCTGGATGGAGCAAGAATGTTTTCAAGAAGTAGGAACTTTGAGAGGGGCCCTGAGTTCTGCAGGTTCTGTTTCTGCAAAACCTCTACATCTTTCAAAACTGGTCTAGGGCTTCTTGCATGATCTGGAAACAGGAGAAAATGGCCCAGCCCCCTGTTTCCAGGACCCAGAAGACTAGAATAATGCTTTGGTTAGCATGATACTTTAGGATAAATAGGATTCTGAGGGGTTGATTAAAAAACCAGCCCTGCATTTATGATGTTGCTTCCAGAGCTCTAGACAGTTAACTTATAGAATTCTGGCATATAGCAATTTGCTTAATGTGTTCACTTACTTGGGATTTGAATTTATGCCCACTGTAAACACTGGTATGTGCTCTTCTGAGAAAAAAATCCCTCCCCCCCAAACTTGTAAATAGCAAAAACAGCAAATCTGTGATATAGATTGCTTTATATAACTTAAAGAATCCAACATTTATTTATTTTGTATCTTAATAATTGGAGAAAATACTAAGGAGTAAGGATTACTACAGCCTCTTTATAAATTGTTACTTTGTATATAGCATTTTTTAAATACTCTGATTCTATTTGGATGTTTTATTTCTGGTGACGGTTTTTAATGGACATCCAGAACTGTTAAAAAATATTACTCTGCTAAAGATGCAAAGATATTTTAATTTGTGATAATAAAAATTTTGTATCATCAGCCCTATTTGCTAAATAGAATTTGGCTCTGGGTAAGTTTGTTGATTATATGTTGAACTAGGTGGAATTTTTCACTTATTTACAAGAGCAAGGTACTAAATTCTTTCTTTAACACTGACATTGGACTTCCTTGGTGTTATTAAAGTTGGGGAAATATTACAATTCCAGTTGTGGAATGCTCATATAATTTAATACCAAATCTCATTATCTTTGGGATATAACGTGGGTTGTATCTGAGTTGTCCTTGGTGGAGGTTGTTTTGTATCACCAGAGAAAAAAATTTAAAAACTAAGTTTAAAGCAACCAGGAATTAGGTAGTGGATCACATATTATCAGCTAGAGTTGCAATATCTCTTCCTTATTTTGTAGTTCCCATGGAACTTTAAGATTACTGGCTATAGATAATGGTACAACTCTTTTGACATTAATATCACCAATCAACCACTGAACATTTCTAGAGTTTAGATTTCTTAGTTCAAAATTCAAATACAAAGTTAAAATGTCCATGGCGAGTAAACAGTCCTGTTTTTACCCCCTCATTTAGTTTTTTCCACGTAACGGTGAGCCACTTATTACCGTGTGCTGAAGGCAAGGAAATAAATAATTATCCACACTTTGAGGATTTGTGGATTTATAGTTGGGTAGCCATCGAGTGTCTGAGACCAAGGGTTTTCTTCCCTTCCTTCCTTCTTTCCCTTCTTCCTTCCTCCCCTCCCCCCTTCTTTCCTTTCCCCAAACATATTTTCAGAATATTCTACGTACCTGCTCTAAGTCACTTTGCTAAATAGCTAATTTAACCAAATGATCAACTTTTTGAATCCATCGTTTCTTTGGTTTTAGTGGGCTGGCTTTTATCTTTGTGTGGAAGAACTCCTTCATTTTAAGAAATATTCTAATTTGTCTCAGTTCCAGATTCCTACCTTTGGAATGGGAGACTAAGTAGCAGAAAGATGGGAGGCTGGGGAAATAAAGAACAGTCATAAAAACTGAATCTTTTTGAACAAACAGAATTTTTATGCATATATTTAACATTAATATATTCTTATTCACAGGAAGGATGCATTTCCGAGAATTATTCAAAGTCAAGAACACATTCAAGTATATATACCAATTTCAGTAATTGCTGTAACAAATACTCCCACAAATTCCAGTGGCTTCACCTTTTAGAACTTTATTTCTTACTCATGTAAAATTCCAGTTGGAATGTTTCTGGATGAGGTCACTTTGCTCCATATCATGAATCAGAGATGCAGGTGCCTTCCACATTGCTGCTCTGTCATTCCTCAGGCCTTTTGCATTTCGTCAGGCAAAGGGGGATGAGAACAGGAAGAAGACAGCTGCTTATAAGCCTTGCTCCCAGATTGATGCATATCATTCTGGCCATATTCTATTGGCAAGAACTAGTCACATGGCCACAATAACTGCAAGGAATCCTGGGAAATGTAGTCTAGCTTATGGCTAGGAAGAAGAGGAAACAAATTTTGGCCAATGATTAGCAGTCTGTGATGTAATTATTCAAGAATTTTTCATTAGTATATTATTTACGACCAGGGCCATCCTTAGCTTATAGGGTACCTTTGTGCAAAGTGGAAAAAGGATATAGCCTTGCATGAACATCTTACAATGAATGGAACACTTTCTTAAACTTGGTTCTCATGTGTAGGGCATAGAACTGCACAGTGGTACAGGGTGGTTCATGATTGGAGTAAACGAATGGTTTTTTCTTATGACTATATTTTTTTCATGAGTAAGAAGGGAACTGAAACAGACAAAAATTGGTGTTGTAAAGACAAAATGAAAACCCAATCAATTGAAACTAGATGGCTAAAAGAAACAAGTAAATTTTGTAAACGGACTTTTTGTAACTTGGCTTCCAGCAGTTTGGTTTAATGCTATATTTGCCAGGTCTTGTCCTAGGTACTAGGGTAAGAAAGACCAGTATGATTTGGTTCCTGCTCTCCAGAGCTTGTGCTCCTTTGGGGAGAGATATAAACAAAGAAGTTTAGTGAATCATGAAATGTGATGTGCTCATGCTGAGTTTTTTGTCTGACAAAGTCATTGTGAAAGTGCAAAGGAAGAAGTAGCTAAATCTACCTGCTCTGGGGCTTGGGGTGTACGTGGCAAGAGACTCAAAAGAGTGCTATTAAAAGATGTGATGATCGAGTTTAATTTCCTAAGGTATAAAGGGCAGGAATAGCAAGGGGGAGAAACTTGAGTAAAGGCTTGGTGGTATAAAACAACATACCCTACTCAGGAAATTGCAAGTGATTGAGTATGAATGTGTGTGTATGAGTGCATGAATGTGGCTTGGAGAATGTGAAGGGGAGGCTGGTGGTTTAGGCTTTGGCCAGGAGATGCTGATAGGGGCCAGATTAAGAAAGGCATGGTAAGACTGGCTAAGGAATTGAAGAAAATATACTGAAGAAAACGGAAAGCCGCTGAAAAGTGTGGCATGATTAAATACTCTGTGTTTTAGAAAGACCTCTTTGGTGAATGGAGAGGGGCGTAGGTCGGGGTGAGACCCAAGGCAAAGAAAACAACGAAAAAAGCATTGCAATAATGTTCCTGGACTAAAGTGTGCACACTAGTGCCATAGGGAAGTGAGAGGGGAGTCTGAGGAAGGGAGAAGACTGGGATGAGCCTACGGTTTCTACCTGGGGAGCTGGCTGGGTGGTGGTGTCATCCACTGTGAGAACAGAAGGAAAAAGCTTGGCAAAAGGTTAACAAATTGCTTTAGACCTGCTAAAATTTTGAGGAGTCCCTTGCTCTCTGCATATATGTGTGTACGTTTAATATTTATGATGTATTTATTAACAGATTTATTGAGATATAATTAAAATGCAATTAACTGAATGTATTTAAAGTGCATAATTTGGTAGTTTTGACGTACGTGTGTATTTGTGAAACCACCACTGCGGTTAAAACAATGGACACATCCATCACACCCAAAAGTTTCTTTGTGTGGCTTGGTAATCCACTCCGTCTTTCCCCCCGACACTCTGTCTCCAGGGGACCACTGACCAGCTTTCTGTCACTATAGATTTATTTGCATTTCCTAGGATTTAATGCAAATGGTATTACAGATGATCCCTGGCTTACAATGGTATGATCCTTTGACTTAACAGAGGTGCAAATGCTGTAAGAATTCAGTAGAAACTGTACTTCAGATTTTGAAGTTTGGCCTTTTCCTGGGCTGGCGATGCGTGGTACGGCCCTGTCTCCTGACAACGGGCAGTGGGAGTGAGCCACGGCTCCCAGTCTGCCACGGGATGATGAGGGTAAACGACCGCTTCACTCACAACCAGTCTGTACCCAGACGACTATTCTGCTTTTCACTTTCATTACAGTATTCAATAAATTACATGAGCTATTCAACTTTTTATCATAAAATAGGCTTGTGTTAGATGATTTTTCCCAGTTGTAGGTCAATGTAAGTATTCTGAGCACATTTAAGGTAGGCTAGGCTAAGCTGTGATATTTGGATGGTTAGGTGCATTAAATGCATTTTTGACTTACAATATTTTCAACTAACAGTAGGTTTGTTGGGACTTGGCCCAACCAGTCATAAATTGAGGAAAATCTTTATATGTGGTGTACTGTTTAATGTCTGACTACTTTCACCCAGCGTAACTATTTTGAGATTCATTCATGTCATTAAGTGTATCAATTACTTCTCCCTTTTTCATTGCCAAGTAGTATTCCATTATAATGATGTACCACAATTTATCTATTCATCTCTTGATAGCTATTTGGCTTTTTGTTTTTTTGTCCAGTTTTTCACTATCACAAATAAAACTGCTGTTAATATTTATATACAAGTCTTTGTTTAGAGAGGTATTTTCATTTCTCTTGGGTAAACACCTAGGAGTAGAATGGCTGGATCATAGGTTAGGTGCATGTGTAGCTATGTAAGAAACAGCCAAACTGGTTTCCAAAGTGGTTGAATCATTTTACATTTCTACCAGGTGTGTGGGAGTTAAAATTGCTCAGTATCCTTGCTATTACTTTGTATGGTCAATGTTTATAAATGTTAGCCAGTCTAGTTGGAGTGTAGTGGTTATTACATTGTGTTTTCAATTTGCATTTCCCCAATCATTAATGAGGTTGAGCATCTCTTGATTTACCTATTTACCATCTATGTGTCGTCTTTGGTGAATGTTCAAATTTTTTGCCCATCTAAAAAAAAAAAGGATTGTTTCCCTGTCTCGGCTATTGTGAATAGTGCTGCTATGAACATAGGGGTGGATGGATCTTTTTGACTTAGAGTTTTGTCTGGGTATAGGCCCAGGAGTGGGATTGCTGGATCATATGGCAACTCTATTTTTAGTTTTTTGAGAAACCTCCATACTGTTCTCCATAGTGGCTGGACCAGTTTACATTCCCCCCAGCAGTGTAGCAGGCTTCCCTTTTCTGCACACCCTCTCCAGCACTTGTCCTTTAACAGATCTTGTAGTACAGGTCCACTGGCGGTGAATATATTCAGTTTTTTGTCAGAAAAAAGGCTTTATTTCCTCTTTATTTTTGAAATATATTTTTTTCTGAGTATAGAATTTGGGGTTGATAGTTTTTTTGTTTTTTTTTTTTAAATACTTTGATGGTGTTGCTCCATTTTCTTCAGGCTTGTTTCTGACAAGAAATCTGCTCCCATTCTTATCCTTGTTCTTATATCTTTTTTTTCTTCCTGGCTTTCTTTCTTTTTAAAGATTTTCTCTTTATTACTTGTTTAAAGCAATTTGATTGTAGTGTGCATTGGTGTTGTTTTCTTCATGCTTTTTGTGCTTGGAGTCAATTGAAATTCTTGCATCTGTGAGTTTTTAGTTTTCATCAAATTTGGAAATGTTTTAGCCATTATTTTCTCAGAAAAATTGCTTTTCTGTACCTCCTTCTGTGTCTTATATTCTTATATAAGAGATTAGGCCATTGGTAACTGTTCCACAGCTCACTGATTCTGTGTTTTTTTCAGTTTTTTTCTGTGTTTTATCGTGAATAGTTTCTAGTGCTACATCTTCGAGTTTATAAACCTTTTATTCTGTAGTATCTAGTCTTCTTTAGTCCCATTCAGTATATTTTTCATTTTAGACATTGCAGTTTTTATTTCTAGAAGTCTGAATTTGGTCTTTTTAATATTTTCCCTTTTCCTATTTAATGTGATCAATCTTTAGCTTCTAGAATGCAATATATGGTCTCTCTATTTCTATGTTAGCAGTCATTGATAATTATTGTTTAGATCTATTAATTCATAAAACATTGCAAAATGATACTTTTAAAATTCTATTATGCCTTCTTTATTTATAAGTGGGGATAATTCTGTAAAGAGAACTTACCCCTTACTATCTGGCTGTCCTGAGGAACTTATCATATAAGAAAGACAGAATAAACATGTAATTCTTTATTTATCAGTTTTCAATATAAGGAATTGATTTTCTAACGTTCTTCCCCTAGGTGAGCAATGAGTTGTTATTTTCTCTTAGTTTCATTATTAACTTGTGGACTTAAATTATTTTTCATTTTTGAGATGTCTTTCTGATTCTAGAAGCTACCTGCCTTTGGGGTTTCTTTATAAGTCCACTAAGACTGGCATCTTCCTGAGCCACTCTTAAGATACAGCACTATAGTAATTTTCATGATAGACCCCAAGGTCTGGAATCCCAGTACCACTGTATTTGAATGCCATCTTATTGTTTCTGAGAACATTCTGAGGATTTTGCAGCACCTAACAAAATATATTTACACACTCCCAATGCAAGGGACATGGGGTTTGATACCTGTTTGGGGAACTAAGATCCCACATGCCACAGGGTGCAGCCAAATAAATAAATAAAGTCACACAGATATATGCTTAAATCCTGAAAAAAGAAAAAAGAAAAAAGAAAAAAATAGATAACCAATAAGGACCTGCTATATAGCACAGGGAACTCTGCTCAATATTGTGTAACAACCTAATTGGGAAAAGAATTTGAAAAAGAATGGATACATGTATATGTATAATTGAATCATTTTGTTGTACACCTGAAATTAACACAACATTGTTAATCAACTATACTCCAATATAAAATAAAAAGTTAAAAAAATGTTAGTCTGATTTGAGTAATTCAGGTGTATAATTGTTTAAAGAAAAAAAGTTATGGGTAACATAAATATATGTATTTTTAATCTTTGTTAGCCATGGTATTTGCCCTAATGGTATTTGGAAAGTTGGTATATGTAAGAAGACATTTTAAAGATTCTTATAGAACTCAAATACTCTCAGACTTGAAAGGGAACTTACTAGTTACCTACTTGAATTCATAAAATAATTTGCCTAATTGCTAGTGATCAAAGTTGAAACTGAAAAAAAAATTACATTAGTTTTCAAGATCTTATCATTTACTTTAATTAACATTTTGAAAGTCTGAATAGGAATTGGTAATTAAAGAGCTCCATTTCTTTACATTAATTGTACATAATTAATTTTGAAGTCTGGTAAGTCTGGGCAAATAGAATATTTGTGTCTCCAATTCCTATAGGATGTTTGATAAGTAATTTGTATCCTCAGTTGCAACTAGCTTATCAAGTTATGAGGCATTGACAATTATTTATCTTTGTACTTATATTTAGAAAATTGCAATTGGTTTAACTGATAACAACAGAAGTAGGAAGTGAGACCAACTCCGTTTTATTCTTTCATTAACTGCAAAGTCCCAAAGCTGTCTTCAATAATGCCAATAATCCTATCTTGTTGTTAGAATAACTGAATAAGATAATATATCAAGGCACCTAGCATGTAGTAGCTCTGTAAAATTGTCGCTGTCTTTTCTTATTGCTTTCCATACAGAGAACACTAATTTTCTTTCAATTACATTTTCTCAACAATTTCCAAAGGAGTGGTTCTCTTAAATAATCAAATACCTTTTTAGTGCCTAATGTTAGTGTTTTATTTATACTTTTACTTTAATTGAAAGATGAGATCATTTATGAATCATTGGTTTTAATCTTGGTAAATATATTTTCTCATTATAATATTATAGAATCTCTTTCCTGACAAATTCATTCCTTGGTTAATGATATATAATTTTCTGTCAAAATTATGGAGCATATGGCTCTACCACTTCACATGCTACATTGCATGGATACATTCTTTTTTTAAACTGAGGTATACCTGACATAACATTATATTAATTTCAGGTATACAACAAAATGACTTGATACTTGTATTAATTGCCGAATAATCACCACAATAAGTCTAGTTAACATCCATGCATGGACTCATTCTGATAAAGATTATTATGCTGAGAATTTTTAAAAAAGGTATTTAGAAACTTTCTAGTTTATTTTTTCTATGATTGGAACATGGAGAAATGTTTTATGGGAGTCTAAGATTATTGCAGGTAGGTGAGATTACATATATTTTATCTATATCAGATGCTTCTTAGAGAGAGTATAGAAATAGAATACTGTTTTGTAAACTCTTTTGATACATATTTACTGAAATATAGAATATTTATAATAAATTTTTAAATTAAATGTCTGATTATGAATTAGGTTTTGAGGAAAAACACTGGCTAGTTGTTTAGTCATTTTTTCCTCCTTTCGTGCAACCTCCTTGGTTGCAAATATAGTCCTGCTTTCTTCTAATAACACTAACTTTTAAATTTTACTTCCAAATTTCCTATAAACTTTTATGGTCTCAGTATTTTTGTGTTGCTGTCCTGGTGTCCATTTTTTGCTAAACTGATGTCAATTTTTAAAAGTCTATTTTCAAAGCAGGCTACCCTGATATAATAGTCTCAACTGTTATTTTAAATGCACCTCAGATAATATTTGTAAGACCTCGTAGGGAAAAAAACTGCTAAAAGTTAACTAATAAGATTTGCTTAAAACTCTACATCCACTGTTATTTAATACAATTAAGTTAATTTAATCTTTAATTTGAATCCTTAACTATTATTTGCAATTTGGGGGAAAGAAAGTTTCAGGAAACCAAGGCAGTGGCCAGAGCAGGAATTATTTTAACTATTAAGGTTAATTAAAAACAAAACCCAAAAAATAAAAACCTAAAACAAAAGAAAAAGAGATGGTTATAATCCAGTCTGAAGTTGTATGCTGAGGTAAATAAAATATATAAGATCTTATGTATGGCTTTACATTCCTCCAATGTCTGTGAGAATACTGTATGTATTCATAAAAGGCTATAGTATAATAAAACTATTTTTGTAGAAGGGATTATTATTCTCATTATTTGTGAGAATACAGGGTGAGAAGCTACGTCATGTGTAGTTGTGTACTCCCTGGCCTAAGTATTTCATTTCCTCCGAATTATCAGTGCAAAGGGATTTAGTTACAACACATAGCACAAATTTGCATGATTTTTCAAACACATTGAGGATATTGGGGGTGCAGATTTAAGGACTGTATTTATTTTTTCATCCAATGGTTTTAAACAGTGCTCACTAATGCCCAGGATATGCTTCAAGCTATTATTAAACCCGTGGGCTTTGTAAGCCCCACAGCCACAAGCGATGCTTGCATTTCATTCATCGATTCATTCATTCAAGAAACACGTATCGAGGATCTAGGATCGCCGAACACTATTCCAGATGCTGGGGATTCAACAAAAATTGTCAGATAATATCTCTCTCTGTACAGAACTCCTTGAGAATGCCCTCCGCCAGTTTCAGCACCTGTCAGATTGCGATAGGTGCCGCGAAGGGAGCAAACAAGCGGATGGCGAGGGCTGGAGGCTGGGAGATAATTGGATCGGAGATTTCGGCAGAGACCCAAAGGGTGTGTGAATCATCTCTGCTCTTTCCAGCCTTGAAGCATTGGGCTTCCTCTGCCTACGCGCCCCTTCTTTCTGCTTCTTCCACTCCATTTTAGTCACCCTTCAAGATGCAACTCACTCATTTTCTCCTGCTGGAAGCCTTCTGGGATCCCACAGTTGGATTGCCTCTGCTCTGTCCCCAGAGCAGTTTTTTGTTGTGTGTGTGTGTGTGTGTGTGTGTGTGTGTTTATATTCTTCCAGAATCTTTTCTATGCATGTATATACATATGCATATATTAGTTTTGGCTATGTATTTAGATATCACATTACAATGTTGTTGGTCATTCCCAGCTGAGCAGTTTTTTTTTTTTTTAGTCACAGCATTTATCACTGAGTATTGTAATTTTCTTCACTGTCTCAGTAGATTATGAGCCATCGCTTGTGGCCCAAGGCAATTTTCAGCATGAAAGTTACTTTTATAAATTAAATAAATCTGTGCTATGTGGGCAGAGACACAATTATATGCCTAGAGTATAGTAAGTATGCAATAAAAATGTATTGACTTAATGATGAATGATTAGGCTGTTGCCTTGTGTTTGTTATTCCATGACTATCTCGCGCTTTTTTTTTTTTTTTTTTTTTGAGCCAGTGTCTGGTTATTCCAGCCCTACTAATAAATTGCCTCTAGCCTAGATCATCTGCTTTGGTTGAGTTTGTCAAATCATTCAGCCGTTCTTAGAATAAAACTGCTGCCCTTCGGTTGTGCATTTTATTTTCAGCAAATGGAACTATATACACTGAAATATAAGGTAAAGAAAATCACTCTTTTGTAAAGTCCTCCTTTCAAGCAAAGCAATCTAAATTACAGCAGTAAAATCAGGCTGTCCTACTGGATCTGTAGACATATTTACAACAATGAGGAAAATGAAAATCTCTTGCACAGATCTTTACTAGGGGTCATTTATAGTAAACGGCGCTCAAGGCACCTGAAAGCATCCCATAAACCCATGTAGCTCTAGTGGCTACACTGGCACTCTTAAGTGATTTTTTTTCAAACCTTGTTTTTCTCCTTTTCTACTCTCCTTGCTCCTCTTAGGGTAGCTTGTGCCTTAGGTGGAGTGAAGTCAGAAGCCTTTCTTGTACTTCCCGCCTTGCTGTGGGAGGCACTGCAGACCCAAGTTCTCTGGGCAGAGGGCCTAGTCAGCAGAATGCCTTAATGATATTCGACTTCTGTAATGTCCAGAATTTGGTTGGCTTCTTTGGTCTCCCGTTTGCAATGTCAAATCTTTAAACCCCAGCACAAGCATATTTGATATTGTGCCCTGTGACTTATTTGGTGCTTTGAATTGATTTTTGCATCTAAGAACTTTGACAGAGTGTATTGGAATTAGCAAGTGTTGATTCTCTTTGTGAAGTCCTCTTTTTCCCCACTTGCAAGATTTGGGCCAGCTACTTTTATGTTAGATAATTTCCAACTAGAAGGATTTAGCATCTAATCAAACTCTCCATTTAAAAAATAACAGGCAAACTTCTCTGAATTCTTTCCATAGCTACTCTCTTGGCTGGAGCTAGACTTGGTATTTCTAGCATTTGCTTTTGCAGTCCCAATCTGAAAAACAAAGGGCACAACAACAACAACAACACACACACACACCACACACACACACACGTGCGCACACAGAGGATTTCTTCTTTTGTTTATTATCACCTTGTCCATTTTCAGGTTGAAATCTTTCTCTCTGTGTGTGTGTGTGTATGCGTGTCTGCGTGCCAATCAGTTTAGTCTTTTAGAGGCATTTCCAACATTTCCCCTGGACTCTGGAGTCAGAATACTTCAGATCTCAGCTCTGCCATTTACTATGTGAAAATAGGCAGAATAGTAACTTCTATGCTTCGGTTTCCTAATCGATAATATGAGGATAAAAATAGCATCTATCTCATAGAGTTGTTTTGAGGACTGAATGAGTTAATGTAACTAAAGCCTTCAGATCAGTGCCTGATACATAATACGAACAAAATACACATGGACTACTATTATTTTTACCCAACAATCTCTCAGTAGTTCTGTCTTCACAAGAAAGGGAATTGGGATAAAGAGGAAGCTGCTGGAACTGCTGGATTTTTATCTGCCAAAACTGATCCTGTATTTTGTTGATTTTCCTACCCACCGCTATCCTGTCTACTCACTCTGTTTTGCTATGTCTTCAGTGCCTAGCACACCCTCTGACACTTAGTAGGCACTTCATGAATGCTTGTTTAATGAAGGAATAAGGTCTTTCTGACTGTATGCTCCTACACTGGCTACCAGTGTCCTGGATTTGTCACGCCTTGTTTTGGCCTTGCAGGATCTGGTGTGGGAGGAAGTGTCCTCTTAGTTCACGGCTCTTATCACAGGGAGACCCAACGCTTTGCTTGTGAGTCCTGCAGACTGAACCTTCACCCAAACTGTGGGTGTCTGCAGCTCTTCTGTGTCTGCAGCTCTTCTGTACCTCATCATGAAAGCCCCTTTCGCAAGACGCATCTCTTCCTACTCGGGGTCCGACCTGAGGGTAGAGTCGGGACAACATCGCCACCTTTAGGCCCCTGCAACAGCATTCAGGAGATAATTGTCAAATCGTTTCAGTTATTTTCTCTCAATAAGAGAACAAGCCTGAACGTTGCCCCTCCCCCCCTTCTCCTCTATGTTCTGGTCTAAAGGGACCTGTGGGTTGATGTTGGCCGCGTTTTACTTGTTTTAATAGGTGTTGTCATTTAGCTGCTTCCATTATTGAGTTTTAAGGATGTGTTATCTTTATTGATGTGCCGACACATTTCATCGCAAGGACAGGATATCCTGGAACACCTTGGGGCTTGGTTTCCTTTTATGTGAATTGAGAAGAACTGAACCATACAATTTCCTTGGCCTATTCCAGCACTAAGGTTTTATGAGTAAAAGCTAAGTAAAGTTAGACACTTTCATCTTTTTCTTCCCTTCCCTTTTCTCTAATTAACCCTATGGAAACTTGTGGGAGAAAAAAGGATGATGGAGAATTTCCTCCTATTTGACTCCAAAGCAATTCTTGTGCTCAGATAGGGTTTGAAAATTCACCTCCTCAAAGGAGGCTGGCAGTTTTCCACCTGGCCATGCTGCAAGCCACCTTCTCAAGACATTAGTTTGCTCCTTCTCCTAATTTAGAAGCTAATATTAATTTCCTGGTGCTTTCTCCTGGCAATCAACACCTGAATATTGTACTGTGCAATGTATGTAACAGCCAGGGTAGTTTTTCAAAGAGTAAATTTTTTTTCTTGTCATTCCCACATCTCCTATGCTTCCCATATCTCTCTTGTTCCAGCCATGCTTTCTTCATTTTCAGTTTCTGGAAAGTACTAAGTTTTTCCTGCCTCAGGACATTTGCACACCTTTCACTCAGGTTACCTGAGTTATTCTCTCCTGTGCATCCTCCCCAAACCCTTCTTTTCTTTCTTCACTTCCTCATATAACTGGCTCCTTCCCCTTTTGCAGATCTTAATTTAAATGTTATTCCTCAAAAGAACACTCTCTGAACACTCAATTGAAAGATCATTTCTGTAATTCCTCTCAGAGTCTTGTGCATTACAAACACAGCTTTAATTGTAATTTGTAAATTTGAATTTTTCATTTGATTTTTTATTTATCATCTCTCTCCCTCGTGAAACTGTAAGCTCTGTGAGGACAGACACCAGATACTATTTATTTGCTGGTGTATATCATGCCCGTGATATTATACCTGCTCAAAAAATGTTGGTTGAGTTGATGGCAGAATGAGTATTATTAGCTCTTTTTAAACCCTATTTTCTATATTTCCTGTCAATTTCTTAGATTTCCTGTGCTTCATCAGCTAGAGAGATGAAATCCATTACCAGGATGAAAAGAAAATTTCATGAGGTAAGTATTCCAAATTCTTGTCTTTGAGTACTTTGTTTTTCTTAAATGTAAAATATTTCTGCTTCTAATATTTCCACTTTATCTGCAGATTGGAAAGAAAGGAATCTACAAAGCCATCAGTGAACTGGATATTCTTCTTTCCTGGATTAAACAATTCCTGGAAAGCATTAAGTAATGCAAGAAGTCAAGTGGATTGATGTGATTATTTTGAAATATAATGAGAACAACCAGAAATGCATTTAAAGCAGTGTCTTTCCTTTTAAAACTTTTGTACATAGTACTAACAGCAAGTTAGATGATTCAGAATAGACTAGAGGAATTTAATGTAATAAAATTTTGGAGGTAAGTAAATTGTCACTAATATGCACATTTTCTGTATTTTCAAAGAATGTTTTCATCCTGAACGTATTTTGTCATTCCCAGGTGCATTGCATGAGTCTAATCTAAAGGTGTATAACCAGCATTAAATCATGTAATGCTTGTACATAGAAAACGACAGATTTCTGGGATACAATATAATGTTATTGAGACTTACATAGATGCCATGTATGTGATTATTGTCTACTTAAGGGCTTGATGATTACTAATTATTAATTATGCCGTGTGAACTTACCCCCTAACAGACTTTGATTTTAATGGAATAAATTGTGTCTTTCCCCTGGATGTTTCTTTTAGGACAGCATGCTAGAATTTCATTGAGTACAATGGGTAACTACCAGATCAGATCAAATAGGACACACATGCAAGCTAACTGCTTGGGATGGTTTACTTGAAATGCCTTTAACAGATAACCCCAGCTACACAGACTACAAGGAACCAAGCCAAAATGATGCTGAGGTTTGATCACGTCCCTTCCGGGTGCTATACGATTAAGACAGTTGTTAGAGGCCAAATAGAAGTCTGAATGCAGCTCAGATTCCACCACAGGAAACTTTCCATACTATTCAAAACCTTACCTGCACAGCTAGGGCTTCAGTTGAATGAGTCATATGGCCTGACCGTTGTTGTGCATTAAACAGACCCTGCCTCGGCATAGTGGGCATGGGTAGTTTCAGACAGCAGTTTGTGTGGTGGCCAGTTCACTTCCACAAAGCATCCACTGTGCCTCTGCAGCACACAGACAACACAGGGACTTGGTGTTTTGTGATACGAATGGGCGGGGCTTCCTGAAAGCCTTTGTGGATTTCATCCTTGGAACCTCTTCTCTACCTTGCTGTCCCACCATCCAGTTCTTCTTTTTGATCACATGGTCATTAGTCTATTCACTTGGGACTATTCTCTCTTGGTTTATCTATTAGTCCAAAATTACCTGTTTATTGCCTGCCCCTTCTCCTTTCTGCCTTCGCCATCAGCACTCTGTGGCCCTAGGTCTTATTCTACTGCGGACCTTTTTATTAGACAAACCCACTGGCAGGGAAAGGTGTGGTGAGTGGAGGCGATTGGCGATGGGTGACTGGGGGACTCTGTCTTCACTTCATGCTGTTGATTTAGGGCTTCCCGGTGAAGGCTCCTAGGCCATCAGTAATGGGGCAGCCTTCTTTGTTGAGAAACATTTGGAAGAGATGGCATCTTGAGGATCAGGAGTCTATCCCCTGGCTTTTCCAGGGGAATAGAGGAAGTGGTGCACACACGGCTACTCATTGCCCCATTTCAGGGCCCTCAGTGTTTTCCAGGAACAGGCACTCTCACAGCTGAGTTTGTGGTATATTTCCACAGAGCCAGGAGTCCCCGTCTTGGTTACAAATGTTCTTAGTCTGTTCCATTACTTAGGAACTTCAGGTATCAGAGGGGCTGTGAAATATTCATTTGCCAACTTTAGGTTCTTAGGGATAAAATTTCTTCTGTGTTCCCCAATACTTTGGGGTGATTGAATTCAGTGTTTTAATTTGTTTCCCAAATTCTGCTGTTTGCCCAGAATAGTCCAAAGCCTGCCGAAGCGCTATAGGAATTTAAACATCACTGAACAAAAAACCAATATCCACGTGCTGGTGCCTATACACAAACTTTTTTCAAATACCAAAGGAAAAAGCATGGTTTTAGTGTGTTTGAGTAAAGACTGGTGTTTTGAAAAGGCAGTTAAGAAGAGAGAAGCTGGTGTCCTTGTGCACAGGGAGGAAACTGTGTTTGGTGGTGTCACGGTGGGCTCAAGGTGAAAGCGTCCCTCTGATTTCAGGTCCCACTCTGGACTTTACCAGAACCAGAGATGGTTACATTTGGGGAAATGCCTGCGTACCCCCAAATGCCCATAGGATGCTCTAGAATCCCCAAGACATTTAGCACTCATGGGGGGAGATTCCTTCTGGCAGATTCCTCTTGGATCATACCGAGGAGACTACATTTCCTATTAAAATGTTTTGTCTGACAGCATATAATTAGAGTGAAGGGTATTGAATCTGCCCTTAGCACAGGGAGAGCAGAAGGAGCCTGAGGACCAGTGAGTAGTCTGGAGTGGCAGAAACAGCCCTCAGTGCGGTCAAGAGACCCAATTAGTCCCAACTTCCTCCAAGTCTCTGCGCGCATGATCAGAGGGTTATCCATAAAAAACATCAACCCCCTCCCTCGTCACTTTCCTCTAAACCACTTCTCTCTCACTGGTGTGCTTGTACTGACTTGTTTGTTTATTGACTGTCTCTGCCATGTCAGAATATAGGCTCTGCAGGGCAGGACTTTGTTCTGTTCCCTGGAGGATTTCCCAGCATCCAGATCAGGGCCTGAATGCAGGGCGCTACGTCAGCACATGGTGAATGTGTGAACTCTGGAGAGGATGGATCGAGGCCTTGGCCCTGCTGCTCTTAGGATGTGTGAACAATGTTAGGTTAATTCACTTCCTGGGCCTCCATTTCTGGATGCAGCCTGATTGAAATTAGCTACCACAGGTGATCTGTGCAGATACCTGCAAAGAGTGGGGCAGAGGTCTTCCTTTACTCCAGATACACACCCTCAAAGGACCTCACACATTCTCTTCTCTCCCACCTCCTGCCCCCAATAGCATCCCCAAGCCCTGCTCTGCCTGCTTCAGTTCTTCTGATCTTTTAAGATGTCATTCAAACATCATCCTGCTGTTAATGACTTCATACACTCTTTACTTCTTCTAGAACCTGTCATAATTGTAATTCCTCTGCAGATTTAGTATCTTTTTCTCCCTCTAGACTGTCGCTCTCTGATTCACTGCAGTTCTGCTCCTTATACGTGGTAAGTGCCCAATAAATATTTGTTGAGTGAATACGTGAATAAACTAGTAAATTGGATGAGGTGGCCTCCAAGGTTTCTTTGAGCTCTTGCTTTTCTGCTGCCACAATCGTCACCAATTGGCATTATATTTGAAGACTGTGATGTAGCAATGCTTCCCAACCCAAGTCCTCTAAGAGCATCTGTTATTATTTACATTAACAATGAATTTAAATCCACATACTTTTTTACTTGCCCCAAATAAGAGGTAACTGTAAATAAATATATGGCTTTTAAAATAGATCATTAAACTTAAACAAATATGTTCTTAACCGAAACAGGTTCACTTGTGTGCCACATAGAATCATCTTGCAAAACCCAGGTGGAGTGTGTCTCAGACATTGGGAAACACTGCATTATAATGAATTTCCACTGCCTCATTCTGGTCCAACTTAGAGAAATAGTTGGAAATTCGAACTTGATCATTTTAACCTACCCACAGAGACCGGTTTAGAAAACGTCAAGCCACGATGTTTAGGTTTCAAACTGGTTTCAGAGCTCCTGTCATTGTTTCCAGAGACGAAAACACGCCCACCCAGTCAGTCATTCCATGGGGCCGATGACTGTGGCTCTTCACAGGGGAAGCTGGGATGGCGGTACAGCCCCGGTCCTATCTCGTCAGCCCCCCGGGAGAGCAGTCTCAGTCCAGGCAGCGGTGGTCCACGCGGCTTCCCAGGGAGGGAAGCCATGGGAGTCACTGTTAGGGAGGCTTCTGCAGAGGTCAGATGTACACACAGTGGAAGGAACAAAAAGTGAAAGCTCAGTCAGGCTGAGCAGAAGGAGCGGCAGAAACTCTCAAAAGCAGATGCAGAACTGTGCTGTGAACTACCACACATCCTAAGACGTCAGGAGAATCGATGTCTCCACTAGGACTGAGAGTTGTTAATTAAAAGGAAAAACAATCTATTCTGTAAACATTTATTGGATGCTTACTATCTGCTAGTCGCGTGGTCACGGCTGAGGTCACAGTCATCAATAAAACTCATAGTTTCTAGGACCTAGGAAGGGAGATAGGAAGATCAACAATCACACAGTGAAATATAAGCAATAACGGAGCAATGTGGAAGGTGCAGTGGGCTGGAGGTCAGGGAACATGGTACTGAGGAGGGGAAGTCTGAAGTAATTTAGCCGTCAAGACTGAGCTCAGGTGTTGCCTCTTCCAGGAAGACTTCCTTGATTCCTCCTCCCAGCCCTGACTCCCAGGCTTCTATGTCTCTTGCCCAGCATAGCACTTACCACACCACATTGCAAGTTTCTGTTCACTTGCGTATCTCTTTCTTGAAAACACAGACCGGGTCTTATTCAGAATCATTTTCTCAGCATGGAAAAAAACAATGGCAGTGACCAGCTGGTTGAGGGGGGATCAGTGCTGAGGAAATAGCCTAGGATCACATTTTCTACTGATTTGTAGTAAACTAGGACTCAGAAAAATAAACTGTAGTGAGATTTCTAGCATCTCCTTTTGGCCAACATAGAAATGCCTTGAAATTTGGACTTCGTAGGAGCATAGAGTCTCATAATTTGAAAGGAACAGTAAGGGCACATTGTCCAACTTTGCATGTTATACCAGAACCTTCTTTATAACAATGTTCCCATCTAGCATATGCTTGACCACTTACAATTAAGAAAGACTACCTCCTGGAAGAGCCCTCTCTATCTCTAAATAATCTTTCCCACTAGACAATTATTTACTTTGATCTGAAATCTATCATCTTGAAATTTATCACATATTTTTCCTAGTTCCAAAACTTGGGGTTTAAAGTAATTGTGACCCATCTTCCACAGGACAAGTGGATTAGTTAGGAGATATGTTGGGGGAGAGAAGGCTCTGCACTTCCTTTTAGAGGTTCAAGCTGGAAATTACATGTACCACGTGTGTGAACAGACCAGGGCCGGAACTTAGTTACAGAGTCACACCCAGCTGCAAGGATGGTGGAAGATGCAGCCTTTACCTGGGGTAGCCATGCATCCAGTTAAAAACTGAGGGTTCCATACTGTGAGGGGAGGGAGAATGGATATCAGGTGTTGCAGCCACACATTAAATATTTGCAGACATCCATCATTTCCTTTTGTTTCCATCTCAGCTTCATCATATTCTCCCATCTAAACGTTTCTCCAGTAAACAGCTTCACGTTTTCCCACCCGTTCTCAAATGGCATGGTTTTGCGTGCTTTCAATAGCTAAAGCTTATTCTCCTCCAGCTGAATTCCCAGCTGTTCTTAATGAATCCTTGTTGGGCTCTTGGGGCCATGTTTTCTTATGGTCATCCCCTTGTTTTTCTCTTTTACACTTTAATAGGGTTTTTAAAAATTATGGAAGAAATTGCTGCTGCAGGAGGCCTGGGTTTAGGAAGACCAGCTTTAAGTACATCTTGGAAATTTTATCCCATAAAACAAAAACCTTGGTCTGAGTTCATGTTAAAAGAAATTCCACAGAGAAGAAATTCCTAGAACATTAAAAAAAAATGGTAATAACCTCATTCTTACTGCAGAGGAAAGCCTTGGGTCAGCCATTATAAATAGTCACACAACTCAGACATGGGAATATTCCACTTCCTGGAAACAGTCAATAAAATCAATTTGAAGGAAAAATGAAATTCAAGATGAAGAGTAGGGAGCGGCCAACATGGCGGAGTAGAAAGACCCCAAGCTCAGCTTCTCTCACGAGCACACCAAAATCACACCTATCTGCAGAGCAGCCATCGATGAAAAAGACTGGAACCTATCAGAAAAGATCTTCTGCAAATAAAGACATAAAGAAGGAACCACAACGAGACAGGTAGGAGAGGCAGACTGGAGATATAAACAAATCCCTTCCTCCCCGCCCCAGATGGGTGACCCACAAACTGGAGAATAATTATAGTGCAGAGGTTCTTCCCCAAGAGTGAGAGTTCTGAGCCCCACGTCAGGCTCCCCAGCCTGGGGGTCCAGCACCAAGAAGACGAGTTCCCAGAGCATTTGGCTTTGAAGGCCAGTGGGGCTTAATTGCAGGAGCCCCACAGAATTGGTGGAACTAGAGATTTCACTCTTAAAGCGCACATACAGAATCTCACAGGCACCAGGACCCAGGGCAAAAGCAGCAATTTGGTAGGAGCCTGGGGCCAGACCTGCCTGCTGGTCTTGGAGGGTCTCCTGGAGAGGCAGGGGAGTGGCTGCTGCTCACCCTGGGGACGTAGACACTGGTGGCCGACATGCTGGGGATCTTCAGCCCTGAACTCTGCTGCTGGAGGCTGGTATCTTGGCTCGTTAGCCAAGCATAATATGTGCTTGTTTTAAAACGGAAATACTATCAAGGCATATAAAGGAAAAACAATCATGTGGCTCTACCTCTCTATCTCTACCTTTCCACGTGAGCCAATAGTGATGGTTTTCTAGAGCTCTTCCCATAATTTTTCTATTTTCATTGGCAACAACAGTATATGTGTATATGTACACACACACACACTCACATCGCCCCCTTTTTTAGAAATAAAAATGATATCACACCATTTTCTCTACCTTCTGACTAGCTCTTTCCACTTAACAAATCAAGGATGTCTTTCCAAGAATGTATATATTATATATAAGTTCATTTTCGTTAGCTACAAAAATATTCCATGGAATGAGCACAGAATAATTGATTCAACCATTCCAGTTTGTTGTTTCACTCTTTTTGTCCGTATAAAACAGGTTATAATGAGCACCCTTGCATGTATATCCTGGTCTGTGCTTTTATTTTTATAGGAATACTTTCTAAAAGCAAGATTGCGGGGGTCAGAAGAGATACTAAATACCAGAGATTTCCCCCCACAGCTCTTTCATTGTTAGTTTCCCCCACATTCCTGCCAGCACTGGATTTCATCCACATTTTCCCCTTTCTGCCGGCCTGCTGGCTGAAAATGGCACCACAGTGTTTTAGTTTGCCTGGTAAACTGGGACTCTCCGGGGCCCCACTCCTTCCCCTCCATGAAATGTCTTCATGCATCACTAGTTTTATATTTTTAACTAATTAGGAAAAAATTCTTCATAAATTAAGGTAATTGGCACAGAAAAAAGTGTTTAAGAGAAGTGGCCAGCCTCTTTAAAGTTGCACACCTCTTACCCTGGCCCTCCACATCCCTTCTTCCCCTCTCCCCAGTACACTACTGTATAACTTACTTACATATTATGTTTACTGAGCGTCACCTGTCTCCCTCTACCAGAATTTAAGTTTCATGACAGGAGGGATTTTTGCATGATTCATTCACTGTTACGTCTCCAGTACTTAAACGGTGCCTTATCCAAGTAGGTGCTCGATAAACTGCTGTTGAATAAATAAATGAGTGAGTGGATGGTGTGTTCACAGAGAAAGGGAAGGAACCAGAAAACCCTTGTTGCCAAGGATGTTGAAAATCCTAACCATTGCTGGTTCCTAACCTCACTTTCTATGACAGAAATGCTTCTATGATAGAAACTCTTGCAAGAGAGTGGGTGAAATGGCTTCCCAACCATGTGGTTACATTTCCTCTAAATAGAACTGTTTGCAAAGCAGTTGACATGAAATGAGGCTCTGGTGAGTTTCTATTTTCCATTTACCCATATCATTTATGGTTGAGTCCTGCCCACTTGAGATCAGGCTTAGAGTGGCATAGATCGAGAAGGCATATTTGGGGTTTAGATGTGGGGAGCCATGAGTGTGGGGAACTTTCGTATGCTAAGACAATCTTTTGAGATTCTTTGGAACGGGTGAGAAAGAACTCCCTTCATAGATATCAGCTCCCTCTAATACTTTTCATCAATGGTAATTTTCAAAATTCTGGTGATATTTTCATGCAAAGTACAGGCTACAGCGGGTGATGGAGTCCCTGCTTTTCATCCATATATCATGCATGGGACCCTACCTTAGAGCTCCCTAGTTGCAGTGATTGGTGCAGAATTCGGAAATGGGCCCGTGATTTAAGAACGTCCAGTCAGACTGAATGCTAGGATTTGATCCCTGGGAAGAGTCTCTTCTGTGAGCCTTAAGCTTTAAAGGATGTATTCTGAACCACTGCATCCATGTTGCCACCGTGAGAACAGATCCCGGCTGAGAACAAGCCTATACTTCAATCGCTCAGTTTCTGGGAATCCGTGTTCCTCTGAGGTTCCTTCCACCTCACCTGAATGCTGCTTCTCAGTCTCTCAAGTGAGTTTCTATCTGAAAACTACAAATTGGAGGACCCCAGGACTTGGTGTGGGGCGTCTTCTAAGCTGTATTGGAGATTGCTATTCGATACATCCAGTTCAGCCCTGTGGTTTTAGGTACTATCCGTGTGCTGATGACTCCGTTAACGTCTCCAGCCTGACCTGTCCCCTGCCTTCCGTACTCACCCATCCAACCGTGTACCTGACATTTCCATGTAAGGCATCTTACATGTCAAAACAGAAATTTTGTTTCACCTTCTAAAATCGGTCCAACCTCTAGTCTTCGGCAACTTGGAAATACAAGATAGAATAATGGTATAGTTAAGCACACAAATTCTGGAGTGAGTAGAGGCTGGATTCAAACATAGACTGAAATTTAAAAGCTTAATCTCTCTATTCCTCCCTTCCCTTACCTATACAATAGGGAAGATGGTAATAGTACCAATTTTGTAGTGTTCTCTGTAAGAATTAAATGAGGTAATGTATGTACAGTGGTTAGAGCTGTGACTGGCACATAATAAAAACAAGAAAGCATGAGTTATTATTAGGATAGGATAAATTAGCACATTCTCAACTTCTAAAGCCAACAATCTAGGGTTATCTTCGATTTATTCTCTTCTCCCATATCCACGCCAAATTCACCAGCATGTCCTTTCCATTCTGTCTCCCAAGCACATCCCCAATCCTTCTGCTTCTCCTTCCCCCTTTAGTATACACTGGCGTCTCTGCAAAAGCCTCACATCTTACTTTTCTCACTGTCTCCACCCACTTCCTGCCCCCGAATCCAGCCTCAACACAGCTTCCAGAGAGAACTTAAAAAGTGTAAGTCACAAAAGAAGATGTGGCACATATATACAATGGAATATTACTCAGCCATAAAAAAGAATGGAATTGAGTTTATTTGTAGTGAGGTGGATGGACCTAGAGACTGTCATACATAGTGAAGTAAGCCAGAAAGAGAAAAACAAATACCATATGCTAACATATATATGGAATCTAAAAAAAATGGTACTGATGAACCCAGTGACAGGGCAAGAATAAAGATGGAGATGCAGAGAATGGACTTGAGGGCATGGGGTAGGAGGAGGGCAAAGGGGAAGCTGGGACGAAGTGAGAGAGTAGAATTGACATATATACACTACCAAATGTAAAATAGATAGCTAGTGGGAAGTTGCTGCATAACATAGGGAGATCAACTCATTGATGGGTGATGCCTTAGAGGGCTGGGGTAGGGAGGGTGGGAGGGAGTCGCGGGAGGGAGGGGATATGGGGATATATGTATAAATACAGCTGATTCACTTCGGTGTACCTCAAAAACTGGCACAACAGTGTAAAGCAATTATATTTCAATGAAGAACTTTAAAAAAAAAAGTGTAAATCAAAGTACAACCCTTCCTGTTTGATACTTTTTAGTGGCTTCCCTTACACTGAGAATAAACCTTATTATCTGGCCTAGAAAGCCCTATGTGAACTCACTGACTTCATCTCGTTGCCGTTCTTTTTGTTTCTGAAACATCCAAGTGCTCTGTTTGGGGCTTTTGTACTTGTCGTTTCCTCTCCCTGGAATGTTCTTCTCCAGTTCTTTGCACAGTCAACTCCTCTCATTCAGGTCTTAGCTCAAATGTCCTTTCCTTCCAGGTGACATGCCTGACCATCTTCCTGAGAACAGAGGTCTTGTCCAAATAGTTGGTGACCTTACCTATCTCACATTCTTACTCCCATCCATGGCCTTGTTAGCTTCCTCCCCTGGATTCCTCTTGCTGCCACAATACCTATAAAGTACTCACGATATACCACTTATCACAGCACACTGCAACTTTTGACTCCCAAACCAAGACTCATTAAGAGGAGGGGTTATGCCTCATTGATCTTTGCACTGCCAACCTTTAATGAGAGCCTAGAACATAGTAGAGGCTCAACAATCACAGGGATGAATTAACGAGGTATTGTCCATTACATGTAGCAAAGGTTTTGACAAATTTGTCAGAATAAAAGAGGCATGATCAGTTCTTTGAAGATAAAGGTAATGAGACGTTTTGAGAAAAATGCTTGTTGCTGTTAAACTGGTCGATTTGTGGCAGAATCGTGCATTGAGGAACATGATGTAGGTTTGCTTCTTCTAGTAGATGTTGGATCTTATAGACAGTGATCGGTTTTCTTTAGTCACTTGTAATTTTCCACCCAGCAACTTTTAAATGAGGTAACAGGAATGTTTTATTAGTTTCAGAACAGTTTTTTTTTTTTTTTTAAAGGTCTGGGTCCATTCTGGAAAGGATTGAGTTTATCACTTAATTCTAGCAATTTCTGTTCTTAAATTGTGAAACAGGTCTGTTGCTTGATGGTGCTTGATCTGTTTTACGGCTTTTTCTACCTTCCCCACAACTATGCTTTCTAAATTACGAAATACCGTGTGATCTTCAGAAATGTATTGCTGTGACCACCACGGTCTAACGTGAGGTTTTCACCAGATCAGTCTCCAGCTGGGTAACCACAGAGATGGGTAACATCATAGAATATAGTAGTTTACAGAGCACTCTGAGTACACTGTTTTGTTAATCTTGAAAATAACAACTCCATAAGATAGCACAAGCACCTTCCAAATCATTCGCTTGAAGTTCAAAGAGTCCATCATCAGGAACTCAACTATCACAAAGTCCATCTCAAAGTCCTCACTCCAGTCCAGCACGCAGTAGGTACTCAACAAGCATCTGCCGAATAAGTGACTGAATGAGTTTACAAATCCGTTTCTCACTAGTCCTTGACATGTGTTCTTCCCCTGAAGACTGCTCCATTTTTTAAAAAGCCTCCCTCTAAGACAAGCTTATTCTGCTTTCATGATCTTATATACGCTGTTTTGTCCATCTGCAATGCCCTGTTTATTCTTCCATTTCCCACTCAATTCTACATTTTCTTCATGACAACCTTGGGTCTACAGATTCTTCTGTGGCCACAGTCTCCCACAATGACTATTTCCTCTCTGTTAATTTTCCAGTGTTGTCAATGATCGGCTATAAATATATATTGAACATTCATATGTACCTGATTTCATTGATATTGAAGTTGACCCTTGAACAATGCAGGCTTGGGGGTGGGGTTAGGGGGACTGACCCTCCTGCAGAGTGGAAAATCCCCCCCATTAGATTGTAGTTGGCCCTCCAACTTTGCAGTATCTCCATAACCACAGGTCCTGGGTATGTGCATTTTCACATCTGCAGATTCAACCAACTATGGGATCCTGTACTACTTCGGTATTTACTATTGAAAAAATCCACATATAAGCGGACCCGTGCAACTTAAACATGTGTTGTTCAAGGGTCAACTGTATTTCCAATTCTGCTGATTCAGTCTAATATCACTTACCAAGTGTTTCCATAAATTTGATCACAAATATTTTATTTAGCCAACAAAGATTGATTTGTCTTACTGTTATGTGGCAGGGTCTGTTTTAAAGGTTAAATAGATGAAAGGTTAAATAGATGAAAATATCATTCTAGTTGGTAGGATATGAACAATAAACAAATAAAGAAGTAAATATAAAAGCAACCTATGGAATGGGAGAAAACATTTTCAAGGCACATATCTGATAAGAGGTTAATTTCCAAAATATATAAAGAACTCACACAACTCAATAGCAAAACACAAACAAACAAAAAACCCAAATAACTTGATTAAAAATGGAGAAAGAAAAAAAATGGACACAACTTGAATAAATGTTTCTCCAAAGAAGACATGCAAACGGGCAATAGGTACATGGAAAGGTGCTCAACACTGCTGATCATCAGGAAATGCACATCAAAAATCACAATGAGATATCACCTTATACCTGTTAGTCTGGCTATTATCAACAAAACAACACAAGAGATAACAAGTGCTGGTGAGAATGTAGAGAAATTTGAAGGTTTGTACCCCGTTGGGAGTGCCAAATGGTGTAGCCACTTTGGAAAACAGTATGGAAATTCCTCAAAAAATTAAAAATAGAACTACCATATGATGCAGTCATCCCATTTCTGGGTATGTATTCAAAAGAACTTAAATCAGGATCTCAAAGAGGTAGCATTCCTATGTTCACTGCAGCATTATTTATCACAGCCAATATATGAAAATAATGTAAGTGTCCATTGATAAATGAACGTATAAAGGAAACATGGTATATACACAAAATAGAACAGTATTCATCCATGAGAAAGAAGGAAATCTCGTCACATGCAACCACATGGATGATCTGGAGGACATTATGCTAAATGAAATTAGCCAGTCACAGAGGGACAAATACAGCATGATTCCACTTATCTGAGATATCTAAAATAGTCCACCTCTTAGAAGTAGAAAGTAGAGTGGTGGTTTCCAGGGGCTGAGTGGAGAGGGGGGATAGGGAGTTGCTATTCCGTGGGTATAAAGTTTCAGATACACAAGATGAATTAATGCTAGAAATCAGTACGACAGTGTGACTAGGAGTAACAATACTACATTGTACCCTAAAAATCTGTTGAGAGTAGACCTTGTGTTAAATATTCTTACCAGAAAAAAAAAAAACTGTCAGATGATGACGTGTTAAAAAGAGCAATCAAACTGGGAGGGGGGTCAGGAATGGGGGGCAGGGGATGGTTCACTCTCTGAAGGGTGTGGTCAGGAGAAGGGTCACTGATGAGGTAGTATTTTTGCACAGACCTGTAGGATCCTCACAATGACTGAGAGGTAGCAAAGGTATTATTATTTTTGTCATTAATTTAAAAAAAATTTTTTTAAGAACTTTTATTGAGGTACAGTTAACAGACAATAAACAGCATATATTTAGAGTGTACAATTTGGTGTCCCAATCTCCCAATTCATCCCCCCCCAACCCTCCCTGCTTTCCCCACTTGGTGTCCATATGTTTGTTCTCTACACCTGTGTCCCTATTTCTGCCTTGCATTTCCTCTTTCGTAGTTGTTAGCATTTGCTTTATGTATTGAGGTGCTCCAATATTGGGTGCATATATATTTATAATTGTTATTTCCTCTTCTTGGATGGATCCCTTGATCTTTATGTAATGGCCTTTCTTGTCTCTTGTAACATTTTTTATTTTAAAGTCTATTTTATCTGATATGACTATTGCTACTCCAGCTTTCTTTTGATTTTCATTTGCATGGAATCTTTTTTTCCATCCCCTCACTTTCCATCTGTATGTGTCCCTAGGTCTGAAGTGGGTCTCTTGGAAACAGCATATATATGGGTCTTGTTTTTGTATCTATTCAGCCAGTCTGTGTCTTTTGGTTGGTGCATTTAATCCATTTACATTCAAGGTAATTGTCGATATGTATGTTCCTATTACCATTTTCTTAAGTGTTTTGTTGTTGTTTCTGTAGGTCCTTTTCTTCTCTTATGTTTCCCACTTAGAGAAGTTCCTTTAGCATTTGTTGGACGGCTGGTTTGGTGGTGCTGAATTCTCTTAGCTGTTGCTTGTCTGTAAAGCTTTTGATTTCTCCATCGAATCTGAATGAGATCCTTGCTGGGTAGAGTAATCTTGGTTGTAGGTTCTTCCCTTTCATCACTTGAAATATATCATGCCACTCCCTTCTGGCTTGCAGAGTTTCTGCTGAGAAATCAGCTGTTAACCTGATGGGAGTTCCCTTGTATGTTATTTGTTGTTTTTCCCTTGTTGCTTTTAATAACATTTCTCTGTCTTTAATTTTTGTCAGCTTGACTACTATATGTCTTGGCGTGTTTCTCCTTGGGTTTATCCTGCCTGGGACTCTCTGTGCTTCCTGGACTTGGGTAGCTAATTCCTTTCCCATGTTAGGGAAGTTTTCAACTATAACCTCTTCCAATATTTTCTCGGGTCCTTTCTCTCTCTCTTCTCCTTCTGGGACCCCTATAATGTGAAAGTTGGTGTGTTTAACATTGTTCTAGAGGTCTCTTAGGCTGTCTTCAGTTCTTTCCATTCTTTTCTCTTTATTCGTTTCTGCATCAGTGATGATCACCATTCTATCTTCCAGGTCACTTATTCGCCCTTCTGCCCCAGTTAATCTGCTATTGGTTCCTTCTAGTGTATTTTTCATTTCAGTTACTGTGTTGCATATCTCTGTTTGTTTGCTCTTTAATTCTTCTAGGTCTTTGGTAAACTTTTCGATCTTTGCATCCAGTCTTTTTTCAAAGTCCTGGATCATCTTCACTCTCATTATTCTGAATTCTTTTTCTGGAAGGGTGCCTATCTCCTCTTCATTTAGTTGTTTTTCTGGGGCTTTATCCTGTCCCTTCATCTGGTACAAAGTTCTCTGCTTGTTCATTTTCTCTATCTTTCTGTGGCTGTGGTTTTCAGTTCCACATGACAAAATACTGCTGATCCTGCTTGATCCTGCTGTCTGCCCTCTTGTGGAGGAAGCTATGTAGGAGCCTCCTGTGTGCTTCCTGATGGGAGGGACTGATGGTGGTTAGGGCTAGGTGGGTGGAGCTCAGTAAAGCTTTAATCCGATTTGGTGGGCAGATTTGGTGGGTGGAGCTCAGTAAAACTTTAATCTGCTTGTCTGGTAATGAGTGGGGCTGTGTTCACACCTTGTTGGTTGTTTGGCCTGAGGCCACCTAGTGCTGGAGCCCACAGGCTCTTTGGTGGGGCTAATGGTGAACTCTGGGAGGGCTCACACCAATGAGCACTTCCCAGAACCCCTGCTGCCAGTGCCCCTGCCTCCTAGGTGAGCCACAGCTGCCCCCCACCTCTGCAGGCAACCCTCCAACACCAGCATGCAGGTCTGGTTCAGTCTCCTATGGGGGTCACTGCTCCTTCCCCCTGGGTCCTGGTGAGCACATTTTTTTGTGTGCCCTCCAAGAGTCGAGTCTCTGTTTCCCCCAGTCCTGTGGAGGTCCTGCAATGAAATCCCGCTGGCTTTCAGAGTCTGATTCTCTGGGGATTCCTTCTCCCGTTGCTGGACTCCCAGGTTGGGAAGCCTGATGTGGGGCTCAGAACCCTCACTTTAGTGGGTGGACTTCTGCAGTATAACTGTTCTCCAGTTTGTGAGTCACCCACCCAGCATTTATGGGATTCGATTTTAACGCGATTGTGCCCCCTCCTACCATCTCATTGAGGCTTCTCCTTTGTCTCTGGATGTGGGGTGTCTTTCTTGGTGAGTTCCAGTGTCTTTCTGTCGATGACTGTTCAGTAGTCAGTTGTAATTCTGGTGCTCTCACAAGAGGGAGTGAGCGCACGTCCTCCTACTCTGCCATCTTAATCCTATTTCCCAAAATTTTTTATTATTAAAAAATTTTATTGAAATATAGTTGATTTACAATGTTGTATTAGTTTCAGGTCAGCAAAGGTATTATTGATTTTGTGGTTTTTTGTGGCTACAGAAACTGGGGCTTGGGAAAGTTAAATATTTTTCAGTAATATCACATAGTTATTATGAAACAGACTAAAACCATAACCTACAAAACTTTACACTTCTCTGAGCTGCCCTTTGTGCCTCATTTTCTTTCATCTCCGTTATCTGATGACTTTTAATAAACAGTAGAAACAATTTCTTAACTGCGGAAAACCATGTTCCTTCGACTGAGCAAGCTAGTTTTTAAATACATGTAGTGAATGTATTTTCTGAATCAAAAATTGGGCAACAAATGCTGAAAAGTTTCTAAAGTGCTTAAATGGACAATGGACCAAGGAATTGAAGTTGACATCAAATCACACATTTGTGGCCACCATAATAATACAGATCCTTTGAACCTGACAGAAAGCATTAAACACAAACTAGGGTATACCTTGCTCCTAAGCAAAAAGCAAATATGGGACTAAAACCAGAATTTCTCACTCTGTTCCGTGGAATATTAGCATTTCCTCAATAGAGTAGTAGTTTTTCTTTTTTTTTAACTTACAAAAACGTTTTCTTATTTAACAAGTTTGGAAAATGATAAAAACTGTATTTTCTACGTGGGGAATTATACTACACATTGGAATATTAAAGGCTTGGAGAAGTTCTGCATTAAAATAATTATTTAACTTTGTTTAACCTGTTTTCAGAAGTTGTTTGACCCAAGAATATGTTAGCTTTATCTCTTAGTAACATCTTATGTTTTTCTTTCAAAGAAATGGTTTTGAAAGCACTGATCTACAAAATGATAATCTTTAGGTAAAGCAGAGCTAGAAAAGATTAGTAGTTCTGACCTAACTCTAGATGTCACTCAAGGAAAACAAGATAAGGATTAAAACTGCCTTGCCTTGCTTCTTGAAATAAGAGATGAAGCCAGTTTGTTCCGCTGGTTACATGAGGGGTGTTCAGTTCACACTTCAAACTCTCCCCTCTCTGGATCTTTTTCCTCAGCATATAAATATGTAGAAAACTCTCTTCTTACAAAAAAGAAACCTTGTCTCAAGCTCACCTTCCATCTCTAGCCGCAGCCTTACTGTTCTTCTTCCGTTTACAGCTAACATTCCTGCTAGGGCAGCCTACGCCTCTGCTTCCTCAATAGCCCTTCACCACTCACACTACTGCAAATCACCCATCCATCCACCCACCCACCCATCCATCCATCCTTCCATTCATCCAACAAATAGTTATTTATGTCAGGCACAGTTCTGGGCACAGGGCAAAAAAACAAAGTCTAATGGGACTTACATTATTCCAATGGGAAATAGGCAACATATAAACAAACACAAGTATATAATAAGCTGAATGATCAGACCTATAGAGTAAAAATAAAGCAAGGTAAAAAGGATAGGGAGTGGGGAAAGATGAGGATAGAGGTTGGTCGATGTCTTTGCCACAATGAATGGTTCAGCCAACACAGGACCAATGGAATTAACCTGACCGTGGAGATTTATTCAGAGGGAGCCCAATCATTTTGAAGTTTATAAATTTTGATCAATAATTGAAAGAAGGAGTACTATCTCTTCCTGATGTGAATGAGAAAGATTGTAACATCAATTGCTGTTGTGGGCAACTCATTACCAGTATGAAATTTAGCCTAGGAATGAAGCGAATACAAGGAGGCCAAAGTTTAGAGAATCACAGATAAGTGGAGCTGTATTTTAAATCTACCCTATGTTTTACAGGCAGTATAAATAATCATTGTTTTGGGCCAAATTGAATACAATTTTTTGTTACTTGCAACTAAAATCCTCCTAGCTGTATAGTTTTTTTTTTTCAATTAATTTTAATTGGAGTATAGTTGCTTTACAATGTTGTTTTAGTTTCTACTGTACGGCAAAGTGAATCAGCTATACATATACATATATCCTCTCTTTTTTGGATTTCCTTCCCGTTTAGGTCACAACAGAGCATTAGGTAGAGTTCCCTGTGCTATACAGTGGTTTCTCATTAGTTATCTATTTTATATATAGTATCAATAGTGTATATATGTCAATCCCAATCTCCCAATTCCTCCCCCTCCCTTCCCCCTTAGTGTCCATACCTAACTCTATAGTTTAGATTTCCACCCACACAGACATGGGATCCGTGGGCTAGGGATTCTGAGTTGTTCCTAGAGGGTCCTTTGTTGTCCCTATATCCACATTATTGCCCTCTTTTTTTGACAGTTATGGTGCCCCGTCAATGTTCAGGTGCTGGGACCAGATTTCAAAGGCTCTCTAGCTGCCCAGGACTATTCTTGGCTTAGGTGCTGGGGCGCCAGGTACCCGTGGCCCTTGGGCTACGTAAGTTCAAGGAGATAGCTTTTATTTTAAAGTCTGAATAGGCTGTGAGAGCTGGTTGTGGGGCTACTGAAGCATATTTGGGCAAGATTTCCCAGAGAGAACATACCCGCTTTGTAGCACTCCAGAATCCTCTGGAGCAGTGAACGACCTGGATTCCCAACCAGGCACTGCTTCTTACAGAAGCACCACCTGCTGTCCACACTGCAGCCTCTTTGCTAGCATCTTCCTTGTCTGGATAGCCAGGGAGAACTTTTCTAAGTGCAAATACTTTCATGACACCCACCTCCATCACCCTTCAAAGGGCCTTTCATTGCCCCTATCACAGTGAGCAGTCTCCACACAGTGGCCCCCAGCAAGGCTGGCACTAGGATGCGGCCAGTGGGGCACCAGGTGTGCACATTTGAAGGAGGTACTCTCTCTCGGCATTGCGCCAATGGTACTTGCCTGATCCTGAGGGTGAGTGTCTCCTTACATTTTACACCCTAGTCACCTCACTCTCCTCACCTTCGTTCTGGTACTACATGCCCTAATTCAACCTCACCTTGCCATACCCTTTCCCTAACTGTTCTTCCTCTTTGAGATCTAGACCTCTAGTCTTTTCATTCCCTCTTGTTGGGAACATTTGCAAGGGTCCGAGCTGAAACAGAGAACATGGGCTTCAGCCCATCAGAGTGGATGCAACCACTCAGAATGGGTGGTGGCTTGAAAACAGCTGGCCTGGCTCTGTTGACGTGTGCAAACATCAGCCCCGGGAGACTGCACTGCTGTTCCCTCCCTGTGGAATGTGGTTTTTCCCTCCTTTGAACACTTAAAAAAATCCTTTCATGGTGCATATTATGGGCTGGGCACTAGTTTGAACACTTTGCAAATATTAACCGTATAATTCACATAATAACACCATTATTATAAGTGGTTTAAGTGAAGAACACAAAGTCACATAGTGGCTGACCAGCAGCTGGTATTAGCCTCTTAGCATTCCAGCTCCCAGGTCCATGCTCTTAGGCAGCCTACAGCCTTTGCAACTGCTCTCAGTTTAATCACATTTCTTTATCATATGCTCTCAAATAGCTGTTTTCTTTCCTTCTTAGAATTTTATTATCAATCAATCATCACGCAAGCATATTTTAAGCTTCTGTTTGCATAATGTCTGTTAAGACTCCATTGGCCAAATTCAGTTAGCCAATGCCAAGGTCACTGGGGCGGGAAAATAAACTCTGTTTAATGTAGTAGTTGTGACGTGGCAAAGAGGCATGGGTGAGTAGTTCTAATAACAGTGAAGAATTGAAGCAATAATCTAATCTACTTTAAGGGCCTCACTGAGCTACTAGAGTTTACGTCCAGTCACTTCAGTATTATCTGATGGGATTGACCCATGGTGTGTAGTAACCCTTTGGTGATTTGGGTGATGGTTTTAACTCTGGTTTTTGGTTTTTTTGTTTTGTTTTGTTTTTTAAGCACTTTATTGGAGTATAATTGCTTTACACTGTTGTGCCAGTTTCTGCTGTACAACAAAGTGAATCAGCTGTATTTATACATACATTCCTTGTATCCCCTCCCTTCCACGACTCCTTCCCACCCTCCCTATCCCACCCCTCTAAATCATCACCCACCAGCAAGTTGATCTCCCTGTTTAACTCTGGTTTATTGTGCCAGCACCATCTGTGAACCTTGCTAAGCTTGTCCTGTCTGACACTAACTTGCCAGAGCTATCCAGCCAGCTGGTGATCTTGGGAAAGGCATTCTTAGAGCAGGAAGCCAGAGAATTATTATCTTATCAGAACTGTGATGCTGTCATCACCCTCCAGTCAGGAACCCGGGCCCCAGGGTAAGAACACATTCTCAATTTTAGAACTGAGACCAGTTTTCTAGGAATAAATCAGTAGGAAGCTTTTGTTGTGGTTCACCTCCCCCTAAATCTCACCCCGTAGTATTTGTAAGGATAAAAAGAACAGGAGTTATTGCTGTGTTAATGTGATGATACTTTCTTTTGCTCTGTCCTATCCTGATATACCAGTTTACTTTGAGGAGTTCGGGTGTCCACGAATCTTGACCTCTTGGAGACCTGCAATTTCACTCACCTCTAAGAGAAGTGAGGACTAGGGAGAGAAAGTGATGTCATTTCAGTCATTCTCTGCCTCCTGCAGCAGAAGGAACTGGTGAAGGGATGGGGTTAGTGTCTATATACTTAGGTATCGTCTATGAGCCTCATGATGACCCCACTTCTCTGGAAGTTCTGGATTTCAGGAGACAGCATTCCTCTCTGAGCCAGCTGAGAGGAGTCTTTTTGAGTACTCTGAGTCTGTGCTCCTGCCTCATGTTAATCTGGGGAATCTGGGTCGTCCTCCACTTCTGACTGTCTAGGTTTTTAGTTGGAAGCAGTACGCAACTGATTAGCTACCTCAAGGTCTCGGATACTGGTTCTTCGTCCTGATTGCTTGTTCATTTTCAATACACTATTGTTTATTCAACAGGTATTTATTGAGTGCCCATCGCATGCTAGGTACTGTTTTCATCGTGGAGAACAGACGTGGAAAGAGACAATACCCCTGCCTTTAAGGTACTTACAATCTAATGCGGAAGCAGAAAACAAATAGCCAAAAACCAACAACAACAGCAAGAACAACAAAACTGATAATTTCAGGTTGTGAGAAGTGCTACGAAGGAAACTACTGGTGTAACATGATAAAAAAAAATTAGCTGCGTGAGTGGGTGGGTATGCAGAAGGGTATTTTAGCTAGGGTGCTCAGGGCAGATTTCTGAGATGAAATGACATTGATATTTAAGCTGAGACTCGAAAGATCAAAGTTGAGACAGCTATGTGAGGTGCTGGCAAAAGAGCATTTGAGGCAGAGGAAACAGCAAGTGTTTCCCTGAAGTGGGAAAAACCTTGGAGTGTTCAAGAAACAGAAAAAGAGTCAGAAAAACCGTCAGTATTCAAGAAACAGAAAATGGTAGCCCGAGCGCAAATAAGTGAGAACGGGACAAAAATAGGGAGAAGCTCACAGGAACTAGATAATGTAGGACGAGGAGGACAGGGCGAGGGGTTTGAATTTTATTCTGAGAGTAAAAGGACATGTTTCTATTAATATCTTCATCTCTTTACTACAAAATCTTGAAGCTTACAAAAAAGTAGAGAGGCTATTATTTAAAAAAAAACAAAACAGAGAAATCCTCATATACTTAGCATTCAGCTTAAAAAATTCTCAGCATCTGACAATCTTGATTCACCTGTACCTCTTACTTCTCCACTCCAGATTATTTTAAAGAAAATTCCAAATATCATAGTTTTATCCATAAATACCTCAGAATGTCTAGGAAATAAGGACTAAAAAAAAACCCCCACAAATGAAATATTGTCATGACGTGAAAAATTGACAATAATTTATTAATATAAAACCGAACAACTCACAAAAGCTTTTATAGTTGGTTTGTTTGAATCAGAATACAAAACAAATGGGTGGATATGTTTCTTAGATCTATAACAATACCCACATATTTCTCTTTCCCTCTCTCTCCCTATCTCGATCTTAATATTTATTTGTTGGAGAAGCCAGATTGCTTGTCCTATAAGATTTTTCAACTTTGCATTTTGCTGCTGGTAACCCCACAGTGACATTTAACATCCTCTCTCATCCCTAGAATTTCCTATAAACTGGTTATTTGATGCAGAGGCACAATCAGGTTCAGTTTCAATTTTTTGGCAAGAATACTTCACAGTGCTGCTATGAATTGCCTATTGCATCACTTCAGAAAGCATGTACGTAATGCCTGGTTGTTTCCCTTTTCTTGATGTTAAGATCAGTGGTTTCAGATGTTGTCAGCCAGATAAAATCATTATAATCAGGGGAGTGGCAAGCCATGATTTACACTGTGAAAATCACTCTGGCATGTGGCCAAAAAAAGTTTTGGGCAGGGATGGTAATAAAAATATTTAATGAACTCTATGGCATGGGTTTTGACCAGCCACAGTGGACAGTAAACTTACTCACGGATTCTCAGCCCTCATTGTAGGAGTGGGAGCTTGGGAAGCAATGAAGGGGCACTTGCAGTGGTGCATGTGAGAAACGGTGGCAACTTAGACAGGGAGGAGGTAGCAGAGATGGAGAGAATGGTGGATTCAAGGAGCTTTAGAAAGCTCTATAGGTGCCTGATGTTCTCGAGTTCTCTGAACTCGAGTCGTCATTTCTGTCTAGAAATCATGTGTTAGGGGCTCCTGATGTGAAGTCCACCCAACTTATTGTTATGAGGTTCTGCTATCATAGCCCTAGAACAAGGCCCGGTTCTAGAAACAAAGATGTTAGTTCTCATTGTTCTTTGAGACACCAGCTGAGTGGGAAACTAGAATAATCCATGTACTATTGATGGAGAGGCAAAAAATAAATCTGTTGGATTTCTTTTCAAAGAAAAAAGAAAAACATTTAGGAAAGTAAAACATTTAGTATGTGCTGTTGTGAGGTGATTCGAAGGAGAAAGTTTAATAAGTATTTCGAAATAATTTTTGTGTTTGCTATTTGTATTGTTAAAACAGTGAATCACACAAGTGTAAAATTCACTGATGATATGTCTCAAGTTGCTGCTTCCTGCTTAACTCATCTCTTAATGAAAAAATGGTGTGTGTCACCATTGTCACCGCTTGTTTTAACCACAAGTGAGGAACTAAGTTTTATTTCCTAGACAAAAATGTAAGAGCCAATATTATTCACTTTGTTCTCTCCAGGTGTAACATCTTGGGAATGACCAATGACACTTTCCTACTGAGAAAGAAAATTTTCATGGTAGTAGTAACCGCAGATTCGGTTGATTACTCACTTTACTACATTACTAACATCTGTTACTCTATACTCCACACAAGGAAAAAAGTGCTGAATGCAAAACCACAACCTCAGCTGTTGGTGGAAATGGTAGTTAACGGCACCTTGCTGCTGCATCAGTGGGCCAATTCTTGGTAGAGAGGATTACTTTGAATGTGGTTTCCAAATGGATGGATAAGAGTGAGTTGTGGCAAAAGTCAAATGATCCAATTGCTTATTACACTTCAAACATAGATTGGTTTATCTTTTTGGTACGAGAAATCTGGTTATAAATTCTATAAATAAATATATACAGATAAATTATCTAAATAAACACATATATACATATATAAATTATAAACAACCCCCCCAAAAAATCCCTCGGTATAGAATCAATTTGTGCTTTCTAAAAGGTATTTCAAAAGCAACTCTAAGTTATGGTAGGAAAAATTTGAGGCCTCAAAGTATCGATTTAGAAATCTAATAGTCTGTATTAGAGTTAAGCTCATCAGAATAGCAAAGACAAGTCCTAAGAAATAATAGCTTTCAGTTGAGAGCCTTCAAGAAATTATAGATTTATCAAATAGTCTGTCAAATTTCACAGACACCACTGAAACAAAATATGTTTAACCATAATACAGGTTTTCTGTTAACTATTTCTACACTAGTAAAGTATAATTTCTAAAACTCTTAGGATATTCTTTTTCCCCTCAAGCATCACTTAAAAGACAGATTTTAGGCAGATAATCCACTTAGGTTTTCAATTTATTGATAGTTTTTCCAAGAGTGTTGTAACGGTAAATCTTAACATTTATTATTTTGAGTTTGTCATACAACAGGACATTTTACTTCCGAGCCCATTGCTTGGTGTCGGTAATATCAAGTGTACAAGAAAAATCAATTACTACTGTTGTGTAATGAGGATTTATTAGTGTCACCATTGAAGCAACTGCCAATAATAGTGCGGCCAAGAGAAATTTTAGGTGGATTAACGATAAACATTTTAAAACAAGTTTTGCCTATTTCCCAGTAGCAAATTTCCCAAATAATAAGTCAGTTCTCCTTTAAGTGGTTGATCATTTCTTTTTGGATTATTATTTTTGAGGAGAACTTTCCAAGATATATTACATAGGTCCCTACTTATCATGGGTTCACTCTACTGGTTTGGACTCCAGTTTTCTGCTCATTGAAGTGAAGACATTCAGTTCAGAGACCACTAAGCTCCATCATAGCTCCAGTGTCTCCTGTTGGCCCCAGGTGTGCTGGTCTGTGGGTACATGCCACATTCACTCCTTCCTTTCTTCCTGAATCTGTCCTTATATTCCCCTGGCAAAACCTCAGTTGCGGCTAAATCCAACTCTCTGTTGCGTACCCTCAGCTCTGCACCTGGTGGCAGTTTCTCAAGTCATAGGAGTGATATTTATTTCTTTGTAGCACTTGTATTAGAAACTAAAGCTATTGGGACTTCCTTCGTGGCGCAGTGGTTAAGAATCTACCTGCCAAAGCAGGGGACACAGGTTTGAGCCCCGGTCTGGGAAAATCCCACATGCCGCGGAGCAACTAAGCCCTGTGCCACAACTACCGAGCCCACGCACTGCAACTACTGAAGCCTGCGCACCTAGAGCCAGTGCTCCTCAACAAGAGAAGCCACCGCGCTGAGAAGCCCGTGCACCGCAGTGAAGAGTAGCTCCTGCTCGCGGCAACTAGAGAAAGCCTGCACGCAGTAATGAAGACCTAATGCAGCCTCAATAAATAAATAAATAAAGCATTAAAAAAAAAAAAAGCAAAGAAAAAAAGAAACTAAAGCTATCAAGCCAGCCAGTGCCAATCATCACCATGAAGAACAAGAACAACATCCCAGCTCACTCTCCACCTACCAGGGTCCTAAATGCTTTATAAACACCAACGTGTCTATTCTTCACAGTAACTCTACAAGACAGGTGCTGTCATATTCCCTGTTTTTAAACTGAGGAAAGCAAGGTCCTAAGAGGCTAAGTAACTTGTCCAAAGTCATATAATCTCTGAGTAGAGAACCTAGGATCTGAACTTTTCTCTGGTTTTAAGGTCTAGGCTATTAATTGCCATCCCAATTGCCTCCCAATTTAGGATTCACACAGTGAAAAACATAAATCAAACCAAACCACAAAAGAAAAGAAACAGTAGGTGTGCTTAAGTAGAAATGCTACGTTAAGGGCAACCCGGGAGCCAGCGCTCCAAGCACACCCAGCAGGCTCCCGGAGACTGGCTTCACAGAGCTGTCTTTATGCGCAGCCGGCATGAGATGCTCTGTGAACTTGCTGTGCAGATACGAGGATGCTTTACTACTTTATTTTTGCTCCCGTTGTTGGGCTGGAACTTTTCTCTGCACCCTTGTTGGGGGAGCCCCGTGTAACACTCCTGATCTCTTCCCACCCTCTCACTCTCTCTGCACCCCCGGGTGTGGAGTGTCTCATCTGGCTGCCATGTTTGGGAAGACAAACGGGGCAGACATATTTCAGTCTCATCCTCTTCTCTCTTCTTTCCCTCCTGGGAGTGACCTCCTTAGGTTCTGTTATGCCTCTGCCAGGGGCTTGGAGGGTGTGTCCACCCTATCTAGCAACACAGGATGGAAAAGTTTCTACTTCTGAGATTTGGTTTTAAGATTCCCACTTGCCCACAGATTTGAGCCACATTCACTAATATCAGCTCTATCAGCAAAAGAATGATATTTTGCTCTTCCACTGTTCCGTTTCTTTGTCTTATTTTTCAACTGGCACAGAACCAGGAAGAAAAGAGGGATGTTATTTATTGGACGTTACACTGAACTCTAAAATTCACTCAACTTACAGCAAGAAATCCAGCATTTCTTTCTTACTGGTTCTTCAAACTTCCTCTTACAAAAACCCTGGGGACTTATAAATCCAAAAAGGTAGTTGCACAATGAAGTGGTTCTAGATGGCCATTTCCTTTGCTGCCACTTGCTGAAGAGTGACCCTACTGCATGATGAATGAGGCTGGCAAAGATCCTCACTCCTTGGTCACCGAAATGCATAGGTCACTGAAGCACTCCAAGGCAGGTGATTTCAGTCTCCCTGTGATGAATGGCCCAAGGTGCCCCAACTGCAGCTTCAAACTGGCTGCTCTTAATTCTCAGTTCTTTCTGTCCCCACACCTGGCCACCTCTCAGGTGCCTCCTGGCTCTAGGAGCACTTCCTCAGAACTGGTTCTAGCATCTGTCCCCTCATGCACTCAAGGGCCTTCTCTGTCCCAAGATCCATTCCATGGCCATGACAGCTTTTCTCTTTTAAATTATCAAAACACAAAATGTCTGCTATTCTCTTTATTTTTTATTTTCTGCATAATGGCAATATTTGACCAATGTTGACACTCTGTGACTGTTCGATCATCTGCAAAACGGAAATAAAAATAGTATCTACTTCATAGAATTGTCAGAGGACTACACAAGTCAATACGTGCACGTGGTATACAGTAAGCATTTATTAACTAATTTGACAATGTTTGTCATTACAGTTTCTTGTTAGAGGAGAGGCAATATACTCATTCCTTGATAAAATGTAATTGGTGGGGAAACCAGCTACATGTGTATGCAAGGTAGTTGTGCTGGGTTGAATAGGGTTCCTCCCAAATTCTCATCCTCCGGGAACCTGTGAATGTGACCTTATTTGGAAATAAGATCATTGCAGAGAGAAACAAGAGGAGGTCATGTTAGACTAGGGTATCCCCTAAGCAATGATTGGTATCCTTTTAAGAAGAGGGCAATTTTGACATAGATACACACAGAAGGGAGTCAGCCATGTGAAGAAGGAGGCAGAGTTTGGAGTTATGTAGACACATGCCAAGGAAAACCATCAGAAGCCAGAAAAGGCAAAAAAGGATTCTTCCATAGAGACTTCTGAGAAAGCGTGGCCCTGCTGACACTTGCTTTTGGACTTCTGGACTCCAAACCTGTCAGAGAATAAATTTCTGTTGCTTTGAACCACCTCGTTTGTGGTAGTTTGTTATGGCAGCCATAGGACAATAATAGAATGGTAAAGAGAAATGATTAAGAATGAAATATTTACCAAATAAACCCTTCCTTGTCTTGAAGAACCTCCTAGCTTGTGGGGAAAACACACATATAAACAAAATTATAATATGCTAAATACAACTATGGAGATATACACAGTATATTGAGAATATAGAAGAATTGTGTTCAACCTGAATGAGTCCATGAAAGCTTCCTGGAAAAGGTGACGCTCAGGATGAGACTGAAAAAGGAGGAGTTATCAGGTGACAGAGGATTCAACATGAGCTGGAGACTGAAATCCCGTTGGTGATGCTGGAGCTTAAGATGTGAGTCATAGAATGCTGAGATGAGGATGGACAGGTGGTCAGAGGCCCAGGGATGGTCTCTAGTGTCACATTAAAGCACTTGTAGTGAAGAGTAGTTCTTATTTGAGGAAAAGCATGCCAAAATCACATTCACCTTTGAGAGAAGAATCTCAAAGAGTTGAAAGAGTTGAAAGGACCACGAGCAGAGACCAGAAGCTGGTTAGGCAGGTCTTGGGTTTAGGAAAGATAACAAGGCTGTTTCCAAAGTATCAGCAGGAGGCTAAGAATATTAGATTAGGAGATAAAACTGGAAGACCAAAGAGACTGATTAGGTGTTAGATGTTTCTAAGTAAAGGGGATGCCAAGACCACAGAGAGAGAGAGAGAGAGAGAGAGAGAGAGAGAGAGAGAGAACAACAGGAGGCAGTTTAGGGTAGATGGACTATGCTTGGAGTTACTATCAGCCAACAAATGTCAAGAAATTCATTTGAGTGTATATTCCCCACTCACAACTGTCCGTGTGAGTTCCACCCTGCACCTGGCAGCCATGGTTTGGTTTTCACAGGTTGTAAGAGTCAGGGCTTGGTCAAGAAAATAGAAGTTGCTATAGATGTTTCATGTAACAAGTTTTTTTTTTTTTTTGTGTGTGAACACTAAATTTTTTTTCTTAGCTCTTTATTGGAATATAATTGCTTTACAATCCTGTACCAGCTTTTGAGGTATACCAATGTGAATTAGCTGTATTTATACATATACCCCCATATCCCCTCCCTCCCACGACTCCCTCCCGCTCTCCTTGTCCTGGCCCTCTAAGGCATCACCCATCATCTAGTCGATCTCCCTTTGTTATACAGCAACTTCCCACTAGCTACCTAGTTTACACTTGGTAGAGTATATATGTCTATGCTACTCTCTCACTTCATCCCAGCTTCCCCTTTGCCCCCACCCCCCAACCCCGTGTCCTCCAGTCCATTCTCTGCATCTGCATCCTTATTCTTGTCCTGTCACTGGGTTCATCAGTACCATTTTTTTAGATTCCATATATATGAGTTAGCATACAGTATTTGTTTTTCTCCTTCTGGCTTACTTCGCTCTGTATGACAGTCTCTAGGTCTATCCACCTTGTTACAAATAACTCCATTTCATTCCTTTTTATGGCTGAGTAATATTCCATTGTATATATGTGCCACATCTTCTTTATCCTTTCATCTGTTGATGGGCATTTAGGTTGATTCCATGTCCTGGATATTGTAAACAGTGCTGCAATGAATATTATGGTGCATGTTTCTTTTTGGATTATGGTTTTCTCAGGGTATATGCCCAGTAGTGGGATTGCTGGTCATATGGTAGTTCCATTTTTAGTTTTTTTTTTTTTTGGTTTATTCTTTCTTTCTTTATTTTTTTTTGGGGGGGGGTACACCAGGTTCAATCATCTGTTTTTATACACATATCCCCGTATTCCCTCCCTTCCTTGACTCCCCCCACCTCGAGTCCCCCCCACCCTCCCCGCCCCAGTCCTCTAAGGCATCTTCCATCCTCGAGTTGGACTCCCTTTGTTATACAATAACTTCCCACTGACTATTTTACACTTGGTAGTATATATATGTCTGTGCTACTCTCTCGCTTGGTCTCAGTTTCCCCTTCACCCCCCGCCCCCTCCCATACCTCGAGTTCTAACTGTTTTCCATAGTGGCTGTACCAACTTACATTCCCACCAAAAGTGCAGGAAGGTTCCCTTTTCTCCACACCCTCTCCAGGACTTATTGTTTCTAGATTTTTTTGATGATGGCCATTCTGACCGGTGTGAGGTGATACCTCATTGTGGCTTTGACTTGCATTTCTCTAATGATTAGTGATGTTGAGCATCTTTTCATGTGTTTGTTAGCCATCTGTATGTCTTCTTTGCAGAAATGTCTACTTAGGTCTTCCACCCATTTTTGGATTGGGTTATTTGCTTTTTTGGTATTAAGCTGCATGATCTGCTTATATATTTTGGAGATTAATCCTTTGTCCATTGCTCCCATTCTGAGGGTTGCCTTTTAGTCTTGTTTATGGTTTCTTTCGCTGTGCAAAAGCTTTTAAGTTTCATGAGGTCCCATTTGTTTATTCTTGATTTTATTTCGATTATTTTAGGAAGTGGGTCAAAAAGGATCTTGCTTTGGTTTATGTCATAGAGTGTTCCACCTATGTTTTCCTCTAAGAGTTTTATAGTGTCTGGCCTTACATTTAGGTCTTTAATCCATTTTGAGTTTATCTTGGTGTATGGTATTGGGAAGTGTTCTAATTTCATTCTTTTACATGTAGCTCTCCAATTTTCCTAGCACTACTTATTGAAGAGGCTGTCTTTTTTCCATTGTCTATTCTTGCCTCCTTTGTCAAAGATAAGGTGCCCATCTGTGCATGGGTTTACCTCTGGGCTCTCTATTCTGTTCCATTGATCTACATTTCTGTTTTTGTGCCAGTACCATACTGTCTTGATCACTGTGGCCTTGTAGTGTAGTTTGAAGTCAGGAAGCCTAATTCCATCTTTCCTTCTCAAGATTGCTTTGGCTATTTGGGGTCTTTTGTGTTTCCATGCAAATCGTAAGATTTCTTGTTCTAGTTCTGTGAAAAATGCCATTGGTAATTTGATAGGGATTGCATTGAATCTGTAAATTGCTTTGGGTAGGACAGTCAATTTCACAATGTTGATTCTTCCAATCCAAGAACATGGTATGTCTCTCTATCTGTTCTATCATCTTTGATTTCTTTCATGAGTGTCATAGTTTTCTGCATACAGGTCTTTTGCCTCCTTAGGCAGGTTTATTCCTGAGTATTTTATTCTTTATGTTGCACTGGTAAATGGGAGTGTTTCCTTAATTTCTCTTTCTGCTTTTTCGTTGTTAGTGTATGGGAATGCAAGAGATTTCTGTGCATTAATTTTATATCCTGCTACTTTACTAAATTCATCGATTAGTGCTAGCAGTTTTCTGGTAGAGTCTTTAGGGTTTTCTATGTATAATATCATGTCATCTGCAAAGAGTGACAATTTTACTTCTTCTTTTCCAATTTGGATTCCTTTTGTTTCATTTTCTCCTCTGATTGCTGTGGCTAAAACTTCTAAAATTATGTTGAATAATAGTGGTGAGAATGGGCACCCTTGTCTTGTTCCTCTTCTTAGAGGGAATGCTTTCAGTTTTTCACCATTTAGGATGATGTTGACTGTTGGTTTGTCATATATGGCTTTTATTATGTTGAGGTAATTTCCTTCTATGCCCATTTTCTGGAGAGTTTATCATAAATGGATGTTGAACTTTGTCAAAAGCTTTTTCTGCATCTATTGAGATAATCATATGGTTTTTATCCTTCAATCTGTTAGTATGGTGTATCACACTGATTGATTTGCATATATTGAAGAATCCTTGCATTCCAGGGATAAACCCCACTTGATCATGGTGTATGATCTTTTTAATGTGCTGTTGGATTCTGTTTGCTAGTACTTTGTTGAGGATTTTTGTGTCTATATTCATCAGTGATATTGGCCTGTAGTGTTCTTTTTTTGTGACATCTTTTTCTGGTATCAGGGTGATGGTGGCCTCATAGAATGAGTTTGGGAGTGTTCCTCCTTCTGCTATATTTTGGAAGAGTTTGAGAAGGATAGGTGTTAGCTCTTCTCTAAATGTTTGATAGAATTCACCCATGAATCCATCTGGCCCTGGGCTTTTGTTTGTTGGAAGGTTTTTAATCACCCTCTGAGTTTCAGTGCTTGTGATTGATCTGTTCATATTTTCTATTTCTTCCTGGTTTAGTCTTGGAAGATTGTACTTTTCTAAGAATTTATCCATTTCTTCCAGGTTATCCAATTTATTGGCATATAGTTGCTTGTAATAGTTTCTCATGATCTTTTGTATTTCTGTGGTGTCAGTTGGTATTTTTCCTTTTTCCTTTCTAATTCTGTTGATTTGCATCTTCTCCCTTTTTTCCCTAATGAGTCTGGCTAATGGCTTATCAATTTTGTTTATCTTCTCAAAGAATCAGCTTTTAGTTTTATCGATCTTTGCTATTCTTTCATTTCTTTTTCATTTATTTCTGATATGATCTTTATGATTTCTTTCCTTCTGCTCACTTTGGGGTTTCTTTGTTCTTCTTTCTCTAATTGTTTTAGGTGTAAGTTTAGGTTGTTTATTCAATATTTTTCTTGTTTCTTGAGGTAGGACTGTATTGCTGTAAATTTCCCTCTTAGAACTGCTTTTGCTGTGTCCCATAGGTTTTGGGTTGTTGTGTTTTCATTGTCATTTGTTTCTAGATATTTTTTGATTTCCTCTTTGATTTTTCAGTGATTTCTTCGTTATTTAATAATGTATTGTTTAGCTTCCATGTGTTTGTATTTTTTACAATTTTTTTCGTGTAATTGATATCTAGTAGCAAGGTTTTAATGATGGGAGTTAGAGTTTGATTTGATCATTGCTGGGAACTTTTGTCAACCTACAGCATTGAGCTGTATGGTTTTTAAGACTGGACCTGAAGCAACTGGGAAGCTCAAAATCCTCTAGGAGGCTCCTATGGACCATCTCAGTCTGCAGAACTGATGTGGGCAATTCTCAGGAAGCTTGCTCAGAAGCTTGTTTGAGCCTCATGTCTGTCCAAGTGCCTCTTCTCTCTTCTGCCTTCTAAATCTTGTGTAAGTGCCTTAACTGGCCCTCTAGACAAGGAATATACAGAGAAGAGGATTCTGGGAAATATAGTTTCTAGCTTCATTATGTTACAAAGGAAAGAGACCTTAGAATGTACGTGGGTTCTGCAAGGCTGACAACAGGCAATCCAGGTGGATCAGTTAATTCCATTGGAAATTCTGATTTATGATTCAGAGACGGTCGAGTCTCGGCCTCTGGCTAGAATCACAAGTAAAATCTCCAGAGTTGTACAGTGGCCACCTTTCGTCCTGCAAGAGCAGAAACAGACACATATTTAAGAAGAGAAAGAATGAAGCAAATGAGCAAATGTGTACAGAAAGGTGACGAGAAATCACGTAGCCTACAGTCAGAAAGAGACAGAGAGAGAGACAGAGAGACAAGAGATCTCTTGAACCATGACTGAAATTCCTGCCTTGGATTCTCTGAGCAAAACCTGGGTCCTTAGAATAAATTAGCTTTAAATTTTTTTTTTTTTTTTTTTTTTTTGCTTAAGGTAGCTCAGGTTGGTTTCTAATCCTTCTAAATAAAGGAGTCTTAAGCAAGGTAGCATCCAGTTGGGGATGAGTGGGTCAGAGGTTTTGGAGACAGAGGTCTCTGCTGGAGGTAGAGATTAAGAGCCATCAGTATAGAGAAGTAGCAGAACTGTGAGAATGGGGAGCACAGACAATTGTTATTTTACTCAAAGGTCAGTGATAATGTGGATATTAAAAGGATTATAAATGGATCTTTAAAACACTGTAGTGCTGGTATGAAGAAATGATAATCAGTGTTGTATGAACAAATTAATAAAATTATAGTGTGAAATGAAGTTGGAAAGATCAATAATATAGACAAGTGTGTAAATAAACAAATGTCTTACTTGCTAAATGCGGTAATAAAGTGTATTTACCTGCAGGAATGCTTTTCAGGCCTTGACTTTTAAGATGCTACTTGGTAGTGAGTGAACATAATGTAATTTTTTTAAAATAAATTAATTTATTTATTGGCTGAGTTGGGTCTTCGTTGCTGTGCAGGCTTTCTCTAGTTGTGACCAGTGGAGGCTACTCTTTGTTGTGGTGTGCTGCAGTGGTTTTTCTTGTTGCAGAGCACGGGCCCTAGGCATGCGGGCTTCAGTAGTTGTGGCATGCCAGCTCAATAGTTATGGCTCGCAGGCTCTAGAGCGCAGGCTCAGTAACTGTGGCACACAGGCTTAGTTAATCCGTGGCATGTGGGATCTTCCCAGCACAGGGATGGAACCCATGTTGCCTGCATTGGCAGGCGGATTCTTAACTACTGAGCCACCACGGAAGTCCAAAAAGAATCTAGTTTTGAACGTCTTTTCCAGTACAACTAGTAATAATTTTGAGCTTCATGGGTTTTTGTTGTTGTTGTTGTTGTTGTGTTTGGCTCTGAGAATGCTGTGTATTTTTATGTAATAGGTTATAAAATTTAAAAATTACCCATTAAATGTTAGCATGTGCACTTAAAAGATAATGATATTATCATGAAGGCAATATTTTCATAGATGTTTTTTATTTTAGGAGGAAGATGTATCTATCTTCAAAAAACAGAAATGTCAAAGCTGTAATGACATCTCTTTTACACACTAATGTTGAAATCTGATCCTGAGTTAACAAGATATACGTGTCTATCTTTTAAATAATCACTTTTGGTGAGGTAATTTGTAAATTAACTATATATGTTGGGTACCTACTGTTTGCCTCTCCAGCATCTTTCCTTCTTTATTTAACCTGGCTTATATTGTATACGTGATTTATTGGGAGACCATCGTTTTTTATATGACTCCACAGTTGCTTGTCTCTGGGGCAGGCACTTGACTTAGGTTTGATCTTTCTGAGACTGTCTTGGATTTTTCTGGAAGACTGCAGGAGCCTCCTAATTGGTCTCTCAGTTCTACTCTTCCCTCACTGGAGCTTAATTTCCTTTTACCAGCCACAAGGATCCTGTTTAAACATATGTCAGATTATTTCACTCTCTTGCTCAAAACCCAGTGGAAACCATTTATTTACTAGAATAAAAGCCACTTTTTTTTTTTTTTTCCTATGGCTGCATGACCTGGTCCCTGGCTATTTCTCTAATCCCACTACCTGCTCCTCAGGTCCAGCTATGCCAGCTTTCTTGCTCTAACCCAACCCTGGCTCAGGTTGCTCCCATGTTGGGTGTTTCTATTTTGCTATTTTTCTCTGTCTGGTCACTCTCCCCCTGGTCATGACCCTGACCCGCTCCTTCCCTTCCGTTAGGTCTCTGTTCAAATGTCCTATCCACAAAAAAGCCTTCTTTGACCCATCTGTTCAAAGTAGCACTGCAGCATTAGTCACAACAGCCAAGGCATGGGAACAATCTAAGACATAGGACATAACCATAAGACAAATATTGCATGATCTCACTTGCATGTGAAAAAAAAAAAAAAAGGTCGAGCTCATAGTAACAGTAGAATGTTAGTTAACTGAGGCTGGGATGTGAGGGGAAAGGGGAAGATTAAAAAGAAAAAGAAAGTAGAACGGAGGTTACCAGGGGCTAGAGGGAGGGGGTCATGGGGAGATACTGTTTAATGGGTACAGAGTTTCAGTTTTATAAGATTAAAAGAGTTCTGTAGATGGATGGTGGTGACGGTTGCACAGCCACATGAATGTACTTAATACCCCTGAATTGTACACTTAAAAATAGTTAAGATAGTAGTGAGCTTTATGTTATGTGTATTTTACCACAATAAAAAAATAAACAGTACTAGCCCCTTCTCCTACTTACTTTTTCATACCATAGTCCCTTCCGGATATCACATTACATAACTGTTTGTTCATGTATTATCAATTTTTTCCACCAGAATGTAAGATCCATGAGGACAGGAGTTCTCTTTTTAAAATTATTATTGTATCCCTGGAGCTTAGAAGGATGTCTAGCGCATCAACAAGTATTTAAGGAATTAGTACAATGTTTCAAACTGGAATTGAAAAAGAAAGTTAGTCTATCTCTGGGGGCAAAAATCTGTGAAATACGCAGCTTTGGAGGAATGTCTTGACAGCCAAGTTTACTTCCAAGTGGAGGATGCTGCTCTGTTATTGGTGAGATTGAAATTGTCTCACCAAGAGAAGCAGAGATGAGAGCCAGGGAGATGAGTCCTTGCCAATGGGGGTCCCAGCTGTCCCTGAGGTTCTCCCTCTGTTACCCACGATTTCTCAGGTTCCTTCCAATAAACACTCCTCTTTGATTAAAATAGTGTAGCCGGGATTTCCATCACTTGTTACCCAGAGAGTCCTGACAAATGCAACTTGTCAGTGTACTGTTATTATCACTGAAAAATAGAGTATAATAAAAATGGGAAAAATTACTAGGCAATAATTAACGGAGTGTTAACAGAATTGACCACAGTAAATGCTGCTGGTGTCTTGCCCTTATCTTCTCAGCAGTGTCCCTTCCTGTCATTACCCACTGTGATAAAGTAACAATTTACTATTCTCAGCCTGAGGGTTTTTCTCTGCAGCCTGAAGGTTTTTCTCTGTCTGTATGTGAGGAAGGCTGGTAGTGCTAGGAGGTTAGTGTCCCTGGGAGCAGCCCTCAGACAATGATGAAGGGGGTCAGAGGATAAATTCCCCAGCTTCCTCACCCCTTGGGTGGTATGTCTTTCAGGTGTGATCTATGTCCTTGTCCAGAGGTCTCTTGTGGGTTGAGTCCCAGTTGCCTACAGTGGCTCCTGTCTGTTAACTTCCCTCTATGCGCTTTCTCCCTCCCCTGAGTCACCTCATCGCTTCCTGCCTGTGCTTCCTGGCATCACCACCCAGATGATCCCTGGCTCAGGCCCTACTTCTGGTGTAACCCAACATGAGGCAGTTTCTCTATATAAACATTTCCATTAACACGAACAAATAAATTAAAAATAAGGAAATGCATAAACATAAGTTTTGTGAATCAGTTTACAAATGAAAAAAAGCAATGAAGAAATACAGTGAACATGTCTAGTGCTTACTATATACCACGTGTTGTTTCCAGAAGCATGTGCTTGATTCTCACAAAAACCCTGTGAGGTAGATGCCATTATTAGCAGCTAAATTCAGAGATTTTAAGAAATTCTCCTAGGTTCACGCAGTGGCTAGAAGATGGAGCCAGAACCCAAACTCAGTCTGGCTTCTACGTCTGTGCTGTTAACCACGATACTGTGTTGAAGAAATAATTTAAAAAATTAATTTTTATTAATACCATGCCATCCAGCAAGTATTGTATACAATTCAATTGTTTGTATATGTAGTATATATGAATACTATAGAAAACAAATGACATGTGAGATCACTGTATTCCCATGGAAGAGAGGGTCACCGTGTAAGCAGGAGCAGCTATGACATGAACACTTTCTTTAAATCCCATGTTAGTCAATCATTGTTCATGAGAGTGCTTGTTATTAGTATGTAATGGGGAAAGACCACTGGCAGCAGCTTCTGTGATTGGCGGTAATACAGTTCTTAGGAAAAGAGAGGGCAGGTATAGTGCAAAGGTAAAATCAGCACGTGTAATGGGGTATCATCCTCTGGATTGGGCACTAAACTGCAGCGAAAAGATTGAGGTCTCTTTGAGCTTTCAGCCCTGGTCAAGTGGCCTTGATGGCTTCATCCTCCAGGCTGGTGGTCAAGAGTTATTGGACATTATTGGACACCCATGCAAAGCTGGCACTTTGAGAGAGATAAAGGAGACTAAGATACAGTGCGTGCCCTCTAGGACCTTAAAATCTAATCAGTGAGGCAGGCATGTGAGCATAACTTGGATTTTTTTCTTTTACGAGAAAAACTTCCAGTGAGGTTATTCAGAACATTCAACTTCATATGGATTTAGACACTTTGCCCAGTTTCTACTCCCTGGCTTCAGCTGTTGCAGCTGTGATAGTGGATGGGGTTACCTCAGCAAAGGGAAGATACAAGGCCAACTGTTGCAGCCGTGGGAGCTTTGTAGGTGGTTTTCTTATAGTTCTTCAAATAAGAGGAAGTCAAACAGCCTCATGACTCCGCGACAGAGAACACCGCCTAACAACGCTGTCACCAAAAGCCTCTGTCCTTTAGCAGAGGCTGAAGAATCTGAGGGCATCAAGGCGCTGGGCTGAAGAGAGGAAGTGTGACATCAGGCCAGGTGGGGGGATAAGAGCGATTTCTTTCTTTCTCAGGGTGACCCACAGGAAGGAGAGGGGAAGTCAGGTCGAATTGGCTTGACACCTCTGTCCCGGGAACTCCTATCAGGTGACTGAAAAGAAAACCTAACCCGCCAAGTCACTGCTTATTGCCAAGAGATGGAAGGCAGCTGGGGGAAACCCCCGACCACAGGCCAATAGAAGAGAGCAGAGCTAGTCTTGCTGAGAAAGCAGATTAGAAAAGTACTTCTTCAGACTATATCTGGAGTGACAAGAAATATTTCCATCTTGAGTCTTTTCACTTTCCTAATGGAAGCATAGACTGAATGCTTTGTAATATGTCATTTAGATTTCCTCTCTTGTGATTGACTTTTTTTTTTCTTCTTTGAAAGAAGATAATCTGAGAGGATGCAGGGCATGCTTTTTTTTTGGTGGGGGCTTAATAAGTTTCCCAAGGAAATCAGAAGTGTGACCAGAATATGTCATGATCAATGATTCTAATTAGCACATGATGTTTCTAATTTTCAAAAAGGGCAAAGCATATATCATCAACTTTGGGGATGCTGAATCTTAATTAAAGACTGACATATGCTTCGTGTTGTCTAGAGTAATAAATCTGCTATACTTGGGAAGAAGCAAGATTACTTGAAGAAAAAAGATGAGAACTTTAGTTTTCTTACTTGGCAGTATGGTACCCATTGCCTTTAAATGTCAGTCTCCTAGAATCCTTTGTGGAACGAGGAAAATTCTGTTAAAACACGCAAGCAAACAAACAAAAACAGGAAAAAATGAAAAAAATATCAGAATGTGAAAAAATAAAATTAGAAAGTGTGTTGAGTAGCAAATAAACAGAATGGCCTCATAGGCTTCTCAAATCGAAAAAGTCTTAAGAAGATACTCCTAAGAAGAAAGTATATTAGCAAACATCTTTCAGTGTTACTGTAAATATGAAGAGAATGGGTTTTAAAAGCCAGGTAAGTCTGAACAGGCAGTGACAGTGTTTGTTTTAAAGCCTTTAAAACACATTAAAATTTTTACTTTTAGATATGAAATACACATTCCTTTTATTTAGGTAGAAGCTGTAGTCAAGATACAGGGCTTCAGAAGCTATATTAGTTGATGTAATGTGAATGCCTACCAAATGTATAATGGCTAAAACCTAAGAGAATTTTATTTCTTGCTCATGTAAGATCCAAAATGTATGTATCAGAGCAGCAGGTATCTTTATTTCTGCAGGACTGGGATCCTTTCATTCTGTGGCTCTGGCATCTTCACTATTTGGACTGTGAGGTCACTGTGTGCATTTGTATCAGGCTGGTAAACAGAGAAGGATCATGAGGACTGAACACAGAGAGTGGAAAATATCACTTTCACTCATATGCCATGGGTTAGACCTCAGGCATATGTCCACACACAGCTGAAAGGAAAGCTGGGAAATGTAGGTGAGCTCCGCATCGGGAAGAAGAAACAGGTTTGGTGAATGTCAATTCAATCTTAGCCCCAAAGTCTTCCCAGGTGGAATGCACATAAGCTGATTCAGTATCTGAGTAGTCACTGCAGTGATGAGCTTCTTTGCAGCTGCTCATTCAAGTGCTAAAAGTTTCAAGGATTATCCTAGAATGTCAAAAAGATAGTTCATAAATTCCACCGAAGGTTATGCCATTCCATGAGTTTCTCTGAAAATCCCCGTAGAGGTCATTTTTCCTCTTCTGACTATCAAATATCTTCCCTCTTCCTAATGGCACTTTTGCTTTCTTTTGGAGAATCTCATCATCCTCAATATGTGTAGTTGGGCTGGTAAATCTGGGTTTCCTGCACTCCCATGATGAAATTCAGAGGAGTACCTGGAAGATCCTTCTACTGTATTTTTTTCTTCATCGCTAAGGATTGACTACCAAAGGGCAGTCAACTGACATAAGATCAGTTCATTTGACTCACTCCCTCGGGGTTTGATTCTGGAGCAGGGCTGCAAAGATGGGAACAAAAGCATTAGAGTTTCCAGATTCATTCCTTTGTGGTGCCCTACAAAAGTATTGAGTAGTTTCTGGGGCTGAGACTTTCTGGGATTGCCAGGTACAGCTTACCAGTTTTAATGTGGTTCTTCAGCTTTGTCATCCATCCATGAGCTCGTCCATATACCTTCAAGAAGTGTTATCTTTTAACTAATACTAGTCAGAGTTGTTTTTTTAATATGTATGCATAAACAATCCTAAATGATATAATATTGAATGCATCAAGTTTTCAGGACCAAATTAGTGATCAGTACACATTCCATGATCAGTTGCTAGGTTCATTGGAGCAGAATGGTTAAGAGCCCAAGCAGTGGATTCAGCCACAACTGGCTTTGTCACTTATTTACTCAGTGACTTAGGACAAGTTAGTTAACCTCTATAAGCTTTACTTTTCTCCTCTATAGAATGAAAATAAATTTACCTTTCTTAAATGGTTGTTATAATTAAAGGAGATGATGTACATAAAGCACTCGCTGTGGGTAGCTCTTACTATTAGGTACCATTATTCTTACTTGCAGAGATATTTGGCTGTACAAAGTTTTATCTCTAAGCTCCATTTCCCCGAGGCTAAATACAGATTTGTTGAGATTTTCTTGGACTTGGCAGTCTTCACATTGAGGCTAGAAGCCTTCAATTTACATACTGTTTTGCTTATAATGACCTCAGCTAAATTGAGAAATTATAACATATAGGTGAGGCTCACTCTTAGTAACCACAACAAAGTAGCAATAATGACTACATTTATCATTTAAAGAATAGTTTTTTAAATGATTTTACTTTTACCAAAGTAATACATGTAAAGGCATTGCTGCTTTAACACTTCATATGTTCTTGAAAAATCTCATGTTCTGCAAAATCTCAAACTAAAAATCATAGGATCTATGAGGACAATTAGGTTTGAGACAGTCTATTCAATACCTATCGAACTTCATAATCAGATTATCAACAAACCAACAAAAATTCCAATCAAAATACAAGCATTGTTAAATCTCTAGGGACGTTTCCATCTATCATTACACTGAATCAATCCTTTGTAGCCTTACAACTTGGGCTGCAGCTTCCTCCTTTGACATGTAGGACATTTGCCTTTGATAGAGAACATTTTTATCCCAATTAGAAATGCTACCTGGGATGCAGCCATTTTTATTAACCCATTGTTTTTTAACAGGAGGAAAAATCTTTTCAGTTTCTTCATCTGCACTTGCTGCTTCCCAAATAGTAGAAAGTTTGGCACTATTTGCATTAAAGTAAAACACTTCTCTAACTTTTGACTTTTTCCTTAATGTCTTCAAATATTGCTAAGAGTTTCTCCTAATGGTGAGAAAACTTGTGCTTGGTTGCCTTGATTGTACTTGATTAACATGCTGGGAAAAATCCAGTATGAACCAAAATGAATTCCACATTTTATTGACATCATTTTCCGATTTGTCATTTGGGTATGAGGCAATAATATAAAAAGAAAACACATGTTACAGCAGAACAAACTATATGAAAAGAAAAAAAATCAATATTGTGCACTAATGGATTAACCTTGTCTGCAGAGAGAGGTGGTCTTTGCTCTCAGCGGTAGGGAGAGCAAAGACCACCAAAGCCTTTGGATTGTCCTTCCTGCTAAGAGTATTGCTGTTTACCGGGGGCCTAGGGCCATGTCAGACAGTCTCTCCTACCAATGTGATTTATGGCAGGGGCCTTGGGCTACAAGGGGTCAGTTTGACCTCTGGAAGGGCTAGAGACTAAGGTCAGTCATGTGGGTAGTCAACCATGTCTGTGTGACCAAGCCCCAATAAAAACTGTTGGACACTAAGGTTTGGGTGACCTTTCCAGGTTGACGATACCCCATGCATATTGTCACACATCATTACTGACAGAAGTTTGTACTATTTATGACTCCATGGGGAGAGGGAAAATGGAAGCGCTGAGCATGGAACACTCCTAGAGTCTGTCCTGTGAGCCTCTTTCCTCTGCTGATTTTAGTTTGTATTCTTTCACTGTAATAAACCATAATCATGAATACAATGCCTTTTCTGAATTCTGTCAGTGCTTCTTACCGAACCTGGGGATGGTCTGGGGAACCCCTGAACTTGCAGTTGGTGTCAGAAATGAGGGTAGTCTCGGGAACTATAAAACTTTGCAAATACTATAAAGCTTACGACAAAAAGTTAGCAGCTCTCTGATTCATGCATTTCTATTTCTGAAACATACTTCCAAGATAATCACTTTCAATTCATTTAGCTTCCACTCTTAGCTCAATTTCTACTTAGCTCTATATCACTAAACATTTCTTGCAGTGCATTTTTTCCCACTTTACATAGCATCTGTACACTTCCTACTATAGAAAATTATGATTGATTTACTTTACCCTCTATACATACACTCAGCCTCCTCTCCTTCCTATTTTCCCACTATAGCTATACTACATTTTTTAGAGTAAGATTACATTATTATGACTAGGTACATATTGTTCAAAACGTGTTGTACATTTTTACATTTTTTCTTATACAACGTTTGTTTTTCCTGGAGTTAATAATTGGTGTTGTTTGGTTGGTTTTCTTAGTTTTCCACACACCCATCACTACTTCACCATCTCCTCACTCCAAGCTGTGATAGGGATGAAAATTTTTCATGGTATAGTGAAACACATTTAGCTACATTTTTTTTTTTCTTGGAGACATCTCTCTAGAATTCATCAGTCCTTCAGTTCCAACAAGTGCTGGTTGCCCCGTAGGCCTGCTGCGCAGCTATCTTTTGGGGACTACCTTCATAATGTGCTTGAAAATCTCCTAGTTTCTTTCCTGTGCTGGATCCTCTGTTTCCTGGATTCCAGATCTTTTTCCTTGATTTATTTTTTTATTTTGGTTAAATATTTTCTCAGCTTTCTCAAGACCCTTCATTGAGAAAGGGTACCTGGGAAGTAAAGTTATGAGATCTTGCATGAATGAAAAGTGTCCTATCCTAACAGTTGACTGATAGCTTGGCTGAGCATAAAATTCAAGTCTGGACATTTTATTCAGATTTATTCAGATATTTGAACACATTGCTCCATTAATCTCTAGCTTCCAGAATTGCTATTGAGAAGTTTGATAACATTCAGTTTCCTTATCCTTTGTAATGTGACCTACTTTTCTCTCTTGAACTTTGAGAATCTTCTCTATTTACCAGAGTCTCTGAAATTTAATGATATACCTTGGGGTTTGTCTTTTTAAATTCATTTTGCTAGGAATTCATTGGGTTTTTCAGTTTTTTTTTCAGTTTGGAAACATGTTTTGCAGCTATGAGAAATTTTCTTAAAGTTCTTTGATAATTTTCTTCCTTTAATTGCTTCTTTTCTTTTTCTGGAGCTCTTATTATTTAGGTGGTGGACTTTCTGAATCATTTCTTTAGAAGTTTTTGTAATTTTCTTTACATTTTTCCAGCTCTTGGTCATTTTGTTTATTCTTTGAGATTTCCTCAAATTTACCACTCAACCCTTCTATTGCTTTTTAAATTTCTGTTGCTCTAGTTTTAAGTTCTAAGAGATTCTTTTTCTCTAAATGTTCATTTCATGAATCATCTCTTACTTAAAATTTTTTTTTGCATTTTTCCTCCTCTGCTTTGTTTCTGTTTCCTCTAAAATTTTTTTCTCTATTTGTTTCTTTGAATTTTATCTTTAATCCTAAAGTATTTTCTAAAGTATTTTGTGGTCATTCATGTTTTCATATGTAATAATGAAGTCCTAATTATTGGAATAGGTGTATTATATGGTATTATATGCATAGATGGAGCTTCTTGACTTACAAGCATCCTCATAGGGTAATACTTGAGCAGTGTGCTTTTTTGAAGGATACATCAAATGTCAGAATGTCTTTTCCTTTGGGCTGGGCAGTTTTTCAAGAGGGGAAGCTTCTAGACACCTGCCTGGGGGATATAAGCCTAACAGAGTAAGCATTTTGGAAGACTAGTGGTCTCACTGTTCAGTACGATGACTTTTTAAATTAAATCCTAATCTCATCAAGTTTCTTCACTTTCTCCTTGGCTGTGTTAGATAACTAGAACCTTGCTGAAAAGTAAACTTTCAGTCTTCAAACAATGTGTGGCATGGGTAGTGGCCTGGCTGAATTGGCTAGCAGGGATCTAACTACATCTTATGTGTATGTATTCTCAAGGTTGTTCTATTTTCAATCTTACTTTGAGCTTCCTCTTTCAGAGGTGGTTGATAGCCCAATTCTTGAATCTTCTTCAGATCTGCAGTATGAACTGATCTTCAGATTGTGAGTTCCTTTCAGCTTGCTGTGGTACTTGTCATAGTAGAGAAATCTAAAGTTGAGGTCAGTTATCACTTGCTCATTCTCTTCCCATCTTTCATAACTTTATTGACACTTACCACCTACTGTTCTCTTGTTCTCTTTCTCTTTGAGGCATTATAACCTTTTCATCCCTTAGGGGTTCTGAAAGAAAGCAGAGATAGCATATGCATTCGATCTCCCATGTTTCATGCTCTCAAAACATATGACCTTGACCATCGCTCCAGGAAGGGAGGAGAGAACTGGAAGGTTTTCAGGGGCTTTACTTAGTTTTGGCCCAGAAGTGACACACATTACTTAGACTCCAACTAGACTGGCCAGAAAAAGTCACAAGATCCCATCTTAACTGCAAGAGGCTGTGAAGTGTTTTATTCCATGTGCCAGGAAGTTGAGATCTGGATATTGGAAGGCACTAGTTATGTTGACCACATTTGAGCTCTTACTATGTGTCAGATAGTGCATCATTGCACATATTAACCTAATTTATACTTGTATAATCCTTTGAGACAGTTACTATTTATCCCACCTTTTCATGTATGAGAAAACTGAAGCACAGAGAAGTTAAGTATCTCACTTCAACTCAACTGTGTAGAGCAAAGTCATAATTGAATCCAAGAAGCCTGACTCCAGAGTCTTTGGACATAATCACTAGGCTACTTTTCTTCATATTTAAAAAACACAAAGGTTTATTAAGGAATAATTTTGAGCTAGATACTGTATTAGAAAAAAAATGAAAGAATTTGTGTCAGAATGCTAAGAGTATTTACCTGTGACAGAGAAATCACAGATGATTTTTTTCTTGTGCTCTTTCGGATAGTCTGATTTTTTATTTAAAATATCCTACATAACTTTATAAACTTTAAAAATGATTTCCATTTGAAAATCTAATAGATGGGAATTTGGTTTGGGTAGTTAATGAATTGGTTCAGGGATTAAGGACACAGTAATAATGACTTATGAAACCCTGGCTTAGGAAGAAAAAAAAACTTATTATTCATCGGATGTTTATGCTTTCAGAATTCCTTCTCCCGGTAACCTGGGGAAAATCTAAATCTGCCAGTCTGCTGTATGGAACTTTTACAATGTGAGATAGAAGGGTAAATCTCCTTTGGATGCACGCATTTTCAAAGCTTAGTGCCATTTCAGGGGCTACCCAGAGGACAACTCACTTTTTGAGGTCATTAGGAAAAGAAGCACATGGCCAAGGAGTTAAGTACAAATAGTGAACCTTACATTTCACCTTACAAATTCCATACATCTTTCAAGGCTCAATTAACATTAAAAGCTCAAATTCAACTGAAATTAAAATTCAAGCCGTTCATGAAATTGCTCAAATTTTCTTTCAGACAATTACAATTGGCCCTCTATATTATTCATGGAAGTTGATTAAATGCACAGATGTGGAACCCACAGATACGAAGGGCCCACAGAGCTATGCAACTTCATAAAATGGACTTGAGCATCTGTGGATTGTGGTATCCACTAAGGTCCTGGAACCAACCCCCTTTGATACTGAGGGATGACTGTATTTCTCTTGGAATTCCTAAGTCTGTTGGAATTTCTACCTCATGTAATACTAGTTCTCAGTAATCTTTTGTATTCCCCATAAATCACAGTCACAGAAACATAGAATGTTAGAAATGGAAGGAAACACAGTTCATTGGATCCAGCTCTTCTTTTTAAGATGTTGAGATATAAAGCATGGATAAAGGCTTTGCTCAAAATCCTGGATACCAGTGGTAGTTTGTAGGACCAGAATTTGGGACTCCTTCCGCTCAGGCCAAAGGTCTTTCCCCTGTAATACTCCATGAATTGTAATTTTTTTCTCTAATACTAATGTTCTTGGAGGAGGAGATCATATCTTTTACTTCTTTGTAATTGGGTAAGAACTCATCTCGCTACGAGGCATAGCAACAAGGAAACCTTTGCCCCAAGAGGACAAATAGATAATGAAACACTTAATGAACTGGCAGATTTCAGTGTTGAAAAGGATTCAGAGTCTACATCTAAACTTAGTAGGAAAGAACGCCATAGCTAACTAGTGACGGCTGCCATGAATATAGGAGGAGGCAATGCAATGGATGTGTCAAGGACGTGTTTTTTCTCTATGCAGTAATCAGTCCTGTTCACTTATATGAACACCCTGGGAAGGATGTACATACATGGAGAAAAAGGGAGACTATGGATACCTACCCACTAACCAGAATAGTGGAATCAACCCTAGCTACCAATGTGGTGACACACGCTCCTGTCAGATTGCCTCACTGTTAACTTCTTTGTAACCTTGAAGGCTATAGGCATGGGGTAGGTAGCTCAATAAAGACTTACTAATTGAGCGAAATTAGGATATAAATAAATATTTTCACGACAAAACTGTCCCATCCTTCTTTAGTAGCCCTGTGTCAATACTTACCGATTGGTAGGTGCTTTAAAATTCCTTGTGGAATAAAAATATGACCTTGAAAGCATGATCATGAATCCCTAGATGAACAGTGTACAATCCCACCTGACATAATATTGAAAATATTGTAAGCTGGTAACTGTACTACGTAAGTATAATGTCTTCTATATTCTTCGACTCAAGTCTCAAAGTTGCCCAGATGGCATGAAAGAAAAAGGGGGATTCAGAAAACTCTCCTCCAACATACGAGAGTTTTGAGTCAAATTTCGGGGAAAATCTGACTCCGCGTGGACTTCCATTCCGTATATCATTTTCTTCCGTAGGCTCTGCTTGCGTGATGTCAGGCGTTCCGGGAGTCGAGACAGCGTGGGGGCATGGATCCAATATTGACTCATACTCAGTGGAAGAAATCTACCCCAAAGTCTGGATGAGATAATTCGGTTGTGAGCGCTAGGGATATGACTGCTGACCACAGAGGAAAAAGGGCAACCAAGGTGTAAGTTTTGTCTTACGACTACCTACTCAGTGAGGCCTGAGGATAGCATGAGATATAATCGAAAAACTTGCTGACGCTTAATGAATAACCATCGCCAGTTTTCAGAAAGAAGTCTGGCTGAAGAGAAAAAAGAAAGTTTTTAGTCCCTTCGTTTTAGTAATTTGGTCACACTTGGGCTCCTGGTGGGTTTGCAAAGCTTTTAAAGGATATCTTGGTGGTGAATGATTCTGCAGTCTCAGTGTTGGCTGAACCAACAAAGTGTGAAACCTCTAGTTTGCATATGTGCAACAAAAGGTGTTTTACAGGCAGAAAAGAGAGAGAAACATCTTCTTTGGTAAACTTGACAAGACAGGAAAAGATCAAAGAATATACTATTGTAGTGGCAACATTCTGAACCCCAAAATCATATGTTGAAAGATGAAAATCTCATAGGATGTGATTCACTTCCAGCCTGGGATGCAGGACCAGTTGCAGAATTTGCAGGAACCAGTACAAAATGAAAATGGGAGCCCCTTCTTTAAAAATTATTGGGAATTTCGACAAGGTAACAGCAGAACATTAAACCAAATGTGGGCTGTTTTAAGTGTGGGGTCCTGATAGACTGCACAGGTCTTATGGCCACGAAGTTGGGCCTGTTGGGATGTCTAGCGTATAATTTCAGAACTTTTATTTGTAGTCTTACTATTTTTTTAAGGAATTAAAGAGTGACTATTACCTCACAAATTCTACAGAAAAAAAAATCCCAGAAATCAAAGCCTGATTGGATATAATGACTTGAATTCACATATTTAACACAGTTATTGGTACAGACAGTAGCTTTGATGGCTATTGATTGGGGATAGGTAGATTAGGAAAAAGGTCTTGGTTCTAGACTTAGCTCTGCATTGTCCAGTTGAATGAATTTAAGCACAGCACTTTGTTTTTTTCCTGGGTCTTGATTTACAAATCTAAAAAAAATGAGCGAATAGGCCATAGATAATCTCTATAATTCACTAATTGTGTTCTGTGCTTGGTCATGCCATCAAGAGTTATTAAAGCTTGAATTTTAGCCATGTATTTACTCATTCTAAACATCTGACCAAGTTGCAAACATATCCCTAATATATATCTATGATTTTGAATAGGCTTTTGCAATTTACAAACCCCAGACAATATGTGATTCCCAATTATGGACTTCACTATTCTTTTTTTTTTTAATTGGGGTATAGTTGTTCTACAATGTTCTGTTAGTTTCTACTGTACAGTGAAGTGAAACAGAGTTCCCTGTGCTATACAGAAGGTTCTCATTAGTTATTTATTTTATACATATTAATGTATATACGTTAGTCCCAACCTCCCAATTCATCCCAGCTCCCTTTCCCCCCCTTGGTGTCCATATGTCTGTTCTCTACATCTGTGCGGACCTCACTATTCTTAACTCCCCACCCCCAACACCACATTCCAGGGGATAAATCAGGGGAGGAGCAAAACAAACTTTTACTTCTTTTCAGAATGTTGGTAACATTCCTTCCAGTAATTTGGAGATTGCCCATAGGTTTCCTGGATAGCATTGAGTGCCTGCACTTGTCTCAAGGCTTTGAAAAGGGTTTCTTGTCACAGTGTCACCCTGTAAGCACATTATCTGGGCCGTCTTTTTCCTTGAGGAGATATACAATAGAGCTTTGTGAGCAGTAATTTCCACACTTCTCACTTGCTTGACATGAGGCTTTGATCCCACAAATACTTTTTGATTTTGTTTATTCTGTGGGAAGGTAGCCCCTCAAGGAGTTTTCGGGCCTTTTTCACATAAAATAATACATGGAATTGTCCCAGTAAGCAGGAGTTGTCTAAAGAGACATAGCATCATGTTTCCAACATTAATCATGAACACTCTTTAATTAATAATGAATTTCCTACAGGTTAGTTCTGATAGCATTTGAATTAGAACTTGAGGAAAATTAACTTGAGGGAAAAGTAGGCCCTGAATTAAGCATTCAAGTTCACTTTTATTCAGGGCTGTCTATGGACAAATCTCCATGCTACATTGTTTTTAGGGAAGAAAATGGTGTTATAGAAGCAATGAAAAAATTTCTGATTTTAGGGAACTCAGTCTAATATAGGAGAAGACATATAATTAACTGTAATATAGATTAGGGGATCAAGACTCTAAGAAAATTGTGAACCAATTTCTTAGGCCTGTGTAGAGATTATGTGAGATTACTTTTTTTTTTTAAGCTCTTTATTGGAATATAATTGCTTTACACTGTTGTGCCAGTTTTTGCTGTATAACAGAGTGAATCAGCTGTATTTATAGATATATCCCCATATCCCCTACTTCCCACGACCCCCTCCCGCTCTTCCTGTCCTGGCCCTTTAAGGAGATTACTTTCAAGAAGGATAATTTTGAGAAAACACACAGAAGTAATGATTTTTAGGCTGGACTGATGGGTGGGTACCACTCTGAGAGGCACAGAAGTGGGAAATTAAGGAAGAGCATGAGTGAAGGCTCAGGGTGTGTTTTTTAAGGAATGACTAGTCATCCAAAGTGCCTGAATAGGAATAGATCACTTCTATCGAGTGCTTACTACACAACAGGCAAAATTCTCAGCACTTTATAAATTATCATCTGACAATTTATATATTAGGCTCACTTTAAAGATAAGGAAACCTAGCTATAGAAGAGTTAAGAAGCTTACTTGAGATCATATAGCTAGATAGTAATGGAGCCAGGATCCAAGTTTTCATTCATAACTCCAATACTGCTGTGTATACAGTGCAGGTTGAAATACAAGGTGGCCTGGAACCAAATAGTGGAGGGTCTTCTCTGCCATCCCTAAATGCTGTATTTCATAAATAAATAGCAGGGAGGAGAAAAAATTCCTTTTTTTTTTTTTTTTTTTGTATTTGAAAGGAAAAGAAACAAAACAGTTGAAAAGGAATCTATTATTAGTGATTATTTGAAACAATTGATGGTCTAGTGCTTTGCTGTTCAACATGGTAGCCTCTTGCCACATGTAGCTATTGAGCATTTGAGTCCAAATTGAGAGGTGTCTTGGGTATAAAATGCACACCAGATTTCTAGGATTTAGTATGACAAAAATAATTATAATATTTTATTAATATTTTTTGGTATTGATACATATTTTTAAATTATTTTTCCCTGTTTCTTTTTACCTTTAGTAATGGGGTCATTAGGAAACTGGCTTGCATTATGTTTCTATTGGGCATCATTGGTCAGAGCCACATAAAGTTGTGGTAGATATTATATTAACCATCTTTGATGAAGGGCTTCCTATCACATTGGTTTTCTAACCACATTCTTTCCTTGCTTTCTGGTCATTTGCAAGAAAAATTTTAAGAGGCGCCTCCCTCTGTAAAGGTTTGAGAGCCCCTAAAATTTCCTTTTTTACTCGCTTCCGGCCACAAATGAATGATCAATGTAATCTCTGGATGAGGAGTCAACATTTTACAAGAGCAAAGGTAGGAGGGGCACAAAAATTTCCAATCCCTGGATGGTGTGAAGTGAAAGTGCTTTCAAAGGATCCCACAAGAATGGCACGGGTGGGCATAATGGGTCTGTCTCCTCGTCAAAAGACCCAAGGAGTTGAAAGGAAACTCTAACTACAACACCAAAATGCCACAAAACCATAGTTATTAATACCAACTAACTAGCATCTCTGTCTATCTGTCACCATCTCATCTTAAAAAACTTGTGAAAATACGTAATCTTGATGAGACTTCAACTAGGTATAAATACCAGCAGCAAAAGGAGACACAGTACATTTTTCTGATCATCTGAAGATCAGCTATTAGAAAAGAAAGATCAGCTACATCCTTGGGACCTGATCAACTTGACACAGGAGCTACTGATTTCAACTACTTTGGCCTAACTCTCTCTGAAACAATGAAATATACGAGTTATTTCTTAGCTTTTCAGCTGTGCGTGATTTTGGGTTCTTCTGGCTCTTACTGCCAGGCTCCATTTTTTAAAGAAATAGAAAACCTAAAGGATTATTTTGTAAGTATAACCTTTTAATAATACTTGCTTGTGGTTGAAATGACTGATGTTTGATGTTGACCTGGAACTGTATCTACGATGGGCTCTCTAGTCCACAGTCACCTTGAGAAGACTTGGTGTTATCGTGACTGTTTGTTGGCTGGATGTGTTTTATTGATTTAATGATCTAGATATTGCTCTAGCCCTCTGCTCAGTTTGCTATAGTGATTTAGTGGGGATTCATGAATCCTCCAAAGGATGGGCATAATATGGGTATAAATCATAGTGTTGCTAATTTTATGGTGAGAATCCATTCAATTATGATGTCAAGTAGTAAGCATACCGAAAAAATGACTAGGTCTTAGTTTCTGATTTCTCAGGCTACTGTGATAGTGATGGTCAAAGGTCAAGATTAGCATTAAAAATGGTCACTTGAAGATGAGATCCTTAAAGCTTTGGCTTAAAAAATCACTTACAGGTTTTGTTTTGTTTTGTTTTTCTCCAAAAAGTGGTTTTAAAATTTTACTGCCCCATCTAGATTGTCTGTGAATTACTCTTGGACTCAGTCACTTGCTGAGATTTTTTTGTAGGACTCATAATCTGGCTTATATTTAAAATTTTGTTTTGCTTTGTTTTATGAGTTTCTTAAACATTTTACTTATGGTTAATTAAAATAGTTTTTGAATTTTAAATATTTTCCTATATGTCCAAAATTTAGCTTTATAATTACGGCTGGAGCTATCTTTTAAAACTGACATAATACCTTACAGGAGGACACAGGTAGAGGTTATAGAAACCTGTACCATAGGGGGGCAGTATTTTATAGTGAGATGGTTTTGCTGATTTTTATTTTACTATACCTAAAAATACTTTCTTTTCCTTATTATAGTTATTTGGGACAACTGAAGTATCATCAGCCTTGTTGAGTTCATTTGTGATGTTATATTAGTAAATAAGAAAGCTAAAATAGCATGATAGTCTTTGGCTATATAAAACGTGATAGCTTTTAAGAATACTTATTAGAACTAAACAGAGTATTGAAAAGAAAATCAGTGAATATCGTCAGCATCCAAGTTCAATAAACTTGAAGTACATTTTTAGGGCAACTTACGGACTAATTGTAAACCAATTTTTTTCTGTTTTGTTTTTTTTCTCCTCCAGAATGCAAGTAACCCAGATGTAGCTGATGGTGGGCCTCTTTTCTTAGAAATTTTGAAGAATTGGAAAGATGTAAGCTGAACATTTCCATTTGGCTAATTTTCCTGTTGCTTATTTTCCGATGGATAAATTCACATCGACTTCTCTTTGTGCCTTTTTCTCCCAAGGAGAGTGACAAAAAGATAATTCAGAGCCAAATTGTCTCCTTCTACTTCAAACTCTTTGAAAACTTGAAAGATAACCAGATCATTCAAAGGAGCATGGATATTATCAAGCAAGACATATTTCAGAAGTTCTTAAATGGCAGCTCTGAGAAACTGGACGACTTCAAAAAGCTGATTCAAATTCCGGTGAGATGATCTTAATTCTTTCTTTGGTTTCATTGTAGAGGCTCTTGCAAAGCACTTCATTCCCAGCAAGTAGAAAGTATCTACTGGGTACAGCTGTTAAAACTATGAAATGAACCTGTGGTCCAAACTCTTTTTTACCAATTCTGTTTGTGCTTTGGGTGGAGTATTAAAAAACAGTTCTCCCATTGCCCCTTGTTTGTTTCTCTTGCTTTGAATAGGAGGTTGCATGTCTTAATGGAAAGAGCAGTGGGAGGGCGGGGGAGAAGATGTGTGCTCCTCCCAGCTCAGCCACCAAAGAAATGTGTGACCTCAGATGAATCACAGGCCTGGCTGGGGCTATTTCCTCATTTTAAAAGGAGCCTGTTGTGTTCACTATAATTTCTATGGTCTCCTTTGCTCTAAAATTCTACAATGCTGTGGATAGAAAATGAGAATGAGATAGGAGAAAGGTATGGCCTTTGAGGAGACAAAGGCCCTCCTACTATTAGATTTTGATCAAGCTCTCAGATTGTGTAGCCCAAGTAGAGGTGAGAGTGTTTATTTTTAGAAAAGAAAATAGGTAGAATTTATACCTATGAGAGAATTGTCCTATCAACTTTTGGATACTAGAACATCTCGGCTGGAGAAATCCTTAGGCTCCTAAGCTTTATCTTATCAAATTGTCTTGAGTCTTCTAGAAGCTGAAAGATAACTTTGAAGCATAAAAACAAGTCATATTTTCCAAGATTTCATCTAAGAGACAAAGACCTCCAGACTTTTTTTTTTTTTTTTTGGTGGGGGGATGGGGGTGCGGGTGGTTGTGTTTGGCTTTGGTATAAATAGGCTTAAATGAGAAGAGGAGGGGGTCCTCTTATGACTTGTGCTCTCAGGATTTGTGCCCAGCTCTCCCTATAACTGGGTCTGCCTCTCACCAGTCTCACATGAGCTCCCTGGAACTGAAATATGTGCTTGCTCTTTAAGATTTCTCTAGTCTCCAGTACGTTAGATGCTATAAGAGTGGCTTGGAAAAATTATAAGACCATTACTACTTCCACTGGTAATGTTTTCCAGTGTTCAGCATATCTCCATTGGTTGCAGGCTAGAGAATGAAAAAGCACTTGTTCCTAACCCAGTGCTAGCCCTGGTTTCCTATACAGTGCTGGATGTCTCTTAGTTTCTTGGTGATACTTTGAACACTGGAAAGTGCAATTTATCACCTGTAAACACACAGCTGGTAGAAACTGTTCTACTCTGCTGTAACTGGGCATTGAAAAAAAAAATCTGTTGGTCCCATGCTTCTGGAAGCTCCAAGCCTCTTGCTTCACAATGGGCAACCTTTAGTGAGCTCTCAACTATTGTCTTCTTTTGCTTAATTGCGAACATATTTAAGGGATGTTATGCCTTTTAGTCCTGTAGCCTAGAATCTCCTAGTCATTCTCAGAAATGTGGCAAGATGATTGTAGTGTCTCCAGCTTTAGAAAGAAATCTAGTGGCAGAGCAAAGATAAAAGTGAATGGTCCTCACTTTATGAAGCAAGACTTCACCTAAATGGTCCTGTTGGGTAGAGTGAGAAAATAGTTCAATTCGCTGGCATGGAAGGCAGGGTACTGGGAAATTTGCTTTCATCCCTAATTTTAAATGTTATTACCAGCAATTGATTATTGCCATATAAATATGATCAGTGTTCATTTTTAATTCCGTTATGGAAATGAGACTGACTTAATTTGGGGGAAATTAAAAATTATGATTTTTATCCATCTTGGACTTGGTGTTTACAAAGTACTGAACCGATATCAGTGGTTTTCAAACTTCGGTGGTGCCTGAATCACCTGGTGATGTTAGTAGCTCCACAATGGCCCAGACCTAGTCTGATTTCATACACCTGAGTGTCTGAGTTCTTCATTAGGTCTCCAGGTTATTCTTCTACATACCAAAGGTGAGAGCCATTGGGTATAGTAACTCATCTGATATTTACAGCCAAGACTAAGTACAAAGTGACAGAAGTTATAGAGAGTCTAGAGGTCATCTAAACAATCTCTTCATCGTTTAGAGGAGAAAACAGAGATTTGGAGAGGTTAAGTGACTGGTTTAAAATCAGGTGTATTACACACACAGAATTCAAACCCACATTTTTTGTCACTCCTTCAGTGCTCTTTTCACTTTGTAATTTTCCGAATTCTGTAGTGGTAAATTTAAGGATGTAATGTGCCTCACCATGTTACAGTACAACTAGCAATTTAATTTTAATTTTAGTCTTAATCACTGAAGAAACCAATGTTACATATTAAGGTAATATATGGCTAGTGAAAATAATTTATTTGAAAGGAATACTTCCACTTTCTTGGACCATGACAGCAGAATATCCTAATGACGTGTGTGCCTGAAATTAATTTTGCTGTTTTCTTTTTCAATAGGTGGATGATCTGCAGACCCAGCGCAAAGCCATAAGCGAACTCATCAAAGTGATGAATGACCTGTCTCCAAGATCTAACCTCAGAAAGCGGAAGAGAAGTCAGAATCCATTTCGAGGCCGGAGAGCGTCGAAGTAATGGTCGTCCTGCCTGCAATATTTGAATGTTTAAATCTAAATCTATTTATTAATATTTAATATTATACATTATTTATATGGGGAATATATAGACTTATCAAAGTATTTATAATAGTAACTTTTATGTCATGCAAATGAGTATCTATTAATTTATGTTATTTATAATTCCTGTATTCTGTGACTATTTCACTTGACCCCCCTTTTTTTTTTCTGACTAACTAGGCAAGTCTATGTGATCATAAGGCTTAATCTCAGGGGCCAGCTAGGCAGCTGACCTAAGCAAGACCCTGTGGTTTGTGCATTTATTTCACTTGATGATATAGTGAATGCTGATAAATGAAATGATGCCATCCAGTTGCTGCCTATTTAAGACTATGTCTGCATTCTGAGCCACTGCTTTAATGGCATGTCAGACAGCACTTGAATGTGTCAGGCGATAAGACTTGTCCCCTGATAAGAACCTAGCATCTCATTTCATCTCATGCCTGGTGCTTCAGAATATCATTGGCAATTCTGATTGTACCCAAATGGAAAGTAATACATTTGTTTAGGTTTATCAATATTTAATATATATGAATAAAGTATAATTTCATAACTATTTATGCTGTGTCAGACTTTTTCTAAAGTGGGGACTAGGTTAAATGAACCACAGACTAATGAGTTAGTAGAAGGAGAGTCATTTTTAGCTGTGGAAATATTAGAGTTGGATTAAGATCCATTAAAGTTGGTGTTTCTCTCCACTGACGATTTGTTGGTTTCTAGGGTTCCATTTGGTAGCTGTTTGAGTTCTCTCTCCAAAATACGGATTTAATTATGTAACCATTTACTCCAGAGTTTCTGCTGTGGAAAGTAGTCCAAACTGTTTAGCTTGGCACACAAAGATTTATTTCTACTTCCTCCCTCAACTCCCCATGGCATCCTTCATCTTGGTATCCCCTATCTCCTCTGGCCACTTTGGGCAAACACCACTGGCTATGGAATAGTGAGTGGGAACTCTAGGGAGAGAGGCTTGGATTGGAATCTTGGTCCTGCCACTACAAATAGTGTGAACTTTATATTCTCTAAGCTTCAGTTTCCTTGTCTGATAAAGAAGAATAATTGTGCCTTCCTCATAATATTGTGGTAAGAGTTTATTCGTTCATTCAAGAAATATTTACTAGAGCACCCACTATGTGCCTGGCGCTGTTCTAGGCACTTGAGATACATATGTGAACAAAACGAACAAGGATCCCTGCCCTTGGGGAATTTAGAATTTAGCAAAGGGGAGACAGATAATAAACAAAATACATGATATGTTAGAAAATTGCATGGTATGTTAGAAGGTGATTGGTGCTATGGAAAAAAAGTAAAAAGGAATGGGGAACTGGGAAAACTACCGGTGGGACAGAGCAAATTGGTTAGAGGTTTAAACGGAGTAAATATAGTTGGCTTCATTAAGACGATGACATTTGAGGAAGCACTTGTAAGAGCTAAGAGAGGATCCTGGGCAAAGGGAACATTTTTGCAAAGGCTCTAAAGTGGAAACTTGCCTTGAATGGTAAAAGAAGAGCCAGTAGTCCTGTGTGGTTGGAGCAAAATGAGTCAAGAATAACTCTAATTTTTTAGCTGAGCAGCTAAAAAATGAAGTCATCAAATGAGATGGCGAAACTGGAGTGAGCAGGTTTTGGGTGGAAAATTAGAAATTCAATTTTGAATGGTAAGCTTAAGGAGTCCATTAGATTTCAAAGCGGAGATGATGAGTAGGCTATTGGATAGATCAGTCTGAAGGTGAGAGAGAACTCTGGACAGTTGGCATAAATTTAGGAGTTGGGTGTATAGCAGGTATTTAAAGACCTAGTACCAGTTGAACTCATGAAGGTCATGAATTTATGTAGTGAAAAGAAGGAAAGCAAAGTATTGAGTCTTAAGGTATGCTATTATTAAGAGGCTGGGGAGAGATCAACCAAAGAGACTGAAAAGAAATGGCTGGTGAAGTAAAAGGACCACCTAAAAAATGAGGTGTCCTGTAAGCCAAGTGTAGAAAGCATTTCAGGAATAAACTGTGTCAAATGCAGTTAAGTCTGGTCAAATGAGGACTGAGAACTGAACACTGAATTTAGGAACATGGAGATTCTTGGTGACCTTGGACAAGAGAAATTCTGATGGAGGGTGAGGGTGAAAGCCTGATTAGAATGGGATTAAGAGTGACATTGGAGACAATGAACATGGATAACTCTTTTTAGAAGTTTTGTGTGTGTGTGTTTGCTTTTTGGTTTTTGGTTTTCAGGTTTTTTTTTTTTTTTTCCTTTTTTGCAAAGGAGAACAAAGAAGGAATAGCTGTCAGGATAAGACATCAAAAGAAGTTTTAATTTTTTTAAGTTGTTACTTTTAAGATGGAAGAAGAAATAGTACATTTACGTATTGATGGAAATGATCTAAGAGAAAAATGATAGATGATATAGGAGAGAGAGGAAAGAACTGCAGAGTACTTCCATGAGTAAGAAAGAGAGGTAAACTGAGGATGCAGGAGGAATTGACTTTAGGCAGGTGCACAGAAAATTTATCTTTGCTCACAGGTAGGAAGTAAGACTACATGGGTTCTGATGTTGGTAGTTGAGTAAATGTGGTGGTGAAAACTTTTGGAAATTTTAACTGGTTGTTTAAAGTTTTCTCAGTGAAATAGAAAGCTGAGAGTGAGGTTCAGGGAATGTTGGGGGCTTGGGAGAAGCAAAATGGATGGATCAGGAGAATGCAATGTAGATTGCCAGGCAGCTTTAAGGGCCCACTTGAAGTTCAAGGTCATGAAATTAAGGAATACTAGTTGGTGTAGTTGAGTGTTTGTCTCCACCCATATAGAGCTGTGGGTGAAGATATAGAGTAGGCAGACAATTATATTCAGCAGACTTTGATTTGGCCAAGCAAGTAGGATAGGGAGAATGAGGACAAGGAAGTCATGGGGATATACAAGGGTATATCCATATGCTTCATGAATTGGTAATAAACTCTAAGCTGGTTAAGAAGGGGAAAGACCATCAATGTTGCTGAAGGAGGGTAAAGAAGGGAATACGTGAAAGATATGTGCCCCACCTCTGGGCCCAAAAGATGGGTGAGAAAACAGCCACCATTTGAGGGGGACAGAAGGGAAGCAGTGTCTCTAAGGGAAAATCAGTTTATTTTTTGAGTGTGAGGAAGTTGAGGATAGGGTGAATTTGGTTAGTGCGGGAGTGGGAATTCCAGTGAGTAGGGGTATGAATGGAGGTCATAAGAGGAATGTATAGAGGGATGTGCTGTGAGTCTGGGACGTTTCATGATCACTGACATAAACAAGGATAATGGATATAATGAGATGAATTCTATTGGCTTTTGGGTTTATAGTGGGGGCATGATTGTTAGTGTCAAGGGCAGAAAGTGTTAGGTGTCAGGGGCTTCTCAGCTATTTCATTTAATGCTCCCACAGCAATGCGGTTAAGTGAAATAGTTCATGTAGAAGCATTAGTTTAGTCCTTGACAATAATCTGAGGTCATTTCTTCGATTGTTGGGTAGTAGCTGAGTAACAGTGGGTGAGACTCGATCCCCATTCCCCAGAGTTCCTCTTCTAGTCTAAGGTTTATCCATCATTTCCAACAAAGTCAGGCTTCCCCGTGGGGGGAGAATCATTAGCTACTAAAAAGAATGTCTTTCTTTTTCAGTTTTATTACCTACTTTTATTTTTCACTATAATTTTATGTGTTAGACATTATTAAATGCTTATACTGAATGGACAGTTGATTGAAAGAATTGGGGAGGGTTGAGGTAATCTTGGCTTATCTGGAATTCAATCGGCAGCTGACTGCTCGTAGAGAAGGAAAAATATCTTTTTTTCTCTACCCTTCTAAACTCTTGACTGGGATGCCATAACGAAAGACAGATTAACAAGAGAAAAGCGTACATTTATTTAAATTATATATTACACAGGGACCTTCACAAGGAAATAAAGACCTGAAGAAGCAGTTAAACCTGAGTGTTTTTATGGTAGATTTGGTGAAGAATGGAAAGTCATGGAAAGATATGGTAGGACAAAGGATAAGCTAAGTGTAATAAATGGGGGACAGTTAGCAACGTCCGCTGCTGTTCAGATTCCCCTCTGAGTTCCTTGTCTTCAAAGACTGGAATGCTCCTTTCCTCTGGTTATGTGACCTGCTTCAGGAGAAGGTCAGAAAGTCTTTTCTGCACATGCCTTTTCTCAAATTCCTTCAGCTTGAAATATTCAATACATGAAGGTGGCATACTTTGGGGTATCCTGTCCTGAACCCTGTCAGGCTCACAGGAGAAAATACAAAGGCAAGAGTTTCTTATCCTGCTCTCTTTACCTAGAATGAGCATCTGGCAACCCCATGACAGGGCTTCTTTCAGGCAGATGGTGAGAAGGATCAAAGGTGAAAGTGCCATCATGATCAGAGCTGCAGATGTAAAGCCACATCAGAGAACTATTGACATCCTGGGTACGGCCACCCCCAAGGATGTGTAATAGGCTGGTGTAAAATAATACTGATGAGTAACAAGTGAACATATGCTATGGTTAAGAGCTCGTTTTCAGGATTCAATTAGACCTAGATTTCATAGCTGCAAAACTTTAGGAATGTTATTGATTATCTTCAAGTCTCTTTTCATTCATCGGTAAAATGGGGACTGTAAGGTCATCGTGAGGACTACATTTTTAAAAATGCATGTACAGTGCTTGGAAGAGAGAGAAAATGCTGTGTTATGACCAACTATTGTTATTAATGCTATTTTTATTGAAAAAATCAATGAATCATTGTTATTAGTTTTTTCACCATAAGTTCTCTTTAGTTTTTCTTGATCTGAAGAATTTCCTCCTTCTAGAAGAATAGAAAGAGAGAGCAAGTAGCAAAGGAAGTCGGTCAGTCAGAAGCCATTGATTTTGTTCTGTTTTAACTGTGTTTTCATTGGCATCATGTATCATTACTTAGGCTAACATGGAAGTTTTGTGAGCTTTCATGTCTCAGGATCATGAGGGAAACATGAAATTTGAAACTGGGGTGCACAGGGCTTATAAAACTGACCTAATTAGGGGATTGGAGTCAGGAAGGTGCAGAGCATTCTGGACGTCACTGAGAGGCTGTGACATGGCCGCTTTGAAGAGGGAGGGTAGGGGGCATCTAGACTGTAATTCAAACCCTGGAGACAGGTGACGCAAGTGTGATTTTCAGATATCTGTCCTCGAAAGCCTGATCCCCACTGGTGAGCTGGGTCTCCATGGCAGCATCTTCTCCTCGGCAGGGAGCTGACAGGATGGTGAGGAGGATCAGAGTGCCGATGAGGTTACCTGGTCAAGGGCACTGGAACAACTTAGAAAGATGAAGAGACAGGAGTCTTGGGGCTTGAGAAGTTGAAAGTGTGTCAGGATCCATCTGTTGCATCACATCCCTGCTAAGCTGCTGTGGGTATAAAACAATGTGACTATTATGTCCTGCCTGTATCAGTATGGGTCAGGTCCCAAGGTGTGGACAGGCTGAGACTGAAACCACAGAGAGCTGGGAAATGCCGAGATGGGGACCTGACAGCCTGCTTTAGGTAGGAAAAGAAACGCGAATCATGAAGAACTTTGTCAGAAGTTCAATGGCCATGAATGAGATTAAAAACTCTATTTAACTGAGGTTATGGTTCTTCTTAGATACTTCCTTTTCAGAAATATCAAGTTATTTTAAAGATCTGACACTGTCACCCATCAGTTGTGTGATCTTGACTGACTCAAAAGGTATTGGGAGGATCCAGTGACACATTGTTTGTGATTGTCAGTTGCAAATTTCTATGTAAATGGGACATAGTATGATGCTAACACAATTCCTTCCTGGGAGGAACTTTAATATTCTGGGTGCAAGATTAATGAACCATATGAAATGAGGAAAGACAGCTTATTTCTTGATTCCTTGAGTTTCTTTGGGGCTTAAAGGATCAACCAAATTCTAACTTGTATTTCTTTAAAACTTGTCAGCTCTTACTCACAAAACTTGCCTTAAGAAGGATTTGTGGTTCATTTTAAGAATGTGTAGTGGAATTGTTTTGAATCTTTAACTCATTTGTTTTCTCTGTATTTGTTTGACCTTGGACTTCCCTCCCGTTAAAACAGGTTTTCTGTGCTTGTTGTTAGAGAAAAGTGATGTAACAACGGAAAATGGAGGAAAACCAGTCTCCCCTTGAGTTTCAAAAGCCTAGGATGTTAAAAAATACAAAAGATTTATGAGAGAAACAATCTGAGAGAGAAATCATCATGAGCTGGAGGAGCAAGGCTCATTCCAACCCTGAGACCCATCAAGAACTCACTTGGGCAAAAGGCACAGAAATAAGGTGATGGGGGAGAATCCCAAAGAATCACGTGGCCCTGAATGGAGTCTCTATCGATAGGTCAGCCAGCTTCTACTTGAGCAAAGCAATCATACGTCACCTAGACTCACACAAATAGCATTTTTCTAAAGGATATTTTCCTTGATTTTCACAAGAAATTCTGGGAAACCAATGTTATTTTCAAGCTAGAAAAATCCATTGATATTTCACCAAACACTAGTATATGATTTTGCTTTGTATTTTTCTGTTTGTATTTTAACAAACATGGTTGACATTCTTCTTATTCGTTGTCACAGTGGCAGTTGAAGGATAGTACAATGAATGCAAGCATGCAAGAACAGGAATAAAGCACTTGCTCTTTAATCATGAGAAAAACGATATTTATGATGAATGAAAAATAAAAAATAATTTCTGTATGTTCATGTAACTTGCACATACTGCTATGGGTACATCAAAACCTTTATTAGTATAGATAGAAAAAAGAGTAGCAACAACAGCAAAATTATGGATAGAAATTGGACCCCTCTTATGCCTAGAAGAAGCTTTTGTGTGCTGGAGTGTATTTTTGGTAGACTCCAACAGCAATTTATAAGTCTGTCTCTGGTTGTTTACAGTGCCGAGGAACACCTACCAGCAGATGCTCACACTCATCATTATTTGCACATCATTAGTTTAAGAAGGTGAGCTTGCTGCTTTCTAGGAAGTATCAGTTATTAGCATGTTCACTGGGGCTGGGCTACTTCAGCATCCAAGCATATTCCTTTAGAGTCTTTCCAAATGTGCTAATCCTCTTTGTTGCTCAGGTGTTCTGAGGACTTTGTCTAGAGAACTGGAAATCTTTCTGAAAATTAAGGCATCCATTGGTGAGCTACTAGAGACCTAGCACATAAACGACCTATAATGTAGGCCTTAGGGAAAATAAGCCGATATTGTGTCTTATGGAAACTTTAAAAAAATGCTAAACAAATATGAGAGCACATAGTGTAACATGGTTGTGTGGGTGGTCCTACTTTATTCAGATTGGTAAAGCGAGAGTTGTCTTAGCTTTGAAGAGCAGATGGCATAAAATAAATGAAGATGTCTCAGCTGAATAGACTTCAAACATGGGGAAGTGAAGTAAGCTGATTCAAGGGAAAAGCAAACTCGCTTGTCTTTAAGGTAAAGTTGCCTTGTCCAGTTCACACCTCATGGGAGGTTTTACAACACGTGTACTTGACCATAGGGGTTAATTACACACCTTGATATTGTGCTACTTCCAAAAACCCAGAAAACAGGAAAACTTTTCCATTGTAAGCCATCCAAAGACCACAGTTATTTCCCGGTGAAACAGAATAGAACTCAGTATTTGTCCTAATACATATGCTTCCATGAAAACAATTTACCTTCAGGTCTATTGCTTACTCAATGCTTAAGTCCTACCATTCTCAAAGAAAAGAAAGCCTACCAAGGCATAGCCTATTTGTTCACGTATACATGCAGTAGGGAAAATAGAATGTTTTAAATTAGTGGGGAAAAATAAATGAATCTTTTGTGTCTCATAAGATTTTACTTTGTGACTTAAAAAGAAGAGGGAACTGCAAAGAATGTTCCTGGAGCCTCACAAAAGTGTACTCAGTGGATCCCAATAGGGTAATGGCTCAAAATTACTTTAACACATTTGTGAGCTTTGTATGAACTTTCAAGGATTTTTATCAGATTTTACCATGACTATTTCTTTCCATTTGGAAATAACATGTAAAATACATCTCAATTTAAAAACTCTTAAAAAAAAGAGAAAATTATGAGTAATTAACCTTTGAGCCTTTCTAGGAGCTTTCTGGTGTCCAAAATAATTTCTTACTACCTTAGGTGGTGAATCATCTTTGATGTTGTAATGAAGGTCTCTAGAGAGGGTTTTCACATGCCCCGTGGGGATGTGAACAAGCCAAAGGGATCAAAAGAGGAATATGGTCTGGATAAGCTGAAACAGAATGATCAGCTCCTTGGTGGCACAGTGGTTAAGAATCCACCTGCCAATGCAGGGGACTGGGGTTCGATCCCTCGTCCAGGAAGATCCCACATGCCACGGAGCAATTAAGTCCATGCGCAGCAACTACTGAGCCTGTGCTCTAGAGCCCGTGAGCTGCAACTATTGAGCCCTTGAGCCACAACTACTGAAGCCCAAGCACCTAGAGCCCGTGCTCAGCAACAAGAGAAGCCACTGCAATGAGAAACCCGTGCACTGCAGCAAAGAGTAGGTACTGCTCGCCGCAACTAAAGAAAGCCGGCATGCAGCAACGAAAACCCAACACAGCCAATAAATAAATAAATAAAAAATTTTAAAAAAAAGAAACAGAATGATCAAGTCTAGGGATAAAGAGTTCCAAGCAATTAGGAAGGATAAGCCTGCCGATTAGCCTCCAGAATTAGTCTGTCAGATGGAAATAAAAGAGTACCTATAAGGTCATTGTATAAATTAAGAAAGATGATGTATGTAAGTTGCATGGGACACAGGGCAGTTCTTCATTGCATAGCATTGTCTCATGTATTACAGGACTTCTAACATCCTTGGCTTTTCAACCCATGAAATGCCAGTAGAATCTCTGGAATCATTGTGACAATCAGAGTTTCCCTTCACATTTCCAAAATTATATTAGTGGAGGGAGCTGCGTACCGCTCATTTAGCCCTAGGACCATTGAACTAATTGAATTTTAAAGAGCCTTCCAGATCTGTGCATGTATGAAACCGTACTTTGCATCCTTGCCTTTCTCTTCTTTCAAATCAATGATATATGATTAATTCTCCAATAGGTTTGGCAAGACCATTACAAATATTTTCTGTTTAGTTTTTCTCATTCAATTGACAGTACTGTGCACTAATATACATTGAGGTACAGGGCACTGAAAACATCAGGGGAATAAGAGCCATGGATATGAATAACTGATATTAGGTGAGCTGGAGGACACCAGAAATCTTGGGTAATTGACTCTCAGCTATTTTTGTTTTTCTCATGAAGTTGAAGAACCATGACTAGAGTAGAAAATGCTGCATAATTAGAAAATGACATGCTGGAAACTTTGGCTCAGGAGTCAGGAAATCCCCATGGTTAGTTTCTTTAGGCTAACACACTGGGGTTGAATTGGACATACATGAAAAAGCCAGACCCCAAAGTTGTATCAGTCTGCAAGTGTACCCATGACTATGTGACAACAGGACACTATGACACTACAATAGCATCAGTGAAGGCAGTTTGTCATATTGTAGTTAAAACCTATGATTGCTTCCCTGAGTTCTTTTCCTACTTTAATTCCTGACTCAACGCTACTACAGATGAATCAGAAAAGCAGAAAACGTCAACTCAGAGGAGGCTGCAACAAAGAAGAAAGCACCGTGAATCGCTTAACAACCGCAACCTCCCCAAACGTCCATATGACTTTCAGACAGTGGTCTTGACACCTGGACTTGGCATTTTCCCAAGGACATCAAGTTATTAGACTTTTAACCTATGTGCATATCAGAAAGAAATGAACGATCTCGTTGAATTCTGGTTTGAATTCTGCTTAAATGTAAGTTTTTTATCTTTAAAAGGTAAGTCTTGTGGTTGCTGCTGCTGCAGGGCTGCTCCTTTGTCCCCACTGCCCAAGAGCTCAGATGGGGTGACACAAAGAAAGCCAGTTCAGATCTGAAACCTCGATAAATGTTTGTTGACTGGTGGCAACCATTTCCACAATGGAACAGAGACTCAGAGTCCCCCTTGAGGTGGGAAGAGGAGAAAAGAGGGGTCAGGAGAAGATTCGCAGGGCTTAATCAGGGAAAGGATTTTTTCGAAGATCTCGAGGTAAGGAGAGACTGGGTTGGGAAATGAGGTTCTATTCTTATGAGATTTTTTTTTTTCCTGCCAAATATCTTAAAGGTCACATAGCTATTAGTATAAGAATGTTTTTAACCACATAAGTTTCAGTAAAATCAAAATCAAATGCTACTAAGGAAACCAGTTTTTTTTTTTTTAAATTTTTGAACAGCAGTTTAGCAAATAAGGAAAATGGCAGCCTATAGGGCTGGATGACTTAACGTTGTGAATGGTGTAACACTGCCAGGCAAACCGCAGACTGGGTTTTCTACCTTACCGTGTAAAAACATATTTATTTTCGACTTTTTCCTATCTCAAAGGCTAGACCAGAATGTTGGTGTTAAAAACCAAGTCACCAAAACAGTGACACCCAAGATGGCAAAACATGAAGGGACTTGCTCCCGGCAAGGCAGGGACGTCAGGTGTGGCTGGAGAAGCAGTTTCCTGATTCTGCTGACAAGGAGGGTTAGATGTTTGCTTTCTGCTCCTCACTAGAGACAGTCAGTGGGAAAGAGGTAGTCTTTGATGAGGCGACAGGAAACGGCTTCTCAGAAGTGAGATGAGAGGCCATGTCTAGATTTATTAGATGGGAGAGCAGGCTGGTAGAAGGCTCGAGAGTCAGTAAAGGAGGGCTATGCTAATTGCACTGCGCTGGACAGGAGAAAGGCAACCGCAGGGCGGGGCAGTGCGGTCAGAGCACTCCCAGCTCCAGGGAGGACTGCAGGGGAGGCGCAGGTGGGACTTGATGGCAACCATCTGTGAAACGGTGGTGCTAGGAATGCATTCCCCTCCCCCGCCTCCTTATTTGTTCAGAAGAGTGAATACGATAAAGCAAGTCACTAAAAATCTTTAGCATGGTGGCTGGCACCAAATCAGCTCTCATAAATGAAAGTCATCATTTCATCATCATCACTTTTCATTTTAGTGGAGGGTTTTATTTCCAGCCCATTGGTGGGCACAGAATAGTTTCTTCACTAACGCTGGTTGATTGAACGATTAGTTGGAGTAGTCGCAGAGGTAACAATGGTGGCAAACAATGATTTTGTACTTACTGTGTGTGTATGTACTTACTACGTGCCACAAGTGGTGCTAGACTCTTCACCTGTAGCTCAATGAGAGAGGAATTGTTACTATTCCCCTTTTACAGATGAAGAAACTGAGGACTGAGATCACTCAACTAGTAAGTGGCAGAGCCAGGGCTCAAACCCAGGGAGCCTGGCTCCAGAATTCATGCTCTCCAGCAGGACACATTTCAGGAAAGAAAGAGAAGCTTGTCAGGAACTGGAGGATTCTGGCATCTGCTGAGGGGTTGTGTCTGGGCAGCAAATCCTGGAAGTACACTTAAGGAAGAGGAAATGGGCCTCCCTTGCACAGCAGAGAAGCCCTTATCCCAAGCAGAAGGTGTGAGCGTAGACGGTCTGCAGGGCTGAGGCCAGAGGCAGGGCCAATAGCCATTTACTCTGCTGGGGTGCGCCTTCCACACAGCCCTCCCTTCCACCCCCTCACTCCAGCAACCTCTGAAATGAGGGGAAGCAGCTTGGACAGATGTTACAGCAGCCACAGCAGGAGGAAAGCACTCAATGCAATCCATGGAGAAGAAGATTTAATAAGATGAAAAAAAGTGACAATTTAAAGAGTGATGGAGAAGAGTCCCACATGTATAACAGGCTCACGGTTGCAACTAAAATCAGAAGAAAAAGAGAAAAAGCCCCGAGAATGTGTCGCAGCTGTATTAATAGTACAGACATTGGTCTAAAATGCAATACTAAACAGGAGAAGAAGTGATCACAGGGGTCTTGAGCCCTTATAGGTCTGCACACAGAGCCTCAGAGGAAAGCTAAAGCTGGGTGAGAACAGAGCTTTGGGTAAATTTGCGAAGTAAGAAGCATGCATCCTGTCCCCACTCACTTCCTCTTTGCCAGTCTCCTTGTTCTGGACCTCAAAGCCCTTTGTCTATCCAGGATCCCTTGAAGGACTGTTCACTTAGGCCTGTCCTCTGTCCACAAAGCCTCTTGCCTAGAGAGCGCTCTCCTTGTTTCTCCCATCACAGCTTTCACTTGTCTGTAACGCCTTGCCTGGCTTGTTCAGCTGGAAGAAATCTGATAGGCAATATTTTCCTAAGAAGCTGGATTGAATGCAGACCTTTGCGTGACTTCTCCTAGAGGCGCTGACGTTTTCAAAGAATATCCCTGAATGTCAATGACGCTCTAAAAGAATCAAATACTAAGGAAGGCACTTCATGCCCTGCAGCAGGGGCCGGGAGCATTTTTGCACATTCCATAAATTGTAGGGCACCAGGGACCGTTCAGTCTGCTCCTGTGCAAAGCTGTGAGGTCTTCATGGCAGGCATTTTAAATGAAATGCCTGGTCTGTAGTGAGTTTCATTTTATGTTATCTTGTGCTACTCTTCATATTCTCTCTCAAGTGGGTTATCAGTTTTGCAGGGACAGAAACAATTTCTCATGCATTTCTTGTACCATACAATGTATAAGAAGATCTCCACAAACAAACACCCCATGTGTATTCAAGGGGGAGTATAATGAACACTGAAAAAAGATTCATTTTAGGAAAAAAGTCTTAAGAGGGCCGTAACCCAGGGCAATCCCACCACAAATATATAAGCCTTTGGGAACTTCCACAAATCCAGTTCCATCAAATCCAGTTACTGCCACCATCACCCCACAACTAGATTTAGGCCTCTAAGAAAATGAATTAGCTTTTCATCCATTCAACAGAAGTTTATCAAGCACCTATATAACCAAGAACTATTATATGCGCTAACAATACTGAGACTTCTAAGAGGTGATTCCTGCCCTGAAGGGACTCCTAATGGGAAAGCAGTCAAGCAAATGTATCATGTAAGGCTCCTACGAAGTTCACTGATAGTTCAAGTGTTACAGAATAAGATTGTCCTGCGAGAACTGCATTTTACTAGCAGCCTCTTTCATTTACACATCATTGTCAACCAGCTGTCTCAGCCAACTCCTTTTCTCCTAAGGAATTTTTTCCCTCCCCTCTCACTGTTAAAAGGGATGGTACCAATAAGACCCAGTATGACTGTCATTTTCTGGAAAAGATAACAAAGACCTGTGAGAATGACAGAGATGCTATAAAGTATGATAAAAATAGTTATTCCAGTTTTCTTTTGGGAAATAAAGGACCTCATCGTTTCTTCCCTAACCAATTCTTCCTTGTGAAGCAGTTAGATAGCACTAACCTCTTCTTCATAAAGTTACTGATCTGGGTTCTTGAACTCCTTAATCAATAGAAATTGATAAGAGACCTGATGAGAAATTCAGGCAAGGCTTTATCAGGACTTGTGCTGCAGCAGGAGGGAGTGAAAACAAGTAGCAGCTTTCCTTGTTTGCTAGCTGGTTCCTTACGTGGGGTGAGGGTGGGGGTGGATGGGTGAGTTGGCGGAGGGATGGCTTAGTGGTGCTGCGTACAGAGGGCATGTGCAGTACTCTGCTTTTGCTCCTGTCTCCCCAGAAGTGGCAATTGGATTTTGGCTTTTTTGTATCTTGTTCAAAATTTGCCCCAACTGCACATGCATACAGTTATTTTTAATCCCTTATAGTTCCTTTGTATTTTGTTGCTTACTGCTGTAAATGGTCCCACGTCTCAGGTCCCAGGTTTAGCCTGTCTCACTAACGCAGTTCTTGAAAAAAAGAGGTTTGATCTTAATCAGAGTATTATCTTTTTTCAGCACATACCTCAGGACCATTTTAAAGAACTTTACTGTTACATCAAATTCAGTTACTGCCACCATCACCCTACAACTAGTATTAGTCTTCTAAAAACATGAACTAGGTTTTCATCTATTCAACAAAAATTTTATTGCACACCTATACAGCTAAGCATTAGTATGCACAGATGATATCAATACTTCTAAGGTGATCCCTGCCCCGAAGGAATTTCTAATCTAATGGAAAGGCTGACAATATGGTTGTAATATGGTATGATGGTGAGGCAAACAGGGGGCTACTGGAAGATATGGTACCTGAGTTAAGTGAGGCAAAGGATGAAGAATCTTCCAGGTATAGGACAATAGATTTTGTTTTCCTCCCTTCCTGGAATCTGGCACATCCCAAATCCAGGAAAATAAAGGCATTTTTATGGCAACTCAAGGTAATAATAGAGAAAGTGACTCTTGTAGCACCATGATAAGGTTTAAGAGAGAATGCCAAAGAGGAAGGCTCTGTGGACTGAATGTTGTGTCCCTCCAAATTTCTTATGTTGAAATCCTAACCAGCAATGTGATGGTGTTTGGAGGTGGGGCCTATGGGAGGTGATCAGGTCATGAGGGCTCCGCCTTCAGGATTGTTGCCTTTATGAAAGAGACCCCAGAGAGACCCCTCCCCTTTCAGCCATGAGGTTGTAGCAAAAAGACCGTGTCTATGAACCAGAAAGCAGGCTCTCACTAGACACCAAATCTCTGGCACATTGATCTTGGACTTCTCAGCCTCCAGAAACGTGAGAAATAAATTTCTATTGTTGATACCCTACTTGGTCTATGGTATTTTGTTATAGCAGCCCCAATGGACTAAGACAAAAGTCGATTTGGGGCAGTAGAAGAAGTCTGATTATATTTCTGAAGCTCTTTCTACACTCCTCCTTATTGCCCATTCAGAAAGGAACAGGAGGGAAATAAACAACAGGGAGTACCCAGCGGAAGAGAGTGCTGGGAAAAGGAAGGGGCCACAGGAGGGGCTGCCACTCCAAGTGGCTTAAAAAACTGAGACTGAAGAATTCCTTCCTGTTAAGTTGGGGCTGGCCTTCTGTAAATTGGAAGCTAATGACTCCATGGGAAGTTTGCTTATTTTTCTACAATTTATGTGGGTGTTTTATAACAGAGTATCATGTCTCCCTTTTGCTGGTACCAGAGTTATGCAGCCAGATAGAGTGGCATGCACAAAGGTAAAAAGGAAAGAGAAATAACATCTTCTTAATTGAAGTATAGTTGATTTAAATATTAGTTTCAGGTGTACAACAGTGATTCAATATTTTTATAGATTATATTCCATTTAAAGTTATTACAAATTAATGGCTATATTTTCCCGGGCTGTGTGATATATCCTTGTTGCTTATTTATCTCATACATAGTAATTTGTGTCTTTTAATCCTCTCCTCCTGTCTCTCCTCTCCCTGCTTCCCTCTCCCCACTGGTAACCACTAGTTTGTTCTCTAGATCTGTGAGTCCATTTCTGTTTTCTTATATTCATTCATTGTTTTATTTCTTAATTTCCACATATATGAGTGATAACATACAGTATTTGTCTTTCTTTGTCTGACATTTCGCTAAGCATAATACACCCTAGGTCCATCCAAGTTGTTTCAAATGGCAGAATTTCATTCGTTTTTATGGCCAAGTAATAAATATAAATAATGATATCTTTTTGGGTTTCTCAGTACAGCTCAGTACTAATCTCTGTATGTCTCTGGACCCCCTTCTTCTTTCTTATCCTGTGTCCCATCCTTCCCTTCCTCCTGAATGCCCTTCTCTGTGCCCTACAGAACCTGAGGTGAATCATCAAAAACAACCCCTGTATCATCAGCCTCTTCTGTGAATGCTCTCTTGCTTTCTAACTGAAACCTGGCTTTCTGCTGATGATACCTCTTCCCTGAAACTGACTCAAAAGGTGACTTTTCTCTCTCACAGCCCTCGTACTCTGAGCCTGGAGGAGGAGGAGGTATTTCTCATTGCCTCATTCCTTAACTTCCTCTCTCCTGATGCTCTTGTCCTTCATGCCATCTCAGTCACTTACCACTATGCTCATCACTTAGACCTTGTTATTGCCAACAGCTGGGGCCTTTTGCTAATTTCAAGGTCAAACATTCAGTTTTCTCACCATTACCTCTTATGTGTAGATAACTCTAGACTTGTTTCTCTATTTAAGATGGCTGTTTTCTTGCTCTCTGTACATCCCCGGATGGACCAGGCCCTGCTTCACTCACATGACTACCCAATCCTCTTAATGGTAGGGCTTAATTAGTCCCTGGTAACTGATAAGCCCACCTGATGTCAATTCCCCTTATAAACGATAGCCTCCTCCTCTTCCCCGAGTAGCAAAGACTGCTGCCATGTCCTGCCCGCCATCTGTTGCACATGGTGGTGTGGTTCTCCAGGATCCTTTGTATATGATCCTCTGGAAAATAAACCACTAATGCCTCTGTCGCTGTCTCCAGGCTCCTTCTTCAGTCGCGAGGCTGGGCAGCTCCTAGGCTTGCATGCCTGTGGGGTTCAGCCCCAAACCTAGTAACCATTATCCTAACTCAATTTCATTGGAGTAGTTGGAAGACAGAGGAAAGGATGTGAGCTTAAGGTTCTGACCCATCACCACATATACCTTCCTGCCTTTCCAGAATGAGGGTGAATAAATTCATGACAACCTGATAAAGTGAGAAAAAGACATTGGAAGACGTGAGATTTTGACAAGTTTCTAATGGAAAGTAGGTAGAATCAAAATGAGATAAATCAGATCAAAAGAGATGCAGCCCAGAACACAGGAAAGGCTACAGTGTAGGTGGTAGAAGTTTGCCCCCTACACTTAAAAAAAACAGGAATGGGAGGTAGTTCAGAAATTAAAGAGAATCATTGAAATCTGTGAAGAAAATATAGCACAGATCAACCTCTACCCATCCTGAATACGGTGAGAGGGTTTATCCCTTTGCTGAATCTGAGGAATATTCTGTCAAATAACCTGTGTGAGAGGGCTTGGGATACTAGTATGGGAGGTGATATTTAGGGTTTAAGAGCATTCAGCTGAGGCACCTAAATTAAAGGCAGTTGTGGGACACACCAACCCTCACACAAAGCACTTGGAATTGGCAAATTCTAGGGAAAAGCCTTCTGAGTGTTGGCACCTATAGAGGAACACATGTCAACTACTTATATTAATCGACCTGGTTCCCCAGCTGTAAATTTGAAAATACAGGAAGAATTGCCAGTTACTTGAGGAAATGAGGAGTACAAATAAAGACCAAGTTGATCAAACAGAACTGATTCCAGACGCCAGAAAAGAACCTCACACATTTTTAATTAGCACCCTCAGAATAATATGAGAAGGTATCATATTTATAAAATTAAAAAAAATTATGAAATGGTAGTTATAAAATTTAATAAATTTAAATGCCAGAATTAAAAATAAAATTAAAGAGATGCCAGAAGAAAAGTTCAAGGAAATCCCCCATAACATAGAGCAAAATGACAAAGAAGGTGGAAAAGATGAAATAAAGTTAAAAGAACTAGATGCGTAATCTAGGAAGTCCAGCATAAACTTAATAAGATTTCCTGAAGAGTAAAGATAGAAATTAGAGAGAAAGTGATTATCAAAGAAATAATGTAAGAAAGTTGCTGATGTCTGATTGATGATATGTCTTTGGATTAAAATAATCCACTGAGTTGCTAGTATTATGAATTTTAGAAATCCTACATCTAGACACACATGAAATACTAGGAAACCTAAGATAAAAGAAAGATTATATAACTAACAGAGATTTAAAAAAGTCACTACAGGGGATGAGAATCAGATTGGCATCAGACCACTCAGCAGCTAGAAGAAGTTCTGAAAAATAATTTTTAAGTATGGAATTGTCCTCAAGTAATAAATACAATGTGGAGATACGGTAACAGTATTCTCAGCTATGCTAGATCTCAGAAAATTTACTTTCTACACATCCTTTCTGTAAAACATTATTTGAGATGGAGTCTAGCAAGCAAAACAGAAACCTGGGGAAAAGGCAGACACAGGATCCAGTAAACTGGGGATTTAAATGAGTGCCATGAAAAAAAATAAAATTCCAGATTAGCAGTTGTACAGCAGGCTAGAGATAAGTTAGTGAACAGGAAGTCATAGGCTATGGGAGAACAACTTTGGGAAGAAAGTGGATTTTCTGTAATAAACAGTAAGATTAAGAAGCTAGAGGAAAAATATTAGACAGTCCAATACAAATAAAAATGTCATATAAAAATAATTGCTTAATATGAAGAAAACCAAACTGAGCAATTATAGAGCAATAAGCAATGAGAACTAATTTGAGCTTGGTTCATCAAGTGGCTAGTATTAGTGACATGGAGTTAACATCTCATCTTCCTTGGGTTCAGCCCCATTATATGTTGACTTATAGCTGAATATAATATAATTAATATAATATAAATACAATATTTTGAACATGAATTGGAACCAACCTATGGACAAAACTCTGAAAAACTGAAGTGTTGAATAGACTGTAAATTTTGTAGGTCTTGACAATGTAGAAGTAGAATTTTAGGTAACAGGTTGGATAGTGGAGGGAAGCAAAGTGAGTTAATCACCTTATTTTACAAATGTGAGTCAAAGATGGATCAAGAAAAATCTATATTGTTTAAAATCTGAATACGACCAATAAAAGAAATAGAAACACTGGGGGCTGGCAGGCTGGATTGGAAAAAAATAGTAGAAATAAGCATTACTAAGAAAAATTGGGAGGAGGTAGAAACAAAGGTAAACATCTTCATCTTTCACATCAAGGAGTCCATAATTCCTATTTAAAGTTTATGAATCAATAAGATAAATCAAAATAATGAGCATTTATTTAGAATTAGAATCAGAACAACTAAAAACAAATAATTAAAAATGGTTTTCTTTGGGGAGTGAAGCTAGGTAGAAATTAGGGGACCCAGGAAAAGGAGACATACTCAGCATCTTTTTTTTTTTTTCTTTAAGAACATTCATAGAAATGCAATTGATATACAATAAACTGCATATATTTAAAGTGCACAATCTGATATTTTTTTCTTATTGGTAATGTATATATGGCAATCCCAATCTCCCAATTCATTCCCCCTAAACCGTCCCCCCCTTTCCCCCCTTGGTGTCCATACGTTTGTTCTCTACATCTGTGTCTCTATCTCTGCCTTGCAAACCGGTTGATTTATACCATTTTTCTATAGTCCGCATATGTGTTACTATACGATATTTGTTTTTCTCTTTTTGACTCACTTCACTCTGTATGACAGTCTCTAGGTCCATCCATGTCTCTACAAATGTCCCAATTTCGTTCCTTTTTATATCTCAGCATCTTCTGATAATGTTGGAACTTTCATTTCCATATGAACATATTTTAAAACACATTAAAAATCGATTGGACTAGAAAATAGTTACTGAGAAAAGAAGTGAGTCTAAAGGTAATACATTAAATTAAAATTTTTACAATATTCCTTTAACACTTTGTGTTCTACTACATTTGACATATTTTTTGAATGCTGCTTGTTTTACTGGGGAGTAATGTTAGTGCTTCACTTAAGGTGCATTGGTTCATGCACAATCTAGTCCAATATGTCAATGTTTTTCCCCACCAGGTAACAGAAGCCGGGTGTAAGCCATGGCAATGGTACAGCGCAGCGAGCTTCGCAGGAGTACAGCGCTGTTCACGACGGAGAGAGCCAGGCACCATTCACCTCCTTCCCCATCTTGGTGCAGCTGGCGGGGGTGCCATTTTGCAGGCGCATGCGCAGTTATCCAGTTCTCGGGTCGGTGCAATTTCCGATCACTTCACGCGCGGAGCAGCCTCAGCCCGCCTTTAGCCGCCCTGCCAACAAATTTCTTTTCATGATTTATTTATTTATTTTGTTGCGCTGGGGTCTTAGCTGTAGGCTGGGATCTTCCTTGCCGGGTGGCGCTCTTCCAGTTGCGGCATTCGGGATCTAGTTCCCTGATCAGGGATGGAACTTGGGGCCCCTGCGTTGGGAGGGCGGAGTCTGAACCTTTGGACCACCAGGGAAGTCCCTCTTTTCATTATTTTTAAAGGTAAGAAATATATTTACCTCATATTTCTTTATTTATAACATGTTTAACGTTTAAAAATGGTGCTGCTGAATTGCTAGGGTTGTTACTGTTTCTCTTGGCGCTCTGGTTTCGAGATTGAGTGTCTAAGTGGTCTCTACTCCATCTTTCCTCCACAAGTACTGTTATTTGTGGAGTGTGACTTGACATTTCTTTGGTACACTTGTACTCAGTTATAATAGACAAATCTGTATTTCTTTTTAAAGTTTTTTATTATAAAAACTTTCAAATATTTACAGAATATTTGAGCACTTGCAAACATTATTCTGCTTCAACAATGACCAACTCATACATAGCCAGTCTTGTTTCGTCTATACTCTCCTCTATCTTCCCTCCCACAGTTTACACAAATCCCAGAAACTGTATCATTTAATTGTAAATATGTATCTTTAAAATATAAGAAGTCTTTTCTGTAACAACCACAATTCCATTATTACACATAAAAAGACTAAGATAATTTCTTCAAGTAGCCAGTCAGTACATTATATGTATGTATATATATATGTATATATTTGACATGAAATAAACTTATTATTGTCCTATTAGAAAACAAAATATGTTTGTAATGAAATTTTAAGTTGTGACTCCTCTTTCATCACCAAACTGAGCTTTATCTCTATTAAATGTAACTCAGAAGGGCACCTTCTTGCTCTCTGAGGGTATTGGGCAAGAAATATTTTATCAGGACAGCAACTTATGCAGATGGATGGCTCAGAGGCTGTTTAGTTGATGATAACTGGCTGCAGCTGCCAAATTTCCCAGAAACCTCAGGGGAGAGCAGAGATCTCTCCATGAGCCTCCACATGCCAGGTGGCTTTGCAGCAGCTTTGCCACTCTGAGTCTTCTGTGATACTTTCAGTCTTCCGAAAAGGATGACCACCTTGAAAACAAAGCATTTGGACCTCCCTGCCAGATGAAAAGCATGCTTCCTGCTCCCACTTTTGAAAAAACATAGGTAGAGATTAGTTTTCCAGTTTTCCCACATCATCTCACTGGTACCATCATTTTCTCTAGTCAAAGAAAAAAAAAGACAGGACTCTAGCCAGATGTGATGTCCCGATGTTTCCCTGTTTTCCTCCTTTGTATTTCAGCACCTGGTGTTTTCTTTGTGGGGTTGATTTTATTTTGTTAGACTCCAGTTCATACTAAACAACAGATATAGGTGTATTACATACATAACTCTATACATTATTGCTCTCATATATATAAATATAATATTCAACATCTATCATCTGTCAATCTGATCTATCATCTAGTTATTTATCAGCTAAATTCTGGTTTTAAATTACAGATGTATCATTTACTAATCATATAAGTTTGGGAAAGCTATCTCATCTCATTCTCATTTGCTAAATGAGATGAGGTTGCTGGGAAAATTACAGGAGTTAACACATGTAAATAGTGGCTAGAATATAGCAGTAATTTCCTTGGTGGCTCAAGGAAAGTTAGTAACATTATTAATGATATTTTAAGTGCCCAATAAATAATACTCTGCTTTAACAGCTACTTTTTAAAGAACTTTCAAAGTTGTCAGTATTGATTTCTCCTCATGTTAAAACTACCTGTTGTGCAGTACTTTCATGATTCACTTATTTTACCTTCTATCATGGATGTTGCCTGTGATAATTATTACTGTGATGTTCTAGTGATGCTTTATTTCTCTTATTCCTTTTTTTGTTAATTATTTATTACTTAAAATTCTTCTCTACAAGAGTTTACCCTTCTCCATTTATTTATTAATTTAGTTCTATAGTACTATCAGTATAGATTCACAAATGCTTTTTTATTGTTCAACTTATAATCTGTTAGTATCATAATTTATTTTGTTGATATTGTTGTTTTAACTTTGGCCATTGGGAGCTCTTAAGTTGTCTCCTGCTGTGTCCTTTCAACATGGTTTCATTTATTAATTTAATTTATTACCACTTCCTTACTTTCTGGCATCACAAGTTCTTCCAATATCATTTACATTTTCTCTACATCAGCATTGGAATCAACTAGGGCTACCTCTCTTGTCTTGAAGAATGATGTGTAGAAACCAAGAATTTGGTACTAGGTATGCTAATTGCTACTGAGTATCACTGTTCCTAGTTTCTCTCGATGAACAGAAGTAGGAAATACATGTCGGTACACTTACTTATGCATGCATATACATGTATATTTCTGTATCTATCTGAATACATATTAAAAATAATACCATGAGTCATATTCTAGCTTTGACACTTTCCTTATTTCTAACTTTTTTTTTTACAACAGTGAGAAGTCTTCCTTTCATTATCTGCAGTGTGTTTAATGTGTTTATGTTCAAAACTAATATACAAATAAAGTAGTTTCAGAATTGAAAATCCATAATCTTGAGAGGAACAAACTTAACAGTGTTTAATTTTTTTTAAAGAACTTTTATTGAGTTACAGTTAACAGACAATAAAGTGCATATATTTAGAGTGTACAATTTGGTATCCCAGTCTCCCAATTCATTCCCCCCCAGCCCTCCCTGCTTTCCCCACTTGGTGTCCATATGTTTGTTTTCTACATCTGTGTCTCTATTTCTGCCTTGCAAACCAGCTGATTCGTACCATTTTTCTTTTCTTTTTTTTTTAAGCTCTTTATTGGAATATAATTGCTTTACATCCTGTACCAGCTTATGAGGTACACCAAAGTCAATCAGCTGTGTTTATATACATAACCCCATATCACCTCCCTCCCGCGACTCCCCCACACCCTCCCTGTCCCAGCCCTCTAAGGCATCACCCATCATTGAGTTGATCTCCCTTTGTTATACAGCAACTTCCTACCAGCTATCTATTTTACAGTTGGTAGTATATAGATGTCTATGCCACTCTCTCACTTCGTCCCAGCTTCCTCTTCGCCCCCCCTGCCCCCCCCAACCCCATGTCCTCCAGTCCATTCTCTGCATCTGCATCCTTATTCTTGTCTTGTCACTGGGTTCATCAATACCATTTTTTTTTTTTTTTTTTAGATTCTGTATTTATGAGTTAGCATACAATATTTGTTTTTCTCTTTCTGGCTTACTTCACTCTGTATGACAGACTCAAGGTCTATCCACCTCATTACATATAGCCCCTTTCATTCCTTTTTATAGCTGAGTAATATTCCATTGTGTGTATGTGCCACATCTTCTTTATCCATTCATTTGTTGATGGGCATTTAGGTTGCTTCCATGTCCTGGCTATTGTAAATAGTGCTGCAGTGAACATTATGGTACATGTTTCTTTTTGGATTATGGTTTTCTCTGGGTATACGCCCAGTATTGGGATTACTGGATCATATGGTAGTTCTATTTTTTGTTTTTCAAGGAATCTCCAAACTGTTTTCCATAGTGGCTGTACCAACTTACATACCCACCAACAGTGCAGGAGAGAGAGGGTGTGGAGAAAAGGGAACTCTCCTGTACCATTTTTCTATAGTCCGCATATATGTGTTAATATATGATATTTGTTTTTCTCTTCCTGACTCACTTCACTCTGTATGTCAGTCTCTAGGTCCATCCATGTCTCTACAACTGTCCCAGTTTCATTGCTTTTTACAGCTGAGTAATATTCCATTGTATATATGTACCACATCTTTTTTAACCATTCATTTGTTGATGGACATTTAGGTTGCTTCCATGTCCTGGCTATTGGAAATAGTGCTGCAATGAACACTGGAGTGCATGTGTCTTTTTGATTTATGGTGTTCTCTGGGTATATGCCCAGCAGTGGGATTGCTGGGTCATATGGTAACTCTATTAGTTTTGCAAGGAACCTCCATACTGTTCTCCATAGTGGCTGTATCAATTTACATTCCCACCAACAATGCAAGAGCATTCCCTTTTCTCCACACCCTCTCCAGCATTTACTGTTTGCAGATTTTCTGATAATGCCCATTCTAACCAGTGTGAGGTGATACCAAATTGTAGTTTTGATTTGCATTTCTCTAATAATTAGTGATGTTGAGCAGCTTTTCATGTGCCTCTTGGCCATCCGTATGTCTTCTTTGGAGAAATGCCTGTTTAGGTCTTCTGCCCATTTTTTGATTGGGTTGTTTCTTTTTTTGATATTGAGCTGGATAAGCTGTTTATATATTTGGGAGATTAATCCTTTGTCTGTTGATTCGTTTGCAAATATTTTCTCCAATTCTGAGGGTTGTCTTTTCATCTTGCTTATAGTTTCCTTTGCTGCACAGAAGCTTTGAAGTTTCATTAGGTCCCACTTATTTATTTTTGTTTTTATTTCCATTACTCTAGGGGGTGGATCAAAAAAGATCTTGCTGTGATTTATGTCAAAGAGTATTCTTCCTATGTTTTCCTCTAGGAGTTTTATAGTGTCTTGGCTTTCATTTAGGTCTTTAATCCACTTGGAGTTTATTTTTGTGTATGGTGTTAGGAAGTGTTCTAATTTCATTCTTTTACATGTAGCTGTCCAGTTTTCCCAGCACCACTTATTGAAGAGGCTGCCTTTTCTCCATTGTATATCCTTGTCTCCTTTGTCATAGATTAGTTGACCGTAGTTTATCTCTGGGCTTTCTATCCTGTTCCATTGATCTGCATTTCTGTTTTTGTGCCAGTACCATACTGTCTTGATCACTGTAGCCTTATAGTATAGCCTGAAGTCAGGAAGCCTGATTCCACCAACTCCATCTTTCCTTCTCAAGATAGCTTTGGCTATTTGGGGTCTTTTGCATTTCCATACAAATCGTAAAATTTCTTGTTCTAGTTCTGTGAAAAATGCCATTGGTAATTTGGTAGGGATTGCATTGAATCTGTAAATTGCTTTGGGTAGTATAGTCATTTTCAAAAAGTTGATTCTTCCAATCCAGGAGCATGGTATGTCCCTCCATTTGTTTGTGTCTTCTTTGATTTCTTTCATGAGTGTCTTATAGTTTTCTGAGTACAGGTCTTTTACCTCCTTGGTTAGGTTTATTCCTAGGTATTTTATTCTTTTTGTTGCAGTGGTGAATGGGATTGTTTCCTTAATTTCTCTTTCTGATCTTTCATTGTTAGTGTATAGAAATGCAAGAGATTTCTGTGTTAATTTTGCATCCTGCAACTTTACCAAATTCATTGATTAGCTCAAGTAGTTTTCTGGTGGCATCTTTAGGATTTTCTATGTATAATATCATGTCATCTGTGAACAGTGACAGTTTAACTTCTTCTTTTCCAATTTGGATTCCTTTTATTTCTTTTTCTTCTCTGCTTGCTGTGACAAGGACTTCCAAAACTATGTTGAATAGTAGTGGCGAGAGCGAACATCCTTGTCTTGTTCTGGATCTTAGAGGGAATGCTTTCAGTTTTTCACCATTGAGAATGTTGTTTGCTCTGGGTTTGTTGTATATGGCCTTTATTATGTTGAGGTAGGTTCCCTCTACGCCCACCTTCTGGAGAGTTTTTATCATAAATGGGTGTTGAATTTTGTCAAAAGCTTTTTCTGCATCTATTGAGATGATCATGTGGTTTTTATCCTTCAATTGGTTAATATGGTGTATCACATGGATTGATTTGGGCATGTTGAAGAATCCTTGCATTTCAGGGATAAACCCCACTTGATCATGGTGTATGGTCCTTTGAATGTGTTGTTGGATTCTGTTGGCTAGTATTTTGTTGAGGATTTTTGCATCTAAATGCATTAGTGATATTGGTGTGTAATTTTCTTTTTTTGTAATATCTTTGTCTGGTTTTGGTATCAGGGTGATGGTGGCCTCGTAAAATGAGTTTGGGAGTGTTCCTTCCTCTGCAATTTTTTGGATGAGCTCTTCTCTAAATGTTTGATAAAATTCACCTGTGAATCCATCTGGTCCTGGGCTTTTGTTTGTTGGAAGATTTTTAATCACAGTTTCAATTTCATTCCTTGTGATTGGTCTGTTCATAATTTCTATTTCTTCCTGATTCAGTTTTGGAAGGTTATACCTTTCTAAGAATCTGTCCATTTCATTGGCCTATACTTGCTTGTAGTAGTCTCTTATGATGCTTTTTATTTCTGTGGTGTCCATTGTAACTTCTCCTGTTTCATTTCTAATTTTATTGATTTGAGTCCTCTCCCCCTTTTTCTTGATGAGTCTTCCTAGAGGTTTATCAATTTTATGTATCTTCTCAAAGAACCAGCTTTTAGTTTTATTGATTTTTGCTATTGTTTTCTTTGTCTCTATTTCATTTATTTCTGCTGTGATCTCTATGATTTCTCTCCATCTACTAACTTTGGGTTTTGTTTGCTCTTCTTTCTCTAGTTTCTTTAGGTGTGAGGTTAGATTGTTTATTTGGGATTTTTCTTGTTTCTTGAGGTAGGATTGTATCGCTATAAACTTCCCTCTTCGAACTGCCTTTGCTGCATTCTATAGGTTTCGGATCGTTGTGTTTTCATTGTCATTTGTGTCTAGGTATTTTTTGATTTCCTGTTTGATTTCTTCAGTGATCTCTTGGTTATTTAGTAGCATATTATTTAGCCTCCATGTGTTTGTGTTTTTTCACAGTTTTTTTCCCGTAATTGATTTCTAATGTCATAGTGTTGTGGTTGGAAAAGATGCTTGATACGATTTCAATTTTCTTGAATTTTCCAAGGCTTGATTTATGACCCAAAATGTGATCTATCCTGGAGAATGTTCCATGTGCACTTGAGAAGAACGTGTAATCTGCTGTTTTTGGATGTAATGTCCTATAGATATCTATTAAATCAAGCTGATTTATTGTGTCATTTAAAGCTTGCGTTTCCTTATTTTCTGTGTGGATGATCTGTCCATTGGTGTAAGTGGGATGTTAAAGTCCCCCACTATGATTGTGTTACTGTCGATTTCCTCTTTCATAGTTGTTAGCATTTGCCTTATGTATTGAGGTGCTCCTATATTAGGTGCATATATATGTATAATTGTTATCTCTTCTTCTTGGATTTATCCCTTGATCTTTATGTAGTGTCCTTTCTTGTCTCTTGTAACATTTTTTATTTTAAAGTCTATTGTATCTGGTATGAATATCGCTACTCCAGCTTTCTCTTGATTTCCATTTCCATGGAATATCTTTTTCCATCCCCTCACTTTCTGTCTGTATGTGTCCCTAGGTCTGAAGTGGGTCTCTTATAGACAGCAATTTATATGGGTCTTGTTTTTGTATCCATTCAGTCAGTCTGTGTCTTTTGGTTGGTGCATTTAGTCCATTTACATTCAAGGTAATTATTGATATGTATGTTCCCATTACCATTTTCTTAATTGTTTTGTTTTTATTTTTGTAGGTCCTCTTCTTCTTTTATGTTTCCCGCTTAGAAAAGTTCCTTTAGCATTTGTTGGAGGGCTGGTTTGGTGGTGCTGAATTCTCTCAGCTGTTGCTTGTCTGTAAAGCTTTTGATTTCTCCATCGAATCTGAATGAAATCCTTGCTGGGCAGAGTATTCTTGGTTGTAGGTTCCTCCCTTTCATCACTTGAAATATATCCTGCCACTCCCTTCTAGCTTGCAGAGTTTCTGCTGAGAAATCAGCTGTTAATCTTATGGGAGTTCCTTTGTATGTTATTTGTCGTTTTTCCCTTGTCGCCTTTAATAACATTTCTCTGTCTTTAATTTTTGTCAGTTTGACCACTGTATGTCTTGGCATGTTTCTCCTTGGGTTTATCCTGCCTGGGACTCTCTGCGCTTCCTGGACTTGGGTGGCTGTTTCCTTTCCCATGTTAGGGAAGTTTTCAACTATAACCTCTTCCAATATTTTCTCAGGTCCTTTCTCTCTCTCGTCTCCTTCTGGGACCCCTATAATGCGAATGTTGGCACGTTTAACGTTGTCCCAGAGGTATCTTAGGCTGTCTTCAGTTCTTTCCATTCTTTTTCCTTTATTCTTTTCCGCATCAGTGATTATCACCATTCTGTCTTTCAGGTCACTTATTCGCCCTTCTGCCCCAGTTAATCTGCTGTTGATTCCTTCTAGTGCATTTTTCATTTCAGTTACTGTGTTGCATATCTCTGTTTGTTTGCTCTTTAATTCTTCTAGGTCTTTGGTAAACTTTTCTTGCAACTTTTAGAGCTTTTCATCCAGTCTTTTTTCAAAGTCCTGGGTCATCTTTGCTATCGTTATTCTGAATTCTTTTTCTGGAAGGGTGCCTATCTCCTCTTCATTTAGTTGTTTTTCTGGGGTTTTAGCTTGTCCTTTCATCGGGTACAAAGTCTTTTGCCTTTTCATTTTCTATATCCTTCTGTGGCTGTGGTTTTCATTTCCACAAGACGAAATACTGCTGGTACTGCTTGATACTGCTGTCTGCCCTCTTGTGGAGGAAGCTATCTAGGAGGCTCCTTGGTGCTTCCTGATGGGAGGGACTGATAGTGGGAAGGGCTGGGTGGGCAGAGCTCAGTAAGACTTTAATCCGATTTGTTGGGTCAGAGCTCCTCTGTAAAACTTTAATCTGCTTGTCTGCCAGTGGGTGGGGCTGTGTTCCCACCTTGCTGGTTGTTTGGCTCGAGGCTACCTAGCACTGGAGCTTACAGGCTCTTTGGTGGGGCTAATGGCAGACTCTGGGAGGGCTCACACCAATGAGCACTTCCCAAAACTCCTGCTGCCAGTGCTCCTGTCTCCTCGTTGAGCCACAGCTGCTCCCCACCTCTGCAGGCAACCCTCCAACCCCAGCAGGTAGGTCTGGTTCAGTCTCCTATGGGGTCACTGCTTCTTCCCCCGGGTCCTGGTGAGCACACTTTTTTGTGTGCCCTCGAAGAGTGGACTGTTTCCTGCAGTCCTGTGGAGGTCCTGCAATCAAATCCCGCTGGCTTTCAAAGTCTGATTCTCTGGGGATTCCTCCTCCCGTTGCTGGACTCCCAGGTTGGGAAGCCTGACATGGGGCTCAGAACCCTCACTTAAGTGGGTAGACTTCTGCAGTATAACTATTCTCCAGCTTGTGAGTCACCCACCCAGCATTTATGGGATTTGATTTTAACGCAATTGTGCCCCTCCTACCGTCTCATTGCAGCTTCTCCTTTGTCTCTGGATGTGGGGTGTCTTTTTTGGTGGGTTCCAGTATCTTTCTGTCAATGATTGTTCGGCAGTTAGTTGTAATTCCAGTGCTCTTGCAAGAGGAAGTGAGCACACGTCCTCCTACTCCGCCATCTTGATCCTCTTCCTAATTTTTTTTTTTTTTGAGTCTTACAGTATCTGGTCAAAATGCTGTTTTTCAAAGTTAATTAATCAGCTCCTTTGTATTCGTCTCCTTCGGTGTGGTTATGTTATTCATTTTGTAATACACATAGTCTACATTCCATATTTCCCCCCATCCTGATTGATTATTTTTAATTTATGGAGGGCAAACTTTATTCTCAGTGATGTACAGTTCTGTGGGTTTTGCCAAATGTATAGAGTTGTGTATCCTCCACCTCGTTTCCCTTCTCTTCCATTACTCCCCAAATTCCCTGTGTTGTCCTTTTGTCGTCAGATCCTCCTCTAACTCCTCGATGCCTGGCAACTACCTATCTGTTTCCCATCTGTATAGTTCCAGAGCATTATAAAAATGGAATTGTAAGTATATAGCCACTTTAGCCTAGCTTCTTTCACTTAGCAAAATACATTTAAGATTTATGCATGTTGTTATGTGGAATCAATAGTTCATTGCTTTTTACTGCTAAATGCAATTCCATTGAATACATGTACCATAGCTTGTTTAGCCATTCATCAGTAAAGGATCTTTGGGTTGTTTCCAACTTTGGGTGATTATGAATAAAGCTGATATAAATACTTGCATACAGATTTTGTGGGAATGTAAGCATTCATTTTTCCTGGGTAAATCTCTAAGAGTGGCTTGTTGGGTGATAGGGTTGGTGTGCATTTAACTTTATAAAAAACTGGCCAAACTATTTACTGAAGTGACTGTACTTTGCATTCTTTCCAGCAATGTATGAGAGTTCCACAGTGCACAATTTTAGTGTTTTCTGTGAACACCCAGTGGTCTTTATGGAGAAAGCACCTCCTAGCTGGTACTTATTTCCTCAACTTCTGGGACCCCCCACAGCTTCACACTGTTCCACTAGCCCTCACTTGCCCTTCATCAGTTTGTCAATTATTCTACCTCAACTCTTCTTCCATTTGAGAAAAAATATATATAAATGAGTAAAAGTATGAAAACATGCATGGTGTAACAAACACCAAATTGAAAATAGTGATTTTCTCTGCTGGAGAGGAAGAAGTAGAAGTGGAGATGGGAATAAAAAAGGCTTCATTGTATTGATAATGTTCTATTTCATTTTTTTCTCTACTTCTTTTTTTTTATTGAAGTATAGTTGATTTACAATATTATGTTAATTTCAAGTGTACAGCATAGTGACTCAGTATTTTTGCAGATTATATTGCATTACAAGATAATATATATAATTCCTTGTACTATATATACAGTATATCCTTGTTGCTTGTATATTTTATATATAGTAGTTACTATCTGTTAATCCCATGCCCGTAATTTTTCTCTCCCCCCTCTCATTCCGCCTTTGGTAGCCAGAAGTTTGTTTTCTATATCTGTGAGTATGTTTCTGTTTTGTATTTATATTCATTTGTATTATTTTTAAGATTCCACATATAAGTGATATCATGCAGTATTTATCTTTCTCTGTCTGACTTATTTCACAAAGCATAATATTCTCTAGGTCCGACCACATTGCTGCAAATGGCAGTATTTCATTTCTTTTTTATGGCTAAGGAATATTCCTTTGTATGTGTAAATCATATCATCTTAATCCAGTTGTCTTTTGATGGGCACTTGGATTGCTTTCATGTCTTGGCTGTCATATATAGTGTTGCTTTGAACATTGGAGTACATGTATCTTTTTGAGTTAGTGTTTTCATTTTTTTGTGGATACAGACCTAGGAATGGAATTGCTAGATCATATGGTAGTTCTGTTTTTAGTTTTTTAAGGAGCCGGTAATGTTTTATTTCTTGATCTGGGTGATAACACAGTTATTCTATTGTCCTTAACGACTTTGGGCATGTTTAAAATCACATAAAATTAAATAATATATAATACAACAAAATAAAACTGAACTGTATACTTTAAGAATAAACCAATTTAAAAAATAGATATATGGGATATATTTTTCCTCTTTTATATATGTCTGTATTATTTTAACTTAAATATTAATTTTTTTTGTACTCAGGGAATCAAATGTTTTTATTTTTTAACTTAATTTTTAAAATTGTTGTTGAGTTTATTTTATTTTATTTTCTCAGATCTTTATTGGAGTATAATTGCTTTACAATGTTGTGTTAGTTTCTGATGTACAACAAAGTGAATCAGCTCTATGTATACATATATCTGCATACCCCTTCCCTCTTGAGCCTCCCTCCCCCCCTCCCTATCCCACCTCTGTAGGTTGTCACAAAGCATCAAGCTGATCTCCCTGTGCTATGCAACAGCTTCCCACTAGCCATCTATTTTACATTTTATATACGTCAATGCTACTCTCTCACTTCATCCCAGCTTCCCCATCCCACCCTGTGTCCTCAAGTCTGTTCTCTATGTCTGTGTCTTTATTCTTGCCCTGTCACTAGGTTCATCAGTACCATTTTTTTAGATTCCATATATATGCATTAGCATACAGTACAAATATGTTTTTAAAAAAGTACAAACACCAGACTTATTTTGTAGCCTTGGACTTTCCAAGTGTCACACATTTTATGACTTTGTTGAATGTGAGAGGTCTCTTAAAAGCCTCCTTTGTTTATAAAAACATTGGGGGAAACCAATTATCATTACAATGAAGGATTGAAATTGGGGCAAAATTTGGGGCCAGACTGATGTGGAAAATTTCCAGAATGTCACAAATCTTGTATACTTGAATCATTTCCCATGAGAAAGTAACATGTTTTAGAATCAGAAACACCACAAAGAAAAATCTGGTCTTCCTTTCTCACTGCATGAAGTCTCTTAACTTCTATTTCCTTACCTTTGAAGTGGGAATAGTAAAAACTCCCTTGTAAGATTATTTTGAAGTTTATGGATATCTGTCATATGTAACCCAACTCAATCCCTGGTTCATGGCACTCCAACTGTATATGCCTTTTTTCATGTCTCCAGCTGGCTCAGCTTATTTGTGCCTTAGGACCTTTGCACAGACAGTTTTATTGGCATGGAGTGCTCTTCCTTCTGATCCTTCCATAGCTGCCTCTTTTTTTATAATTCATTTCTTAGTTTACATTGTGTTCCCTTAGCGGTACCTTTCCTGACCACCCAGTCTAAAGTAGCTTCTAAGTCACTCTCTGTTGTACTGTATAGCACTTAGTACTATCTGATATTCTTTTATTTACATAGTTGTTTATCCTCTGTTACCCAGATTACCCCAGCTTGGTCAGCTTACACTTAGAAGAACATGTAGCACAAAGTAAAGAGTCAATGAATTTTTGCAGAAAGAAAGGATTATTAATGATGATTTTTCTTTTGTTAGTGAGAAGTTCTTAATATTGTTTGGTTCCTACAAAATGCCTTAAAATTCAAGTAATAGGAGTTATTCCTTATTCTTTCTCTATCTGCATCAGTCTTACATTCTTCTATAATAATTCTGATCAAAGTCTCTTTTCTAGAGTAGTATATAGAAAGTTGAGCTTTTTCATGAAAAGAGACGTTGAATGATATACTTTGAGGCAGGCAGCCTAAGAGATGATCTTTCTAGAGCTCAGTGGTTAAGAACCAGAGATGCCTCCTGCTCTCATAGAAATCACAGAACAAAGAGAGAGACAAAGAGGTGGATAGAAAATAAGCTAAGGAGCAGAATTTTTGTCACTGATTCAATGTGGTAGCTAAGGGATAGGGAGACTCTGAAGAAGTCTTGAGTTCTCTGATTTGGGCCTCTGGGTGGAAGGTGATGCTGTTTAGCAAGCTATGAGTATTAGGAGCAGGAAGGGAGATGATACAAGAGCTGGGAAGTGGGAAGATACAGGCATGGGTCTTCAGGATGCAGTTGGGTATATTAGGTTTGGTGCTCAGGGTCTGGACGAGACTGATAGATCTGGAGTTTCTTATCCTCCAGGTGGTAGTTGAAGTCATGGGAATAGTTGAGATCACTGGGTAGTGTGTGTAAAGTGAGAGAAGAGGGATAAGGACTGAACCTACAGTTACAGGTAACGTTGAAGGACAGAAAGAGAAGAGGGGGCTGAAAAAGGGGTGGTCAAGGTATCAGGAGAAACAAGAGAGCATCATCACAGCAGCCGAAGGAAGAGGATGAGGGTGTGGTCGATCATATCAAATGCAAAAAGGGGGCGAGACCTAAGACTGGAAACGAGTCCACTGATTTGACAATTTGTGGTCACTGGTGACCTTTGGCAGTCACAGTTTCAGAGATATTGGGGGGAGTGGTGGTGGTACAGAACTTAGATAGCAGTGGGCTGAATAGAGAAGTGAGGAAGAAGAGACAGACCTGGTTTACCTGTGTGGTAGGGTGGTCCTGTAAGGGAAGAGCTGCTTTTTGGCAAGCACGTTATATATATTGGTGGCTCATTTTAAGCATGGTCAACTAGCATCTCTCTCTGTCTCTCTCTCTTTTAAACCTGGGCAAGCCAATGTGTTTCTGTCCAAGATGTGTTTAATTACTTTTTAAAATCCTAATGCAGGTCTTTAATATTCATTCCTTTCAAAAAGCACCTTTTTGAAAGTTTAAATCAAATTTTCTAAACTCATTCTGAAACCTGATTTCATCAGTATTCACTTTATAGTCCTACCTAGGACCCTACTTTTTGAGCTTCCCAGACCTCTCCCTTAGTAACCAGAGATGGAGGTACTCCTTTATGATAACCTTTGCATATGGAAAGCAAGAATTGAGCTCAGTATCATTCCAGGAAAGCAAAACAAAACAACTTTTATTATATGACATGTAAACACACTGGAAACCCACTGATAAAAGATTTTTCAAGAATTTTATTTTGAAATAGCAAATGACTGCAAATCAAAAGACATGTACTATTTAATGCCCTTGATTGACTTCAAGATGCCAAATTCTCAAAACAAAAATTGTCATTATAATGTACTTATTCAGTGGGTGAATATATTTTAGAAAAGTTTTGATAAAAGGCTAGAAACAGACAAATTTGAAAATAAAGGCACTTTCTTGCTTGAATTTTCCGTTAGTTGAGATTTTACATTTTACTCTATCTAGCATTGGAGTTTTGCTTGTTTTAGTTTTTCCAAGTACTGTGAAATTGTGATCCCCGTGCAGTAAATGGCTATTTTCTGTTTTCATTTTACTTGTGAGAAGACTGACGTGCAGGGAGGTAAGTAACATGCCCAAGGAATATAAGTCAGATCTGATTCCCACCAAGTTTTTCCCATGGCCTTCCCAGCACTCTCCTCAGATATCTTCATCCACAATTTTATTAAGTGTCATGTTCAGTTACTCAAGGAGAAGAATATAGGAAGGAGCAGATAGAAACAGTTTTATACATAGCTAAGCTAATTGTGTGAAGTTGGTGGTCATGAAGCTGTGGGACTTGGAGCGCTGGTTACAGAGAGGCAGAATGTGGGCAGAAGATGCTTCCTCCAGGCGGCTCGGGCAACCTGTTCATGCACCACCCTTGCCTCTTCAGCTTATTTTGTAGCAGACACAGGGACCGTGCAGCCACCAGCTCAGTTCCTGTGCATGACAAATCCTGAATCCTGGGGAAGGGTGTAGCTGTGTGTAACTTACCCCCACCCCACCTCCACCCCCTCCAGCAATGCATCCTTGTCATGCTGCCAGCAAATGTCTGCTGGAGCAGCAGCCAGAGTCAGCTTGGGAACCTGCAACCTGTGTACCTCAGATGAGTGACCAAGGTGCTTGGGTGTGTGCTGACTCATTTAAGAACATCTGATTTAGAGAGCTGCTGGGGCGTGGGTGTTAGAGTGCACTGTGGTTGATTTTCCAGCATGCTATCAAAAAAGCAATAAATGGATGTGGCAAGTGATGAAGTCAAAACACAATGAAGGTGCTGTTCAGAATCTAACTAGTTATTTCCTTCCCAAGTCTGTCTTTCGAGATGCCCCAGTCATTAGCATTTGAATTCAGCAATATTTTAGAAATGCTGAAATTTGAACACTAACATTTATTGAGCACTTACCACATGCCAGACATTTTTCCGAGTGTTAACATGCATTGAATAAGTCACTCCTTACAACCACCCTCTGAGGCAGGTGCTCTTGTCATGTCCATTTTGCAGTCAGAGCAGTTGAGGCTTGGGGATAAGAAGTAACTGTCCTCAGGATACTAGGGCATCCGTGGTGGAGCATGACATTCAAAACCAGATTTAACTCAAGTCTACGCTCTTAACCATGAAATGCTACCAAGGGCTTAGTGCCATTTAGATGGAAATAAACACCTTGTGCTTAATGTTCAGCAAATGCAATTTCTATACCTCTTCCTGATTTTTTTGTGTATACAAAATAGAAGATGAAAGTTTGTCCATTTACTCTGAAAATGTGCACTAAATGTGATGAAATTAAGAGTGTGATGAAAAGACTACAGTCTTTTTACATGTGATGGATAGCTGAGTCCCTTTCATTCTTTCAGGGGGTTGATCCCTGCTTAAGGACTGGGAGGGAGAAGCAGGTTTGTGTGAGCTGCTGTGGGCTAGGCTGAGCCTTGATCCTGGCGAGACCCAGGGTTTCTTTAAAACAGAGCCTGTCAGAGCGTCTTGGGGCCATGGAGAGAATAGTTAGGAAGGAGAGACAGTTGAAGGTAAGTGAATTACTCCAATGGCATAATTTAGTATTTCAAACATGACATTTAATCATCTGTAAAGTCTTCTGCTGACCCTGTCTCAGAGTTATTGGAATCTATTTTCCATGGGCCTGTTGTTCTCGTGCAGTCTGAAGGGTTGGGCCATTAGGAGCAGAGGGCTTGAGCCCACATGTCTGAGGCCTCACCAGGATGACCCCAAAATAGAGACATATTTTTAATTTTGAGAAATATTTTAACTGCCTGAATTATGAAAGTATGAACTACCTCCCCTCCTTTGGCCTAAATGCTAGAATTCAGTGCCCCTTGCCTAAACTGTTCTCCACTACACTGAGTGGAGTCTCACCAACAACCCCCCCCCACCCCAGGGCCCTTGTCCTCCCCTTTAGGCTGCTCTGATCACACCTGTCACCTCTTGGGGACCATCCTCATACTCTCCTCTTGACCCCTGCTTTCCTGTTTGCCAGCCTGTCTGAACTGTGAGGTAGGTCCTTGCATAATTCCTTATAACACAACTGAGATTAGACACATAAGTAGTAAAATTTAAATTGCCTCTTTTAGCTGTGGCTTTTCTTAGAGCCCTCAAAAGTGCTTAGCTTCCAGTTGGTCCAGTTGGCTTCTACCCAGTAGAGACCAGTTCCTCTCCATCACCCCACCTACAGGAAGGTCCCAAGCATCGGAAACACAGCAGATTTCCTCTCAGCCCCAGAGACAGGAAACAGACTTCCCCACATTCTACCTAAAGCCCACCAACGCAGTAGCACTCTCTCTGTACCAGAATTAATGTCTGTCCAGAACCGCTGACTGGGAATATCCATTAACTTCAGGAAGAGTCCTACTGTGACTTGCCAGGGTGTAGGTTTTAACCTCCAACTCCCCCACATCATCAGAACACTTGAATCAGACATTAATGCTTCCTAGCCTGTGGACTCTCCTAAATAAAGTTGTCAGTGGGACTCTGCCTGCTTGCCTGGGTCCCATGACCCCAGACACCGTCAGTGTCCTTCCCATGGTCTTTCCTTCAGCACAACAGGAAGGGAGCTTGAAGTCTGCACTTCCTTATGTAGGCCCCTTTCTTCCAACACCCGAGCTCCTATAAAGAACTCAGACATCAACACAGCCCACCTTGCAAGGAGGCCCAAGGAGGATGTATATTAAATAGAGCCGACAAAATGCTTATTGGGGAAGGGAACATTTCACTCTCTGAAACATAATTCACAAGCATAAAGATTGTCAAAGGACACTCCCAGTTGACATTGTAACGTGGTTCACAGTGTCTCATTCTGAACAGAGGTAGTCAGTAAATACAGAGTGAACAAAGGTAGCACATGGACCTTAGGGTTGTTTCACTACACTCTAGTCTTCCCCAGGAAAGGTGGGTTTGCTCCCTATTTGCATAACTGTAGAGCCCGTCTTAAGTTTGTTTTTTCTTTTTTTCTTTCCCCAAAATAAGGGGACTATCTGCCACAAATTCAAACCACTGGTCTAGAAGACAGAGTAGCTCGCTGATTTAAAAATGGCTATCTCTTCCATTTATTTCAGACATCGGCATTTACTAATATTTTAATTATTTTAAAGTACTTGTAGTAGGAAGAATACTGGATATGGAACTGTGAAACCTGCATTTGAATCCTGATCCATGTTTCATTAGATTTGTGAAGCAGGACAAGTTATAATCTCCCTGAGTTTCAGATCTTCTTCTTAAAATGGGAACGGTTATATCATGAAAAGCAAATGATAATAAGTATACGATGTGATTTGGGAAGAATAAAGAGCTATAAAGATGCAAATTAGAGTTTTGTGTTGTTATTATTATTATTACTCAAGGTTTTACCCATTTCAGGGCTTCCAGCTTCATCATATTTTGAGACAGATTGCTCTAGGAAGAGTGAAATGAGACTAAGTTTCTGTTTCCTCTTTCTAGCTTCCATGCCTTGTGTAGTCTTCATCCCAAGGATATTAGCAAAGGTAGTTGATACTCCTTTTCCTCAAATGAACACCATTTATTGAGCAGTTACTATAGATCAGATACTAATCTAGGTGCTGGGAAAAATTTGAAGATGATAGAAACCACTCCTTACTTCACAGGGTTATAATCTGGCTGGGAAGACAGACTCTAACCATATAATTATATAATTAATGAAGTACAGTTAAGACAACTGCTCTGAAAGAAAAAACTGAGAACAGTGTTCTCAGGTTGCTAGGCTGACCAGGCATCTGTTGCTGCTACTCCCCTTCATTTCAGGTTGTGCCCATGCCTTTTGCAAGCCCTTGGAAGATGCCCTCAGCCTTTTTGTGTCAGAGACTCTCAGGAACTTCTCCCAGTGCCAGCCAGCCCTATGAGTCTGGTGTCTGTCTCCATTTAAAATGGCTTCTGGATTCTTTGGAACTTGGACAACTATGTGTTTCCCATTCTATTCAAAACAAACTTATTCTTGGACCTTCCGACAGCAGCTATGAACTTCTAACTGGTTTTAAGGAACTTGCTCAAAGTCCTCTTCACTTGTACTGGGCATGTCTGCCAGTTTAACCCTCTGTAGTGTCTTGGAATAGGCATCTGTTTCTTGACCTCCTTCTTTCAAAGTGAGCTGTCTGTTCTCAGAGGTCAGTAGTGGAAAGCCTAGGGTTCACCCCTCAAACTCTAATATGACCTGGGGTAATGATATGTTCTATTGACTGACATGTAGAAATGCGTTCATGCCAGTGTGGTTTACTGGAAAGAGCACGAAACTGATAATCAGCAAAACTGACTTTGTCACCAACCAGCTTTTTGACCTGGAGCAAAGCTTCACTTCTGTAGTTCTCTGGTGTGACACCTGTGAAATGAGTATACAGTATTCATCATTTAATCAATGTTTATTACATTGTGTGAAAGAACTAGACTAGACATTAACATAGACACATTGTTTTTGCTAATCTAAATTATTTGGCCCTTGGATTTTGTATTCTTAGAATAGATGTTATATGGTGACTGGAAGAGAAGATGGCATCTGTGCTGCATGGTGCATATTATGGATTGAATGTTTGTGTGCCCCAGACTCACATGTTGAAGCCCTTACCCTCAATGAGATAGTATTTAGAGATGAGACCTTGGGAGGAAATAGAAACTTTTATTCCTTTATCTTTGTCTTTTATCCATTAGGGTTAGATGAGGTCAGGAGTGTGGGGCCCTGGTCTGATGGAGTTAGTGCCATTTTAAGAAGAGATATCAGCAATACCTCTCTTTCTCCATGCACAAACAAAGAAGAGGTCGTGTGAATGCATGGCAAGATGGCAGCAGCCTACTTGTCAAGAGAAGAGGCCTCAGAATGAAACATATCTTGCCAGCACCTTAATTTTGGACTTCTTAGCCTCTAGAGCTGGAGATATAAATTTCTGTTGTTTAAGCCACCCAGTCTGTGGTATTTTGTTATAGCAGCCCAAATAGACTAATGTTGTGCAAAACAAAATCTTGCAAACATTAATTTTAGGATGAACAACCAGATGATCATGAAGTCATTTGAATTTTTCTCACTCAAGCTTATGCACATCATGATAGAGCTGTAAATATCTTTCAAGTATTCTAATCCTGTTTTTGCTTTCAAGAATTCACAATGACGTAAATCTCCAGGATGGAAATGCTAAATTCTGCTTAAGAGGATCTAATTCATAAAATGATAACATAATCATCAATGTGTTTTTAGGCTTTGACACTGATATATTTTCATTATTCTGCTTTCCATTTTTCCAAATCATGGTGGGGATTATTTTGAAAGCCATTTGTAAGCAAAATTTCATAGCTCATTTAAAAATATCAGAGAAGAAGAAATGTACCCTTTGATCTCCTGTGTTCTTTTCTTTTCCTTTGGCCCAGTAGGTTTCATTTTAGCAAGAGAGAAGCATGAGGAGAGAAGACATAGACTGAGAAAACTTTTGGAGCTCCAGGGACCAGTGAAAAAGTCTGTGCATCCAATTGCATGGGCTTCTCAAATGAGACCAGAGGTAAAATTATGTGTTTTGAGTTTGTTGTTGTATAAAAAAGATTTTTCTTGTTATACACTATTTGTTGGAAAGGTAGTTAGAATAATTAATGTATGCTATCTTTTTTTTTCTTTTTTTTTTAAAAATAATTGATGGTTAGGTTATTCAGAGAGAAAGATGAATGAAAAGAGAAGTGCATAGATGCCAGTCATATTTAATATAGTGTTTTCTCTACTTTCATTCTCCATACTCTGCATTTTATTTAGTTATGATTTGAGATTATACATACTTCTTTTTCTTTTCCAAGTCTTGATTTGTGGTATAAATATCAACTTCATATTAACAAAGAAAACTTTTCCTCAGCTTTATTTTGAGATTTCTGTAGCCTTTAGTCTGTTTATCAAGGAAGAAAATGAAATTTTAAGATTTAGTCTCTGAGAAGAGTTAATTTTTGGATATCCAAGTTAGTTAAATGCTAGTGATGGAAGCCAGCCTGTTTCAGATAATCATAGATTCTGAGACTATACTTGATATTTTTATAGACACAGCTATTATCTCCCCAAGAACTGAATATTAAACTGCCAACATGGGACTTGTGGGTAAGTGGTCCAGTGGTTAAAACTTTGCCTTCCAATGCAGGGAGTGCAGGTTTGATCCCTGATCGGGGAGCTAAGATCCCATATGCCTCACAGCCAAAAAACAAAACATAAAAAAAAACAGAAGCAATGTTGTAACAAATTCAATGAAGACTTTTTAAAAAAGATAAATTGCCAACATAATCTACTCTCACATTGGGTGATCAACTACAGAGGAAGAACTGTTTCAGGACTTGTTCTCAGTCAGACTATCAAACAACAGAAAACCTCCCACCTATTCCAATCCACCACAGTTCTTACTGCTGTATTATAAAAGGGCCTTACCACCCACACCTTATTTGTATTTTTGTATATATACAAACCCAAAGTTATAGATTCTTGGGTGGTTTTCAGTGTGGAAACATCTCAATCTCTTTTCCTTTTGGGAGCTCTGGATGAATTAGACCATTTATGATGTAATAGCAATTATGTTTAACGAAGGAAATATTCTCTCACTTCCATTGTGAGACTTTTATAAATGTTTTTCCCCACATCAACATCTAATTCTTTTGTGTTATCATCTATAATTCTTTCTCTCTTTATTCTTTTTATTTTTGGAGTTTCCTCTGAGATAAGATATATCCTTACATGGCATGTCTCATCAGATACATGAGCACTGAGATGGTTTGCCAGCACAGAGTGGTTACATTTCATTCAGAACATTCATCAAAGGGAAGCTCAACTCAGAACTTTGACTTTGTGGTTGTCAGGTAGCTGCTGAAAGGATTTCAAATCCTTACGATTATATATTTTCCTTTTTCATCCAGTTCAGTTGACTTCTCTCTCCTCTGCTGTACTCCAACTTCTTTTTCATCAACTTTCTCCTTTCCTTTAGTTGCTTCTTTACACCAGAAGCAATCTCTCAATTAAGAAATGCCTACATCCTTCCCTGAGATAGAATGCTGAAGTGGAGGATTCAGGATTAACTTCTTAAGCCAGCTGAAGTCTACTCATGTTCATTTTGATCTGCGCTGGAGCTTTGGACTCTCATTGGAGCTGGTATTCAGTCATATAATAGATATTTATATGCCAGGTGTATAATAAATATTGTATGCCAGGTCCTGTGCCAGGTATCTGGTGTGATTCAGACAAATTTTCATATCCTCACAGCCTGTGTTCTGGTGAGGGAGCCAGATAGTAGACAAGTGTGTGAATGTGTACACAATGGCAGGTAGTGATGAGAGCTGGGGAGAACAACTAAGCAGGATCAGTCGTTAGAGAGGAGGCAAAGTCTATCTGAGGAGATGACCTTTGAGCAAAAGCTGAATCAACTAGGAGGGAATCAGAATATCTGGGGAGCAGTGTTCCAGATGAGAACATCAAATACTAAGACTCTGAGTAAGAGTGAGTCAAGAATGTCTGAGAACCAGCTAGGAGGCCAGTGAATCTACAGGGCAGAGAGGGGAACATGGACAGAAATTGGATTCTAGAAGTAGCTGAAGGCCATATCCTACCCTCAAAGAAAAGAATCAGCTTAGAAAAATAAAGACAAAAAGCACTTATGAATTACAACACAACATATCATCCAGGACAAAATTAAGTGTCATAAACAAGAATGCTACTGGATAGTCAAGAAGGGAAGTATCTCTGTGGCCTAGGCATGTGAGGTCTTCACAGGAGAAGATGGCATGGCCTTGAGCTGTTCTTATTCATTCATTTACTCAGCTTGTATTTGTTGAGTGCCACATAGGTGCCAGACTCTGTGGTAGGTGATAGAGACGTAGTGATGATCAAAACAAGCCAAGCCCTGTGTCCGTGAGCTTTCTACCTAGTTGGGGAGAGAGAGGTAAAGCAAAGAATTACACAAGTAAATATAGAATTACAAAGTGTGAACAATGTGCTGTAAGCACAGTGTAGCACAGTCTTAGACTGAAGAGTCTAAGACCTAATGTAGCCTGTGTATGTGTGGGGGTGGGGGTAGGAGTAGGCGATATGTTATCAGAGAAGGCAATGCTCAGAAAATGATGAATTAGATGACTGGTTTGGCCAGGCGGGGGTGTGCAAGAGCCATCTGGTAGAGGCAGCAGGCAGTGGGGAGGCGCCAGGTGGAATAGACCAGGCCTATTCAGGGACCTGAAATGAAGCCAGCATGGCTGAGCACAGTGAGGATGGATTGGGGAGGTATAGGAAGAGGTCAAAAGAGGATGCAGGAGACAGTTGAGAGGTCATTGCAGTAGTGTAGGATAAGATAATGCTGGCTTAGACTAGAGTGGTGATGGTGAAGACAAATTGGAAGGGGAGGTATATATATATATTTAAAGCTCTTTATTGGAATATAATTGCTTTACACTCTTGTGCCAGTTTTTGAGGTACACCAAAGTGAATCAGCTGTATTTATACATTTATCCCCATATCCCCTCTCCACTGTGACTCCCTCCCACTCTCCCTTTAAGTCATCAATCATCATCGAGTTTATCTCCCTACGTTATGCAACAACTTCCCACTAGCTATCTGTTTTACATTTGGTAGTGTATATATGTCAGTGCTACTCTCTTACTTCATCCCAGCTTCCCCTTTGCACCCCCTCCCCCTGCCGTGTCCTCAAGTCCATTCTCTACATCTGCATCTCCACTCTTGCCCTGTCACTGGGTTCATCAGGACCATTTTACTTTAGATTCCATATATATGAGTTAGCATACAGTATTTGTTTTTCTCTTTCTGGCTTACTTCACTCTGTATAACAGATTCTAGGTCTGTCCACCTCATTACAAATAACTCCATTTCATTCCTTTTTATGGCTGAGTAATATTCCATTTTATATATGTGCTACATCTTACTTATCCTTTCATCTGTTGATGGGCATTTAGGTTGCTTCCACGTCCTGGCTATTGTAAATAGTGCTGCAGTCAACATTATGGTACATGTTTCTTTTTGGATTATGGTTTTCTCAGGGTATATGCCCAATAGTGGGATTGCTAGGTCATGTAGTAGTTCCATTTTCAGTTTTTTAAGGAAGCTCCAAACTGTTTTCCATAGTGGCTGTACCAACTTACATTCCCACCAACAGTGCAGGAGGGTTTCCTTTTCTCTACGCCCTCTCCAGAACTTATTGTTTTTAGATGTTTTGATGATGGCCATTCTCACCAGTGTGAGGTGATACCTCATTGTGGCTTTGACTTGCATTTCTCTAATGATTAGTGATGTTGAGCATCTTTTCATGTGTTTGTTAGCCATCTGTATGTCTTCTTTGCAGAAATGTCTACTTAGGTCTTCCACCCATTTTTGGATTGGGTTATTTGCTTTTTTGGTATTAAGCTGCATGATCTGCTTATATATTTTGGAGATTAATCCTTTGTCCATTGCTCCCATTCTGAGGGTTGTCTTCTTGTCTTATTTATGGTTTCTTTTGCTGTGCAAAAGCTTTTAAGTTTCATGAGGTCCCATTTGTTTATTTTTGATTTTATTTCCATTATTCTAGGAAGTGGGTCAAAAAGGGTTTTGCTTTGGTTTATGTTATAGAGTGTTCTGCCTATGTTTTCCTCTAAGAGTTTTATAGTGTCTGGCCTTACATTTAGGTCTTTAATCCAATTGGAGTTTATCTTGGTGTATGGTATTGGGAAGTGTTCTAATTTCATTCTTTTACATGTAGCTCTCCAGTTTTCCCAGCACTACTTATTGAAGAGGCTGTCTTTTTTCCATTGTCTATTCTTGCCTCCTTTGTCAAAGATAAGGTGCCCATATGTGCATGGGTTTACCTCTGGGCTCTCTATTCTGTTCCATTGATCTACATTTCTGTTTTTGTGCCAGTACCATACTGTCTTTTTTTTTTGTCTTTATGTTTTTTTTTGTTTTTTTTTTATTTTTTATTTTTTGGGGGGTACACCAGGTTCAATCAACTGTTTTTATACACATATCCCCATATTCCCTCCCTTCCTTGACGCCCCCCCCTCGAGTCCCCCCCACCCTCCCTGCCCCAGTCCTCTAAGGCATCTTCCATCCTCGAGTTGGACTCCCTTTGTTATACAACAACTTCCCTCTGACTATTTTACAGTTGGTAGTGTATATATGTCTGTGCTACTCTCTTGCTTCTTCTCAGTTTCCCCTTCACCCCCCGCCCCCTCCCATACCTCGAGTTCTCCAGTCCATTCTCTGTATCTGCTTCCTTGTTCTTGTCACTGAGTTCATCAGTACCATTTTTAGATTCTGTATATGTGAGTTAGCATACAATATTTGTCCTTCTCTTTCTGACTTACTTCACTATGTATGACAGATTGTAGTTCTATCCACCTCATGACATATAGCTCCATCTCATCCCTTTTTATAGCTGAGTAATATTCCATTGTGTATATATGCCACATCTTCTGTATCCATTCATTTGTTGATGGGCATTTAGGTTGCTTCCATGTCCTGGCTATTGTAAAGAGTGCTGCAATAAACATTATGGTACAAGTTTCTTTTGGGATTATGGTTTTCTCTGGGTATATGCCCAGGAGTGGGATTACTGGATCATATGGTAGTTCTATTTGTAGTTTTTGAAGGAACCTCCAAATTGTTTTCCATAGTGGCTGTACCAACTTACAGTCCCACCAACAGTGCAGGAGAGTTCCCTTTTCTCCACACCCTCTCCAACATTTGTTGTTTCCAGACTTTGTGATGATGACCATTCTGATTGGTGTGAGGTGATACCTCATTGTGGCTTTGACTTGCATTTCTCTGATGATGAGTGATGTGGAGCATCTTTTCATGTGTTTGTTGGCCATCTGGATGTCTTCTTTGGAGAAATGTCTATTTAGGTCTTCCGCCCATTTGTGGATTGGGTTATTTGCTTTTTTGGTATGAAGCTGCATGAGCTGCTTGTATATTTTGGAGGTTAATCCTTTGTCCGTTGTTTCATAGGCAATTATTTTTTCCCATTCTGAGGGTTGCCTTTTAGTCTTGTTTATAGTTTCTTTTGCTGTGCAAAAGCTTTTAAGTTTCATGAGGTCCCATTCGTTTATTCTTGATTTTATTTCCATGATTCTAGGAGATGGGTCAAAAAGGATGTTGCTTTGATGTATGTCAAAGAGTGTTCTGCCTATGTTTTCCTCTAGGAGTTTTATAGTGTCTGGCCTTACATGTAGGTCTTTAATCCATTTGGAGTTTATTTTTGTGTATGGTGTTAGGAAGTGTTCTAATTTCATTCTTTTCCATGTTGCTGTCCAATTTTCCCAGCACCACTTATTGAAGAGGCTGTCTTTTTTCCATTGTATACTCATGCCTCCTTTGTCAAAGATAAGGTGCCCATATGTGTTTGGGCTTACTTCTGAGTTCTCTATTCTATTCCATTGATCTTCCTTTCTATTTTTCTGCCAGTACCATACTGTCTTGATCACTATGGCCTTGTAGTATAGTTTGAAGTCAGGAAGCCTGATTCCACCAATTCCATTTTTCCTTCTCAAGATTACTTTGGCTATTCGGGGTCTTTTGCATTTCCATACAAATCGTAAGATTTCTTGTTCTAGTTCTGTGAAAAATGCCATTGGTAATTTGATAGGGATTGCATTGAATCTGTAAATTGCTTTGGGTAGGATAGTAAATTTCACAATGTTGATTCTTCCAATCCAAGAACATGGTATGTCCCTCCATCTGATTGTATCATCTTTGATTTCTTTCATGAATGTCTTATGGTTTTCTGCGTACAGGTCTTTTGCCTCCTTAGGCAGGTTTATTCCTAGGTATTTTGTTCTTTTTGTTGCAATGGTAAATGGGAGTGTTTCATTAATTTCTCTTTCTGCTCTTTCATTGTTAGTGTATAGGAATGCAGGAGATTTCTGCACATTAATTTTGTATCCTGCTACTTCAGTAAATTCATCGATTAGTGCTAGCAGTTTTCTGGTAGAGTCTTTAGGGTTTTCTATATATAATATCATGTCATCTGCAAAGAGTGACAATTTTACTTCTTCTTTTCCACTTTGGATTCCTTTTATTTCTTTTTCTTCTCTGATTGCTGTGGCTAAAACTTCCAAAACTATGTTGAATAATAGTGGTGAGAGTGGACACCCTTGTCTTGTTCCTGTTCTTAGAGGGAATTCTTCCAGTTTTTCCCCATTGAGAATGATGTTGGCTTTTGGTTTTTCATATATGGCTTTTATTATGTTGAGGTAACTTCCTTCTATGCCCACTTTCTGGAGAGTTTTTATCATAAATGGATGTTGAACTTTGTCAAAAGCTTTTTCTGCATCTATTGAGATGATCATATGTTTTTTATCCTTTAATTTGTTAGTATGATGTATCACATTGATTGATTTGCATATATTGAAGAATCCTTGCATTCCAGGGATAAACCCCACTTGATCATGGTGTATGATCTTTTTAATGTGCTGTTGGATTCTGTCAGCTAGTATTTTGTTGAGGTTTTTTGGACCCATATTCATCAGTGATATTGGCCTGTAATGTTCTTTTTTGGTGACATCTTTGTCTGGTTTTGGTATCAGGGTGGTGGTGGCCTCATAGAATGAGTTTGGGAGTATTCCTCCTTCTGCTATATTTTGGAAGAGTTTGAGAAGGATAGGTGGTAGCTCTTCTCTAAATGTTTGCCTGTGAAGCCAACTGGCCCTGGGCTTTTGTTTGTTGAAAGATTTTTAATCACAGTCTGAATTTCAGTGCTTGTGATTGGTCTGTTCATATTTTCTATTTCTTCCTGGTTCAGTCTTGGAAGATTGTACTTTTCTAAGAATGTATCCATGTCTTCCAGGTTATCCAATTTATTGGCATATAGTTGCTTGTAGTAGTCTCTCATGATCTTTTGTATCTCTGCGGTGTCAGTTGTTACTTCTTTTTCAGTTATAATTCTGTTGATTTGTCTCTTCTCCATTTTTTTCCAATGAATCTGGCTAATGGTTTATCAATTTTGTTTATATTCTCAAAGAACCAGCTTTTAGTTTTATTGATCTTTGCTATTGTTTCTTTCATTTCTTTTTAATTTATTTCTGATGTGATCTTTATGATTTCTTTCCTTCTGCTCACTTTGGCGTTTTTTTTTGTTGTTGTTGTTGTTCTTGTTTCTCTCATTGTTTTAAGTGTAAGGTTAGGTTGTTTATTTGAGATTTTTCTTGTTTCTTGAGGTAGGATTGTATTGCTATAAACCTCCCTCTTAGAACTGCTTTTGCTGCATCCCATAGGTTTTGGGTTGTTGTGTTTTCATTGTCATATGTTTCTAGGTATTTTTTGATTTCCTCTTTGATTTCTTTAGTGATTTCTTGGTTGTTTAATAGCATATTATTTAGCCTCCATGTGTTTGTATCTTTTACAGTTTTTTTTCCTGTTATTGATATCTAGTCTCATGGTATTGTGGTGAGAGAAGATGCTTGATGTGATATCAGTTTTCTTGAATTTACTGATGCTTGATTTATGCCCCAGGATGTGGTCTGTCCTGGAGAATGTTCTGTGTGCCCTTGAGAAGAAAGTGTAGTCTGTAGTTTTTGGATAGGATGTCCTATAAATATCAAATAAGTCAAGATGGTCTGTGTCATTTAGAGCTTGTGTTTCCTTGTTTATTTTCTATTTGGATGATCTGTCCATTGTTGTAAGTGGGATGTTAAAGTCTTACTCTTATGGTGTTATTGTCAGTTTCCCCTTTTATGGCTGTTAGCATTTGCCTTATGTATTGAGGTGCTCTTATGTTGGGTGCATAGATATTTACAATTGTTATATGTTCTTCTTGGAGTGATCTCTTGATCATTATGTAGTGTCCTTCCTTGTCTCTTGTAATAGTTTTTAGTTTAAGGTCTAATTTTTCTGATACAAGTATTGCTACTCCAGCTTTCTTTTGACTTCCATTTGCATGGAATATCTTTTTCCATCCCCTTACTTTCAGTCTGTATGTGTCCCTAGGTCTGAAGTGGGTTTCTTGTAGACAACATATATAAGGGTCTTGTTTTTGTATCCATTCAGCCAGTCTGTGTCTTTTGGTTGGAGGATATAATCTATTTACATTGAAGGTAATTATTGACATGTATGTTCCTATTACCATTTTCTTAATTGTTTTGGCTGTGTTTTTGTAGGTCTTTTTCCTTGTCTTGTGTTTCCTGCCTAGAGGAGTTCCTTTAGCAGTTGTTGTAAGGCTGGTTTGGTGGTGCTGAATTCTCTTAACTTTTGCTTGTCTGTAAAGATTTTGATTTCTCCGTGGAATCTGAATGAGATTCTTGCTGGGTAGAGTATTCTTGGCTGTAGGTTTTTCTCTTTCAAGACTGTAATTATCTCCTGCCATTCCCTTCTGGCCTGCAGAGTTTCTGCAGAGAGATCGGCTGTTATCCATATGGGTTTTCCCTTATATGTTATTTGTTGCTTTTCTCTTGCTGCTTTTAATACTCTTTTTTTGTGTTTAATTTTCATTAGTTTGATTAATATGTGCCTTGGTGTGTTTCTCCTTGGGTTTATTTTGTATGGGACTCTCTCCACTTCTTGGACTTGGTTTACTATTTCCATGTGGGGGAAGTTTTCCACCATAATCTCCTCAAGTATTTTCTCAGACCCTTTCTTTTTTTCTTCTTCTTCTGGGGTGCCTGTGATTCAAATGTTGGTGTGCTTAATGTTGTCACCAACGTCTCTGAGACTGTCTTCCATTCTTTTTATTCTTTTTTCTCTTTCCTTCTCTGTGACAGTTATTTCTCCCATTCTGTCTTCCAACTCACTTATTCGTTCTTCAGCCTCTTATTCTGCTGTTTATACCATCTAGGGTACTTTTTATTTCAGTTATTGTGTTGTTCATTACTGTTTGTTTGCTCTTTAGTTCTCCTAGGTCCTTATTAAATGTTTCTTGTATTTTCTCTGTTTTGTTTTCAAGATTTTGGATCATCTTTACTATCATTGCTCTGAATTGTTTTTCAGGCAATTTGCCAATTTCTTCTTCATTGATTTGGTCTTGTGGGTTTTTATCTTGCTCCTTTGCCTGCAAGGTGTTTCTTTGTTTTCTTATTTTGTCTAATTTATAGTAATTGCTGTCTCCTTTCCCTATGCTGCCTAGTAGAAATTCCTCTTATCTCTGTTCTGTTTGGCTTGAGGTGTCAAGCACTGCAGCTTGCTGGCCTTTGGTTGGATTTGGAGCTTGGTGTTGAGAATGAGAACTGTGGGGGAGTACTTGCTGATCAATATTCCATGGGGTCAGGAGTTCTCTGGTGGTCCAATGTCCTGGACTCTGCTCTGCTGTCTCAGAGGTCCAGGTTTGACCCCCAGCCAGGGCACCAAGACCCTGGAAGCTGCATGGCCTGGAGAAAAAGGAGGTAGAAGGAGAGCAAAGAAAAAAAGGAAGAACGGGAAAGGACAGACAGATCCCCAAGACTGGTGGTAAAAGCAACTCTAATCAGTCAAAATCACATAAGGAGATGTGCACACTTGCACTTGCAAAAAGAGAAGAGGAAAAGAAACCAGAGAAGAGAAAAAGAGCACAGAAAAGAAAGAAGAGAGTACTCATACCAATTACAAGCAAATCCACATGCAAATATATACAGTAAAAATTTAACTAACCAATACCTAAAACCAGAAACAAGACAAACATACCAAGAAGTCTTCCAGTACTTCTAGGTATGGCTCAGCCCCTGCTGTGGAGAAGGCTGTGGAGAGCTCAGATTGTGATCTGGTATTAGTCCTGTGTGTATTTGTCCCCATAGTCCCCAGTTGTCCCCTATGTCTACAGTCTCTATTGTAGAGACACTCGTCTATTCAGGTGATCCGCAGATGCAGGTTCTGTCAAGCCTATTGTGGGCATTAAATCTGCTCCTCCTGCAGCTGTTTCTCTTTCTCTTCTTTGGTCCTGCAGTCCTCAGGGATGTTTTGGTTTTGGTCCCTACTTTGCATGTGGGTTACTCTCAGGAGTTGGTTCCCCACCCAGGCAAGAGGGGGCAAAAGAGGGTGATTGGGGCTCACTTGCAACTTCAGGTCAGTGGGTAGGGAGGGATATAGCAGTCTAACTGAAATCCACGGGAGTGCTTGCAGCAACAGAGGTCAGCGTGAGCCTGACGTGTGCTGTGCGTTCTCCCAAGGAAGTTGGTCCTGATCGTGGGACCCTTGGTGTTGGTGAGCTTCCTCTGCTGTCAGGAGGGTGTGGGCAATAACTTGCCTTACATACAGGACCCTTGGTGGCAGCAGGTGGGCAGGCAGCAGGCCTGTGGCGCAGGGGAGTGGAGCAGAATGCAGGCGTGTGGGGGTTCGGGACCCAGCGGGCAGGCGTTTCGATCGAGGAGCCGCACATCATGCAGCTTTGCAGCCTGTGAGTTCGAGGAGAGGGAAGTTCCTCCCAAGCACTCTGAAACAAAAGTCCCCTGCCTCTCACTCTGGACCCAGGATTTACCCAAACTCCCTCCCAGCTTGCTGGCGCACCTGTCCCCCAGGCTGTTCTCATGCAGCCAGCCCCAGCCCTCTTCCTGCTGTCTGTTCTCCAAAGCCCCAGCCTCGGTGCCCAGCCCCCACTTCTGCTGCAGGTGAGCAGATTAGCTTCTCTGGCTGGAGAGCGCTACCTGACTCCTCCATGCGGGGATCTTTCCGCTCTGCCCTTGGCACACCTGCCATTGCTCTCTCTTCTGGGGGCTCTGAGGCTCCCTCTGTCCTTCCCTGCCAGTGAGGGGGCTTCCCAGTGTGTGGGAGCCTTCCCCCCACCACAGCTTGCTCCCAGAGGGGCCAGTCTCCTCAGAATTCTTTGTCTCTCTTTTCCCCTTCTTTCTTTTGCACTGCCCAATTACGTGGAAATTCTCTTGCCTTTTGGGCTGTCTGACGTCTCCTGCCGGCATTTGGAAGGTATTCTTTAGGAGCCACTCCCCGAGTAGATGTATTTGTGATGTATTTGTGGGGAAGAAGGTGATCTCCATGTCCTACTCCCCCGCCATCTTTTTTGAGGTCCTCGGGAGGTATATTTTTGAAGTATTTTCATTAGGCAGATCTCAGGTGACATGCAGAATTTTCATTTATCTATGCTGTGAAAATAGAAATACAAAGGAAACAAAAGCTTCAAGTACACACATTCTAAAATTCTAACAATAAAATATTCTTCAGCCAGAACACCAGGTATTATCACTGTAGATCTAGCATGTTAGCAAAATTATCTTTGATTCTTGGAAAGTCTTTGGGAGTCTGATTTGCTGCTTTTATGCAAATTCTGAGATAGTGATGCACATATTTGTACAATAAATAGAATACCTACTATGTGCTAGGAACGGTTTTAAGTGCTGGGAACACAGTTGGTCACATCTGTTTTCCCAAGGAGCTGGTATTCTGTCAAAACTTACATTCCTGTGTATTCTTTTAATAAATATATATTTTAACCAAAAGAAAATAAGTGATATTTTTCTTAAAATACCTCCATTTGATGTAGGAAAGTATAAAATTCTGAATTTTTATGAGAAGACCTCCAAATTTCTGTTTAAAAGTGTTTAAAAAGTAAAATAATAGGTAAATAACTTACTGGGAGAGCGTTTTCCACTAAACTAACCATGAAATAATGTTATTGCTATATAAAGATCTTGCAGAAATCACTAAATAAAGCAGAATCTCCCAACAGAAAAAGTGTACTAAAGACAAAAAATACTGCTAAAATAGTTTCCAGATTAAAAAAAAAGTTGACCTCAGTAGTAATAAAAGAAATACAAGTTAAATCAACCAGATGCATTTGTTCCTCTAACTCTAGCAAAGATTTCTCCTTTTTGCATCATGACACTTAGTGGTGGGTGGGAGTGGCTGAAGCAGTGTAAACTGGCACAACTTTTCTGGAAAGCAGTTTGGAAATAAGCATGATGGGTTCAAAATGTTAAATCCTTTTTCTTAATTCTGCTTTAGATACATAACCTAAAATAATCAGTAATATAGACAAAAGTTTCTATACACATAAATGAGTAAAGGGTTCAAGATAGGGCACAGATATTAAAATTAAGAGGTCAGAAAATTGACTTTGTGACCTGAAATGTAATTAGTTTTTTCAGAGCCTCTGGAGGTCTCATTTTGATCAACTGTGACTGGAGTGAGTAGCCGCAGCAAATAGCTACACCAGAGATGGAGATGGAATCTCTATCTGTTTCCTGGTTGAGAGAGATTATACTGGTTTAGCCCCAAAACAGGACTACAGAGCTTAGAGCTTTCTTACTCTCCTGCCTTCAGAGCTGCACCAAGATTCCTTTAGACACTGATTAGGTCAGAGCCTGCACATGCCTACCAGAAGCTCTCTGCTGCCATCTCCATTCCTCTCTCCTCTCTCAGTCCTACCTTCCATCTCCATTCCAGGTTTCAGAATACACACACACACACACACACACACACACACACACACACACACACATACATACACACAGGAGTGGGAGGGGTAGAGTTTGAATAAAACATCAGTGGATTTGGAATCAGTAATAATGGTTGGTAATGCTTATATAGTGTATATGTTAGGCACTGTGTTTTATGTATATTAACTAATCCAATCCTTACAATAACAATAAAATAACATAATATCATGGGGTAGATACTATGATGATCCCCATTTTACAGATGAGGAAACTGAGGCAAAATGATTTAACCAAAGTCGTACAGCTAGTGTGGGGCAGAGCTGGGATTTTTGTGCAGGCAGTCTGGATCCAAAATTCTGCTTTTTAAAATCACCGTGTCTTTCTACCTCTTTAATCAAATGACTGGAGTGCATGTCCTGACTCTCTTATTTACCAACTAATGATTAGGAAAGACACCAAACATCTCAGAGCCTGAGTTTCCTACTGTGAAGTGGGTATATAGTAATACCAACTGCACTGAAGTGTTGTGATGATGAAGTTGGATGATGTATGTGAAGTTTCTGACATGCAATAATCATTCAAATACTTACAGCATTATTATTATTCATGCATTAGAATTCCATGTAAGTTCGTATATTGGCTTTGTCATAATATGCAACTACCATTTAAACATGAACAGCAAAGATAAAGCAGTATCCTCCTGAAACATTTTTGAGTCTATTTCTTATGTTGTAGCATTTGGTGATTATGCAGCTCACCAAAGAGCTCTGATCACTGCTTCTTCAACAAGTTGTCCAGACATCTGTATCATCTGGACACCTGAATGACTCTAGACCAGGGCTTTGCCATTTGTGGGGTCTACAGGGTGAATTTGACAAAGACTATTGGCAGGTCCCTGTTGCTGTGGTGGAGCAGCAGCTAAGGTTGGGGACAGAGGAACTTACCATCATGCTCCAATACAGAACACTGTGGGTCTCTGGATGCAGAATTTCCAAGTGGGCTTGTTTGATCCCATGAGCTGGTGTCTAACAAATCTTATTTTATGCCAACCACAAGAATGCAATTAGAAGCACATCTTGATCCACTGTCTCACTTATGTGGTCACTGTGTGTTCATTTTGATCTTGCAGAGTAAGAGTTCTAAGAAAAAGAGAAAAATAGATTTCTCCTGTAACCCCAGAGTAGAAGTGGAAATGGAAACATTTTTCTTGGGTACTCTGTACAGTGTTTAACAAGTTTCTGTGTTTATTCACGCCAAATATGCATCTGCTGTTTTTTTCAATCCCCCCCTCTTTTTAAAAAAGATATGAGTTAATTTTATTCTTAACTCTTTCTCTGATTTCCCACTTCTTGTGTTTTAGAGCTGTGCAGATCTGGGTACATCTGGACCCAGCTGCACATCTGGCTTTACTGTTGGCTTATCTCTGTGATCTTACCAGTTACTTATCTCTATGACCTTAAATTTTCTTATCTGTTAATTGAAAATAATAATATGTAGCTTGTGGGATAGGTAAAAGGATTACATGGGATAAGTGTGTAATGCATCTTGCAAAATGACTAATTTATCGTAGGTAAGTTACAGGGGTAGGGAGCATAGCATATACAAGAAGAAACACATAGAGGCATGAAAAACAAGAGACTAGAACAAAGATAAGGAGCAGAAAGTATAAAAAATAACCAAATGGCATATAGATAAAAGAGCAACAGATTTTGTTGTGGAATAAAGAAACAGGTTCAGAGTTCAAAATAAGATTTTTGTCATTTCCCAAGAACTATGTGGTCAGAACAAGAAGTGAACTATGACCACATCTAAGTTCCTTAGCAGATCAAAATTACAGGCTTTCTTTTATACATATCTCAGACATCTCAGACATCTTCTCCCTCCAGGAATTTTGCCTTGATGTCATCATGGGAGGAAGACCTTCAAGAAAGTCAGGTAGGAGAGTAGAGACCTTTGATACTTATCAGGGTGAGGAAAAGGTAGACATGATAGCCAGTTTTGAGGGACTGTTTGAATGGAGTATTGATAGTAAGTTTTTGAAAGGGGTTACAATGTTTTGGTAGGAAAGATCCATTTTTGTTAGAAACAAATTTTCTTTCTCTAAATCTTTTTGTACAGTGTTATATTATTATGAAGGGGCAAGTTTTCCCATCATAGTGGAATAGATGGGTAGGTGTTGCTTTAAGAAAGTATTGTGAGAAAAGAGACAATATCCACTCTCTGTGCAGCAGGTATTCACTGGGTACCTATCTAGATATCCAGGATACACAGGTGAATGAAATATGAATCTTGACATAGGAAACTGTATAAGTTAATAATTATTCTAACCAACCATTCCCAAATTTGGTGGCTTAAACAATAGCAGCCATTTCTCATTTCTCATAATTCTATTGGTGACCTGGTTGTTCTTCTGCTGGGCTTGGTTTATGTCTCTCATGTGATTACAGTGAAATGGTGTCGGTGGCTGGAGTCATCTGGAGGCTTATTTGGGTTGCTGGGATGACTGGGATCTTCCCCTTTTCTATATAATCTCAAGGCCTATTCAGTGTCCTACTATAGGTAACTGATCTCTCTACATGATGGCAAAAGTCAGCATTCAAGAGAAAGGACATGAAATTTGCCAGTCCTCTTAGAATCTAAGCTCAGAATTGACACAGCATCGTTTCCACTTCATTCTCTTTGTTACTGTGAATCATAAACCAAAGTGTGTTGGGAAATCAGCTCTTTAAACGAATAAAAAACTCCGCTAATTTGTAGTGTTTACTGATTTTCCTAGTGTAAATCTTCCCACCTTGGCTGATTTCAAGCTACCAATGTGACATCACTGAACACAAAATTGGGAAGAGATGTGCACAGCTGACTGTCAAAAGCTGATATGGGCTGGCTACAGTGTGTCACTGGCCAACCAAGGTTCATCATGGGAGAGGACTACAGGCAAGACCACCAGAAGATGTGGTTCATTGAAGGCCATCTTTGGAGACCACTGCAGAAGCAAACAGTTGAATGGAAAAGACAGATTCATAAATACATCATTATATGATTAGCATTCAGCAGGATATGATAAAATATCATATTAAATGTATGATCAGAGAGCTACAGGAGCATACGGAAAATGACTGATTCTACCAGCAGACATCAGTGAAGATTCAAAGTAGAGGCAGTGATTAAGCTGAGTCTTGAAGAGTTCAGCAGGGAGAAAATGGGAAGAAGACATCCAGTTAAAGGGGACAGTATGTACAAGTCCAGGAATTGTTACAGTAAGATGACTTGGAGAATGGCAAAATGTTTCCTTTCTCACCTGATTGTAGTGGATACATCTTGACTATTCAGGATTTTTGTCCATTGTTCACATCAACCAAATCAGACCATGTGGCTCAACTTTTGAAAAGAAATCTGGTCCTTATAAGTAGGGAGTCCCTAGAGGGCAGACGTAGAATGGGAGGCTAAAAATGTTTCCGGTGGTTACATTATGAAAATTATTGAGTGTAATTTAAGATGTTTGGAATTTAACCCATAGGCAATGAGACCCCATCTGATAATTTCAAGAAAAGAAGTTGCACGGAGCTTCCTCCACAAGAGGGCAGACAGCAGTATCAAGCCTTATCAGCAGTATTTCATCTTGTGGAACTGAAAACCACAGCCACAGAAAGATAGAGAAAATGAAAAAGCAGAGGACTTTGTACCAGATGATGGGACAGGATAAAAACCCAGAAAAACAACTAAATGAAGAGGAGATAGGCACCCTTACAGAAAAAGAATTCAGAATAATGATGGTGAAGATGATCCAGGACTTTGAAAAAAGACTGGATGCAAAGATCGAAAAGTTTACCAAAGACCTAGAAGAATTAAAGAGCAAACAAACAGAGATATGCAACACAATAACTGAAATGAAAAATGCACTAGAAGGAATCAACAGCAGATTAACTGGGGCAGAAGGGCGAATAAGTGACCTGAAAGACAGAATGGTGATAATCACTGATGTGGAAAAGAATAAAGGAAAAAGAATGGAAAGAACTGAAGACAGCCTAAGATACCTCTGGGACAATGTTAAACGTGCCAACATTCGCATTATAGGGGTCCCAGAAGGAGAAGAGAGAGAGAAAGGACCCGAGAAAATATTGGAAGAGGTTATAGTTGAAAACTTCCCTAACATGGGAAAGGAAATAGCTACCCAAGTCCAGGAAGCGCAGAGAGTCCCAGGCAGGATAAACCCAAGGAGAAACACGCCAAGACACATAGTAGTCAAATTGACAAAAATTAAAGACAGAGAAATGTTACTAAAAGCAACAAGGGAAAAACGACAAATAACATACAAAGGAACTCCCATAAGGGTAACAGCTGATTTCTCAGCAGAAACTCTGCAAGCTAGAAGGGAGTGGCATGATATATTTCAAGTGATGAAAGGGAAGAACCTACCACCAAGAATACTCTACCCAGCAAGGATCTCATTCAGATTCGATGGAGAAATTAAAACCTTTACAGACAAACAACAGCTAAGAGAATTCAGCACCACCAAACCAGCCGTCCAACAAAGGCTAAAGGAACTTCTCTAAGTGGGAAACATAAGAGAAGAAAAGGACCTACAGAAACAACAACAAAACAATTCAGAAAATGGTAATAGGAACATACATATCGATAATTACCTTGAATGTAAATGGATTAAATGCACCAACCAAAAGACATAGACTGGCTGAATGGATACAAAAACAAGACCCATATATATGCTGTCTCCAAGAGACCCACTTCAGACCTAGGGACACATATAGACGAAAAGTGGGGGGATGGAAAAAAAGATTCCATGCAAATGAAAATCAAAAGAAAGCTGGAGTAGCAATAGTCATATCAGATAAAATAGACTTTAAAATAAAAGATGTTACAAGAGACAAGGAAGGACACTACATAAAGATCGAGGGATCCATCCAAGAAGAAGAGATAACAATTATAAATATATATGCACCCAATATAGGAACACCTCAATACATAAGGCAAATGCTAACAACTATGAAAGAGGAAATGCAAGGCAGAAATAGAGACACAGATGTAGAGAATAAACACATGGACACCAAGTGGGGAAAGTGGGGAGGGTTGGGGGGGGATGAATTGGGAGATTGGGATACCAAATTGTACACTCTAAATATATGCTGTTTATTGTCTGTTAACTGTATCTCAATAAAAGTTCTTAAAAAGAAAAAAAAAGTTGCACAAATTTATGTTTCCTAAAGCTGCTGTAAGAGATTACAACATGCTTAATGGCTTAAGAGAAAACAAATTTGTTATCTTACAATTATGGAGATCAGAAGTCCAAAATCAGCCTTGCTGGCTAAATCAAGGTGTCAGTAGGGCTGGGTTCCTTCTGGAGTTTCTAGGAAAGAATCTGTTTCCTTGCCCTATTCAGCTTCTTGAGTCCACCTGCATTTCTTGGTTCATGACCACTTCTTCACATCACTCTACCCTCTTGCTTCTGTTATCACATCTACTATAAACTTTGACCCTCTTACCTCCCTCTTTTAGGGATCTTTGTGATTACATTGGACTCTTGCAGATACTACAGGATAATCTTCCCATCTCAAGATTCTTAACTCAGTCACATTTGCAAAGTCCCTTTTTCCTTGTAAGGTAACATAATCACCAGGTTTCAGGGACTAGGATATGAACATCTTTGGGGAGTCATTTTTCAGCCTACCACACATGGTCAGATTTGTATTTCAGAAATATCACTTTGGCAATTACATGCAGAATTGATTTAAGAAATGTGACACAGAAGTTTAGGAAAATAATTATAGGCTGTTGCAGTAGTCCAGGTTCAGCCTTGAAGTAAGATGTGACAGTGAGGAGAGAAAGGGGCATATGAATTCCAAAGTTATCTAGGAACTGGGATTAACATAGTTTTCATGACCAGTAAGAACTAAGGAGTAAAGCAGAGGAAGGAATCAAAGTTGACCTCAATTTTTGGCTGCACTTAGGTGATTGTTACATAATTAAACCATAGGGAATGCCTGAAAATTCAGGTGGGAAGACAGTTCCATTTGGACTGTATTGTTTGAGTAGCTTTTAGAACTTCATCGTAGTGAGGCCAGAGGCCATTGGAAATTCAGACCTAGAAATGCCATAAGAAAGAGATAATTCATGGAGAACACATTGGCTAGGAAAAGAATTTCAAGACTAGAAACTAGAGGCTCCAATGTTTGAGAAGACTGGCCAGCTAAGGGGGCAGAAAAGGGAAGAAAGAGAGGTATCATTGAAGGAAAGAGGTGAGAGGATATCAAGAAGGAAGAAGTTGGCAATGATATCAGATATCTTAGAGAATAAAGTGAAGTAAGGCCTGAAGACGATTGGACTATGCAGGCAAGTAGAAGGTTTTGTTAGATTTTATTAGGAGCAATTTTAGAGGGTCTGTGAATGCTGGAGCAAGATGAAGGGTTGAGGGTCAGTGGGTAGTGAGATAGTAGAGAAAATAACTGCAGGATATTATATCATGATGTTTGGCTATAAATATAAGTCAAGAGATTGTATAGTCTATGTATAGAGAAGTCTGTTTTCTCCAGTGATGGCAGAGGCTTTCACAGTTTGTAATTTAAGGGAAAGTCATTGGAGAGGAAGACAGTGAAGATAAAGGTGCAAGAGGTTATAGAAAGACATCAAGCAGAGGAAGAGATGGGTCAAGAACACATGTTTAAGGGTTAGTTCTATGGACAGAAGTGGAGGAGGAGGTGCATATATGGTAAATAAGCACATGTATAAATACATTAAAGAGATGAGGAAGCTTAAGCTTCACGCACTCCATGTCTTCTATGATGTGGATGGCATGAGCATCTCTCCAACCCAGGAATCCAAGCCTGAGCTCACAAGCTCTGTCTGGGATAAATATGCACAGGTTTGGATCCCAGTCCCATGTAGTCCCAGCTGGATGACTTCAGATGAATTTCTTAATTTATCTCAGTCTCAGTTTCCTTATCTGTAAATTGTGGATGCTAAGATTATTTGCCCCAGCATAGACTTATTATGAGATCAAAACAGATAATCTATGTAATGTGCTTAAGTAAATGTTAGGCATTATAGTTATTGATACAAATGAGTTGAGTCTCTTCTGTCCTTTACATAATCATTTAAAAGTACTTCTTTGATTCATTTATTGAGCATGTTAAGATTTCTTCCAACAAAAAGTTTTTTTAAGTTTTAACATTTATCAGTGTGACCTTTCAATATATCTGATCTTCAGCTACAACGTAATTTATGTAAAGAATTTAATCCAGCAGAACGATCCCTCAGAGATATCTGAGAAGCTGTATCCTGGGCTTAAGTTCTCAGTAATGCCCCAAGTAAAACATAATTTTCAAAACAGAATTTAACCCATATATATCATTTTAGCTCAACACACAGGAATGTTAGACTCATGAGCATGCCATGACATTTTAGGATTAACAAAATCCTGTCTTAAATCTGTATCTGGGAGAACATTTGATATATTATCTGGAGCAAGGAAGTTTTACAGATTTCCTTGTATGAGATTTTCAATGTGTTACTTCTGATTTTGGGTAGCCCCAAGGCTATCTGTGACTCTATTGGAGGGACCTCAGGGTCTTAACTGAAATACCTCTATAAATCACTTTAGTAGGTTGGCAGCCTCAGATGTATACCGAGTTTCCACCAATCCTAGATTGAGTTGAGTCTGGGCATCAAATATGGCTTAATTTACCTAGAAATAATTTTATCCCAGCAAGGCATCTTGAAAAATGACTCATATATATTGCCTAGGATTGTGTATGGGTGTGGGTGTGTATATAAGAGAGAGAGAGAGAGAAAGGGAGAGAGACAGAGAGAGAGTGGGAGAGACAGCAAGAAGCAAGAAGAAATGAAGAAGATGCAAGGAGAGGGAGTAGGAAGAAGAGGAGTTAATGAATTGTTTTCTAGCATTATGTGAAAAATATCTATACTCTTCTTTTTCTCAGTCCAGAAAGCCCTAAGCTAATATGGAAGCTCTATGTTTTAATCATCAACTGAGTTTGAGTACTAGGTGAGCAAAAGTTGCTGAGAGTTACCAAAAATATAACTCTCACAGAAGGGAGAAAGGACATGCGTATCAGGAGATTAGGTAGAAGGCATGTTATGGACCTAATATGCTTAAAGTTGCACAGATAATGACGGTAGAGCCAGGATTTGACCCCCATGAAGTCTCTGAATCCTGAGCAGTGCTCTTAGCCATTCCACTACAGGACCTCCCATCCAGAAGTTTTGTTGTTAATATTAGGTTGAAAATAGATACAATAATGATGCAACAACTTCTCTTACCAAGATTGAACCGTAGTGGAGTGACCACATTTTGATTCCACCGTCAGTGTGCACTCACAATGCCTATGTGGAGTTGTGGAGTAGAACCATTCTTTCCTAGAGCCAAAGATGTTTAGAACTTTAGAGTTATTATTATAATAATGATGACCACTTTTTGTGGTAAATACTCTGTTAATATGCTGCTGAATAGTTGCCAATGTTCACTATTATTGGATTTTTGGATTTTTTTTCTTTTTTTTTTTTGCATAACAATCATAAGTGACATTGTCTCCAGTTTTGTTTTTTTGTTTTTTTCTTTGTGGTAGCATTTTTGTTAGATTTGGTTTCACTCTTTTGCTGATTTTACAGAAATAATTTGGAAGTTTTTTTCCTTCTGTATGCTCTGGAACAGTTTAAATAATATTCTAATCACCTATTATTTAAAATTATTATAGAATTTACCCATAAATCTGTATGTTCCCAGCGACTTTTAAAGGGTACACTTTGGCAGTTCTCAGTACTTTGCTACAGTAATTGACTTACTTGATTTTATATCTTTTCTGGGGTCAATTTGGGAACTTTTTAGTTTTTTAGAAAACATCCAGTTCTTTGTTATTGAATTGATATGCATAAAGTTGACTAAATTATTGTCTTATGAATCTAACCTGTGACTGTGGCTATTTTTAAATTTTCTTTTCTTCCTCTCTAATTGCTTAGGCAATGCATGTTATATATATTTTAATGTTTTTTTTTCAAAGAACCAGTTTTTAAATGTATTTATTAGCTCAAATACTTCCCTGTTTTCTGATTAATTAATTTTGGATTTTATTTTTGGTATTTGTTTTCTTCTATTTACCTGAGGATTATTTTGAGGTTCCTTTCTAGATTCTTTTGTTGTTGTTGTTCTTGTCTAGTAATTTTTTGTATTTTTGGGCTATGAATTTTCCTCTGACTTATGGATACATTAAACTTTCATTTATCATTATTTTTAGGTATTCTGTAATGGTGGATTTAATTTCCATTAAATTTCCATTTTTGAGATCCTCATGAGTTGAGAGATATTCTAAAATTTTCATGTGACAGAATTTTTTTAAAATTTTGTTATTAGTTTCTAATTTTAATGAATTGGGATCAAAGAATATGATCTGAACTATTTCTACTTTTGGTACTGAGGCTTCCTATCTGGCCTGGTGTAGGTTGAATTACATCCTTTGAAAAGCTACGTTGACATTGTAACCCCCAGTGTTTGTGAATGTGACCTTATAGGGTCTTTGAAGATGTAATCAAGTTGAAATGAGGACATGTTAGATTAAGTTAGGCCTAATTCAATTCCTTTTAAGAAGAGGAATATTTGGACAGAGAGACACCATGTGACGATAGAGGTAGATTTTTGAGTGATGCACTCACAAGCCAAAGAGCACTGAAGATTGCTGGCAACCACCAGAAGAGGCAAGAAATGATCCTCCTCTAGAGTCTTCAAAGAAAGCATGGTCCTGATGGCCCTTTGATTTTGGACTTCTAGACTCGAGAGCTGTGAGAGAATAAATTTATGTTTTTTTTTTAAGCCACCTATTTGTAATACTTTGTTACCATAGCCCTGAGAAACTAATACATGGCCTAATAATATACGGTCAAACTTTGCAGATGATTAAAGGTGCTTGCTAGAAACCCATATTCTTTCCTGTTAGGATCTACCTTCTTAATTGTTATTAAATACTCTATATCTTTTCTTATTTTTGGTTCAGTTGAGTTATCAAAGACTGAGAGAAGTCAATTAAACTCATAAATACTGCATTTCTACTTTTCCTTATATTTTGCAATTTTTGCTTTAGAAATGTTGATTCAGTGCTGTTTATTGCATGAACATTAGGCTCAGATTTTCATTGTGGAATGCATTTGCCTATTATTACTATAAAGTGTTCATTTCCTGAATTCAGTCTTGCCTGACATTAATATTTTTATTCAGGTTTATGAAGCTATAATTGACAAATAAAATTGTAATATATTTAAAGTGTACCATGTGATAATTTGAGATATATAAATATATATATATACGCACACATTGTGAAAGGATTTCCACCGCTGAGTTAATACATCTATCATTACTTCATATATTTTCTCTCCCTCCCCCCCTTTTTTTGGTGAGAACACTTAAGTTCTCTTGGCAAATTTCAGTTATACAATACAGTATTATCAATTACAGTCATCATGCTACACATTAGATCTTAAGACGTTATTCATCTTATAACTGAAAGTTTGTACCCTTTTACCAACACCTCTCCCTGTTTCCTCCATCCCCAACCCCTGGCAACCACCATTCTTTTTTTTTTTTTTTTTAAGATTTCACATATAGGTAATTTCATGCAGTGTATTTGTCTTTCTCTTCTGGTTTATTTCACTTAACATAGTACCCTCCATTGTACATTCTTGCCTCCTTTGTTGAAGATTAATTGACCATAGGTGTGTGGGTTTATTCGTGGCTGTCTGTTGTCTTCCATTGATCCATATATCTATTTTTGTGCCAATATCACACTGTTTTGGTTACCATTGCTTTGTAGTGTCATCTGAAGTCTGGAAGGGTTATGCCTCCAGATTTGTTTTTTATCCTCAGGATTGCTGTGGCTATTCTGGGTCTTTTATGTTTCCATATAAATTTTAGGATTATTTGTTTTAATTCTGTGAAAAATGTCATGGGTAATTTGATAGGGATTAAATCTGTAGATTGCTTTCCATAGTATGGCCATTTAAAAATATTAATTCTTTCAATCTAAGAACATGAGATATATTTCCATTTCTTGGAATCATCTTCAGTTTTCTTTATCAGTATTTTGTAATTCTCAGCATATAAGTCTTTCACCTCCTTGGTCAGATTTATTCCTAAGTATTTTATTTTATTTTTTGATGCAATTTTAAAGGGGATTTTTTTTTTTTAACTTTCCCTTTCTGATATTTCATTGTTACTGTAAAAAAAATGCAACTGATTTCTGTATGTTAATCTTGTATCCTGCTACTTTTCTGAATTTATTTTTCAATTCTAGTCGTTTTTTGTATGGAGTCTTTAGAGTTTTCTATATATAGTATCATGTCATCTGTAAATAATGACAATTTTACCTCTTCTCTTGCAATTTGGATACCTTTTATTTCCTTTTCTTGTCTGATTGCTGTGGCTAGGACTTCCAATACTATGTTGAATAGAAGTGGTGAAAATGGGCATACTTGTCGTGTTCCACATTTTAGCAAGAAGGCTTTCAGCTTTTCACTGTTATTAAGTTGGCTGTGGGTTTGTCATAAATAGCTTTTATCATGTTGAAGTATGTTCCCTCTATACGCACTTTGGTAAGAGTTTTTATCATGAATGGATGTTGAATTTTATCAAATACTTTTTCTGCATCTATTGAAATGATCACTTGGTTTTTGTCTTTTCTTTTGTTAATGTGGTGTATCACATTGATTGATTTGTGTATGCTGAACCATCCTGTGATCCTGGGATGAATCTAACTCAGTTGTGGTGTATGATCTTTTTATGTGTTGTTGGATTCAGTTTGCTAATATTTTGTTGAGAATTTTTGCATCTATATTCATCAAAGGTATTGGCCTGTAATTTTCTTTTTTGCTCTTATCTTTGTCTGGTTTTGGTATCAGGATGATTGATGGTGGCTTCATAGAATGACTTTGGTAGTATTCCCTCATCTTCAGCCTTTTGGAAGAGTTTGAGAAGGATCAGTGTAAGTTCTTCTTTGTACATTTGGTAAAATTTCTCAGTGAAGTCACATGGCCCTAGACTTTTGTTTGCAGGGAGAGTTTTTTGTTGTTGTTGTTCTTGCTTTTGTTTTGTTTTGTTTTTACAGATTCTATTTCACTTCTACTAATCAGTCTGTTCAAATTATGTTTCTTCTTGACTTAGTTTTGGTGGGCTGTATGTTTCTATAAACTTGTCCATTTCTTGTAGGTTATTGAATTTGTTGGCATATAATTGTTCATAGTATTCTCTTATGGGTTTTTCCATTTCTGCAGTATTGGTTATTATTTCTCCTCTTTCAATTTCAATTTTGTTTATTTGGGTCCTCTCTTTTCTTCTTGGTGAGTCTGGCCAGAGGTTTGTCAATTTTATTTACTTGTTCAAAGGAGAAACTCTTGGTTTTATTGATTTTTTTTCTATTTTTTATTGACTTTTTCTATTTTTTTAAACTTTATTTCCTTTCTGATCTTTGTTGTTTCCTTCCTTCTGCTGACTTTACGTTTTGTTTGTTCTTTTTCTAATTTGTTTAGGTGGTAGGTTAGATTGTTTATTTGAGTTTTTTCCTATATTTGAGGCAGGCCTGTATCACTAAGATCTTCTCTCTAAGAATTGCTTTTGTTGCAGCCCAGAGATTTTTGTATGGTGATGTTTTCATTGTCATTTATCTCAAGGTATTTTTAAATTTCCTCTCTGATTTTATCATTGATCCATTGGTTTTTTAGTAGCATGTTATTTAGTCTCCACGTAATTGATTTTTTCCTGTTTCTTAGCACAGTACCCTCTAGGTTCATTATATTGCCACAATGGCAGGATTTCCTGTCACAAATGACAGGATTTCATTCTTTTAAAAGGCATTTATGGGCTTCCCTGGTGGTGCAGTGGTTAAGAATCTGCCTGCCAAAGAAGGGGACATGGGTTTGATCCCTGGGCCAGGAAGATCCCACATGCTGTGGAGTAACTAAGCCCACACGTCCCAACTACTGAGCCTGTGCTCTAGAGCCTGTGAGCCACAACTACTGAGCCCATGTGCTGCAACTACTGAAACCTACCTGCCTAGAGCCCATGCTCCACAACAAGAGAAGCCACCACAGTGAGAAACCTGCACACCACAATGAAGAGCAACCCCTGCTCACCAGAACTAGGGAAAGCCTGTGTGCAGCAAAGAAGACCCAATGAAGCAATAAATAAATAAATAAATATTTTAAAAATAAATGAAATAAATAAAGGCATTTATCGCATTTTCTTTATCCATTCATCTATCGATGAACACATTGTTTTTATGTCTTGGTTGTTGTGAATTCCATGGGTTGACTTTTCATTTTGTTTATGGTTTCCTTGCTGGGCAGGAGTGTTTTAGTTTGATAGGGTCACACATGTTTAGTTTTGCTTTTGTTGCCCATGCTTTTAGTGTCAAATCCAAGACCACTGTCAAGGAGCTTACCCCCTATGTTTTCTTCCAGGAGTTTTACGGTTTCAGATCTTATGTTCCATACTTTAATTAATTTTGAGTTGATTTTTGTGTATAATAAAAGGTTTCGTGTCCAGTTTCATTCTTTTGCAAGTGAATATCCAGTTTTATCAATACCATTTATGGAAAAGACTGTCTTTCCCCCATTGTATGTTCTTGGTGCTTTTGTCAAAAATTAATTGGCATATATGCATGGACTTATTTCTGGGCTCCCTATTCTGTTCCATTGATCCATGTGTCTATCTTTATGCCCAAATGCTATACTATTTTGATTACTGTAGTTTTGTAGTATATTTTGAAATCAGGAAGTGTGGTGCTTCAAGCTTTGTTCATTCTTTCTTTCTTTCTTTTTCTTTCTTTCTCTCTCTCTCTTTCCTTCCTCCCTCTCTCTCTCTCTTTCTTTTTTCTTTCTTTAATATTTATTTATTTATTTGGCTTTGCCAGATCTTAGTTGCAGCATGCAGGATCTTCATTGCCATGTGCGGGATCTTCATTGCAGCATGCGAGATCTTTAGTTGCAGCATGTGGGATCCTTAGTTGTGGCACATAGGATCTTTTAGTTGCATTATGCAGGCTCTTAGTTGTGGCATGCAGGATCTTAGTTGTGGCATGTGGGATCTAGTTCCCTGACCAGGGATCGAACCTGAGCTCCCTGCACTGAGAGCATGGAGTCTTAATCACTGGACCACCAAGGAAGTCCCTGTTCTTCTTTTAAAAGATTGGTTTGGCTCTTTGGTGTCTTTGGTAGTTCTATATGAATCTTAGCATTGCTTTTTTCTATTTCCATGAGAAATGCCTTTGGAATTTTGATAGCAATTGCATTAAATCTGTAGATCACTTTGGGTGGTATGGACCATTTAACAACATTAATTCTTCCAGTTTGTGAACATGTAGTGTCTTTACATTTATTTGTATCTGCTTCAGTTTCTTTCATCAATGTTTTATAGTTTTAGCATGCAGATCTTTCACCTCCTTGGTTAAATTTATCCTTAAGTATTTTATTCTTTTCAATGCAATTGTAAATGGGATTGTTTTCTTAATTTCTCTTTCTGATAGTTTGTTGTTAGTGCATAGAATTGAAACTGATTTTTGTACATTGATTTTTTGTTCTGCAACTTTACTGAATTTGTTTATTAGTTCTAACAGGTTTTAGTTGAGTTGTTATAGTTTTCTATATATAACATCATGTCATCCACAAACAGAGGCACTTTTCCTTTTTCCTTTCTGATTTGGATGCTTTTTTTGTTTTTTCTTTTTGGTCTTTTAAAATTTATTAACATTTTATTTTCTTTTCTTGCCTAATTTCCCTGGTGAGGAGTTGCAGTACCATGTTGAAAAAAAGTGGTGAGAATGGGCATCCTTATCTTGTTCCTGATCTTGGAGGAAAAGCTTTCAGCTTTTTACCATTGAATATGATGTTAGCTCTGGGCCTGTCATATATGATATTTATTTTTGAGGTACATTCTATCTTCACCTAATTTTCTGGGAGTTTTCATTATGAAAAGAAGTTGGATTTTGTCAAGAGCTTTTCTGCATCTAATGATATAGTCATATGATTATTATTATCGTGTTAATGTGGTGCATCACGTTGATTGATTTGTAGATGTTGAATCATCCTTGCATCCCTGGAATAAATCCCACTTGATCATGGTGTATGATGTTTTTAATATACTGTTGAACTTGGTTTGCTAATATTTTGCTGAAAATTTTTCATCTATGCTTATCAAGGATATTTGCCTGTAATTTTCTTTTCTTGTAATGTTCTTGTCCAGCTTTGGTATCAGCATAATACTGATCTTGGAAAATCAGCATGGAAGTATTCTTTCTTCTATTTTGGGGGATAGTTTGAGAAGGATTGGTATTTTTATTTAAATGTTTGGTAGAATTTACCAGTGAAGTCATCTGGTCCTAGACTTTTCTTTGTGAGGAGGTTTTTCTTTAACTGAAGTATAGTTGATTTACAATATTATATTATTGTAGTTTTGGGTGTCCAACATAGTGATTCAGTATTTTTATAGATTATACTCCATTTGAAGTTATTACAAGTAATGGTTATATTTCCATGTGCTGTATTGTATATCCTTGTTGCTTATGTTATACATAATCTACTGCATGGGTGAAAATATTTGCAAATGATATTACTGATAAAGAGTTACTATCCAAAATTTATAAAGAGCTCATACAACTCAGTATCACAAAAAGAAGCCAATTAAAAATGAGCAGAAGACCTGAATAGACATTTTTCCAAAGAAGATTACAGATGGCCAACAGGCATTGAAAAAAATGCTCAACATTACCAATTAACAGAGAAATGCAAATCAAAACCACAATGAGATATCAACTCACAGCTGTCAAAATGGGTATTATCAAAAAGCCTACACATGATAAGTGCTGGTGAGGATGTGGAGAAAAGACACCCTTGTGCATTGTTAGTGGGATTATAAATTGCTACAGGCACTATGCAAAACAGTATGGAGGTTGCCCAGAAAACTAAAAACAGAACTACTGTATGATCCAGCAATGCCAGTGATAGGTATATATCTGAAGAAAATGAAAACACTAATTAGAAAAGATACATGCACCCCAGTGTTCATAGCAGCATAATTTACAATAGCCAAGATATGGAAGCAACCTACTTGCTCTTGAACAGATGAGTGGATAAACAAGATGTGGTATATAATACGATGAAATATTACTCAGCCATAAAAAGAATGAAATTTTGCTCTTTGCAACAACATGCATGGATCTAGGAAGTATTTTGCTAAATGAAATGTCAGACAGAGAAAAAGAAACACTGTCGGGAGGTTTTTAATCACTGATTCAATCTCCTTACTAGTAATTGGTCTGTCCATATTTTCTATTTCTTTGTGTTTCAGTCTTGATAGGTTGTATGTATCCAGAAATCTATCCATTTCTTCTACGTTATCTAAGTTGTTGGTATATAATTACTCATAGTAATTTCTTATGATCCTTAGTGTTTCTGTGTTATCGATGGTAATGTCTCCTCTTTCATTTCTGAATTTATTTATTTGTGTTTTCTCTTTTTTTTCTTGGTCTAGCTAAAGGTTTTTCAATTGTGTTTATCTTTTTTTTAAAGAGGTCTTAGTTTTATTTATCTTTTGTGTTATTTCTCTAATCTTTATCTGTTTCCACCCTAATTTGTAATTTTCTTCCTTCTATTAACTTTGGGCTTAATTTGTTCTTTTATTGTAGTTCCTTGAGGTGTAAAGTTAGCTTATTTATTTGAGATCCTTTCTGTTTTTTAATGTAGGCATTTATCATTGTAGAATTTCCTCTTAGAATTGATTTTGCTGCATCCTGTATGCTTTGGTCTGTTGTCTTTCCATTTTCATTCATCTCAAGGTATTTTTTTGATTTGATTTCTTTTTTGAACCATCGGTTGTTAAGAAGCATGATGTTTAATCTCCATATATTTTCGTATTTTCCAGTTTTCCACTTGTAGTTGATTTCTAGTTTCATAGCTTTGTGGTCCAAAAGATGCTTCATATGATTTCAATCTTTTAAATTTATTAAGACTTGTTTTGTGGCCTAGCATATGATCTGTCCTGGAGAATGTTCCATGTGTGCTTGAGAAGAATGTGTTCTGTTGCTTTTGGATTGAATGTTCTGTAATTGTCTGTGAAGTGCATCTGGTCTAACATGTCATTTAAATCCAATCTTTCCTTAATGATTTTCTGTCTGGATGATCTATCCATTGTTGAAAGTGGGGTGTTAAAGTTCCCTGCTATTATTGTATTGCTGTTTATATCTCTCTCAGGTCTGTTGATATTTGCTTTATATATTAAGGTGCTCCTATGCTAGGAACATAAATATTTACAAATGTTGTGTCTTCTTGCTATATTGATCTTGTCATTATTATTTAGCAACTTTCTCTGTCTCTTATTACAGTCTTTGTCTTGAAGTTTATTTTGTCTGATATAAATGTAGCCACCCCAGCTTTCTTTTGGTTTCCATTTGCTTGGAATATCTTTTTTCACCCCTTCTCTTTCAGTCTATATGTGTCCTTAAAGCTAAAGTGAGTCTCTTATAAGCAGCATGTAGTCTTTTTTTTTTAATCCATTTTTCTCTACTCTGTTTATTTTGATTTGAAAATTTAATCCATTTACATTTTAATTAATTTATTTATATAGTCTGTACTGGGTCTTAGTTGTGGCACATGGGATCTTCCTTGTGGCATGCAGGATCTTTAGTTGCAGAATACAGGATCTTTTAGTTGTGGCATGTAGACTCTTAGTTGTGGCATGTGGACTTCTTAGTTGTGGCATGTGAACTCTTAGTTGCGGCATGCATGTGGGATCTAGTTCCCCAACAAGGATTTGAACCCAGGCCCTCTGCATTGGGAGCATGGAGTCTTACCCTTTGGTCCACCAGGGAAGTTCCCAATCCATTTACATTTAAAGTAATTATTGATAGGTATGGACTTACTATTACCATTTTGTTAATTGTTTCTTGGCTATTTTGTAGTTTCTTTTTTCCTTTCTTCCTCTCTTTCTCTTTTCCTTTGTGATTTAATGACTTTCACTTGTGATATACTTTGATTCCTTTCTCTTAATCTTTTACTTACATTCTGTAGGCTTTTGCTTTGTGGTTACATAAAATATCTTATTGTTGTAACAGTCTATTTTAAGCTGATAAAATCTAACTTCAGACACATCCAAAAGCTCTGTATCTTACTATCCCTTCCTGTTTATGTTTTTGATGTCATAATTTACATGTTTTTATTGTGTGCACCCATTAACAAATTATTGTCATTATAGTTATTTTTAACATTTTTGTTTCTTAACCACCATAGTAAAGTTATAACTGATCTACTCCCTGCCATTTCAGTGTTAGCATATTCTGAACTTAACCTAATATTTACATTTACCAGTGAGTTTTGTACTTTCATGTTTTCATGTTATTAATTAACACTCTTTTGTTTAAGCTTGAAGAACATCTTTAACATTTCTTGTGAGGTTGGTCTAATAATGAATTCTTTCAACTTGTGTTTGTCTGGGAAGCTCTTTGTCTCTCCTTCAATTTGGAGAGACAGCTTTACTGGATAGAGTATTCTTGGTTGTCAGTTTTTTTTCTTAGCACTTGAATATATCATTTCACTCCCTTCTGGCCTGCAAGGTTTCTGCTGAAAAATCTTCTGTTAGTCTTTTTTTTTTTTTTCTGTTAGTCTTAAGGGGATCCCTAGTACATAACAAGTTGCTTTTCTCTTGATACTTTAAGATTCTCTCTTTGCTTTTATCTTTTGATAATTCACTTATAATATGTCTTGGTGTGGATCTCTTTGGATTCATCTTGTGTGGTAATTCCTGTGTTTCCTGGATTTGGATGTCTGTTTCTTTCCCCTGTTAGGGAAGTTTTCAGCCATTATTTTTTTGAATAAGCTTCCTTCCCCTTTCTGTCTTCTTCATCTGGGGTGTGTAATGGGATATGTGCCTGAGAGCTAGATATAGGGCAGATGATGTGAATCTCCTTAGATCTAGGAACCACTGACAGGTTTTGAGTAAGTGCAAGACAAGATCATATCAGTGAATGAATACTCTGGCAGCCATGTGGAAGGGATTGAAGGCAGGGTGAGAGGTGTGACTGGAAGCACATCAACAAATTAGAACTCCATTTTATTTTCTCAGTCAGAAGTAATGAAGGCTTGTATTAAGACTATGACAGCACATATTGAGAGAAAAGTTTATATAATGTATATAAATGATTATAAGCTGATTATACATGGAGGCTTGGTGGAGAAAGGGACTGTTGTAATTACAGGTTCATGACTGGGATATGTAAGTGGACTATGGTGCTTTCACTGAGATGCTGTGACTAAGAGGAGGAGAAAGTTTGAAGGAAAACATAATGAGTTCAGTTGTGAGCATGTTGAATTATAAGTACCTGTGAGATGCCCAGTTATGTATAATAGGCAGGGGGATATCAAGGCTGGAATATAAAGCTGGGAATTCTTTGTGTATGGGTGGTGGCTGAAGTCATGGGGTGGTATGAAGCTACCAAGGGAAAATATACAGCTGCATTATCCAATAAGTAGCTACTGGTCACATGTGATTATTTAAATTTAACCTTGAACTAATTAAAATTAAATAAAGTTAAAAATTCAGTTTCTCAGTTGTACTAGCCACATTTCAATGCTCAAAGGCTGCATGTGACTTATGGCTACCATATTGGATAAGCACAGAGTATAGAACATTTACATCATTATAGAAGGTCCTATTGGACAGCAGTGATATACACAGTGAAAAGAGTGGAGGTTTGAAATGTATCAGAACCCTGATATTATTAATATCTGTGTGGTCACTGAAAGAGCCCAACAAAAATAGACTGAGATGGAACCTCCATCCATTGAGTGCCTTTTATTGGGCTAAGACTAGAGGCTTTCATATGTTATCTCTGATTCTCAAACTGTCCTATAATTTTGGTAATATTAATTATTTTTTATTGAGGCTTGTTATGGTTAAATTTCCCAAGACCTCAAACTAATAAGTGAGTTGTGCTGAAATTATAACCCAAATGTATGTAATATTTCAAATCCAAGGATTTTTCAGTTGCCATAGACTGCCCATCTTAAGAAAACACAGAGACATTGGTGCCAAGAAAAAACAAAGAGAATTTTGTAAGTGAGTGAATGATAAATGGCACCAAGAATTCAAGTAAGGTCAGGTCAAAAAAGTGTTCATTGAATTGGAAGGTTGTCACAGACTTTGTTGAGAACATTTTTCAGTGTAATGTAGGAACAGAAAGCCCCATCAGAGTGGATTGAGTATAGCTTTACAGCCATATGGAGTACAGGCCATTTTAGCCTATTCTTTTAAGAGATCATATGTAGGTGATTCTTTCTTTACACAAAAGATGGCTCACTGAAAAGACATTTCAAATTTTTACAAATTATATATTAAGTGACCTAAGGCTGCACCTTTCATCTTTGGTATAGTCAGAGGGACTGAGTTGTCTGATCTATTCCTTGTTCCTTAATTACTAGGTGTCTAACCTTGGTCTAGTCACTAAACTTTCCAAAATTTTTTTCCAGTCTGTACAGTGGGGTTGGAAATATGTGCCTTGCTCTCCTAATGGGAAGTCTTGAAATAAAATATTTGATAGTGAACTGTGAAGTGATAGGTAATATAATATGCTATTCTTAATTGATCAGATGAAAACAATATTTAAACTCTGCAATTTACCCACAGAGTTTTATGCATCTGGTGGACTTTTCGTTTAATGCCATCAGCTCTGTGTTTCTGGAGAAGAGTAGAAAAATGTATGAGCATTTGTTGAATCCCCCCAACCTGCCTTCCAGCTTGACATTTGACTTTTTGAAACCAAGATCCATGGATTCCTGTGAGTAGTTCTGATTTAAAATTTATCCCTTGGCCAATCCCATCAAAGCTGGAAGAAGGAGAAGAGACAACTTTTCTCCTCTCCAAGATGTTTAAAAGAAGAGAAAAATAATTCAGGCTTCCTATCTGAGAAAACTCAGAGCTTACATGATATGTATTTCTAATTACTTTGTTAACTAGATAAGTACATGTATATAGAACCTAATAGGGTTCTGGAAAAACTTAACATTAGTTCTCAAGGAAGCAAATCCCATTGCTTACATTAACTGGAGAACTCATAGAATTGTTTGCTTTTGCGCTGTGCTGATGACAGGAGGGCAGAGTGTCACTAGGAACCACCATGGTTTACTTAAAGTGAGGATGAGCATGAGAGGATGTATATTTGTCACTGAACCATAGAAAACCTAAAAGGACTTCTCAGGTGCTTCTCTGGACCTGAAATCAACAGCTGAAAATATATGCTGTCCTGCAAAAATAGTGCTAAGTTTTTTAACTCCCAGGGTTTGATCACTAAAGTCTTACTACATCTATTCTAGCTATGTCTGAAGCAGCTCCAAAGAAAATCCTTAATATTTGCAGTCAGAATAAAGCAGAAGAGCGTAAATTTTGTCAATAAAGTATTTCTTAGTGTCTTCTGAAATTTTTCTAATTGCCTTAAGGAACTCACAACAGGTTTACTGGAAACGTCAGTTATTAAATAGACATCTTACCACAATTGAATGTTGGTGTCACACAGTTCAGACCACAGGCCCTGGCAGACCAGAGAAAGGGTTGCTTGTAGCAAACTGTTCGCTGACAGGAAGCAAACTTCTCAGTAGGTCCCACCACAGTGCTTTGGCCTTAAGTTGCAAGAGGGAAAAATTACAACTACTGCCCCAGCAAATTGCCACTGAGTTGCTGTCATAGAAATAATATATGATGGCCAGGTAAAATATGAAGAAAACAAAAGTCCTGGTGGGATTTCTTAAAACCCGTTACATTTTTTTTTAACTTGAGGTTTGTCATTTTACTGATAAATGGTCACAGTAAGGTGCAGAAGGAAATTCCCCACCTCAGTTGTTGGGGTAAGGCCATTGATTTGGACTCTATCTACTGACATTTTAGCAGAAATGATATGAAGTTCCTCTGCTTTTTAAATGTGGTTTTAAGTTCCCATCTTATGACCAAGAATCTATATAAGTGTGAGTTTTAGTCTTCTGACTCTCAGACAAATAGGAGAAGTTGTCATTTTCTGTGCCTAGGATAGAATGTCACCATTGTACATATGATATTGGCTGAGATCCTTGACCAGCTTCTGCATGTCCCAGGTCCCAGTGGCAAGACTGATTTATGAAGTGTGATGCTTAATTAGCCCTTGTGACAGTAAGGTTTCCACCCTTCTATTTAGAGCTTATCCTCTTGCCTGTGTACTTGGCCCCACCTCTGGTTTCTTTAGGATCATCTACAGGTCATTCCTATGGCCCTTCAAAAGTGCTCCATTCTCCTCCATCATAAAACAAGTAGAGAAAAATCAAGTAAATAAGTGATCCTCCTGCACATGTTCACTTACCTCTACTAATGGTATCTTAAATGTCAAACCCAGTAACATCATTATCTAAGGAGAATATTTCTGTTTTGCTAATCAGACCCTGTATCCACTGTGTTAGTGTATCCCTGTATCAGAGATGAGCTCTGAATGCTGTCTTTGTGTCACAAGTTGACTTAACCTCATGTTAAGTTAAGAGTGCAGGCTTAGGCTTCTTCCTTGATCCTAGTCTGCATTGCTTCTCTGTCTGGTGGCTCAGTGTCCTTTCTGTGACTGATGGTTCATCATAAATCCCAAATCCCCTAGGGACTAGAACTATGGGGCCTTGATTAGTTCTTGAAAGCCCTCTTTCTCTAGGTCTGGAGTCCACTTTTGCCTCTAGTGGGAATTCCATATGGACAGATTTCCTGGGGCACATCATTGGCAACTGACTGTCACACACGTCATACATATTGTAATTTCATATGATGTGTCGCATCATCTAGCATATCATCAAAATAGTAACTGCTCTGTGTCTAGGGTTATTACTAAGATGAAGATAGTATTAGGGCTTCACAATTTTTTCTGAGCTAAATGCTAAGAAAGGAAATGATGAGTTTTGGTATTTGCAGAAACTACTGTCTTTTATCTGCCCCTGCTAGATGTGAATGGCTGGGCTATTGCCATTTTAAAGAAAAAAATGGTACACTGATTTCCTTTTTGGGAGCCCTACTCTGAACCCAGTCTGGCTTGGAAGGGAGCTCAGCAACCTGCCTAGCCATTACCAGCCCTCAACACTGGAGAGAACATTCTTTTAAAATCAAGTAGATCCTAAAACAGCAATGTCACCACTCCCTTGACTCTTAGCATTATTATGACTCCTGCTTTCTGGTGACAGTGGGTTAGTCTTGGCTTCTCTTTCATGTTGAAGTCAGTTTGGACTGCTTCTGCATTCGTCATGCATGTCCCTTTGTAATTATGATTTGGGGATACTGGCTGCCTGCGTATCAGGGGCCATTCATAAGCTAGTTTAGTCTCCACACCCTATGCCTACCCCAATTTCCTCTCTTCACCACCTATCCTTAAGGGGAGACAGTCCCATCTAGAGTATGACCATTTCCTTTTCCAGGTTCAGCTCAGCATTAAAAAAGATGCAGAAAAAACACTTTAATAAGCAAAATGAGTTAAATATAGTCATGATAATGGTTATTCACTCAGAGAAGATATGCCATTATCTGTTTGTTTTTAATGTGTCGATAGTAACATTAATACAATAATAGCAATTAATGCTAGTAAATCACAGGTGCTACATATGCACTGTCTCATTTATTCTTCACAACATCCTATGCTATGACTGTCCATATTTTTCGTGTTTGGAGGAACTCAGGGAACTAAGTCACTTCATCTAAGCCATAAGTCGGTAAGTGATAGAATCAGGGCTTGGCTCTCATTTTGTTAAATGCTGTGACCTAAATGAGCTCTTCACTTCTACACTGTAATTCCACCCTACATAAACAAATGGAAAAGAGTCCTAGAAAATATGATATTGGCTGACTAAGGAGAGCCATTTAAATCTCAGCCTGAGAAGTTTGTGTTTGATCCCATATGCAGTAGGTAGTTAATATAAATTTTTGAGTCTATGGTTAATGTGATAAATTCACTTTAGGAAGACTGATTGGATATTAATGGACAGGAGAGACAAGTAGATGAAAGTCAGAGGTACAGAGACCATCTGAGTGTATTGCAATAAAATACATAAAGCCTATTTGAGAAAGTTAGAAAACCTTATATTGAAAGATATTTAAAAGACCTAAATAAATGGAGAGATATATGGGTTTTTAAACATTTATAGACAAGAAGACTCACTACTTTAAAGTTGGTCCTTCCCAAATTAATCTATAGAGTCAATGAAATTCAGTCAGTATCTCATAGATTTTTGTGAAATGGATCTTGATGAATTCTAAAGTGAATATGGCAAATTAAGGCCAAGAAAAACCAAAACACTGCTGAAGAACAATAACTAGGTGGGTTATAAGACATTATGACTTAAAAATATACATCTGTGCCTTGAATAATATAAGGATTAGGGGTGCTGACCCTCCCTGAAGTTGAAAATCCACGTATAACTTTACAGTTGACCCTGCATATCTACAGTTCTGCATCCTTGCATTCAACCAACTGCGGATGGTGTACTGTAGTACGTGTGTATTGAAAACAATTCATGTATAAGTGGACCCATGCAGTTCAATCTCATGTTATTCAAGGATCAACTGTATAGTAATTAAGACAGTGTGGTATTTGTGCATGGTAATACAGACCAACAGCAGAGAGTGGAGAGTCTAGCAACAAATCCAAGTATGTAAGGAAGCTTGATATATTACAGAGGTGGCATTTTAGCTCACTGGGGAAAGGAGGGGATGTTCAGGAAATGGTGCTGGAATAATTACTTAAATAAGGAATTGGGTTCCTAGCACATACTACACATACAATCCTTTTGCAGATGAAATTGGGGCTTATGTGTGAAAAACAATGCTTTAAGTTTTTATGAGAAAATATAAGAGAACATTTTATTGTGGTAAGAAAGAATTTCTCAAATCTTAAGATTCTTAAATAAAAGGATTAAATATTAAAAAGGTATTCATATATTTGACTACATTAAAATTAAGAACTTCTGTTCATCAAAGAGTCTATAAGAAAGTAAATGGATAAACTATAACTGGGGAAAAGCTGCTAGCTACAGTATTACCAACAAAGCCTTAGTATCTCAAATATATAAAGCTACAGTATTACCAACAAAGCCTTAGTATCTCAAATATATAAAGTGATAAGGAAATAACTGCCCACTTAGTAAATGAGCACAAGAAAAAAAAATAAGTGTTTTATAGAAGAAGAAATATTTGTGGTAAATACACCTATGCTGGGGGTGGGAATGGGTGCTTAATGTCATCAATAATCTGAAAAGGCAAGTTAGAACCATAGTGAGATATCATTTTACATCTACTAATTTGGAAAAAATTAGGAGGTCTAATGGTACTAAGTGTTAGGGAAAATGTGTTGACACTTTATTGGAGCAAGTAGCAAAATCACTTTGAAAAGCAATTCAGCATTATTTTTTAAAGCTGTTCATATTCTATGACCCAGAAATTATACTCATAGGCATACATCTTAGAAAGGTGCTTCTCAAATCTTAATGTTCACATGAATCATCCAGTAGTCTTGATAAAATACAGGTTTACATTCAGTTAGCCAAAAAAGGGTTAAGTTTTTAAAATCCATAATTAAAGCATTGTAGAGAAACTGCAAAACATAATTTATTCATTCATTGAACAAATACTTAATTGAGCTGAGCACTTACTATGTGCCAGCTAATTTTAGCATTAAGAATACAACAATGAGAAGGAAGAAGGAAAACTAAAACAAAACAAACCTCTGACTGCATGGAGCTTACATTCTAGTGTGCATGTGGTTGGGGAAGGGGTATTAGGCACTAAATGAATAAATAAAATATATGGTTTGTCTGATGGTATGTCTAAATGCTATGCAAAATACTTGACAGAGAAGGGAGATAGGGAATTCTGGAGGGGTAATAGTTGTAATTTTAAGTATAGTTATCAGGAAAAGTCTCCTTGAGAAACTGAAAGTTGACTAAGGACCTGGAATAGGTGAGGGAGTGAGCCATGTTATTATCTGAGGGGCAAACTCATGTGCAGAGGCCCTGAGGAAAAAATATGCTTTGTGTGATAGATGACTAGCAAGGACTTGAGTGTGGCTAGATCCGAATGATTAAGGGGATGATAAGAGAAAAAAATCAGAGAGGTAGAGGGGATCAGATCATGTAAGAGCCTTGTAGACCACCAAAATGACTTCTGGCTTTTATTCAGAGTCAAATGAAAAGCCACTGGAGGCTATGAAGTAGATGAATGACATGTGATTCACAGAAAACAGCATCATTCTAGTTACTATGTTGAAAAATACTAGTTGGGCAAAGGCCAAGTATAAAAGCAGGGAGGATAAGTGAGAAGCTACTGTAATAAGCCAAGAGAAAGACGATGGTAAAGTAAAGCAGTGGGGGTGGAAAGACATGGATTTTTGGTAATATTTTGAATGTAGAGCTGGTGGAATTTCTGAAGAAGGTGAGGTCTAAAGAAAATGGTTACCTTTTGTCCAAAGACAGTGGAAAAATAGTGTTGCCATTTACTGAGTTAGGCAAGACTCACTGCTGAAGAAACATGTTTGGGAAAAAGAGCGAAAATCTTGTGATCAGATTTGGGCATGTTATGTTTGAGATGTTTTAAGAGGAGGTGTATGTTAAGATAATTGGGTATGCCAGTCTGGAGCTAGAGAGAGAGGTCTGGGTTGAAGATATAATTTTGGAAGTCATTATCATGTAAGTGGTATAGATAGCTATAAGACTGGCTGAGGTATCTAAGAGAGGTATCTAAGAGAAGGAGTGACAAGAGAAGATGTCTAAGGCTTGAGCACTCCAGTATTTAAAACATATATCTTAAAGGCAAATAAAAAGACAAATTGCCTACAAATGATCAATACACTTACAGATGACTTTTCAAGAGCAACAATGGAAGCCAGAAGAAATGAAGTAATATCTTTAAAGTGCAGTAAGAAAGAATCTGAGATGAGGCAGAGAGGTTGAGAGTAAAGTGACGATTTATTTAAGCAAGAGTATGCTCTCAGAGGGAGAGCAGGCAACAGGTGAGGAGTTGCTGCTCTGGGTTTCAACAAGCCAGTTATGAGGCGCATACAAATGAAGGGGCTGAATATTCACTGGGGAAGGAGGAGCTTGAGGGTCGTATTCCCTGATTTTTATCCCAGCTCCATCTTCCCAAGGAGAGGAGGGATTTTTGTCCTTATTTAGCTTAGGTCAGAAGTGTCATGGTGTTGGTGCATGATAGGTACATCTTATGTGCAAGGCTAATTTTATTGTAATGAGAGCATAATGAGCAAGATGTTACATTTGGACTCAGGAGATTCCCGCCTTTGCTCGCCTTTCTTTGTCTGCCTCCTGGACACTTATCTCCCAAAATGTGTGGTTTCCTGTCAGTCTGGAGGTTCCTGCTTTTCTTTGTCTGACCATGGACCCCTGCTGTTTACAAGATGTGTGATTTCCTGCCACCTGGCCCCTGTCCCCATTTCTCTGCTCATATCTAGCTACCTGCCTGCTGTAACAGTACTAATTATTTTCTTTTTTATTAAGGTACAGTTAATTTACAATGTTGTATTAATTTCAAGTGTACAGCAAAATGATTCAGTTTATATATATATAAATATATATTATATATATGATTCAGATTCTTTTCCATTATAGGTTATTACGAGATTGAATATAGTTCCCTGTGCTATATAGTAGGTCCTTGTTGTTTACTTGTTTTATATATAGTAGTGTGTATATATTAATCCTAGACTCCTAATTTAGCTCTCTTCTGCCTCCTCATGCCCTGCCCCCACTTTCTCATTTGGTAACCATAAGTTTGTTTTCTGTTTTGGAAATACATTCATTTGTATCATTTTTTTTAAATTCTACAAATAAATGATAGCATATATTTATCTTTTTCTGTCTGATTTATTTCACTTAATATGATAATCTCTAGGGCCATCCATGTGGCTGCAAATAGCATTATTTCATTGTTTTCTATGGCTGAGTAATATTCCATTGTGTGTGTGTGTGTGTGTGTGTGTGTGTGTGTGTGTGTGTGTGTGTGTGTATCACATCTTCTTTATCCATTCATCTGTCAATGGACATTTAGGTTGCTTCCATGTCTTGGCTATTGTAAATAGTGCTGCTACGAACATTGGGTTGCATGTATTTTTTCAAATTAGAGTTTTCTCCAGATATATGCCCAGGAGTATGATTGCATGATCACATGGTAACTCTGTTTTTGTTTTTTTAAAGAACCTCCATACTAATCTCCATAGTGATTGCACCAGTTTACATTCCCAGCAACAGTGTAGGGGGGTTCCCTTTTCTTGACACCCTCTCCAGTGCTTATTAATTGTGGACTTTTTAATGATGGCCATTCTGTGAGGCAATACCTCTTTGTAGTTTTGATTTGTATTTCTTTAATAATTAGTGATATTGAGCATCTTTTCATGTGCCTGTTGGTCATCTGTATGTCTTCTTTGGAGAAGTGACTATTTAAGTCTTCTGCCCATTGTTTGATTGGGTTTTTTTTTTTTTTCGATATTAAGCTGTATGAGCTCTTTGTATGTTTTGAAAATTAATCTCTTGTCTGTTGCATCATTTGCAAATATTTTCTCCCATTCCATGGGTTGTGTTTTCATTTTGTTTATGGTTTCATTTGCTGTGCTAAAGCTTTTAAGTTTAATTAGGTCCCATTTGTTTATTTGTGTTTTTATTTCCATTACTCTAGGAGATGGATCCAAAGAAATATTGCTGCAATTTATGTCAAACACTGTTCTGCCTATGTTTTCCTCTGGGAGTTTTATAGTATCTGGTCTTATATTTAGGTCTTTAACCCATTTTGATTTTATTTTTTATATGGTGTTAGAGAATATTCTAATTTCATTCTTTTACATGTAGCTGTCCAGTTTTCCCAGCACCACTGATAGAAGAGACTGTATTTTCTCTATTATTTATTCTTGTATCCTTTATCATAGATTAAATGACCATAAGTATATGGATTTATCTCTGGGCTTTCTATCCTGTTCCATTGATCTGTGTGTCTTTTTGTGCCAGTACCATACTGTTTTGATGACTGTAGCTTTGTAGTATTGTCTGACATCATGGAGTGTGATTCCTCCAGCTCTGCTATTCTTTCTCAAGATTGTTTTGTCTACTCAGGTTCTTTTTGTGTTTCCATACAAATTAAAAACTATTTTGTTCTAGTTCTGTGAAAAATGCCATTGGCAATTTGATAGGGATTGCATTGAATCTGTAGATTGCCTTGGGTAGTATGGTCATTTTAACAATATTTGTTCTTCCAGTCCAAGAACGTGGTATAAATTTCTAGCTGCTTGTGTTGTCTTCAGTTTCTTTCATCAGCATCTAATAGTTTTTGGAGTACAGGTCTTTTGCCTCCTTAGGTAGATTTATTCCTAGAAATTTATTCTTTTTGATGCCATGGTAAATGGTATTGTTTCCTTAATTTATCTTTCTGCTGTTTCATTGTTAGTGTATAGAAATGCAACAGATTTCTGTATATTAATTTTGTATCCTGCAACTTTACCAAATTCATTAATGAGGTTTAGTAGTTTTCTGATGGTATCTTTAGGATTTTCTATGTATAGTATTATGTCATCTGCAAACAGTGACAGTTTTACTTTTATTTCTTTTTCTTCACTGATTTATGTGGCTAGGACTTCCAAAACTATATTGAATAACAGTGGGGAGAGTGGGCACCCTTGTCTTGTTCCTGATCTTAGATGAAATGCTTTCAGCTTTTCACTATTGAGTATGATATTAGCTGTGGGTTTATCATATAAGGCCTTTATTATGTTGAGGTAGGTGCCCTCTGTGCCAACTTTCTGGAGAGTTTTTATCATAAGTGGATGTTGAATTTTATCAAAAACTTTTTCTGTGTTTGTTGAGATAATCATATGGTTTTTATTTTTCAACTTGTTAATGTGGTATATCACATTGTTTGATTTGTGGATATTGAAAAATCCTTGCATCCCTGGGATGAATTCCACTTGATTATGTTGTATGATTGTTTTAATGTATCATTGGAATTGGTTTGCTAGTATTTTGTTGAGGATTTTTGCATATATGTTCATCAGTAATATTGGTCTGTAATTTGTGTGTGTGTGTGTGTGTGATGTCTTTGTCTGTTTTTGCTACTAGGGTGATGATGGCCTCATAAAATGAGTTTCGGAGTGTTCCTTCCCCTGCAATTTTTTGGAATAGTCTCAGAAGGATAGATGTTAACTATTCTCTAAATGTTTGGTAGAGTTCACCTGTGGAGGCATCTGGTCCTGGACTTTTGCTTTTTTTGGAGTTTTTAAATTACTGATTCAATTTCAGTACTGGTAATTGGTCTGTTCATATTTTCTATTTCTTCTTGGTTCAATCCTGGGAGATTGTACCTTTCAAAGAATTTGTCCATTTCTTCCAGGTTGTCCATTTTATTGGCATATAGTTGCTCATAGTAGTCTCAAATGACCCTTTGTATTTCTGTAGTGTAAGTTGTAACTTCTCCTTTTTAATTTATGATCTTATTGATTTGGGCCCTCTCCCTTTTTTTCTTGATGGGTCTGGCTAAAGGTTTATCAATTTTGTTTATCTCTTCAGAGAACCAGCTTTTAGTTTCATTTATCTTTTCTATAGTTTTTTAAACCTCTATTTCATTTATTTCTGCTCTAACCTTTATGATTTCTTTACTTCTACTAACTTTGGGTTTTATTTGTTCTTCCTTCTCTAGTTGCTTGTGGTGTAAGGTTAGGTTGTTTTTTTGAAATTTTTCTCATTTCCTTAGGTAAGCTTGTATCGCTGTAAACTTCCCTGAGAACTACTTTTGCTGCATTCCATAGGTTTTGGATTATTGTGTTTTCATTTTCACTTATCACTAGGTATTTTTTGATTTCCTCTTTGATTTCTTCAGCGATCTATTGGTTATTTAGTAGAATATTGTTTAGCCTCCATGTGTTTGTGTTTTTTACAGTTTTTTTCTTGTAGTTGATGTCTAGCCTTGTAGAGTTGTGGTTGGAAAAGATGCTCGATATGATTTCAGTATTCTTAAATTTACTGAGGCTTGCTTTGTGGCCCAACATGTGATCTATCCTGAAGAGTTTTCCACATACGCTTGAAAGAATGTGTATTCTGCTGTTTTTAGATAGAATACTCTATAAATATCAATTAAGTGCATTTGGTCTAATGTGTCATTTAAAGCCTTTGTTTCCTTATTGATTTTCTGTCTGGATGATCTATCCATTGATGTAAATGGGGTGCTAAAGTCCCCCACTATTATTGTATTTATGTCAATTTCTCCTTTTATGTCTGTTAACACTTGCCTTATATATTGAGGTGCTTCTGTGTTGGGTGCATGTAGGTTTACAATTGTTATATCTTCTTCTTGGATTGATCCTTTGATTGTTATGTAGTGTCCTTCTTTGTCTCTTGTAACAGTCTGTATTTTATTTTATTTAAAAATTTTTTAATTAAAAATTTTTTTAATTTAAATTTATATTATTTACTTATTTTTTCTGCCACTTGGCTTGTGGAATCTTAGTTCCCCAACCAGGGATCGAACTTGTGCCCCCTGCAGTAGAAACATGGAGTCCTAACCACTGGACCACTAGGGAATACCCATCAGTCTTTATTTTAAAGTCTGTTTTGTCTGATTGCAAGTATCGCAGCTCTGGCTTTCTTTTGATTTACATTTGTGTGGAATACCTTTTCCCATTCCCTCACTTTCAGGCTGTATGTGTCTCTAGATCTGAAGTGAGTCTCTTGTATGCAGCAAGTATACGGGTCTTTTTTTTTTTTTTTTTTGGTGTGTGATATTAATTCTTTACCTTTGGATGTAGATGCTGTGAAAATCCACTTTTCTGCTTTCTCACTTGTTTAGCCTACTCATCTGCTAATTACTAATGTAAACAGGAAGGGCCCTCAACCTATAAGCAGATTCCTTTTAGCTTCTCTACATAACCATTGAGTGTGTTCTCACTCAGCCCCATCGTTTTAGATACCATATGTGGGCTTATGAGTCCCAGATATAAAACTTCTCCCCAACCTTTTTCAGGAAGTGTATATACAGCTCCTTGGTTGACTTTACAATTTGGACATTTTCAATTAGCATCTCAAATGAAAGAGAACATTTGATTCCTCTTCTACCTTCACCTCCTGCATACCTGTTCCTCATCTGTTTCAGTAAAAATCATCATCATTTATTCATTTGCTTAATCCCCAAATCTGATTAATCCTTGATTTCTTTCTTTTCATCTTTCCCCCAGACTGAGTTCATCTGAAAAGTCGCTTGAAGCTACCCCTAAAACATCTCCTCAATCTATATTTTTCCATCTCTAATTCCCCCTTCATCCAAATAACATAATCTTTTTCATGAATTATTACAATAACCTAATTACTCACTTTCATTTTTTGATTTCTTTTGCATACAGTAACTAGAACAATCTTTTAAAAATTTAAGTCAGATCATGTAAGTTTCCTGGGTAAAATCCTGTGCTGCATTTAGAATAAAATCCGCATGCAAAACTGTGGGTTCCAGAATCTTAAGAACTCTTTCCTCCTCTTCTCCCACCTCATTTTATATTATACTCCTCCTCTCTCATTGTGCTCTAGCCACACAGGGCCTCTGCTGTTTCCATAGTACCTGCCAACCCAGTTCATCATTAGTCCCTGGTCATTCAGGTCTCTGTTAGATAGCACCTTCTCAGAGAGGTCGCTGACCACCCAATTCAATGTAGCTGCTCAATTTCTCTTTATTATATTACCCTGTTTTAATTTTCTCTATCATATTTTTCACCTTTGATATTTTTCTTGTTTGTTTGCTGTCTCATCTTATTCAAATTTAAGCCCTAGAAAAGTAGAGATTTTGTACAGTCCGTATCCTCAGTATATACGTAGAAAGGATTCTGGCACATATAGGCTCTCAATATGCAGTAGGTGAATGCATGGAAGAATGAATGAATGCAAGCATGGCTATTTCTGTAAAAGGCATTGTGGGAGATACATGATTAATATAATAGTGGTCCCTGTCCCATATAGAGCTTCCAATCTGCTTGGAGACCCAAACAATAGAGGACTGCGTGACTAAGCAGTGAGCTATGTGGTATTGACCATAACTGAGACAGGGGTTCAGAGAAGAGTGTGGGAAATGTAAGAGACCTGTTTGGGGCCTCTGTTCCAGTATTTGTGTACTGCTCCATTATGCAAATCATTTAACTGAATGTATAGAATTTCCATTCTCATCAATGTGGTTGCAAGCAGGAGCTGAATACTGCTAAACCTGTCCGGTGATAATTTATGCCCCAACAGCCCACCTAGACGACTTTTTTCCAGTGACTTCTCATTCAAGTGTGCTTTCAACAAAAATATTTTGAGTAAGTTTTAAGCCTTATCCAAACTGGGTAAGTACTTTAGCAAACATCTGCTCTTTCTAAACAACATGCAGTTTGGGGATGACCTTAAAGATTTTTTACATTAATTCTTCGGCAATAAGTAAGGAGACATAGTGAAAACTTGATGACACCAACATAATCAGAGGACATTTGGATATTTCTGTTTTTTCACTTAATTGGCTTATTTTTCAGTCTTAATTGATTATACTACTTTGGCTTTTTGAAGCACAATCTTCTCTTGAGAATCTCTTATTGTTCATGTATTTAGCAGACTATTGGAGTTAAAGCCTTAGTGGTATGTTAAGCCAATTAATACTCATGTCATTTACCCATGTGGAATTTGCACTCACTTCCCAGGGAGTTCTTCCTGTTTTCACAATAGAAATAATAGTAAACGTATTAATTACATGAATACCCCTAAAGGTTAAAATGACTGTCTATTTTATAGTTTCCTGTTAAGGACATAAGGTTTAAAGAATCTGCCTGGGAGAAACAAGTGAGCAAGGAAGACACTGGAAGGGGAAACTTAGTGTTTCTTTATCTTCTCTTTTCTTCCGGAGTAATCCTAACATTGTGAAGGCTTGAAAAATTTACTGCCTTTTCTTTTTAAATAAATGACTCGGGTGTGAAAAGCAGCACATCCGCCTTGTGGTTGAGCAGTTTTTCTCAGTTGACTTAGCTTTGAACTTCTCTGTAGTGGTGGGCTGGTGGCACTCCCCTGGCCTCTCTTGGAGATTGCTTTTCACTCAGTTACTTTCAGTTTACTGAAAGACCCCAGGATGGCCCCAGGAAGACTCCTCATTTCCTGACTTCAGGCTGCAGTGATCACGTCTTCAAAAATAGAATTCTACACTTAGGAAAGTATACCCATGTCCTATTCTATCAGGAAAGTGAGATCTCGGTTTATTGCATTTATGACTTCATACAATGAAACCTCTAATAACCCAACCCAATCTTGAATCTTTAATCAATATTTCCCCCTCCTAAATTCAACTTCTAGGGAAAGTAGAGAATAGGAACTGTTTCAGGAATAAATTTACTTATTTTTAAAGCATTCTATTATGACATATAGCCATAAAATATAATGATTAATTTTTAAAAATAAGACTGCAAACTCAGTTCCTTTTACTCATAATAAAATGATATTATTAGTGGTTTCCTCCCATCCTCCAGGATTCTAAATAAGGTAAAATACGTGAGGATTATACCTGGATGAAAGTCAAGGTATTACTCTATTAATATTAGCAAAAGCCCTATAACGCCTAAAATGGATAGCTTCTGGTAAACAAATGAGTCTCTTAAAAATTGGTGTTTAACATATACTTTTTATTGACAGGCATGACCAAGGAGGAATTGGGAGTGGGACAAGATTGTAGTCACTCTTTTCCCAACTCTCCAACCCTCCCCACACTCTTTTCTTAAGATTTATTTTTTACTTAAGTAACGTTGGTTTATAAAATTGTATGTTTCACGTATACAGCATTATATTTCTATTTCTGTATATCCTACAGTGTGCTAACCATCAAAAATTTAGTTTTCCATCCATCACCATACAATTGTTCCCCTTTACCAATTTCACCCCACCCCTACCCTTTCCCCTCTGGTAATCACTACTCTGTTTGCTATATCTATGTGTTTCTGTTTATTTTGTTTTTCTAGTTTTTGTTTGTATTATGTTTTATATTCCGTGTATGAGTGAAATCAAATGATATGTCTTTCTTTGTCTGACTTATTTCACTTACCATAACATATACTTTCTTCACAGAAATTGAAGAAAATACACCTGCAGTGCAGACTTTCTCACTTTTTTTTATCCATTTAGAAGAAGTGAAAAGATGGTGGCCTCTTCCCATTTCTGTTCCTAATCAGGGAAGTCCCTGACCAGGTGAGCAGAAACCTGAAAAGAACTTATTGCCCCTGGTCAGAAAGAGGACTTCCAACAAAGGGACAGTGACTTGACTTCTCTAATAAAATATGCAGCACTGAATACTCGGCTCCAACTGATTAGAGCAGGGAAAGAAGGATTCCAGGGGGTGGAGGTGAGAGGTATTACCCACAAAATTTTTCTAAGTGTAGAAGGAAGAGTCATGTTGCCATCTGTGATGGAACAAGTCATGAACTGCACCACTGTAAGGTATATAAGGATTTCATTTGTACAAAATATGAAGTCAGTATGTGCCTCAGGGCTGTGCAGTAACAGGAGAGAGTTTTAAAGATTTCTTAGGACCTGTATAAGAAACTAATTAGTTATGTCACCCTGATCAAATAATTTAATCCCAATTAGCCTTAGTTTCCTTGGTTAGAGACCACTATTTCCCTAGTCAGTAATCATTCTCTACTACTTCCTTGGTAATAGGTCCCTGTTAATAGGGATAGATTTGTGTCCAGATTTTTAAAAAAAATTTAAAGGACATTCTTAGCCTTCCTTGCAGACAGGAGTGGCCAATGGGGAATCTCTAAATGAAAGTAACTCAGTTGGGAGATATACCCTTTCTCCTTTCCTTCTCCTCCTACCCAGAGGAAGATTGTGATGGCTGGAACTCCTGCGACCATAAGGCTACCATGATGTCACCTTGTAGATGGAAACCACTTGCTGAAAATGAGGCAGAAAGAGTCTGGGTCCCTGAGGTCAATGGAGCCACCAGATCAGCCTTGCATTCCAAGGCTTCCTGTTTACATTTGATAAAAATACAATCCTATTTTGATTAAGCTATTGTTGGTTGAGTTTTATACATATTTAAACTAATCATAATTGATAGATACTTTATCTGTAATAATACTTGTGTGGGTGAAAAGGAATAAGAGAGGAAAGATTGGGAAACACTTCGTTAAAAATAAAATGCCACATTAATGTAATGGCTTTGTAAGAGTCTGGGCTCCAGAAGTATTGCTTTGGGTCACTGATGACAAAGATTAACACAGAGCTATGAAATGGGTCATTTTCTTCCTGCCCCCGTTTTGCCCCAGACCATAGTGCAGCTTCCCCAAGGTTCATGATAGTCATTCCCTTAGGTCAGGTCTGCGTGACCTGGCAGCGTTCTCTGCACCTGCAGCATAATCAGCCGTGAGATCCTTGGGAGGAGCTGGAGAGAGAACAAGTACAGGGGTAGACTGGTCTTGAGATCCAGGGCTTCCTTCCCCTAGATTTCTCAGCAGTAAGAGTCAGAGCTCTAGGAGGTGCCAAGAAAGTTCCTGAAGCTGTGCTGATGAGACTAGAGCTGTAAAGACTTCCATACATGACCTAGAGAATCCTTGGACATTTAGATATAGTAACTGGGTCATCTGATAGTGATATGTAAAAATGATCTAAAGTGAGCGAAGGAGAAATATTTATTTCTTCCTGGAGATTCCAGGGAAGCCTCCCTCATCTTTGGTCCTAGATGCTGGTCAAGAAGTCCACTTGCCCTCAAAATAGGGGAAAGAGGGTGTATTGGTGTAGTGGAAGATTTGTCCCCAAGATACTGCTGAGGACAGGAGGAGATCCAGTGCACATTGGAAGCAGTTATGTGAATCTCTTCTTTTTTTTTAATTGAAGTATAGTTCGTTTACAATATTATATTAGTTTAAGGTATACAGCATAGTGATTCAGTATTTTTACAGATTATATTCCATTAAAAGTTACTATAAGATAATGGCTATAATTTCCTATTCTATACAATATATCTTTGTTGCTTACCTATTTCATATATAATAGTTTATAGCTATTAATCCCATACCCCACTTGCCCCACCTTCTTTCCTTCTTCCCATTGTAACCACTAGTTTGTTTTCTGTGTCTGTGAATCTGTTTCCGTTTTGCTATATACATTCGTTTGTTTTATTTTTTTAGATTCCTCATGTAAGTGATATCATACAGTATTTGTCTTTTTCTGTATGATATTACACTAAGCATAATATTCTCTAAGTCCATTCATGTTGTTGCAAGTGGCAAAATTTCATTCTTTTTTTTTTTAATACTGAGCTCTTTTCTTTTTATTTATTTATTTATTTATTTTATTGGTTGTGTTGGGTTTTTTTTTTTTTTTTTTTTTTTGCTGCACACAGGCTTTCTTTAGTTGAGGTGAGTTGGGGCTACTCTTCATTGTGGTGCGCGGGCTCCTCATTGCTGTGGCTTCTCTTGTTGTGGAGCGCAGGCTCTAGGCGCGTGGACTTCAGTAGTTGCAGCACATGGGCTCAGTAGTTGTGGCTCACGGGCTCTAAAGTGCAGACTCAATAGTTATGGCACACAGGCTTAGTTGCTCTGTGGCATGTGGAATCTTCCTGGAGCAGAGATTGAATCCGTGTCCCCTGCATTGGCAGGCGGATTCTCAACCACTGTGCCACCTAGGAAGCCCCAGAATTTCATTCTTTTTAAGGCTAATATTCCATCTTATATATTTATATATGCCACATCTTTATCCATTCGTCTTTTGATGGACACTTGGGTTGCTCCCATATGTAGGCTACTGTAAGTAGTGCTGTTATGAACATTGGGGTGCATGTATCTTTTTAAATTTGCGTTTTCGCTTTTTCCAGATACAGACCCAGAAGCAGAGTTGCTGGATCATATGGTAGTCCTATTTTTAGTTTTTTGAGGAACTCCATACTGTTTTCCACCTAAAAGTAAGACCTGAAACGGTAAAGCTCCTAGAAGAGAACATAGGCAGAACACTCTTTGACTTAGATCATGCATAAATATCTTCTGCAGTGTCCTCAACAAGCTGCCATCTAATCTCTGCATACCAATAGAAATGTAGAGGTTAGGGAATTCGTAGGATTTACTACCCCTTTAAAGAGACCAATCTGCTTTTGAACTTCTTTCCTTTTTGGTAAAACGGTTCTTCTTTATAATAAACCCCAAAGAGCTTCTCTGCAGCTTCTTCTTGTGGGGTACAGATCTGTTTTCGAAGGCAACAAAGAAAGCCTAGTTCCACCCATCAGTGAGCCTACCTTTAAAGCATCTGTAAGCAGCTCTCACATCTTCCTGCAAGTCTTCTCTCAAGGAAGCATCAAGTTAAAAAAAAAGAAAGAAAGAAAAGAAAAATACAAAAATACAAAACCTGGATGTTAAAATCAGTTTGGGGATAAAATGCTAGCTTTATTTTCCTAATGGCTATGTGACTTTATTAATTTATTTAACTTTTCTGAGCCTATTCCTTCTTCTATAAATGGAAATAATGATTTCCAACTCCTGCAATTGTAGGAATGATGGTAATGGAAATAATAGCTAACCCTTACTGGCTGTTGACTGTATATCAGGCATGTATATTGTTTCACTTACTCCTAACAAGAACCTCCTGAAGTGGGTACCATTGTTAGCCCCATTTTTCAGATGAAGCAATTGAGGCAAAGAGGTTTAGTAACTTACTGATGGCCACACCGCTGCACTTAACCACTAACCCACATAGCCTTCCTGTAAGATTGGGTTCCCATCAAGGGCCAGGTACAGCTGATCCTGCTAAGCTTCAGAGATCAGATAAGATGAGTCTTTTTAGGGAGGTCGGGTCATAGAAAATAAATGAGCTAATGCATATCAGTGCTAGCTACAGAGCTCAACACATCAATACATTTGAGTTCATTTTGCCTTTCCTCTCCTCTAGTTTAAGAAGTCACAGTTCCTCTGGGTCAGCTTAAAGGCTGAGTACAAGTTAGTTTCACTTATCTTAGTGGGGAAAATCAAGAAGATATTTCTGTCTTCAGCCCTCATGATTCCTTCTAAGTAACTCCAGCTAACTTTATGGAGCCCTGATACGTGTCAAGCTCTAAGTGCTGTTTGCATGTATTAAATGGTTTAATTGTTACCCCAACCCTATGAGGTAGTATCATTATTCTTTCTTGCCACAGGCCCATCAACTTTCCCATCTTTGGTGGAGACCACCATTCCCTGGGCCTCCAGAGGTTCTTCACCTGCCCCTTAGCCTCTTCTCACCATGCTGTGAAAGGGCATAGTTGCTCCAATGAAAATCTCCCTTCATTTTAGGAGTTACTCTGTTCACAATAGGGAAAAGTTGGAGAATCACAGATATAATATGGGACAACTAAAAAGCTTATGCAGCCTTGTCAGATTTGTCCAGTATGATGTCCTGGTCTAAGAGGGGCCGAGAGTATAAGAGAAGCTCTGTTGGACTTCTGCTTTTGGATTTGATTCTAGAGGGTGCAGGTCTCTAAACTGCGTCTGGCTAAGGCAGTGCCTATGGAATTCTCGGGCAACAGAATCTGAACCACAAGTGTCCCCCATTTCAAGATGTGACTCTCATTTCTGAAAACCTCCAGATAATACCCATTTCACTGAGTGCCCTTTTCAGAGAGTATTGGTTCTTTTCAGGTATTTCCTTACGTTAAGAGAGAGGTATTTTTGGAACCCAAGTAACATTTATATAATACTTTTTTTTTTTTCAGAACAAAAATTTTGAGATTTAAAAAAGTCAACTTGCAAATGAGTATTCAGAACTCAGATTTCTTAAGTCAGGGTGTTTATATGTATTGAGTCACTGTGGACGTTAAATTTTTTACGTAGAACATTCATTCATTTTCATTTCATGTATTATGTGAACACTATTACTTTATTTTCTTTATTTTGTTAAAAATACCCAGTACTTTTGGGTAATAAGACTCAATCTTATAAAGATGACAATTTTCCACCCAGTTAGTTCATAGCTTTAATGTCAAACAAAATTTTAACATTTTACTTTTCAGAACTAGTTTTTGAATTGTGTTAGAATTAAACAAGAAAATATCAAGGAATATTCAAAAAAAAAAAAGAAAGAAAAATAATGGGAGAAAATCACTCCTAACAAATAGTAGAATTTGTAATAACAATTATATTTAAATGCTGTAATAGAAACACTAAAATTATTTGTATTTAGTGAAGTGTAATAGAGAGCTAATCAATTTAATTTATAGTAGTACATATATGATTGAATTAGACTATAGAAAACTTTATTATTATAACAAGTAGATATAATATGGAGAAAAATTAAGTTACAACTATGTGCCAAAATAAGACAGAGGAGAGTAAAACAAAAATTTTTTAAGTAGAAAGAGAGTAAATCCCAGATATGTCAAAGAGGGAATGCTTTTGAGGGAATTGAAGCAAAAGAAGAAATCGCAGGAAAAAAGATGGACAGTTTTGATTATGTAAAATTGTTTATAAAATTAAAACTAACAAAAAAGAGGATTTGATAGAATAGAAAAATGGAAGCCTGTAATGGGAGGGGAGAGGGTCCGGGAGTGGTGGGTGAAGCATGAGCTTTGAAGTCAGACATAAATCCTACTTCTATCACATGTGTGAACATGTTCAAGTTATTCATCTGTGCCTCAGTTTCCTTTTGTAAAGGGGGACTTGTTTCATTGTTGTGGATATGAGATGCATGAATATAAATAAAGCACTTAGTGTCAGATAGGTAGTGACTGTTTAGTAATTGCTATTTCTGTTATGATCTGTGGCAGTGCTTCTTGGGGCAGTTTTACCTCCTAGGGACATTTGGCAACTTCTGGAGACATTTTTGGTTGACACAACTTTCGGGAGGCTGCTACTGGCATCTAGCTGGTAAAGACCTCTTCAACATCCTACAATCTTAGGACAGCCGCACAACAAAGAATTATTTAGCCCCAAATATCAATAATGCCAAGGGTGAGAAACTCTGCTCTGTGGTGTGTGAAAAGCTTATACAACTTAATAAGAACTCCAGCAATATCCCAATAGATAAATGGAAAAAATGACATGGAAAATTAACTTAAAAAGAAGTTTAGAAAATAAGCAAATATTTGTGAAAGCATTCAAATTTGCCAGTAATTTTTTTAAAAAAATGATTAATTCAGGCAATGAAAAATTATGTTTAAATTTCAAGTGTTAATTTTAAAATCCAAAGTCAATGATTTGCTGGGGAAATGGGTATATTCATACTTTACTGGTTGCTATGCAAATAGGTATAAGGCCTTTGGAAATAATGTTGTATCAAGAGCCAGAAGATGTGCAGAACTCTTGACCCTTTGATATTAGTTCTGGGGATTTACTCTAAATTAATTACTCAGAATTGTCTTGTGTAGGCTAATATGCTTAATGCATACTGTAAAACTTCTTACATTAGTAAAAACCTGAGAACAATTTAAACAAACACAAAAGGGGAGCACTTAAGCAAATTATACATTATAACAGAATGGACTATTTTATCACCCCTGGATTTATGATAAAATAAAAAGCAAAACTATGTGGAAAATGTTCAAAGTATGGTTAAGTGAAAATGACTTTTTTATTCCTTTATACTCTAAAATTACAACTGTATAAAATGTATACGCATAAATAAGTAGGAAACACAAAATAAGCGTTCAATACAGGTTGAATGAATTAAAAACAAAAAGAAATAAGATGTTGTAAGCGTGGTATGTATGCACCTTTCCCATTTAATTTGATATTTTTTAATGTTGTTATAAGGTTGTCTGAACATGTGGGAAAAGAAAGCAAAAACTCACCAGGCACGCTTACATTTTATGAATTAAGGTTAACTCAGCAGGTTAGAGGCACACATGGGTGATGGTCTCCATACAATCACAACTCACATTGCTAGAGACTTTCAGCAGATGCTGGTATTTTCAGGTCCACGTCTCTCAGTTTCTGCTTCATTGGTGTCCCCCACAAATTGCATTCAGCTTGGAGCAGGAACATTTTCATGGTACTTTTTTCCTATTTCTATTGGAATCTTAAGGGTCCTTAAAGAAATGATGTAAACAAGTCATCTGATCTGTGAGACACATTTTAAGGGTTAAAATAAAAGGATAAAGTGTTTGTGATTGTATGAAGTTGGTTGTGGGGAAAATTCCATCTTCTTAGGGAGTTTTGAATAATGGTCCTTGGAAAAAAAATTTCATAAGTTAATTATTTTTTAAGTTGCTGACTTAAAAAAATTGAAATATAGTTGATTAACAATATTGTCTTAACTTCAAGTGTATAGCAAAATAACTCACTTTTCCTTACTTTTTATATATGAAAGATGTCAGTGCTTCTGTTTCTGACAACAGTTTTCTTTTTTTAATTGGCTAAGTAGGTATTGAAACAGAGCAGGACCCTGTGGGGCTCCTGGGCCCAGAAGCCTTTCTGTTCCTCATTTCTTGACTCCAGCCTCCATGTTCCAAGGGGCAGATTCCAACAGTTGCTAATCAGGAAAGGGAAGGGATGCAAAGACAAGGGAGGGGCAGACAAGAAACAATAGTATGGTCTTGGGGCAGGGTCCTGGTTCCACCTCAAGGCATGTACATAAAATGTCTTTAAGCTCCTTAAAATGTCAGCATTCTTCATACCAGAGAAAGACCACCTAAGGCTACATTAAAGGAACCAGAGAAGCTCATCAAGATTACAGACACCCCCCCACCCCCAATCTTATCAGCAACCCCGCCTTGAACCATTGCTATAAAACTCCTCATCAAGTCCTCCAGGGTAGGGACACCTAATTTTGAGGGCAGGAGCCTGCTGTGGCCTCCTTTACCTGGCAAAGCAATAAAGCTATTCTTTTCTGCTTCACCCAAAACCCTGTCTCTCAGATTTGATTCGGCACTCAGATTTGATTTGTGCACAGAGGCCAAACTTTCAGCATCAATATCACAGTTTATTTACATATTTACAAATTTCCTAAGCTTTTTACCATTGAAAGAGACTGCTTATAGATAGGAAATACACAAAGTCATTTTGAAATTGATTCTGTGAATCTATAAAAGGAGAAATTGCTACTGATACTGTGTTTTGCTCCAAAACGGCCTGCTGATTGAGGCTGTATGTCATACCATGTCATCATCTTCCAATCATTTCTTCCTGTAGATTATTTTTAGGTACAAAAAGCCAGTGGTTACCAGAAAGAAACTACAGGAAAAGTCTTTTTTTAAACCAAAATTCCAGTCCTGGCTTCACCAGTGTTTTTCGGTAATCTTAAATCATTTAATCTTTTGGCCCTTGGATATCCTAATTATAAAATAGGAATAAAATGTCTCTACCTGTGCTTGCCAACTCACTGATATTTCAAATCACAGAGGAAAAGTTGCTTATTTCCAAAAATGGGCTTATGGCAACCAGAGAGCCATTTATAGGGAAAAAACTGAATTCATCTCAGTCCATACACCAAATACAGTACAGTTGAATCAACTGTATGAAATAAAACTATATGAAATAAAACTATAAATTACCAGAAGACAGACTATTTTTATAGAGTGGGCTGTTGGGTTTTAATATTCGTCTTTATTGATTTAAACCTGAATATGTGTAGGAGGTATTCTGGGTAGGAGGGAGATTTCTTATAATTACCTCACATTAAATAGTAAGTGAGATAGCTCACTTCTCCCAGATCTTACCCCAGGGGTGATGAGATGAAAGCTAGGTCAAATGTCCTACAAGAGTAGCTGTAGACCACTATGGATTTTCTCTGTGTACAGGAGAGAGATAGCCATCCCGCTCCCTAAAGAGGGGAGAGAGAATAAAACCTTATGCTTCTTATTGAGATATAGAAAGGATCCTGGGTTCTCTAATTTTTTTGGAAGGTAATTATGTCTTTCCAAGGGTCAGAGAAACGGTGGATGTCTCCAGGTTTTATAACCTACAGATGTGTCCAAAGTCTCAGCTTCATCCCTTTTAAAATATAAATACCTAGAGCTCCTATCTACCTGACTCCTTGAGGGCTACCCTGGAGGCCTAGATCAGACTGTAGCCATTTGGATTAGAGCAATTAACTAGACAATCGGCCACAGAATCTGATTTTCTTGGTATGTGCAGAGTAAAATTCTTCTAGGGAAGGTGAAAATAAACATTCTCTATCTTATATACATTTCCATGTCTCAGGAGGCTTAGGACGTTTTACAAGGGCACTGAGAAATCCAGGGAAATTTTCTTTCCTTATAGTGGAGGATATTTTTCTAAGCAGAACACAAAGGCTAGAAATACCCCCCAAATAACTGACAGATGTGACTAGGTAATAATGAAAAGAAAGTTGAGAGACTAATGATGAGCTAAACGCCCCCCCCCCGCCCACACACATTTATAGTATATATGCTAGGCACAGAATTAATCTCTCTTAACTCTTAGAAAAGCAAGCAAAAAAGACCTTTAAGAATTTTGCGAAGGGCACAAATTTTCTTCACAAAAGAAGAATAAAAGTCTCTCTATAGGAAAAGTGCTTAGGCTCATTAGTAATCAAATGGGTGCAAATAATGCCTACCTGCAAATTGACAAAATGAAGAAAAACAATGCCTAGAGATAGTAAAGTCGTGGTGAATAGTCCTTTTCATACTCTACTGGAGAAAGTATGGTATTTCTACAGCACACTTTGGCATTATGTATTGTGGGAGGCAGAACCAAAAAACCCAAAGATATTCACATCCTAGTGCTTGGAACCTGTGAATATATGTTACAGGGCAAAAGGGAGTTACAGTTGCAGGTGGAATTAAGGTTTCTAATCAGCTGACCTTAAAGGAATTATTCTGGATTGCCCAGGTGGGCCCATTGTGATCACAAGGGTCCTTAAACATGAAAGAGGGAATCAGAAGAGGTCAGAGTAGAACAGTGTGGGAGGGCCTTGATTTCTTGTTCCTGGTTTTGAAGATGGAGGAAGGAGGTGGAAAAGGCGGAAGCTGGAAAAGACAAGGAAACAGGTTCTTCCCAAGAGCCTCCAAAAAGGGACATGATGTGGCTTGACAGACTGATGTCCTCTCACTTCTAACCTATAGAACTGTATGATAATGATTTTATGTTGATTTAAGCCACTAAATTCGTAGTAGTTTGTTCCAGCAGTGATAGAAAACTAATATGCTTAGGCTTTAAAAAGTGCTCAGTTTTTGAGACTAAGTCCGTAAACCATCATTAAAATCTCTTAGTATCCACATTCACCTCTCTTGTTTCTGTCTCCCCTTGTCATATTCATCTGGTAAAATCCCCCTTCCCTCTGGCAACCACCTGTTTATTCTCTGTATCAATGAGTCTGTTTCTGGGTTGTTATGTTTGTTCGTTTTCTTCTTTTAGATTCCACATATAAGTGAAATCATGGTATTTGTCTTTGTCTGACTTACTTCACTTAGCGTAATACCTCTAGGTCCATCCATGTTGTCAAATATGGCAAGAGTTCACTCTTTTTCATGGCTGAGTAATATTCCATTTCATGTATATTCCATGTCCTCTTTATCCATTCATCCATTGATGGACAATTAGATTCTTCCATATCTTGGCTATTATAAATAATGCTGCTATGAACATTGGGGTGCATATATCTTCTCAAATTAGTGGTTTGTTTTTATTTGGAAACATACCCAGAAATGAAATTGCTGGATTGAATGACAGTTCCATTTTTAATTTTTTGAGGAATCTCCATACTGTTTTCCATAGTGGCTGCACCATTTTGCACTCCCACCAATTGGGCATGGGGGTTCCCTTTTCTCCCCACCCTCACCAATACTTACTGTTTGTTGTTTTTGTTGGTGATAGCCATATCTCTAATTCTTTGCTCACCTTGAAAGCAAAGCCTAGTGAAGAAGTTCTCTATACTCACTGTCACAATTCTTTTCTTCCCATTCTCTCTTGAACCTGTCCTAAACAGGCTTTTGCCCGCAGCACTCCATAGAAGTTACTTTTGCCAAAGTCACCAGTAATTGCCAGTTTCTTCAAATTCAGTGGTCATCTCTCCATCTTCATCCTATTTATCTATGAACAGCATTTAACATAATTGATGACTCCTTGCTTCTTGAATTTTCTTCACTTCCCTATAAGACATCATTCTCCTGGTTTTCCTCCATCTTCAGTGGCCACCTCACACTCCTTTGCTGGAGCCTCTGTGTTTCCCCAATCTCCAAATCTCTGTATATTTGAATCTCCCATGAATTCAAATTCTACATGGGAATCTAATTTGTATCTCAAATTCAACAGGTTTTACTCTCATGTACCATGTCCACTGCCTTAACAAATTCTGAAAGCTCTCATTTCAAAATACACACAGAATTTGCCCACCCACCTTTTTTTTTTTTTTTTTTTTTTGGTAAAAAACAACATCTTCTCTTACCATCATTGTCCAGTCCACCAAAACTCTCTTACGAAAGATTTTTAACTATTCTCTTTTATGTTCGTTCCTGCTCTTTCTCAAGAAGGCGATCCAGGGCAGTCCTTTAAAATGAAAGTTAAGGCTGTACATCTCTCAAGTATTTGTGATTAAGAACTATTTTTTAAAAAATTTTCATTCCATCGTAGATTGATGCCTCTGTAAAATACAGTACAAAATGAACTACTAGAAAAATTAAATTTAAAAAGACATGCAAAACACGTCGTTTTAATTATTTGATTCAGCAAGTATAAAATTACATTTCAATGATAAGACAATTTCTGTAACAAGTTCTAAATGCTTATTCTTAATTTCTGTACTTGTTTTGTCACCGACCTGTCACAGACAGCTTACAGATGGCACAGACCCATGGACCCAGCTTCGATCATGTTAGTTCCCTGCTCAAGCCTACCGGTGGCTTTCTCACTACCCACAGCAACAGCCAAAGACCTTGTGGCGGCCTGAAAGGCCTCCATGATCTGGCCTCCTATCACCTTTCTACCTTTTTTCTGGCACCCCGCCTCTTGGCCAGCGCCATACTAACCTCCTGCTCTTTCCAGAACAGGCCAGGCATCCTTTCACCCCAGAGCTTTGTACTTGCAGTTTTCTCTGCCTGGAGTGAGTTCTCTACAGAAAGTCTTAGGGATATCTCTCATCTCCTTCAGGTTACTGGTTAAATGTCTCTTTTTAATGCTGTCCTCTCTCACCACTCTATTTAAAGGTAGCTATCTTTTCCCTCCTGTGTTTTGGCACCAAAAAACAAAACAAAAAAAGCCATTTTCACCCTTTTCCCAATGTATTTTACTTTATTTATTGTCTGTCTTTCCACAGTAGAATGTCAGCTCCACAAAGGTAGGGGTTTTTCTGTTTTGCTCACTGCTTTTTTCTTAGTCCCTAGAATAGAGCCTGGCACATAGATATTAAAAAATATTTATTGAGTGAATAGATAAATTGAATGAATACAATTTAGAGTATATCATAAGGATATTATAAAATAAGTGCTAAAAGTTAAACGTATAAGAATGTTCATAGTGGCTCACAGTATTTATTGAGCACTTACAGCAATAAAGATTGTAAGCCTCCTGGATGGTCATTCATAGGATATTGATTATATGAATTTTGATGAACATCAATAATTTTGTCGGCTTGGTGGCTCTGTCCTTATAGGACCTGCCTTTATCCATTCACATGGCTACTGTGGGAGTGGCTGTATTCCAATAGTTGATTGGCACAGGGGTGGAAACTAAGTAATGAGCTCCTTCCTTGAGATTTTGAACACTGTGCCCTAAAAATTATAGTCAGTACAGTCAGAGCAATGTTTCCTACTGTGTGGAACAGGAAATGGGCCCAAGAAAGAAAACAGATGAGGAGAACAGAAGTCTTAATGTTGTCTGAGTCCCTCCTAATTTTTTCCTGAGGTTCCACTGTATTCCTTGCCCTTTCCTTAGTTATTTAGCCTTTCCTTGGATTCCATGATCTGATTATCCTCCTATTTTGTTAAAGTCACTTCATGTTTGGGTTCTGTTACTTGAAACCAAATGCACATACAACACAGTACAATGTAGTAGTAAAAAGGATGCTGCATAGCAATATTCATGGATGTAAGAAAATTTCCATAATAGATTCCTGGGTGGAAGAGCAGGTTGTAAATAAACATGACCCTATAATGTAAAGGAGTATATATTTTAGATACATAGACGCATTTAGAAATGAATAAAAGGATATATGCCAAACTATGGTTATGTTTGGGTGGTGAGATTTCTGAGGACTCCTGTTTGGTTTTTAAATTTTTTTCCTTTGTCTCTTCTGGCTTTTTTTGAATTTTCTATAGTGAACATTATAGAGATAATAAATATTTGTAAATACAAAAGATTAGGCGTAACTTCTTTACCTAATGTATTATCCTGATATTTTCACTAAAAATGCATTTTATATATAGGAGAGAAAATGGGGAAATTATGCAAAATTTTTCTGGGATTTGACCCATTTACCCTGTTGGTTGCTTTAGTAAATTTGATATTCACCATACTGACCCCCCTACCTGACCCCCCCCCCCCCAGTTACTAATGAAAAATTCAATAAAAATGCAATTAGAACATGTATCTTCTGGAATGTTCTTTTTTTTTTTTACTCATTTCTCTCTTTTAGGATCAAAAGACTACATGGGACTTTCTTACAATTAAAGAGATTAATTATTTTCATGTTTCAGGTTGGGTATTAAATGCAAGGGGAAAAAAAAAAGAAAAGAATGGAAGATGCCATGCTAGTTTTGTAGGAAATCCAAAGAAGTATAGTCCTGCCCTCAAGCAGGACTATACTTAAAAACCACAGGGATTATAATACAGCAATACTTGAAAACACTGCTACCCATGCCAGATAGTGAATGCGAAAAGCATGTAAGTATCAGGCCTTTAGAAGAGGGGCACAGCATTTCTGGCAGGGGTGGCTGGGGAAACTTCATGGAAGAGGTTGGATTCAGGCAGGACAGAGAAGAAAGAAAGGACATTTCAGGGGTGTGTGTGTGTGTGTGGAGGAGGCTCTTGAGTGAGCACAGATTAGCATATGACAATAGTACAGAACATTATGGGGGTCAGTGAGAACACCCCTCCAAATGGAGCCCAAAGAGAGTCGTTTGTAGCCAGATTGTATGTCTTTTATAACAGTATAAATAATTTTTATTTTAGCTGTTAGTCCACGTTTACAAACAATAGCTTTTAGTTCACGTACTGATCCAATTAATAGTGGCTGTCTGTAGTGCTTTGAGAAGGGTCCTGAGGCAGTCCCTGGGAAAAAAAAATCCCTGATCAATGAATGGTGCCTGTCCTGGGCATGAGAACAGGCATCAGTGTGAGAGTGGCATCACGTGTGCTGGGCTGTATTGTCTGTCTCTACTGCAGACAGTGGGAAGCTGAGGCTTTGCTTTGTTTTATTCTCACTTTGCCTAATCCTTGAATTCTGATCCATGCTCATGAAGCAAACTTTTGATTCCCATGCAGGTTTGCCTACAGAAACATGAGCGGGAAACAAGCATTTTCTATTACTCGTGTTTCTGAGATATATTCATATTGTTCTATGAAGCTGCAGTTTGTTTTCACTGTTGTGTGATGTGTTGCTGAAACCAGTAAGCCCACCCATCTGACCAAGAATTCTTGTGAAAAATCAATAATAAGCCTTCTGATTATAATTTGCCTTCCTGTGTAGTTTGCCTGCAGGTAAAGGATGTGCTAATCATGCCAGATGAGTATGTCTAGAATGTGAGAGTTGTATTTCTCATTTTAAACACGTCCGTTGGCATTCTGATGTCTTCCTCTGGCTCATGCATGTTTTGGTGAGCGTGAGTAAATTTCTCATAGCTAGTCAAGAGCAGGTCTTCAACACCGAAAAGTGAAAGGCTGCATCCAGGCATCCTTCCCTTAGAAGACACAGAATCTGTGCCATTTCCAGAAGGTTGTCTGTTTTCTACTGATTTTAATTAACTACTCTAGCTCTGTTGGTCACCCTTTAAATATTTTTATTACGCAGTATTTGGCGTATACAAAAGAATACAGTGGGACTTCCCTGGTGGTGCAGTGGTTAAGGATCTGCCTGCCAATGCAGGGGACATGGATTTGATCCCTGGTCCATGAAGATCCCACATGCTGTGGAGCAACTAGGCCCATGCACCACAACTACTGAGCCTGTGCTCTAGAGCCTGTGAGTCACAACTGTTGAGTCTGCGTGCCACAGCTACTGAAGCCCACGCACCTAGAGCCTGTGCACTGCAACGAAGAGTAGCCCCTTCTCGCTACAACTAGAGAAAGCCTGTGCACAGCAACAAAGACCCAATGCAGCCAATAAATAAATTAATTAAAAAAATACAGTAACATAATAATAAAATATACACCCATGACCCTTCCTCCCCAAAACAAAATAACATATTATCAATGCATTACTTGTATCATGTTCTCTCCTTCTCCTGCCTCCTGCCAAGGGGCAACCATTATCCTGTAAGTTGTGGGTCTCATTCCCTTGCCTGTTTGAATTGATAATTTTAGCACGTATACATATATAACCATGTACTTTTGGTTGTTTTGAGCTTTATTAAAATGATGTCATACTGTTTGTAGGCTTTTGGAACTCATTTTCCCCATATACAGGCATGCCTCAAAGGCATGGCCGGCTGGGTTCCAGACAACCTCAATAAAGCGAACGTAGCAATAAAGCGAGTCACATGAGTTGTTGGTTTCCCAGTGCATATAAAAGTTATATTTATACTATACTTTGGTCTATTAAGTGTTTAGTATCATTGTGTCTCAAAACTAATGTACACGCCTTCATTAAAAAATACTTTATTGCTAAAAAATGCTAACCATCAACCAAGCCTTCGGTGTGTGGTAGGTGAAGGGTCTTCTTTGATGTTGATGGCTGCTGATTGATCAGGGTGGTGCTTGCTGAAGGGTGGGGTGGCTGTGGCAGGTTCTTAAAATAAGACAGCAATGAAGTTCGCTGAAACAGTTGATTCTTCCTTTCGTGAACACTTTCTCTGTAGCATTCACTGATGTTTGATAGCATTTTACTCACAGTAGAACTTCTATCAAAATTGGAATCAATTATCTCAAACCCTGCCACTGCTTTCTCAACAAAATTTATGTGATAGTCTAAATCTTTTGTTTCCATTTCAGCAATCTTCACAGCATCTTTACCAGGAATAGTTTCCATGTCAAGAAACCACTTTCTTTGCTCATTCATAAAAAGCAACTCCTCAGCTGTTCAAGTTATATCATGAGATTACAGCAATGCAGTCACGTCTTTAGGCTCCACTTCTAATTCTGTGCTTTTCCAAGGTATCTGTAGTCACTTCCTCCACTAAAGTTTTGAATCCCTCAAAGTCTACCATGAGGATTGGAATCAACTTCTGTGTTCCTGTGAATGTTGATATTTTGACCTCTGGCCATGAATCATGAGTGTTCTTAATGGCATCTGTGGCTGAATTCTTTTCAGAAAATTTTCAACTTTCTTTGCCCAGATCCATTAGAGGAATCACTATCTCTTGTAGCCATAGCCTTACAAAATGTATTTCATAAATAATAAGACTCGAAAGGTGAAATTACTGCTTGGTCCATGGGCTACAGGATGGATTCTGTGTTAGCGGGTATGAAGACAAAATTAATGTAGCAGTTGTACATCTCTATCAGAGTCCTTGGGTGACCAGGTGCATTATCAATGAGCAGTAATATTTTGAAAGAAATACTTTTTTTGAAGCAGTAAGTCTCAACAGTGGGCTGAAACTATTCAGTAAACCATGTTGTAAGCAGACGTGCTGCCATCCAGGCTTTGTTGTTCTATTACTAGAGCACAGGCAGAGTAGATTTAGCCTAATTCTTAAGGGCTCTAGGATTTTCAGAATAGTAATTGAGTATTGGCTTCGACTTAAAACCACCAGCTGCATTAGCCCCTAACAAGAGAGTCACCTGTCTTTTGATGCTTTGAAACTAGGCATTGACTTCTCTCTAGCTATGAAAGTCCTAGATGACATCATCTTCCAATATAAGGCTATTTTGTCTACATTGAAAATCTGTTTAGTGTAGCCACCTTTGTAAGTTATGGAGACAGCTGCTTTCCTTAAACCTCTTAAACCGACCTCTGTTATCTTCAAACTTTTCTTCAGCAGCTTCCTCACCCCTTTTAGCCTTCATAGAACTGAAGAGAGTTATAGCCTTGCTCTGGATTAGGCTTTGGTTTAAGGGAACATTGTGGCTGGTTTGGTCTTCTATCTAGACCATTAAAATTTTCTCCGTGTCAGCAATAAGGCTGTTTTGCTTTCTTGTCGTTTGTGTGTTCACTGGAGTAGCACTTTTAATTTCCCTCAAGAACTTTTCCTTTGCATTCACAGCTTGCCTAACAGCTGCAAGAGCTTTCAGCCTATCTTGGTTTTCGACGTGCCTTCCTCATTAAGCTGAATCATGTCTAGCTTTTGATTTAAAGTGAGAGATGTACAACTCTTCCTTTCACTTGAACACTCAGAGGATGTTGTAGGGTTGTTAACTGGCCTAATTTCAATATTGTTGTGTTTCAGGGAATAGGGAGGCTTGAAGAGGGGGTAAAGATGGGGGAATGGCTGGTTGGTGGAGCAGTCAGAACACACACTACATTTATGAAATTCACCATCTGATATGAGCAAGGCTCAGGGTGCCTCGAAACAGTGGCAGTAGGAACATCAGAGAGCACTGATCACAGATCACAACAAATATAATAATAGTGAAAAAGGTTGAAATATTACAAGAATTACCAAAATGTGACACAGAGACATGAAGTGAGCAAATCTTTTAAGTCTATAGGATCTCCTATCACCTCGTCCTTGCTATCAGACTGGGAGACCACAGGCAGGGAGAGAAATCAAACCTATAATGCTAATGTAGCAGGAATCAGCAGCGGCAGACAGGACACTGAGGGTATAAGCAGGAAGCGATGTTTATTGCACCGGCACAGGCTCAGCAGACTCATATCCAAAGCCTGAGCCCCTAACACAGTGGGACACCCCCTTATATACTTTCATTAAACTCCTATACATTGAAACTTTTTTGTCTCCCAAATAAGGTAACAAGCAAAGAAGCATAGAACCTGATTGGGTACTTCCCCTTCTATGGCCTCTGGCCTGTTGCTAAGTTACAGAGTTAGGCGGGAGTTACATAGCAACAGATTTATGCAGGAATCATGTGGGATGGGCTTCAGGGTTAATGGGCACATAAAGATAATGGCAGGATCCAACTGCATTCCTTTCTAGTTGAGTTATGGCCTCCGGGCCCTCGTGTTACTTTGTTCTTGGGGAGCTCCCACCACATTCCCCCATTTTGATGCTCGGACCCTCCCTTCTAGGGTCCAAGAGCATCATTTTGGCTCAGGAGTTTATATTTCCATAGCATCATTGTGTGTGTGGCTGTTTTTCTTTCAACCATGACCTTGATGAAACTTGAGACAAGACTTATAACCAGGGGAGCCAGGCAGGGCAAGATTAGGCAAGCTCCCAAGATTAAGAGCACACTAATTATGAGGGTCTTGAAGCCCCTGAAGGTTGAAAAACATCCTCCAAATAAGTCTTCCAGGTCCCAGCCTTTCCTTTCTAAGTGGCTCATAAAACACAGCTCCAATAAGGACAAAAGAAATAGTCCTCGGCAGCACATGACAAAAGGCCTATGGACACTTTATTCATATATTTATCAGCAGGTCCATACTTTTGTTCCCAGTGTAGACCCCCACATGGTTCACTATAGGTCGACCAGGTACCACCGATGGCCTCACATACATCAAAAGTACCAACACTGGCAGGTGGGGATTAGTAATCTGGGTCCAATTAATGAAACGCCCCCTTTCCTGAGAGTGCCAAACGTCTAGCCATTTCTCATAAGGGGAAAGACAGTGGGTCAAAACATGTATATTGATCTCCTTTCTGGCAGATGGAGTAAGTGGTCTTATTGTGGGTGCAAGTCCCATGTACTTGTCCCTGGCATGAGAAGTGGGTGCGGTAAAGCAAGGTCCAAGTAACTCCCTGACCCGACCAGGTTATGCGGATGCATGGGTCACAAGATAGGGAGTCCAAGTCTACTAGAGGGGTCCAGATTAGATACATCCAACAGTAATAAAACACCCTGCCCATAGGAAAAAGAGGAGTGCCAGTAAAATCTTTTGGCTCTATTTCCAGTTGGCTGGAGTGGTCACTGTCAGCCCTAAAGTGAAAACCAAGGTAAGAATTACAGCAACAGCTACGGATGAAGGGTGACAATTTCATAGGAAACAAGAACAGTTTGTTTGTTTTGCCCGATGGTTGATTCCTCAAGCTTCCAGTGTGCATAGGTCAGTCAGCTTCCTGAGTGACTGAAGCAGGGCTGTTGTCCTCCAGGTCCCCAGGCGCCACGACTTGCTTCTTCTGGATGGTCGGTTTACACTGTGTCGATGGATCAGGGATGCATTCTCAGTCTTGAGAGGCCCGCTTCACTCTGCTGTGGTGAATTCAAGGAGTCACCTCAGCCACATTTACTGCAGTGGGAGTGGACAGAATGACAGTGAATGCTCCCCTCCAGAGGGGCTTTAGGGGTTGGACATGCCATTCTTTTACCCATACAGCATCTCTGGGTTTAAAGGAATGGACGTCGGTGGTTAGGCTTACGGGTAGTTGTTCCATAACCCAATGATGTATATTGGCTAGGGTCGAGCTGAGAGCCTGCATTTGCTGCCTTAGGGTTATACTGCCCAATTCTTTTAAGTCTCCCTGTATACCCCTAATGGGAGGTGGACGCCCGTAAAGAATTTCATAAGGGGAAAATCCTGTCTGTCTAGTGAGGTTAGATCTGATCCTCAACAAAGCAATCAGCAGCAGCTGGTCCCAGTGTAGGTGAGTCTCTTGACACAGTTTACTCAGTTGTAACTTTAAAGTTTGGTTCATTCGCTCTACCTTCCCAGAGCTCTGGGGACGATATGCTGTGTGCAACTTCCAGGTGATCTGTAACCCCTTTGCCACCAACTGCACTGAGGCAGGTTAATAACAAAGCAGGGAAGGAAAAAGCAAAAATAGGAAAGTACAAGCCCCAGGGAATAAATAACTTATGGCCTCTTTCACAAGACCCTGCCAAGGGCAGTGCACACATCTGGGTCAACGAGATAAGAAAAATACTAACATATGCGCTCTGGCTTCTGTACATTGCTTCTGCATAGATAAACATAGCTATAGGCTCCCCAAAGCGTGGGAACTAGTCTGTAAAAGGAGACGCTCTCCTTTAGTTCAGGGCTCAGTCTTTGGATGTGAATCCACTGGGCCTGTACCAGTACAATAAACATTGCTTCCTGCATTACAAGCCTCGGTGTCCTGCCTACCTCTACCGCTTCCTCCAACAGCACCACCTCAGCGACAAACACCGGCCCATTATCTGATCCTGTGGTGATTGGAATTCCCAATTGGGGAACGATTTCTTTCAAAAGAAATTGGGCAACTTCGTGTGCCTTCTCTGAGCGGGTGGTAAAAGCTTCTACCCAACCTGAGAATGTGCACACAAAAACTAGTAGATACTTATAGACCCGGACTCGGGGAAATTCAGTGAAGTCCACCACAACATTTTCAAATGGGGCTCCCCTGATGTTCTGTACCCCAGAGGTGGTCTTGTGTCCCTGGTATGGATTATTTCGAGCACGTGCCTCACACTATTCACATACCACTTGGGCTATGCTAGAAAGTCGGGGGACATAGAAGTGCTGGCTCAATGTGGCTTCCAAGGCTGTTTGGCCACTGTGGGTTCCCTGGTGGAACTGTTTAACAAAAGTTGGGGCTAGGGCCTCAGGAATTCGGCCATCTTCAAATTTCCACCATCCACCTGGGAGATAGCTCCCCTTTTCAGTCTTAAACCAAGTATTTTCATGCTGTGAGTAGTTGGGGTCCCATCCTGCCAGGGGATCAGGAAACAGTGCAGCGGTCAGAGCCGCTGTTTCCAGTGTTCCCTTGGAAGCCGCAAGCTTTGCCTCTCGGTCTGCTTCATGGTTTCCCTGGGGCAACCTTAGTATCTCCCTTTCTATGTCCCCGACAATGCATAACTGCCACCCTTTTAGGGGCCCATACAGTGTCTAAGTGTTCAAGGATTTCTTTGCCATATTTTATGTCCTTTCCCCCTGAGGTGATTAGCCCCTTTTCTTTACATAGAGCCCCGTGCACATGGAGGATGGTGAAAGCATATTTGGAATCGGTGTATATATTGACCCGTCCTCCCGCTGCCAACTAGAGGACCCGAATTAATGCGGTGAGCTGTGCCTTTTGTGCAGAGGTTCCTTTTGGCAGAGGTTTTGCCTCGATGGTGGAATTTAGTGTCGCTACTGAGTATCCAGCCAGGTGTTCTCCCTCTCTCATGAAACTGCTGCCATCAGTGAAATATTCAACATCAGGGTCCTTGAGAGGCTGGTCTGTTAGGTCTGGTCGGTTGGAGAACACCTCATCCATGACCTTGATGCAGTCATGGTCTGGCTGACCCAGCCCGACCGGTAGTAAGGTTGCCGGGTTTAGAGTCCTTACTACTTCCAGGTGAATGTGTGGGTTTTCACATAGCATTCCTTGGTGTTTAACCATTTGGGCGTTAGTCAGCCAATATTGTCCCTTATACTCCATCAAGGTTAACACTGAGTGGGGCACTCGGACGGTTAGGGCTTGTCCCATTGTAAGTGTGTCAGCCTCAGACACCAGGAGCGCTGTGGCCGCGAGTGCCCGCAGGCACGGTGGCCACCCTTGGGCAACAGAATCCAGCTGTTTGGAGAGGTATGCCACTGGGCGGTGCCATGACCCCAGCATCTGTGTCAGGACCTCTACTGCAACGCCCAGTACGCTCATGTACGTCCAAGAAGGGTTTAGAAATGTCCAGGAGTCCTAAGCCAGGCGCGTTGATGAGGGCCCGCTTGATCTCATCAGATGCCTTTTGTTGTGCTCGTTCCCACAACAGTGGTTCCTGTTCTCCCCCCTTTGTAGCCTCATATAGGGGTTTTGCTAGAATAGAGAAGTTGGGTACCCAGATTCTACAGAAGCTGGCGGCTCCAAGGAACTCCCAAACTTGGCGCTGGGTCGATGGAACCGGGATGGAGCAGACAGTCTGCTTCCTTTCTGGGCCAAGTTGCCGTTGCCCTTGGGAGAGGTGAAAGCCAAGGTATTTGACCTTTTCTTGACAGATCTGGGCCTTTCTTCTTGAAACCTTGTAGCCAGCCTCCCATAGGAGAGTGAGGAGCTGCCGTGTCCCTTCCATACAATCCTCCCGAGTCTGTCTGGCTAGCAGTAAGTCATCTACATACTGGAGTAGCGTGCAGCCAAGCTGGTCGGCTGGAAAGGCTTTTAAATCAGAGGCTAATGCCGTGCCGAAGATGGCTGGAGAATTTTTGAAACTTTGAGACAGCCTAGTCCAGGTCAACTGGACTTTGCTACCATTTTCAAAATTTTCCCACTGGAAGGTGAAGATTGGTTGACTCAGAGGGGCCAGGCGAATACAGAAGAAGGCATCTTTGAGGTCCAGACCTGTGAAGAAGGCAGCTTCAGCGGGGATAAGGCCCAGGAGTGTATAGGGATTGGGGATGACTGGGTGAAGGGTGACAGTGGCTTGGTTTACTGCTCGTAGGTCCTGAACTGGCCGGTAGTCATCTCTTCCCAGTTTCTGGACTGGCAGGAGAGGCGTGTTCCAAGCAAACCAGCAGGGTCGGAGAATCCTGTACTTTAGAAGTCTCTCCAGATGCTTCTGGATTCCAATCTGTGCCTTGTGAGGGATGAAATACTGCTTCTGGTGAGCAGGCTCTGCCCCAGGTTTCAGTTCCACTATTATTGGGGGTATATTCCTGGCCAGCCTGGGGTGGGGGGGGTGTCCTCAGCCCATACTCCAGGCATCTTAAAAGGGGACTCAGGACCTTGTTGTGGCTTTTCTATGAAACTGCAGAGGTGCTACTCTTTTTCTCGGGGAACTGTAAGGGCCATGACTTTTGCTCCTGGTTTCCCCAGGGTCAGAGTTGCTTGGCCAGGGGAGTTGAAAGTTATCTGGGCTTGTAGCTTTCCCAATAAGTCTCATCCCATCAAAGTTACAGGACAGTCAGGAATGCAGAGGAATTCATGAACGACCTCATGGCTGCCTAGGTTACATCGTTGAGGCAGCAAAAAGGGGCGACGTGCTTGGGTACCCGTGGCTCCCACAATGGTGGCCTGTCTCGGTGAGAGGGGGCCCATGGGTTGAGTCACTACAGAATGTTCTGCCCCGGTATGTACCATGAAGTCAGTGGGTTGGCCCCCTACAGTCATTCGGATCATGGACTCCTGGGGGCCTAGCAGAATGGAGCCCGGTCTGTCCTGATCTTCCTCATGGCCTCCCATGACAGCTAGACCCACAAAAATCATTTGTAGGGGTTTCATTCATCTGCCGCGTGGTTTGGTACCATCCTTGAACCACTGGGCCTTTTTCTCTCTTTCCAGGGCAGGAATAAGAGTTCTCCGATTGGTAGGGGCACTCGTTCTTCCAGTGATCTTCTTGGAGGCAATGGGTGCACTGGTTTCGTCCTAATTGTCCCTCTCGGCAAGGCAGTCCTCCCCGCCTATTTCCCTGACCTTGACCTTGGCCCCGACCTGATGTGCCATCTTCCCGGGAGTGTCCTGACCGCTCTGTCAGGGCAGCCGTGAGCAGATCCACTTTTTTCTTCGATTTTCGATCTGCCTCTCATTTAGCTTCCTGGTCCCAGTTGACGAATACCTAAGTGGTGACCTCCAGCAACTGGCTAGCATTCATTCTGGCAAAGCCCTCTAGCTTTTGTAATTTGCACCCAATGTCTCCCTGAACCTGGCTGACCAAGGCTGTGTTGATCATCTGCTGATTCTCGGCTGCTTCTGGGTCAAAGGGGGTGTAGAGGTGGAATGCTTCACATAGTCTCTCATAGAATTGGCTTGGGCTCTCCCTAGGTTCCTGGAGCACCTCTGTGGTCTTACTCATGTTCATAGCCTTCTTCTCTCCCTCTTTCATACCATGTAAAAGAGCCTCTTGATAGCGTTCGAGCATTTGGAGTTCCCGGGCCTCATTAGGGTCCCATTGGGGGTCTTCCTCAGGGAATTGGCATTGGGCATGGGCCTGTGTATTCAGTGTCCCTCCTGGGGCATGCTCTCCCAACCATTTTAAAGTGGGCTGAGTAACTGGGTGGTGCTTTTCAGTATTAAACAGTGTCAGGAGAAGCTGGCGGCAGTCCACCCAAGAGGGCTTGTGAGTCTGGATGATGGACTGCATCAAATCAATCATAGCCTGAGGCTTCTCAGTGAATGAGGGGGTATGATTTTTCCAGTTTAGGAGATCAGTAGTGGTGAAAGGCTGATATATGAAAGTACGTTGCCCGCCTTGTACTTGTCCATCTTGGTCAAATAGAGGGGTCCCCAGGTCTCCCTCAGTGGCATCTGTAAGGCACCTTGGTTTCTACAAAGAGGAGGGCTGCCAGCAGGATTTCCCTGACATGTTTTGGCTGGGGTGTAAGGGGTTAAGATTGGCGGCTCCAGGGTAGTCATAGGCAGAGGTGTCTTGGGATCCTTGGGGGGAAGGGGAGGCCTCCAGAGTGCAACGGCCTCTGGCAGGGTTTTGGCTGCTGTGAGTGTGGAATGTGCTGGTGGCAGCAGGGTATACAGTGGGGCATAAGGCGGGGGAATCTATTCTGACTCCCCAGACAAAACGGGCTTTTCTGGTTCTGGTCGGCATTTTGAAGAAGCCGTGATCTGAGCCATCATGATTTTACAGTTTTCTTCCAAACAAGCTTTTAGCCAAAGTGGCCGAGAAAGGACTGTGTCTTGCCATAAGTCAATGTAAGGGAATTGGTCATGGTGGCCTGGGTCTGCCGTGACAACCCTGAACACCTTTCTGACTATCTCTTTATCTAGTGACCCCCTCAGGGGGCCATCCCACTCCAAACAAAGGCCAATATACTTCACAAAATGTATGGAGCTTTTCGGGGGTCAGTGTAACACCATAATCATTAGAATATCCCTTCTTGAAATTCTTTACCATACACTCTAAAGGGGTAGGTTTACTGTTTGCCACCCATTTTCTCCCGTCCTAACAGACGACAGGCACACACATGAGGAATGTTGGCGGGGGGAATATGAGGCTTAGGAATTTTGTTTCGTCCTCCTCTGCTCGTCCTCCTCTCAGAGATATTTCAGGCACCTCTTAGCATTGGTGGGATGGTATAATCCCCCATCAGGACTTCTCCAGAGAGAACCACCCTAAGCTGTATGAGGATTGCCACGGAATCACAGATAGGGACACAACACTCACTTTGGCCCTTGGTCGAGTTGAAACTCTCCCATTGTCCATCTCATTCACTCACATTCACACAACAAACTCCAAACCTTTGCCCAAACCTTAAGAGTCATGGTTTCACCTCCTCCTCTCCCCTCGAGAGGGCCTTAGAGGCTACTCGGGCGACTCTTGGGAGGTGATCTGGCTCCCCTTCCATCACTTAGGGATGGGCCTACTAACCAAAATGAACCCGCGTTCTTACTAGTCCATTGGGCATTGCTCCCTGCACTGGTTCCTGCACTTCTCCAGGTTCTGTTGTGCTTCCGGAAGTCTCACCCTGACATGCTGGGAGGGCTAGTCCCCTACAGATCAACTGGTCCGCTGGTACCAGGCGATGTCACCACTCCCGGCGTCCTGGGGGTCCATACCCCAGAGACAAGGGAGGTGAAAACACCGTCTCTGTGTACCTTCTCCCAATCCCGGATGAGCCCCCAAGAAATGTAGCAGGAATCGGCAGCGGCAGACAGGACACTGAGGGTATAAGCAGGAAGCAATGTTTATTGTACTGGCACAGGCTCAGCGGACTCATATCCAAAGGCTGAGCCCCGAACACAGTGGGACACCCCCTTATATACTTTCATTAAACTCCTATACATTGGAATTTTTTTGTCCCCCAAATAAGGTAACAAGCAAAGAAGCATAGAACCTGATTGGGTACTTCCCCTTCTGTGGCCTCTGGGCCATTGCTAAGTTACAGAGTTAGGTGGGAGTTACATAGCAACAGATTTATGCAGGAATCATGTGGGATGGGCTTCAGGGTTAATGGGCACATAAAGATAATGGCAGGATCCAACTGCATTCCTTTCTAGTTGAGTTATGGCCTCCGGGTCCTAGTGTTACTTTGTTCTTGGGGAGCTCCCACCATAGTAAGGGTGGTCCTGAGGAAGTAAATACCCTCACAGAACTGGGTAATGTTTTTGTATAACTTCCAGGTTCAGGACTTCCTACTTGTTACTTTAAGTACCTTATCACATAACAAGTTTAGTATTATTTTACCTATTTGGATGCTCAGAGAGCTTAAACAACTCTCTGAAAATCTCATTGCTAGTAAGAATTTGAACCCCAAATTTATCCCACACTCACATACTTTCCACTCTATTACCCACAGGGATTTGGTTAACAAAGGTAGCTAAGGTGATGCACGGGTCCAATCCAGTGAGCAAAGATTGGATCAGAAGAGCCTTGTGTCAGGGGATGCCTGAGGCTCTCTGATAAGTGTTTAGAATTCAGAGGTCCATCAATGGGGTAGGTGAGTGAGTATAGAAAATGCTTGGAGATGCAGGCAGAGAGGTACTTGTGAGCAACTTAAGTTCCTCTCCCCCAAAGTTGAATTTACAGCAGAAATTAATAAATTTACTAGGGTTTAAGGCAAGTTAAATAATTTGAATATGCATAATGTACCACTGATAAGATATAGTTGCTCGAGTAAACAGGTATGCAACCAAAATTTCTAGGTTTTACTAGATTGTGTTAGGAAAGACATTAAATTATGTAATATGCATAATGTACCACTGATAAGATATAGTTACTTGAGTAAACAGGTATGCAACCAAAATTTCTAGGTTTTACCTAGATTGTGTTAGAAAAGACATTAAATTATGTAATGTTCAAATCCCTCTGGTTAATTGTCCCCACATCCTGAAGCAAGGCCTAGAGTCATTGAAACAAGGCCCAGTGGGCTCCGCCCCAGTCTTATGGGAACCCTCAGGTGATGTGCCCAGAAATAAATCTGCTCACCTGAGACTGCTGCCTTTCTGGCATGCACCTTCCAGGTGTCATCTCAGGAGATTCTCCATGGTCACCTGGATGTCACAGACTCTGTGAGCCTCCTGCCTGATGCCATCATTGAGTTCTGGAGATTGATTGCCAAGTGGGCAGAGGGATGTGTAAGCCCCCTCCCCCCACCACCACCATGGGAGGGGTGCCAGGTCCCACCCCAGCCAAAGCCATGCACTTGTATCCAATTCATAAGGGGCTTGTTTCTGTGTTGGATTTCTTTAGAGAAGAATTAGAACTTCTAAAATTTGTTTGAAGACTATTTCTCTGGGGTCTCCCTGGTGCCAAGATTCCACTATGTTCCAAGGAAAAGTGGGCAAGGGCTCATTTTCCTGCTCAATGTAAAATTCTGTCACCTGGGGAACAAAGCACTGTTGTTCAGACTCCGAGTCTCACAGAATTGCTTATTGAACTAATTTCTGACATTTTGGTTTCCAGCTCCTTTCTCCAGAGGTGTTGGACTTGGTCCCTGGATTAGACTGGAGACAAACTCCCCACCTGTCCCTGTCAGAGTTCTCAGTTGCAGTTAATTGAAATATAGTGTGAGCAGAAACGGAATTTCTTAGTGAATATAGGATATTCCAGGAGGCCAGAAACCAGGCTGGGAGGCTCCCTGGCCCAGAATCACAGTAAAGAATTGCTCTGCTAGAAACTGTTCTGTTGCCTGTACTGGACACAGACTTACTGCGGTGCTTGGCTGGCGTGTGACCTTAGCCACCTCTCCTCTGGAAACTGGATTTGCCTGCTGCCTAGCTCTCCAGAGTGGAGCCCAGGTGGCACTTGTTTCTCTGCAGTGATTCAAAACCTTGCTCAGGTGTATGTGTTTGTTGGGGTCCATGTCTTAGCCCAGTGTCCTAGCTGCCAAGGAGGTGGGGAATTCTCCAAGTGTAGGAAGCACGTTCGATTGTGCTGAGAAGCCCAGAAGAGTGACAGCATGTTCACATAGGCATCACTACCCTCAGATTCCCTTCGTGTCTCCACTTCCTACCTCTCCCATTCACCACAACCACAGCCTCCTTTATCTTGAACCATTCAAAACCAAAAATTTCTTTAGAATTAAACTTCTGAGGCCTGTCACCACCAACTCACCAAACATGCCCAGACATGACTGAACCCCAGCAGTGCAAACAGACAGCGTGGAGCTGAACCCCACTTAAGTGTACACATTGAAACAATCACTCACCCCCCAAACTAGTCTGTAAAAGCACAGGATCATAGGAAAGGAGTGCCCATAACTGATAGGGAGCACAAACATTGTCGTGATAATGAAAACAGAGCTTAGTTTATGCCACCTCCAACCAGAAAGGCCATAAGGAGTGTGTTTATATGTTGCCTTTTTAAAAAATATTCTTTATTCAGTGCTCAACATAGCTAGTTATTGACCGTATCTAAGTGCTGTTAATAAAAGCAGTGAACAAAATCTAAGGACCTGTCTATGAAATGCTTGTATTCTAGAGGGAGGAGCAGACCATGAACAAGGAATTGAATATACAAATAACAATTTCAGTAACAAATATGAGAAGAGAAATAAAGCAGGGTTAAGGGATAGGAAGTGCTCATGTGCACTGGGTGATCCAGGAGGTGGTATTTGAGCAGAGGTGTGAATAATTGGAGAGAGCAGGTATGAAAAGATTTGGGAACAGAAGGCCCTGAGACAGAAACACCCCCAAGTATTGGCATTAGATGAAGAAGGTCAGTATGCATGTGCTGGAGAGAAAGTCAAAGGTGAAATAGGAAGGAGAAACAGGGGTCAAAATATGGAGGGTCTTGTAGGCCACCATTAGAGATTAGGCTTTTATTCTAAGGATGAGAGGAAGCCATCGGATAGTTTTAAGATGGGCAGTGTGACGTGATCAGGTTTACATTTTGAAAAGTTTCACTGGCTCCGGTATAAATAATAGATTATGTGGGGCTAAATTGGAAGTGACAAAGCCTCTCAGGAGGCTTTGCTGTAATCCAGGGAGAGAAGCATGTCAGCTTGGGCTCGGGGGGAACAGTGGAAGTGAGATCAGATTAGTTTTGGAATGTATTTTGCCCCCAGATCTGCTGATGCTTTGCATGTGGAAATGAGACAGAAGGAATCCAGTATGAATTTCTAGGATCTGCTTTATCTACTTTATGGTTGATTTATAGTTTTAAAAATTGATATAAGAGTATTTCCCATTCCACATGCTTTTCCAGAACATTGCCACTCCCCATCAGGAGGTGGCATCCATGTCCTGTCCCCTTGAAAGTGGGTGGGGTTTTTGTTACAGCTTTGACTATTAGCATGTGGTAGAAGTGACATGTGTGACTTTTGAGGCTAGGTCATGAAGAGTGTTGCCACTCTCTGTGTCCTCTCTGGGATGCTCATCCTGGTACCCAGCCACGATGCTGTGAGGAAGCCCAGGCCACATAGAGAGGTCCATGTGCAGAGAAACCAAAGGCTCTGGTCCTCAGCCGAGCTCCCAGCCAGCACCAGTGTCAACTCACTGGCCATGTTAGTGAGCCATCTTGGAAGTGTGTTCCCAGGTGAATGCCTGGGTCCTTCTCATTCCTGGAGTAATGATTTTGACTACACTTGTGTCTGGAACTATTAGCCAGAACAAAGGAGCAGGCTCTAAGTGACCCTGAGCTCAGCCTCCATTCTGCATGACTCAAAGAAGCCTTCTCCCTGTTTTGTCTTTTTTCCCTCATCAGACAGTACATCTTGATAACTAATGTGAATCTGGATTTGTGTACTTCCACGCCTGTTCTTATTCCTCTGCTGCCCTCTTGGGGCCGCAAACCACATTGCCCCATTTAGATCCTTTATGGTGCCAGGCAAAAAAACAAGTAGCACTTATTGCCTGGTGGGAACTATTCTAAACACTTCACATATTCTTAACTCCTGTATTCTTGATAATCCTATGTGGTAGGTACCACTTTTAGCCTCTTTTTAAAGATGAAAAAATGTAGATACAAGAAAGAAATCATCAAGATGCGAGAATCAAGGTCCTACAAGCCAGAGCTGGAATTTGAACCAGGAGTCTAGGGGTGCACTATACCTTCTCTCCTTTGGTTTGGCAAAGGTGATCTATTCGGCATCCATGTGAGACTCGTGTACTTCTGTAACTTGTAAAAATAAGTTTGCTTTGCAGTGTGGGCTTTGACCTCTTGACTAGGTGATGGCACTAGCTGCTCAACTACTCTCCCCATTGCTAGTCTTTCCCCACCCAATTCATTCTCCACATAGGAGTCAGAGGGATCTCTTAAAAATGATGAATGAATGCGTGAACTAAAGAATATCTTTTCACCTCTTCTCTCTACAAGAAAAATCTAAGAACCAGTCTTACCAAAGAGGTAGATTAGTCAGCGAAGCCAGCAGATAGCCTGACACCCTCAAACCACAGTCTAAAATGGAGTCTATTGATGTGTGGTTATAGCTCTTCATATGCAGTGCTTATCTCTGAGTAAATTTAGCCTTTATCGTATTCACCATCACCCTTATCCTGCAAGGATGAAAGCACATCTTCTCTATTTTATAAGAGAAGAAATTCTACTGTAAAAATAGTGCTCTGGCATAGATCGAGTCACACAAGAAATATAGCTCAGGATGGTCACTGTCATGTAGAGCAGAACTGTGACTCCAGAAGCCTAAATGGTTTTCAAAATCTGAATGAGGTGCAGCAAGTGGAATCCTTTAAATATAGTCTGAACCAGGAGGTTAATGTTTAAAACAGATAAAGCTGCTCAAGCCGCGTAAGGGGCAGTAAATGTAGCGGGCACGTGCTTGGCTGTCTGCGAAGACTTTGGAAGCGTAGCTGAGAAGCCTCTTGGGCTCAGCTTCAGAAACTTTCCTGGAAAGCATGTGTGGTGAAGAGCCATTACCAGCCACAGAGATGGGGAGTCCGGAAGTTGCCAGTCCGAAACCCCAGTCAATATTTGTACTTATTTCTGACATCTGTCTCTGGGCATTCTAGGCTTCTCTGCGCATCAAAGAAAGATAAAAATAAGAAATGTTGAAATTCACACAAAGTTATCCTCATGACCTCACCTGGAGGAGTGACAGAACTGCAGTGTCTCCCAGCCACGGCCTCCAGCTTTGCTGCTTTGCTTTTCCACCCATGATGAGCAGTAAGGGACTCTGCTGAGGTTTAAACTCCCTCGCTGGTGGGGTGGGAGTGAAGAGAGGAGGCAGCTTATTAAGTGTATGTTCTGGGAGGCTCTTTTCTGGGATCTGAGCTGTGTGCCTGCTGACTTGTCAGCTGATATGTAAACAAAGAGCCAAAAAGACTCAAAAGAGGCAGCAAGACAGTCAAGATTCTTAGATCAAAATATTGTTTCCCAGGCTCCTGTGTTCCAGTCCTTTTTGCTGAGCAAAATCACTGTTATAACCTTCAGTGTGAATCTAGGTCACTGCAGGAGAGATGATTTGGGATGAAGATTTCTTCACAATTAAGTAGATTTTTGTCTACTTGTTTTTGTTGTGTTAAGACGCCTCTAGGGTGATTCACATGCAAGCAGGTCTGTTGCAAGCCATGCCGGCATATAGGTTTGCCAGAAAAATTGGAATTTATTAATTCTATTTCCTGTATTCTCTCAGTATTGGTCATTTGGATTCCTCCAAAGTGTTTTGTTTTTGGCTGTGTTTTGTTTTGTTTTGTTTTAAACATAGGCTGTAGACCTGTGGGAAAAACAGATCACTAGGATCATATTTGGCCCTGAGGATTAAACTATTTCCAGATCCATCTGTTCTGACAGACTTAAGTGATTATCCATGCTCTGTTCTGTAATACACCCGAAAGGAATTCACCTGCCATGCCATTTCTTTCTCTCCATTTTCTACTATGAGCTGTAAAAACCTGTAGTTATAAGTCTCATGTCTCTTAGACTGATGCTGTGGCCCAGGCCCATCTCTGCCTTCCAGCACTGGAAGAACACGTGGTATCTTTGTGACAATATAATTACTCCCACCTCTGACATCCCTGCTCCTTGGTGATATCTGTAAGGAAATAATTTGGAAGGGGAATAATACACATGTTTTGGGATTAAGGGCATAATAGTCGTGTACTGAAAGTCTCCGGAAACTTGAGATGTTGAAACAGCTGAAGACAAGGTCCATGCCTGATGAATGTAGTGCCTTGAGGAATTTTTGAAAGTCTTATGAAGCACTTGTTTTCAGTGTCTACTACATTCTGGAATCTGCAGCTTATGAGTGGAGAACATGAAGCTCTGAGAGCCAGCTGTGAGGGTGGACTGGGGTGTAGTGGTGGGCTATCTCTATCTTCCGCTCCACTCATAATGTCCTAATCCCCCCAGCTATTATACATCACTTTATTTCTCTAGACCACTGGGTTCCAAGATACCTAGTCTGATTTAGGGCCAGCCTTTCAAGAGATCACTGAGGTGTATGAAGTACAAACCATAGGTCCTAACTGGGTAGCTTTCTAGTGAGAAGCTCTGATTTAGTTATCAACATTAATAGGTAGATCCTTTCATTAATATCTGCTAACCAATGGACTATAACACACTGTAGTCTAAATTTTGATAACTTCACTCTGTGCTCAATTAAGTTTTCTTTCACCTGGTCAGGGGTGACATAGCGTCCCATTCAGTGCACACTTGCCGTTCTTGTTAGTCATATGAAGGCATACTTCAATGCTGGAAAATTGGTCCAGAAAGTCCCAATCGATTTAGAGTTTAGTGTGAGATTTATGAATCTGTTGTTGACCCTGACCCACTCAATTGGAAGGTGAAGTAGAGAAATATTATCAGCATTCAAGTCAGAAGGCTCACTGTGGGGAAATGAGTCTAGCTCTAGGGAAGGTACAAATGATGGAGACTCCAAGCCTAGAGCAGTGATGCTCCTGTTTAGATCCTGCAGTCCTTAGGCATATATTAATTTGAAAAATATGTATTTAGTAAGTTCCACATACCAAGGATCAGAAACAAGTAAGATTAACTTTAAAGATAGAGAACAGTGACTTTATAACATGGATTGAAAAGATACCTCTTGTGTCATCTCATGTATGACTTTCCTCTGAAGGGTAAGTTTGTGGAAAGTTAGAGTGGATGGTCCTAGAGTGGGATAGTGAAACACCTTTATTAAAGGCAGCCTTTGGCCATTCCTTTTGGAATTATTTAAGCAGTTGACTCCTATTTTCTCTGGGATCTGCCTCTTTTCTGAATCTGGCTCAGTGGGCCAGTCTTAATATGCCAGTTCATAAAATTGGAATAATACCAGCTTTGAAGAGTCATTGTGAAGATTAGAAAGTGTTAGGTGTGACAAGTAGAACTACAACCAGGACCCCAAATCTCCTTTGGCTTAGGTTGGGTTCTTTAGAAGCAGAACCTGAGATAGATTCAGGCTAAGTAACTCATTGAGAGAGTGCTATTCAGGAAAAACCTATAACAGAAGCAGAGAGGCAGAACAGGAAAGGGCACACTATTCATCAAGGATACAGTCACAGGTAAAATCTAGTCTTGACCGCTGGAGGACTCTGGGGCATAAATGGTATGGCAGAGTTACAATTGGGGCAGACTGGCCTTTTGTATTCCAAATGAGTAAGCCATTGACCTTTGGAAACCTATAGGGAAGGTGGGGGTTGTGTTCCTGGTAGAGTGACCTCCCAGGCATATCTAGGTGAGCTGACTTCTGTCAGCCAATGTCAGGCCATTCTCACGTACCTCTAACCTTTGCTTCTCAAATGAAAGCTTGAAACCCTTAGCACTGTGTCCCTGAGGACTCCATACTGTCCTCAGTACTTCCTCATTTGGTCCCCAGTTAGAAGGTATCTTCAAGCTCCCTGCCCCCCCCCCCCGCCTTTTTTTTCAGATCTTTATTGGAGTATAATTGCTTTACACTCTTGTGCCAGTTTCTGCTGTACAATAAAGTGTATCAGCTATATTTATACATATATCCCCATATCCCCTCCCCCTTGAACCTCCCTCCCACCCTCCCTATCCCACCCCTCTAGGTCATCACCCATCATCGAGTTGATCTCCCTGTGTCGTGCAGCAGCTTCCCACTAGCCATCTTTTTTCCATTTGGTAGTGTATACATGTCAATACTACTCTCTTACTTTGTCCCAGCTTCCCCCCACCCCGCCCCACTGTGTCGCCTTGAGAGTATCGTGTTGTTTTTTTTAAAATAAATAAATAAATTAATTAATTGGCTGTGTTGGGTCTTCATTGTTGCATATGGGCTTTCTCTAGCTGCAGAGAGCAGGGGGCTACTCTTTGTTGTGGTGCGCAGGCTTCTCATTGTGGTGGCTTCTCTTGTTGCGGAGCACGGGCTCTAGGCACACAACCTTCAGTAGTTGTGGCACACAGGCTCAATAGTGGTGGCTTGTGGGCTCTAGAGCGCAGGCTCAGTAGTTGTGGTGCACAGACATAGTTGCTGCACGGCATGGGGAATCTTCCTGGACCAGGGATCAAACCCATGTGCCCTGCACTGGCAGGCAGATTCTTAACCACTGCACCACCAGGGAAACCCCTCAAGTGCTTATGAAACAGAAGCAGTGTGGTTCAAGATTCTAGGGCAGTGTTAGGCAGATAGTAGGGGCTCTTTAGATGCTAGCTTCTCTTTTTTGATCATCAGTCTCTAGAACTGTCTCTCTTTTTAAAGAATCACTGGCAAAGTATCCTCCTTCCAAGCCATGCCCAGGTGAGAAAAATAGAAGAGACTGTAATCAAAGCACCTGGCACGTAGTCCATGGTTATTAAGTGTTCATTAGCTTTGTCTCAGGATCATTCATGTGTTTTGAACTTTCCTACGATGTAGAACTTATTTTAGTTAGTCGATTATCATGTATGTTATTCTTAACATGAATCACCATAAATATTAAGATCCAAATAGGTTTGGAGTCATAATCATTTTGGGGAAATATATTTGCAGAAAATAGTTAAGTTTTATCTTTTAAAAAATCTTTATTTTTGATTCTTTTAAAGCGTATACAGTAGACATTATCACCCAATTTGGTACTTAAATATCTGCATTTTTCTTTACTTGTTTTTTGAACTGTCCTAAGGATAAGGACTTTCTGTTGTATCTCTTGACCATCCCCGTGCCTTCCGCTCCTGTCCTTAGCTCACTATCAGAAGCAAAAAAAGTGCTCAATTAAAACTTATCTTGATCAAGTACAGTAGTGGGCAAATTAAGATATCCATGAACAACTGAAAATAATCCCTTAAAAAAGAGACCACCTGAGGAAATTTTTCTAGAATTTTGTGCCAGTAATTTAGTCAAAACTATTTTAAATGCTCATATCTTTTTGCCTACTAATTGTGCTTCTATGAATGTACCCTGAAAAACTTGGAACCAAGGCCTATGTCCATAAAAAAAATTAAATAAATTGTTACATTCAGTGGTCACTAAACAAGAATAAGAGCCATGTACTGATGAAAAAAGTCCAAAGTGCAAGTGAAAAAACAGATTGCATATTATATACACACACACACAGTTTATATACATGTTTACATGTACATGTATACTTCATATATATGTATATATACATTTTTGTACTTAATTGTGAGATAAAGATTAAACAAACTTTTTTCCTAGGTGAATCAGCAGTCATAACACTATTTATTACACAGACTGAATTTTCCCCACTAAATTGAAAATGTTAATTTTGTTATATGTCAAGTTACCGTAATTGAATCTTTTTCTGGCTGCTGCTGCTGATTTGTCTCTTTCTTTACTAGCATCACATTTAATCTGATCAGAGTACTTTTGTAAGCAGTTTTAATAGCCATATAGCAAGTACACCACCCTGCCTTGCTCAATTTTCTTCTTTAAAAAAATATACAGGCAGTCTCCTACATTTATTTTTTGTATTAGTGTACAACTTTTATCTGTAACTTACAACTTTTCCCTGTAGTTTAAAAAACAAAAAGTATTTTATGTGATTGAAATGGTATTAAATATTAATTAATTTGGGTAGGATTGATAATTTTATAAAAACATCTTTTTGTTCACTGTCTCTCAGTATGATCTTGTATGTTTTCTATACTCCCACCCATATTTTGAAGAAATAGGCATTTCTCTTTTTGTTTTCTAACTGGTTAATTTTAAATGCTACTTATATAAAGGAAAGGTACTCACTTCATATAGTTATTTTATATCACTTAATAAACTTATTTATTCTGGTTTTTTTTTTTTTTAGTGTTTTGTTGATTCTCCTTCAGCTTTGTTGGAAATTGTTTTGTGTTTCTTTTAACTTTGAGTTAGACACAGAAAGGATACGGTAAATGTATCCTCTTACAATCAAGTTAGTTTCACTCTTATTCTTTATCATCACCATTACTAAAGCACCTTTCCAACCTCTGAGGGAAGAAAGGAAAGCGATGTATACAAGCACTGTGTGACTGGGTCCTGCTGTTGTTCTCACTCTGTCAGGGACACCATGATCACCAGACTCCTGAACTGGACATTCCGCTGGTCAGCAGAGAACAAACCCAGCAGCTGCTGGATGGGGATCTACAGCCTTGCGAGTCCTCTGTGTATCCTGTCAGGTGGATGGGAGCTGGGGAAGGTAGGTTTATTTCAGTTTTATTAGGACTGATTTGAGTAGTCAGGTCCTAGGTGCCTAGAAGCCAGCCTGACCGACCCCCTACTCCTCATTCCCCAGTTACAATCAGGATCATAGTGACCTGATCCCAATGGTCATACGTTCTACAAAACATCTTCACAAAACAGTAGTCTCTAAATAGATTTTGCAAAAAGAGAGATGTAAATTTATTCAGTATAGCTGGTTCAACAATTTTTGTGAACTAATTTCAAAAGAAGGAGCTTGATTTTATGATTTTATTTTTTATATGTTTTATATAAGCTAGAAGGACAAGGAGAAACTCATTAATGGTTTTTAGCCCAAGCAATGAACTAGCTTATGGAGTCCTCTGTGACCCTTCATGAAAATTCTCTTCCCCTTCACCCCTGTGCTGAACTCTTGGCCCTTTCTGCCATCAGCATGTTGTATTGCGTTGGCCAAAATGTTCATTCGGGTTTTCCCGTCACATCTTATGGAAAGATGTGACGGGAAAACCCGAACAAACTCAATATTTATTGTTTATCATTTTATCCATCCATTCATACAGATTTCAGTGAACTGTCAAGAGTCATCCCCCATTAGCACACCTCCACTACCACAAACAGCAACAACAAATTATATAGAGGTGGAGTTATTTTACAAGTATTTAAAACTATTAAAATAAACTCAAGTGCCTCCATGAACTTTTTTTAAAGAAAAGAGAAATAGATGATAAAAATTTCTGAAGCACTTACACATACGATCCCCCTTTAGACAATGTTCCTAGTAATTCAGTCACACTGTTTCTTCAATCACAGTGCCTAGAATTCTGTAGCACATATCTCTGCTGGACATACATTTCAGTTATCTGTATATTTTCTATTAAAAAAATTCTGGCTTTGACTCATAATGGCTATAGAGCAATATCTATTTTGTTATTAAGCATTTTGAGCTGGTAGACCACTGATATTTCTCTACTCTGCTGCCTCAGCAGATGCTGATAGATAAAAATCACCCCTTTTCACTGGGAAATCCTACTGCTGTCAAGCAGCCTTTTCAACAACAGGCAGTGGGGGTGGATGCCTGTTGGCCCAGTATATGGGATTATAAATTTATCCCAATTTGGGGAAGATATTTTTCTTAATTATACAGATATGTATGGTCACTTTTTTTCAATTATAAAAGTAATATGTCACCGTTAAAGACATTTAAAAAAAATCAATAAAAGTAATGACAGCCCCATTATCCAAACACAAAGATTCTCCATTGTACCATCTCTGCATCTGCATTGAATATTGTTAGTTAGAAAAATACTGTTGATATCAGCCAAACAATGACATCTCAGTGTTGTTTTATTTCTACTAATAATAATGAATATGTTTTATATGTTTATTGATTGGTTGTAATATATAAATACAAGTATTTTAAACTTCCTTTTCGTATTTAGTTAATGTTTAATTTTTTTAAATTTTATCCCCCCCCCCTTTTTTTTCTATGGAGTTTTTGGTCAAGTAGTATAAGCTCATAATATTGTAAAGATATTAATGTTTTTAGTATTTTTCTGAGATGTGATATTAATCTCATGATTTTCAGAGTTTATATATGAAGTTTTATATTTTCATATAGTGTAATCTTTCATTTTTCTCCCTTATATCTTTTATCATTTTTAAGCTTAGTAAATCATTTTGCCTCTCGATAGTTGATAAATATTCATGTTACTTCTTTTTTCCAACTAATTTCTGTTTAATTTTACACATTTACCTCCTTAATTTTTCTACAGTTTATTGTGGTTGTGTGAAATGAAACGAGGTTCTAAATAGATTTTTTTCCAAATTGCTAACTGATCACTCAGACAGCACTTATTGACTAAACCTTCACTTTCTCATTGCTTAGTGGTGTCTCCTTTATTGAATATCATGATGCTATATATAATACCTTCTTATTCTGTTTATTTTTAGTCAGTAGTAAGTTGTTTTTATTTTAGAGACTACAGAACATGTAATAGGTTATATGTAATAGAATTAGACCAGTCTTAGTTTTTGTACTAATTTTCTTTATTTTTTTTGTCTCTATTTTTTGTCTCTATTACTTTATTGTCTCTATTACTCTCCTGATTTATTTTGGAACAGGTTGGTCGTGTGTGTGTGTATCACTGAAATCTTGACAGGAATTATTTTGAATATAAAAAATTTATTTCAGAAAGATAGTTATTATAATAGTGTAAGAATAATCTTTCTATAATCTTTCAGGTTCAACAAGTAGCCATGATATATACTAGTACTTTCTCAGAGTACACTGACGTGTTTAGAAATGGAAAATGCAAGCAGGTTGACTATGGTAGTAAATAACTGGTTAGCACAGCCACATGGACACTTTGGTCAAGTTCCATAGCAAGATCCTAATTTGTCATCATTATAATCACCATCAAAATTTCATAATAAGTACAAAATGATCGCATCATTTTCAGTCTCAATCACAAGGTCAACAGGCTAAACTTAATCACTGGTTAGGTGCTAAATGTTGGGGATACCAAAGACAGAAGGCTTCTTCGATATGGTTTAAAGTTTAACAATGCTCTTTTTTACCTCCAGGCTTATTCTCTCTGCCTGAAATGTCACTCTTTCTGCTTCTCCCCTTCATAAATTCTTTCCAATCCATGAAAATTGAGGTTGTATGTAACTTTCTCTGTTGATCTTCAAAGACCCTGACAGTTAGACACTTCCTTCTCTTTAACCCCAAGTACTTTGTTTATACTTCTCTGATCACCTTGTCTCTTTGAATTGTAGCTGCTTGCATATGCTCCTATCCTTCACTAAATTAAAGTCCTTAAGGGCAGGACCTTGGTTTTTCATTGTTATAGCGTGAGTGGTAAGTAGTGAGGACAGGCTTCAACATGTGTTTACTGAGTGAATATGTAAATGAAGAAAAGACGACATTTTAATTTCCTGAACATTTCTACAGAAAAATTATTGAAACAAAAATTTCTCGGAAATTTTTGATACATTTCAAACATTCCGAAGCCATTTAATAGAACTTGGTAAAACTCAAAATTATTAAAAAGTGGTTGTGTGCGTGTGTATATGTGTTTTGTAGGCAGTAATTTCCTCCTAAGATTTCAGTATGACACGTGTGGGTTAGTTGGCTCATCACTTTTGTTTTCCAAATAATGTTCAGCTTTAGAAAACATCACTCGGAAGCATAGGTAACTTTGTGAGCTGGACCGAAATGTCATAGCCAAGCTGGACTTTCCCAGGTGGAAGGCCTGTGTGCTAAACAGAAACTGCAGAGTCTACCTGTGAAAAACATTTATATGTCAGCAGAACTGACTTCATGTGTGGATGAGGTTGATAATTCTCCACCTGGTACATACTCCCTTCAAAAAAATCTCCCCTGTCCAGCTGCAGAGGGACCTAGTAAACTCTCACCATTGTTTGTTCTTTACAAATGTTAAAACAAATGAAATCATTATGACCCAGAACACTAAACTAGGCATGTGTTGGATTATGTATGTTTTTTAAATGGCCATCCTACCCTTGAGCATATTCCAAATCCTTTGTACAAGAAAACTCTATTTCATATTCCATATCCACAATCTTGAACACAAATTCCGATTTCAACATTCCTGGAAATGAGCTTGTTACCCACTGGTGCTTCACACCTTGGACTTAATCCTTGGTTCCACTTACCTGGTTATAGCCTTGGCTCTTTTTCTTCAGTCTTTCTGTTTCTTCGCTTTCTGGGAGCTTTAAGTTGTCTCTGGTCATTGCAGATAAATATCATTTCCAGTATCTTTAGGCCTTGGGAACTTAATGCCCTGTTGTGCCCAGTAGTAGATGGAGCTTCTTCAGGCTTACTCTGCCACAAGCAGAAGTTAAACTCTGCAAGCGTTCTCTGCTACCATCAATCAGGAGGACAGTGACTGTAGGTGGCCTGTCCCGGGGAGAACAGCTCTTTGGGAAAATGTTAAATATAGTATATTTCTGGCATCACAATCAAGTCAGGACCAAGCACATGACATTAGGAATGTCATATTACTCTAGGGTCGTACCATTTAGCGTAACATTTTGTTTCTGACAATAAAACTGAGGGATGTATAATAAAAGGGTTTGGTGAACTCCATTGTACTTCCTCTATCACCCCACAACCAAGCAAGTTTCCCACATGCCTCTGAGAGCCCTCCCTACCAAGATGTATTTTATCAAACTCATATATATGGAATCTAAAAAAATGGTACTGATGAACCCAGTGACAGGGCAAGAATAAAGATGCAGATGTAGATAACGGACTTGAGGACACGGGTTGGGGGGTGAAGGGGAAGCTGGGACGACATGAGAGAGTAGCATTGACATATATACACTACCAAATGTAAAATAGACAGCTAGTGGAAAGCTGCTGCTTAAAACAGGGAGATCAACCTGAGGATGGGTGAGGACTTGGCTGAGATAGGGAGGCTGGGGGGAGTCGCAGGAGGGAGGGGATATGGGGATATATATATAGATACAGCAGATTCACTTTGTTGTACAGCAAAAACTGGCACAACAATGTAAAGCAGTTATATTCCAATAAAGAGCTTAAAAAAAAGACTATTCTTTGTAAGAAGTATATGTAGAGCAGCATGTTAGAAACTGTGCAGTAGGAAATGACTAAGAAGATGACTGTTATTATAATCTTTGACTTATTAATATTTGACTTATAATTTACAAAATACTTTGATTTACATATTAGTATTTGGTCTACCTGATCCTAACCTTACTCTACTAAAATACGTTCTCAACAAAATAGATTATTAAAACACAGTCAAATGATGATACATCCCTCCTCTGCTCAAAACCCTGTAATGGCTTCTCAGGTATCTCACTCAGATGAAAAGTCCAGGTCCTTACATTGAGGTTGACAACTCTCTCTGTAGTATTCACTCCCCCCGCCCCCCAGTCTTCCCTTTTTGCCTATAAAGGGGTCTCACATTCTCACCATTAGTATTCAGCTCAGGGCCACTAAAATCAATTAAGTCAGGTGATCTGGAACATACACTCTGGCCCTCATGATCTAGTTCCCTTGACTTCTCAGATCTCAGCTCACTTTCCTGGCTCATTTAGTCTAGGCACCTGTGCCTCCTTGCTCTTTTTCCAACACTGTACTCCTGGGATAAACCCCCACTTGACCCTGAGCTATTACCCTTTTTATATATTGTAATATTCAGCTTGCTAAAGTTTTGTTGAGAAGTTTTACATCTATGCTCATGAAGGATATTAGTGTTTAGCTTTCATTACTACCTTTGCCTGGTTTTGGTATCAGAGTAGTACTCGCGTCAGAGAAGTATTCCCTCCTGTTCAATTTTGTACAAGAGTTTGTTTAGAATAGGTATTATATCTTGCTTAAATGTTTGGTAGAATTTGCCAGTGAAATCATCTGGTCCTTGACTTTTCTTTGTGGAAAGGATTTTCATTCAACTTCTTTAATAGATTGCATTTAAAAATAGATTTGATTTCTTAATAGATATAGGGCTATTCACTATTTGTTCCTTCTTGAACAGAGTGGTAGCTCACACTATTCAAGAAATTTGCACATATCATCAAGGTTGTTGCATTTATTGGCATAAAGTTGTTCATAATATTTCTTTATTTTTCTTTTAATATTAGTAGAATTTGTAGTGTCAACTTCTCTCATTCTTGATATTGGTAGTTTGTGTCTTCTCTCTTTTTCTGATCTTGCTTGTGAGACGTTTATCAGTTTTATTGATTTTTCCCAAGAGTAAGTTTTTTATTTAATTGATTTTCTGTTTTTTTTTTTTCTATTTTCTATTTCATTATTTTCCACTCTGATCTTTATCATCTACTTTCTTCTTACTTTGGGTTTTATTTGCTCTTGTTTTTCTAGTTTCTTAAGGCAGAAGCTGAAGTCATTAATTTCAAACATTTGTTCTTTTCTAATACAGGTGTTTTAGTTCTATAAATTTCACTGTATCTTACAAAGGTTGGTATTTTGTGTCTTCAATTTCATTCAGTTTAAAATACTTTCTCATTTCCCCTTTGATTTCTTCTTTGATCCATCAGTTGGTTAGAAGTGTTATTTAGTTTCCAAATATTGGGGGATTATCCAGAGATGCTTTCTGTTATTTATTAAATTTATTTTAATTTAATTCAATTGTGGTCCAAGAGCATACTTTGTATGATTTGAATACTTTTATATTTACTGAGACTTATTTTATGACCCTTAATAAAGCCTTGAACACTGTAGACGTCCACATGCTCTTGTTTCAGGGCCTTTGCCTGTGTTGCGCCCTCTGACTAGAGTGTTCTTCCCCCAGATTGACATCTGGCTTGTTCCTGCAATCCCTTTGAGCCTCTGTTCAAACATCATCATAATGTGTGAGGACTTCCCTGACCACCAAATGTGAAATGTGCATATGCACCGCACCAGATACTCCTCACCTTCCTTTCTTGATTTAGTTCTCTCTATTGCACTTGGGGTGTGTGTGTTTGTATGTGTATGTGTGTGTGTGTTTAAATGTTTTCCCTTTACTAGAAGGTAAATTTCATGAAGGCTGAAATCTTTGTCTAATCTACTCACTAATGTATTCCCAGCAGCTGGGACAGTGTCAATCAGATAGTAGGCGCTTTATAAATATTTAATGAATTTTATTTTTAAAAAACCAATAAACCTGTGAGATAGGTAGGGCTAATTTTATTATCACCATTTTATCAACATAGTAACCAACTAGTGAAATGTAAAATGAAGACTCTTTATGCTCTGTGTTATATTGATATAATAATGCCTGCCACTTAATGCCAGCTGCTGTGTAGCCATTTTGTGCCAGGTACTGTGCTAGAGCCTAGACATTCCAAGATGAGTGAGCACAACTCTGGCTCAGGCTGCAGAGTGAGAGCAGCTAGAGGTGAAACTGAAGGGTAGAAGGGCCTTATTATACATCACACAGGATGCTTGGATTTAACCCAGAGAGCAGTCAGTCACTGGAGTTCTTAAGAAAGGAAGTGGCATGATCAAATTTTCTGTTTTGTGCTCAGGACTGTTCTCAGTGTGGCAGAGAACAAGAAGCCTTCTTGAAGCTTACAGTCTAATAGAAAAGACTAGCAGTAAACAACTGATCAAATACAAAGCCACTGTAGTTTCAGGCAGTCATAAATGCTTTGAGGGAAACTAGAGGAGGGTAAGGAGTGGAGAGTCATGGGGTGGGGTGTATTTTAAATAAGGAAGTCAGGGAAGGTTCTATTAAGGAAGTTATAATGGAGTAGAGACATAAATAAAATGAAAAGGGGGAAGACAGTTCTGCAGAGTTCCAGGTAGAAGGACAAAGACCACCCCATGCAATAGTTGTGACACAGAAATGAGCTTTGCCTGCTTTAAGAAAATCAAGGAGGCCAAAGTGATTGGAGTTGAGTGAATGGTGGGAAAGAGTGATGTGCAGTAAGGACAGAGGGATAAGGGGTAGATGATGGTGAGTCATGGACTATACCTGGGTTTTATTCTAAGTGTAAGGAGAAGCCATTGGAGTGTTCAAATCAGAGAAGCAGTAACATCTGACTTACTTTTTAAGATACCTCTGGTGGATATATGGAAAATAGGCTGTGTCAGGGCAAGAAAGGAAGCAGGAAAACCAGTTCGGAGACTATTTCAGTAGAGCAGGCATAAGATGATGGTTGAACCTGGAGTCTGTAGTGGAGATGGTAGGATATGGAAATGCTAACTTGCTAACGGACTGGACATGGGTATGTGGAAAAGAGGAATCCTAGATGATTCCTAAGGTTTTGGCTTAAGCAACTGGTCAGTGGTTGTGCCATTTCCTGAAATGGGGGCAATATTGTGAAAGAAGTTGTTAATGGACCGGTTGTGTCTTTCCTCCAGTTCCTGTTTAGAAAACACAGTCTTCAATATGACAGTAGCTGGAGATAGAGTCTTAAAGGTGGAAACTAAGGTTAAATGAGGTCGTAAGAGTGGGGCTCTAATCTAATATGGCTTGTGTCCTTATAAGAAGAGAAAGACATCAGGAACGCATGTGCACAGAGAAAAGGCATGTGAGGTCACAGAGAGAAGGTGGCCGTCTGCAAGCCAAGGAGAGGGACCTCAGGAGAAACCAACTCTGCTGGCAGTCTCCAGAATTAGGAGAAACTCAGTTTCTTTTGTGTAAGCCTCCCAGCCTACGGCATTTTATTATGGCAGCAGTACCCAAGCAAACTAACCCAGAAATGAAGAGGATAGTGAAAAAAATCAAGTTCTCTATTAGACACGTTGCGTATGAAATGCCCATTAGACTTCCAAGCAGAGAGGCTGAGTAGGCAGGTGGACCTGCAAGTCTGAACCTAAGGGAAGAGGTTGAAGCTGGAGATATAATGGAAAGTCATTCGTTATAGAGAAAACATACATTCCCTGGTTTCTGTATTCCTATGAGGAACCTCCATCAGTGTCCCAGTCCTGACTTTTCACTGTTCTCTTAGTCACTCTTCCCCAGGGAAGGAAGGTTGACATAACTTATTGGTCAGTTTGAGAGAAAGAATCCATTATTCATGGTTCATTGATTTTCTGGTATCTTTTTGGGATGTCTGCCTTCAGAGAATATACATTTTCTAATCTTCCTTGCTGTGAGTTTTTCAAGAGTCAGTTTATCTTGGGAGAAACCTGTGGTTGGCTAAATGTTCCTATGATTGCATGAGTTTGTCAACAAAATATTAGCAAGCCCAGTTACCCTGTGACTCAACCATATTCTCCAATATAAGTTAAAAATCAGTAACAGGGTGACATTTTGATCCCTCTCTTTGACTTTATATCTATCCTGTAATTGATTCTGAACTTGAGGGTTCACTAGACAAGGTCACCTATCCAGTGGATACTGAAAGAGAAAATCATAGGGCCAAATGTAGAAAACTGGGGCTTTCCAGCATGAAGATAGATGATGAGAGAGGACTCATCAAAGAAGACTGGGAAATTAAGGCTAGAGAAAAATCAGAAGAGTGTGAGGGCTGGAAACCAAGTGAAGACAGCAGTTTAAGAAGGATGTGACAGTCATATATTTCAAAAGATGCTGGTAGGTCGATTTAAATGGGGGTATAGCAGGTTGGTGGTATTACCACCTCTGTTTCTGGTTAATTTTGTTAAAGGAAGAGAGACGCCATGCTATCACCCGGCTTCAATGGAGGCACAACATTAGCACAACCTCCCACACTCAGTCACTTAGTTAATTCAATGCTCGGTCAACTCCCTCAAGAAAGCTGTCCAGTCATCCTGGTTTGCCTTGGAGGCAGCAGTTTCCTGGTATGCAGGACTTTTAGTGCTAAAATAGAGAAAGCGAGGGGCAGACTGGAAGGCGCTGGTTGCCCTATCCTCAAGCAGCACTTACCTCCTGCAAACGCACACACACACTCTCTCTCTCTCTCTCTCTAAATCACACATAATCATAGTTATACCAGGATAGCCAACTGTCTTCTAGCTGTCAAGGTTAGCTACTCTGCTGACAATGTATATCCTTCTTAGTAGTGATGTAGACATGAATTGAGGGAAAAGAAAAAGATAGTAAAAAGGAAAAGTGACTCATCCGTCCAGTCAGTCACAGGTAAGGAGACTAGCAACAAGCCTATTTGCAATTATTTAAGATGGAAATGATGCTGTCCTGATGTAAAGCAATGATAGATGGATGAGAGAGCGTGGATTCCGTGGGGTGTGGTTCCTCATCAGACGTCGGGGAGGTTTCTTCTTTGGGCATGTAAGTAAATGGTAAACATTTATCAAAATAGGGAATATGAGGTTCGTGAGAGAAAAGGATGAGTTTGGTCTTGAAAATATAAACCTTAGAGTACCTGGGGGAGTCACCTAGAGAGTTTGTACATCCCAGTGTAGATTTTAAGGGCATGGACTTGAGCCTTCCTGCCTGGATTCAAATCCTAGCTCCATCACCCATTACTAGCTCTGTGACTTTGAGTAGACTTAATCTTCTGTACCTCAGCTTTCTCTTATATAAATTGAACAGAACAGTGGTGTTCTGCCTGATAAGCTGATGGTGAAAAACCAACAGTTTCTGGTACATAGTAAGTGATAGCTACTCTTCATAGACAGGAGAAGCTGGAAATATGGAAATGGGGTTAGTTAAAAGGACTGAGCTGAAAATATAGCAATATGGACACAGAGAAGTGAAAAGCCCCAAAGAACATCTGAGTAGAGCAGGCAGGAGATTAAAGTGTGTGTGTGTGTGTGGCGGTGGTAGTGTTGTAGTTGTAGCAGTAGTAGCAGCAGCAGTAGTGGAAGGACAGTTAGACACTACACCAAACTTCCATGGTTTAATGGCGACTGTTAAAGAAGATAGTATGTTGTATCATGGTAATGTAAGAGGTATTGAGTTTCTTGTCTCAATTTTCACTTGGAGTTTTTAGAAGTTAGCTGTTTCTTCATAACAAGCCTTGCCAAAAATCTGCTTAATATTATCTGCTCATAAATTGCTATGTCTTATCAGCTTGGTCAGGGAAGGTGTGAGATCTGAGAAGTAGGGTGACTCTTTTGCTGGCCTGCCTCGGGACACCAATACGGCTGCAGTCATCTGGCAGTACACCTAGGCTAGAGGGCTTCACATTTCTCGAGGTTCATTCTGCCTGTTGGCTGGCAGCGGTCTCTGTCCTCATGGAGGCTGGCCAGGCTTTCTTATGTCGTGGTCTTAGGGCAGCAAGAGCATGAAAGCAACAGCGGAAAGCCCTTTTGAGGCCAGGGCTCTGAAGTCATATGATGTCCCTTCTACTGCCTTATTCTGGTTAAGTCAAGTCACAGGGCCAGCTTATAGACAGTATGTCTTAATGCGAGGAGTGGCAAAGTTGCATCTCAAAGAGGCATGTGCACAGAACTGGAAGAATTGTTGTAGGCATCTTTGTGAATTGTTGAACAGTGGTTTGATGGCACATTTCTCATGTCATTACCAAGGCCTGCCTAATAGGACCTGCTGCCAGTTATGCCCAGAATAAGCCTTGTGCATGACACATGATGGGTATGACAAGAGTAGGAATGAGTAAAGGTCCTGTTAGTCCAGAGTTTGTGCTCTGATATGATATTACCTGTTGTCAAACCCTTCCTTCATGAGAATATGGATAGCTGGCCAAGTACCCAAGTGAGCACAGGTACAGAACTAGAGAAGAGAGTATACTGAGACCTGAGAGCCAGAGAGGAAAGTCAAGGCCAAGCTATATACTGGAAGAATTGAAGTTGAAACACAAAGCCTCAAAGACCAGGATGGCATGGAGACAGTACCTGTAGTCTTCATAGCTCAGCTCTGCTTTCCAGTGGGGTGTGCTGTTCTGGCTTAAAGGAAAGTGGGTACTTACTGCAGTGGTTGACAGGGGGACTTGGTGCCAAAGAAGGGTCCCAGACCTGACGATGCCCTGTTCTCTGCTCCGAACTCCTCTGGGGCCACTGAGATCATTCCTCCTCCCTCTTCTCACATGCCAATCAGAGCCATTAGCTAAATAGAAAGTGAGAGAAGAGTTGACTGTTTCAGTGAGGAGTGGATAATATGTTTTCTGTTCGGTGTGCTGCTTCTACTTACTACCACCCTATCTGCTTTACTCACATTATCTTCAGATCTCACTAAGTGATAGCACATTAAGACAGAGGCAGCGCAGTGGAGGCAGAGGTCCAGGAAGCCATGTTGCCCTTGGTGTCCGAGTCAAAGATGACCCTGTATATGATGGCCCACAAAATCTTGTGGAGGCTATGCAAAGATTGTTTCTCACATGTTTAAAAAGCTGAACCTTACTTGATCCCAAATCTTGTCTGCAGTTCCTACCTAGGGACTCTGATTTTCAAATTCCTTTTTGAATTTTAATTCAAAGAAAACAATGGTACATTGGAGAACAGCTCTGGTATGAGACTGCCTGAGATCATATGCTTACAGGCTGTGTGACTGTGGTGAAGATGATTAACCCTCCTGTGTCTTAGTTTCCTCAAGTGTAAACTGAGGGCAGTAACTATCAACCTCAGGTAGTTGTTGTAAGGATTAGTTGAGCTAATACATGTACAGCTTTTTGGAGCGATGCTGTACACGTGGCTAGCATTCAAAAAGTCTTAAAAAAAAAAAAGTCTTGCTGTTCTTGTTACTATTGCTTTGTTGTTTTTGATTTTTGTATGCCACAGTGAATATATTACAGAAACATACCCAAATATTCCCATTTTTAAATGCTTACTGTTAAATTGGAGAAACAAACTGTGTATACATAAAATATTTAAAGAATGTTAAAAGGCCATGTTTGAGAAGAACAAATGCTTAGGCTAATTACCCTTTCAGTTACTGAGGATGAGCAGTATGGGGAAAGATACTCAGTGAGGGGACATGTCACTTAGAAGGAGGGCCTTGGGAGGGACCTTGAAGAAATAATATTTGGTTTTGGGTTCTGTGGAGAGTTAATGACCCATGTGGACAGCCACATTAAGTTAGCCAAGTTCCTGTTCCCCCAAGGTCAAATGTGGATGGGGGGAAGTGGTGTGCTATTTTCTATTATTCAAACTTGATTCTTTTGAAACATTCTCTCACTCCACTTCTTTGGGTGTGTGGGTCAAAAGTTCAGCGAGTTGTCGCTTTAACATAATACCAGTTTCCTCATATTGGGTTACAGTTTTCGTTGTGATTTCAATAGTTGAGTTTTCCACAACACTATCAATTTCTTTTCAAGGAAATATGAGAGCCGATTCAAAGAAATCAGTGTTGGCTCTTCTTGGTGAAAAGCGAAGCACTTCTTGAGCTCTGAACACTGTTTACATCTTTGCTTACTTCGCCCACTCCGTCCAGATTCCAATCTCTGATGGAAATATGTGCGTAATTCTACAATTACTTTATTTGCATGTATAAAATTTTATGGGGCAATTTTGCTAACAACTACAATTTCTGACTTTAATCTCCTTAGAGGTGGTAATGATTTATTTCCACTTCTAGTGCAAATAACGTTTGGCCCTTCTTTCTCAAGATTTTAATATAGTGGTGTATTTTTGGTGTATATTTTAATATAATGGTGTAAAAGAAAATCAAATGTTCCCTTATACTCTCTACCTCAAAATTGGTCTCCCTGATACCTATACTCTCCACACACTCCACAAATTGTCTTGCTAAAGCACAGGTCTGATGTCCTTCCAGAAACTCTGGGTGGCTCCCTGTCACACAGAGTGAAATCCACGTTCCACTGTGTGACATTCAGCTCCCTGGCCAGGTTCCCAGGCCTCCTTCATTCTTGCTGTTGTTCCGTGTCCGCTCTTCTCTAACCCCAAGAGAAGTGAGTTCTCTCTCATGCCTCAGGGCCTTTGCTCATGCAGATTCTTCTAATTACATCAGCCTTCCCTCTCCTCTTCCCAGAAGTGTTCTGATCACGCTTCAGGAACTTTTCTAACTGGCCCCTCCAGATTTAATTGTTTTCCTTCGGGCTCTCCCAGCTTTTGGCTCATGCCTCTGGCTGGCTGTTGCCCTCTGGTGGGCTTCTGTTGGTAACAAAAGCCACAGTTTATTTAGAAGTATTGAGGTAATTGACTTCATAGACTAAACTGCCCTCTGGATCCATTAAAGTTTCAGAAAAGTACATTCTAGAGCCTCCAATTTGTCCAGCGCACCCAAACATTTGCTTTTCTTGGACACTCTAGATAACTGACTTTTATTAGCATTTTCCTAGAATTCTGGTAATACACTATGAGCATACAAATTGAAAATTAAAGGCACTTGACCTAGTTTAGGTGCTCCTTTGGTATCCAGGGTTCTACCTACATCATCTCCTTCAGGTGTCACTGAGGTTGGCCTCATTATACCCACTTTACAGACAAGGAAACTTAGATTCTGAAAGTTAGGTGATGTGCTCCTGAGGTACACGGGGGTAGGGAAATGCAGTGGATGCAAGCCTGGGGTCTGAAGTCAGGCTACATGGGTTCAGGTCTTACATCGCCTAGGTTTGAACCCTGGTTCTGCTGTTAACTAGCACGTATCAGTTACTCAACCTTTCTAAGCCTGTTTCCTCACAGTAAAATATTATAGAAGTGTCTTCCTCGTGGGTTTTGTTTTTCTTAGGACTAAAATAAGTTCACATATGTAAAGCACTTAGAACGGAGTCTGGCATATAATAAACACTTATAAGTGTTAGCTGTTATTATTATCATTATTATTAGTATTAACTTTCATGAGCACAGGACTGAAAAGTAAATGAGTCAGGATTTGGACACAAGTCTGTTTGGCTCCAAAAACTGTCGGCTTGTACATGTCAAACTGCTTCCTGCTACGCCCATTTGCCTTGAGATTAAAGAAGAGAGTGAAAAATCCCTTTCATCTTTTCCCTCAGGGATCCATACCCTTTATCAAATTATTTCAGTTTCGGATGACCAGCACCTCCTGCATGCTTCCTGGAGACTGGCCTCCAGGAGCATTGGCACAAGTGAAATCAGATTCTGAAGTTATTTTGAAGTGTACAACCAGTACATAGTGCATGCTTTCTGGAGGCTTCAGCCTCCAGAAGCATTAGCGTATAGAGATCAAGTTTTGCTTTCCTGCAAGGGCATGGTGAAAACCATGGGTCCTCTTACAAAAGTTGTTCTGGGCTGGTTTGCTCTGCCTGTAATATTATTGGTATTTGCCTGCTGGTGTTTAGACTGCCTGTACCAAGCCACAGGGTAACAGAGGACTCAGACCAGCCCAACGTGCTTATTACAGTGCATGCGGCGTCTCTCTCTGCCTTCCTACCCCCATTAAGGAGTGAAGGAAGGTTTTGTAAAGTGGTAGGAGTGTGTCTCTTCCTCCCCAACCCCCTTCCCGCTTCTTCTGTTCCTCAGAAAGTCATGGGCCCCACGTTGCCCAGGAAGAACAAAGCAGAGGTGAGAGGCAGATAAAAAAGGTGTTATGTTTGGCATGACTGGGGTTGCACCTGCTATATTCACCATTGTATACCTTACATGTAGCCCACTGTATGGTCCATAGCACAGGCACAATGCAGTTTTAGTGAATAACTGATGGACAAGCTAGATGCAGAGCTGAAGGAGACCAAAAAAGGTCATTGGATTTGGCAAGGAGAGGCCACTTGTGATACACACTTGGCTGCTTTCAGTTGAGTGATGGGGAAGAAACCAAACAGTGAATTCTGAAGTTGAATGAGGAAGTGAAGAGGAAAATAAAGTTAATGTCATATGGAGGAAATAATGATGACTACTATATTCCAGACCAGACTTTGAACTTGGCACTGTGCATCCATTATTTAATCATTGCAGTAACCTTATGAAGTTCTTTTATCTCCATGCTTTGGATACAGTAGAGGATCTCAGAGAGGTTAAGTAATATGCCCAGGGTCGCATGTCCAGAACATAGCAAAACCAGGCCCAGTCCTGACTTCAGAGTCCATTCTCCTAACCAGTGAGCCGATGGCTCTTGAGTGTGCAGGGGAGTCATGGCAGTGGGTAGTTTATTAAAAACCGCTGCCGTCGAGAGATTGAAATTCTGCTACCATCAAAAGACTGAAATTAAACAGGTCTGTGTGAGGTCAGTTTTAACAAGCGTTTTGAGTGATTCTAAGGCTGGCTGACCCGGGCATCCTGATCTGTGGAGCATTGCTCCATGCTGTGCTTCACCAGAGAGTAGATTTTAGGTCATTTGCAGCTTCTGATCCAAGGCTTGGAGCCTCTAAGACTCCATTTCATCTATAAATTAATAAAAATGTTTCCTTACAAGTTTATGGTGATTAAATGAGGTCACTTGTAGAGTTTTAACAGGTAATAAATGCACAACAAATGTTGGCTACTCCTCTCTCCTAAACTTTTCTTTTAGGAACTTTCACTGGGTTAGGAATGAAGAAACAGCTAATAATTTGAAGTTGTATTAATTTGGGGGAAAGTTTTATTTTTTCCCCTATTATCTCCATTCTGAAAACAGAGGATCAGAGACACAGAGCAGTTATGTAACTGGATCCAAGGTCATAGCTAGTGAATGGCATCCCTCTTAACATCCATGCTATGCTAGTGAAGAAATTAGATTCGGAAAGAAGTCTGTAGTTAATACTTGTTGAATTGAATTTGAAACTTAGCTGTTTTTCTATTGCTTTTCTCTTAAAATATAATATAATCTCTCTTCCTTTATTTGTTGACTTTTTTCTTTGACTTTTAAAAAATGTACGCCCTTGTGTTTTTATTGTAAACCTCACATTCTTTTTAGGAGACCACATAGTATTGAAATCACATACATATAATTAATGTGTCAGGTAATGAGTGGACCATAAACCCAGTTAAGCAGATACTTAGAAATGATCTGTTCAAATACTTAGAAATTGCAAATAGAAGCTTTAAGAAATGTAGAGGTATCAAAGTAGCATGGGTAAAGGGAAAATGAAGTCATCCCACCTCAAGTGCAGAGGCAGTTTGCTGGTAGAATTCCTTCTTGCTTAGGGGAAGTCAAGCCTTTTGTTCTGTTCAGGCCTTCAACTGATTGGATGAGGCCCACCCACCTTAAGGAGGGCAGTCTGCTTTACTCAGAATCCACTGATTTAAATGTATATCTCATCCAAAAAACACCCTCACAGGAACTTGAAGGATAATGTTTGTCCAAATGTTTGGGACTCAGGCAAGTTGACGCATAAAATTACCCATCACACTTAGTGTTTTTCAAATTGGACTCTGCACAACAGTATTCTAGTTGTTAATAGGTTGGCAGGAGAAAAATGAAGCAGAGGAGTTCAATAGTTTAGTGACATGTATATATTGTATTTGTGTATATACATACATGTCTGTATATTCCACATTCATCTGTGAGAGACTGAAAATTCCTAAGGTTGAGAAAACTGCTCTGTGTAACTGCTGCACAAGGAAGGCAGGCTTGCCCTGACTGTGTGGTGTTTCACTTGGCGGCACCGTCCTCCACCAACACATTGGGAGGAAGTGGGGCTTGTTTCCCTATAAATCCCAAATCCTGAACCCTGGTCCTCAGATCTAAATTGTACAGAAATGTTTGTCTAAGTGCTAAAAATGTCTGCAATCAACTAATCCAAGAAAACAGCATAACCATTTTATAGTCAACTGCCTGCAGGCTTTTGAATAAATCCCAGGCAAAATGGCTAAGGTGCCTGTGCTGTGGTGAGGCTGAGATACCATGGATGATGCTTGGTCATTCCAGTTCTGTCACAGGGTTCTCCCTTGATAGTTCTTTTTTTTCTTTTAAAGCTCTTTACCGGGGTATAATTGCTTTACACTGTTGTGCCAGTTTCTGCTGTACAGCAGCGTGCATCAGCTGTAGTTATACATATAGCCCCATTTCCCCTTTCTTCTGCAACTCCTTCCCACCCTCCCTCTCTCTCCCCTCTAGGTCATCACCCAGCATCCAGTTGATCTTCCTGTGTTACGCAGCAGCTTCCCACTAGCCGTCTGTTTTACGTTTGGGGGTATGTGTATGTCAGTGCTGCTCTCTCCCTTGGTCCCAGCTTCCCCTCACCTCGCCCCCCATGATGGTGCTTTTCCATTTTGTTTTCCTTCTCTGCTCCACGCCACCTAACCTCCCTCATTTGCCACTTTAAGGCTCTGCTCTATCCCTAATGGAGTCCTGATCAGAATCAGCATGAGTTATACCACAGAAAGAGCAAAGCGCTGTGTGTATAGAATGCATGCTGTTTTCCTTCTGCACTTGATGGCAAAGGCTCTCTCACTCTGTGCTGTGCACCACTCATGTTGTCTTTCCTAGTTAAAGTACCCACTGGTTGGACTTGTGTTGTGCATGTGAAGGGATGCTAATAGATGTTGTTAGTTGTGTATGAACATCTGCTTGCTGCGTTTGTAGAAGATAAACGAACTGGAGAAATCCAGACTCTCTACCTCCTCAAACTACTGGCCCGGGTTAGGTCCATGGCTTTGACATGACTTCCCTTGAAATCCAGAAAGCAGATTGTATATGCTCATCACATTCCTATCCCCCCACCCCCCACCCCTGTTAGGGAGAAGCAGAGAGGCCGCATGCCCTTGGTTTAGCCTCTTCTACCCTCCTTCAGTAGCTGCTTCCCTGTTGAGCCTGACACATCTGTAAGTGCTCGTTTAGTCTCCCCGTCCAGTGGCAGTCATGGACCAAACTCAGGGTAATTCCTCTGACTGCAGAGGACTTTGATGTCTGTCTCATAAGGGACCATTCATCTCAGCCTGGTTCATTGTCTTGTCTGTTTCGGTATCCTCAAGGATAAGACATCCAGCCCTTGTTCCTGAGGGCTGCCATTTCTACACTGCAGCAACACTCCTATGATTGGAAAACCAGCTAGAAGTCTTCCACCTAAGAACTTTAAAATCCCTCTCACTCATTGTAGTTGTTTTTCATGCACTTATTTTCCCTTTAAACATTTAGATACTCCCAAATGGTTTAAGGCTTCAAGCCATTCTCAGAGGATAACTAATCTTTTACTCTCCCTAATTCCAGTTTACCAGGATAGGTGGAGATAACCATCAAAGACTTGCCTATACAGACATTAGAACCTCTGCCCTCTTCCTCTCCCCTGGCTAGGAAGGAAGTGTGGAGGTGGCTGATTAAAGGATTAAGGGTTGTAAAAAACATAAGGGGTAAAGTCTCCAAAGGCTTTGGGGGTAGAGAAGAGATCCTTTGGTGAGTTAGTTTGGGCCAGATCTAGAGCCAGTGCAGGTTGGTGCCAGGGCCAAGGCAGAGCAGGAATCTCGCCCCTAAAGGCTGAGAGTACCCCATTGAAGGGAGGAAGCAGGAGACTCTTGGCTCAGAGCTTTAAGGGAGAGCTAGTGGCAGAGTAGGTTTCTTTCTGGGTCGTTCTGTATAGTTCACTAGGGTAGAACAAAAGGCAAGGGTTCAAGACTAACTCTCTGCCCTGGAAACAAGAGTGTGCTAACTCTGGAAGATTGCCTTGGGAAGGTGGTTATGGTGTGGACTACAGAGCCAGACAATCCTGTGTGATTTTGGGCAGAATTTTTTACCTGTCCCGGCCTCAGTTTCCTCCTTTGTAAAACGGGAATACAAGCAGTAACTAGTAGAGAAGTACTGAAACTCGTCAAGTGCCATGGCCACCGTTCCTCAGCATCCTTTCTATTCTCTTACAGCGGTGATGCTTTCAAAGCCAGCAGGTGATGAGTACTTGCTAAAGGAGTCAAGCAGTGTTATTTGATTAAAAGGATGGACATAGACACAGAAAAGTCATATTTTGTTTTGTTTTAACAAACATCGACATGAAGCATACAACATTTCCAAAATATCAATTGCTTTCATACCTTTATTGGTCAGACAAATGACTTAGGGCCCCAGGTAGAGGTAATCGCCAGGGGACATGGCCAGTGTTCAAAACCGCATATGTCAGGTACTCCTGAGATGCCTAAGGGGCGTTGCTTACAAGGGTCAGAAAAGATGAGTTTGGAAAGAAAACTTTCTCTGAGAGGTAAGTAGGAGGCAGTGGATTTAATCATCTGAGCTTAGGGAACTGGAGCCATGGAAGCAGGAGGAAACAGTATTGAAATCCACTACTCTAGGAGCATCAGAAACAGGGCCTCACACGGCAACAAAGCGTGAAGGTGGAGCGTTTGCAAGCCCATTTGTCCAGCCCTGGCAGGTGGCTAATACCAGCTTTCCCTGTTACTTCAAAAGTATTAGAGTTTTAGTTAATGGGACTTAAAACAGTTGGCGCGAAGAGTAAAACCAATGAAGAGAAAGAAAAAGCAAAACAAACTGGAAACCACAATCTAGCGATGGGGGCTAAGGAGGCAGAAGAGAAATGTCAGAGTAGGATGTGCTACATTTCCACACTACACTACTGAGAGCAGGAGGCTAGTTCTTTTTTGCTTCTGATAAATTGAACACCCCCACATAAAGGAACATCAAACTCAAAACAGGGTGCTTATTCTAACATCCCAGAGTAGCTGAAGGAGGCCTGCAAAACCCAAAAGGAAACAGGAAGGCAGCAGCTTGCTCTTGCTTTGGAATCTGGTGTATAATCCTCGCCTCTCTCTATTAGAAACACCTCCTGCCTGGTAGACTGAGCAGGGTGTAGCCAGCAGGGCGGGCAGGAGTGACTGTTGGCGCCTGTAAGATTGTAGCACCTGTTTACCTTCTCACTTCCGCTACATAGTACCAAGTGGTGGAGGAAACCACCGCCAGTGGGTGTCAGTTGGCTGGTCTGACTATCCTCTTGACACCAACACTCCTGGGTTCTCTCCACTTGAGCTTGTCTACTCATTCAATGGGAAGTAGATATATAAGGCATATGGAGCAAACTCAAGGCTTTGATGCCACCGCCAGTAAACTATGGACAGTAAACATAAAAGTTAACATTTGGGGCTTGAATTAGCTGGAATGTTATCTCGAGATCCATTCCATGACCCCTCTTTGAATCCATACCATTTGAAATATGGTATCTGTAGGAATGTAGCTCTCTCTGCATCTTCAGGTTATTTGGGAGGAGTTTACAGTATGTACATGACAGTGAGAAATAGCAATGCAAGTTTCTGAGAGAGACCACAAGACAAAGATTGCATTTATGGTGGTTGTCAAAGCTGTTTAAATTCTTAGTAATCAATTGCTGAATAATTAAACCACAACCCACTTTTTTATTAAACTAGGTCAAATTTAAGTTTGTGCTACTTGGTGTTTGGTAAAGTGGGCTGGTGTGGAAAAGAACCACCACAGAAATGCTGCTGAACAGCACACACTGGGATTATAGTATTTGTGCTAAATGTGCCTCGAGTCATAACAGTTTTCTGTTGTTACTGTACTTTAGGAAGTAAGTAAATCAACTGAGTTGATATCGTCTGAAACTCTGAAACTCCAAGCGCTATGCCGAAATTGAGTCGCTTAACCTTCCTTTGCCATAATTTCCTCATCTAAAAATGTGGGCATGATAACAGGACCTACTTCCTGGGGATGTTTTAAGGATGAACTTAGATAATACATCTAACACTTAACAGAGAACCAGGCATGTAGTGAGGACCTAAATAAATAGTGGCTATGATTTGAGCCTAAGAAACTGTCACCATCTTCATTTTGCAGAAGTGGGAAAGGAATCTGCATTGCTCAATAATTTCCCAAGGACACCAGAGTAATGAGTGACTGGTGCATGGAAAGTACCCCAAATGCCCTCTTCCTCCCACTTCTCTGATATGTGATCTAGCCAAGGCAGGAAGCTCAGAAACAGGGGACCTGCTGAGGTGAGAACACTGACTACCACATTGTGAATGAAGCCCATGGTGGGAGGGAAGCAGGTCTGGATAGGTTTATCAGGTCAGCAAGAGTTCATAATAGAGCAAGGTCTAAGGGGTGAATGGGTGGAATCAGGGAAGCCAGATGGAGGGAGTCATGTTCTGAGATGCTTATTTGGGAGGGCAGCACCAAAAGTGTGAAAGTATGCCAAGGGGATAGGGGAAATGGGGTTTGAAATTAGGAAAGCTGTAAAATGGTGGAGAAACCAAGAAGATGAGGCACACAAGGACTTATTTTCCTCTTAGTTATTTTAATTAGGGATGTATTCATCCAAGTGGAATCTGAAGACCAGGAGAGCATGGATATATTTTTGTGGCTTAGTGGAAATTATTGTAAAAGAAGTCTCTACATAAGTTCAAGAAATGCTAGCCAAGGATTGTACTCTGCTTCTGATAGATAACTGCATTGATTAGATAGTGTCCTCATACTAATCCAAACTTCAGAACTACTCTTTAAATTAATCCTTTCAATTACACAGAAGTCAGCTCATCTGTGATGGTATCACTTGATTCAGATGATAAGTACCGCACAGCTCGGGTGCAGTTCTGGACCTGAGAGCTCACGGGGTTCCTTAGATGTAGTGAGTGGTACAGACGTATATGTGGAAAAGTTAAATCTACAACTGTCTCACTCCCCGAATTGAAATATGTGATAATCAGATTGTTATAAAGCTCAGCTTAGAGCTACACTACCAACACTTTCAATCCCTTAATATTTTAAGATTGCTTTCACTTTATTCTTAAATTAGAGTAATTTTTCTCTCTGTGAACATTAGATATTCTAATACTGAGACACCTAATGCTTAGCTCAGACCACATCACATATTGTGTCACCAGTGTGTCTCTCTACACTGGATAAGATGATGATAAAGCCCCAGGGTATGGTGTAGCCGCCAGATGGAAAAAGACTGGATCTCAGAATGACCACCTGGAGGGGAGCTGCCCAAGTGCTTGACACTTGCGCAGCATCTCTTATGAGAGTAGGAAGTCACCTTCTATTGAGTCTACTTTCTCAAACCTTCTCAATCCAATAATTCAGTTGGAATAATATATTTATTCTGATACTGCTACACCTGGTTTCTTAGCTCAAATAACAGAACGTCTTGCTTCCTTTTATTTCCAAAGCAACAATATAGTACGAATAAAATATTGATGACCACTGACTAATGTCAGTTATTATTCTAATAATTTTAAATGTATTATCGCATTCTGATCTCACAAGACTCTTAAGATGTAGGATTTTAAAATCCTCACTTAAAAGATGAGGAACCAAAAAGATGAAGGCATAGAGAGGGGAATTATTCTGCTTAAGGTCAGACAGCTGTCCAGTGACTCAGTTCGGAACCTAGATTATTTTGACTCAAAAGTTATAGTTCACCTGTACATTTTCAACCATGTACCAGTTGTACCTCAAAATCACATGGTGTGCTCACAGCAGAGACTGATTCTTGTTCACTGAAATCCACTTCCTCTTCTTACTGGCCCTGTAGCTATACTGTATTTTCCTCCCTTCCTTGCAGTTAGGGGTGGCGCTATAACAGAGTTCTCCTTAAAAGATGAGAGCAGAAGGGAAAATCCGTGCCACTTTCAGCCTGACCCATTACACAGGTGCTCCTCCATGCTGTTTCTCCTTCCATCTGGCAGGAGCAATACCAGTGAAACCATCTGGTATGGGGGAGCCACAAGATGGAAAGAGTCTTGGTTACTGAGTAACTGCATGAGGGGGAGCCTCCCCACCAGCGTCACTCTGAGCCATTTTGTGGGCAAGAAATTAATTTCTACTGTGTTAATCCATTGATGGTTTGGAATCTGTTACTACAGTCTACCTTACCTTAACTAATACAGAGAAAAATATAATTTCCTGGTCTGTACTCCAGACCTCCCAGGGGTCTGGAGGAAACCCAAGTTATCTATAATTTTTTAAAGTTTTCGCATGTGATTCAGATGTATATGGTCTTTGACAACAATATAATTCATTCCACAACTGGCTTTTCCCTTTACCTGGCTAAATTTTCTAGTTGGCTATCTTAGGGAGAGGTTTTTTCCATTTTCAGTTTTGCCTGAAATTTAAAAAATGTTATGACCAATAATTTTTATTGATTCAGAAAAAGCTTCACTTATATTTTGACAGTTTTAAAAAAATTCAGTCCATTTGATGCACGGAATTCAAGATGTATGTTCTCATGATCAGGATTCTAGCCTATCTGTTCCTTCCTTCCCTCCCATCCATCCATCCATCCATCCATCCATCCATCCATCCAATCTGTCTGTCTTTCTGTCTGTCTATCTATATCTATCTATCTCTATCTATCATCTATCTATCTATCTATCTATCTATCTATCATCTATCTATCTATCTATCTATCTATCTATCTATCTATCTATCATCTATCTATCTGTCTGTCTATACATCTATCATCTATCATCTATCTATCTATCTATCTATCTATCTATCTATCTATCTATCTATCATCTATCTCCTATTTCTTCTATACATTTGTATAGTCATCTATCTTTCTGCCTATCAAAGCAGAATAGCTTCCCCAAAAGTATTTTCCTTCAATTTTATTTTATAGATATAGAATTTTTGCACTGTGTAATTCCTTGGAAGTAATGTGCAGCTACAACACAAGGGTTAAGCAGCTATTCATGTGTTTTAGTGATTACTCTGGAACTGTGACTGATCTCCAGATCTTGGGAGTAGGGGGAGGAACATTAAGAGGTTTTATACTTTAAAACTGAGATCATGTTTTCTTACATTATTCTATCCTTTAATGTTTTTTTTCCCCAAATGAAATTAATTGTAGAATTTTATCACAGTGATAAATTTGATCTTTTTATCAAATACCTTGAGTGTTCATAATAGGATGACACCATTACTTTTAAGAGGGTGAATGAAGAAAGCCTTTGTTATATCTAGATCTATTGATAATTAGTAGGGGAGCATCATATAAGGATAGCGAATATTTTATAGTGTGCTTGCTGCATGCCAGGTGCCCTTCTAGGGATTGGCATAAATTAAAAGTCCTTTAATACTCAGGATAATCTTATGAGCTAAGCCCTGTGTTTATCCTCATTTCATACGAGGACTTTGAGGCATGGAAGCATGAAGGAACATGGCAAAAGTTCCATAGCAAATAGGTGGTGGTGTTGGGACATGAACCCATGTAGCCTGGCTTTAGCCTCTGTGCCTTTAACCGTTATCCACACTGCCTATTTTAATAGGCATATGATTTTCCTTACCATTCTATGGGAATGCTAGTTTTATTGCTTCATGACAAATCATTACAGATTGCAGAGCTAAATTTAACACATACTTATTTTCTCCCAGTGCAGTGGTTCGGGGGTACAGATTCAGCTTAGCTGAGCCCTCTGCTTAGGGTGTCACAGGGCTACAGGCAAGGGATCAGCCAGGTCTGGAGTCTCATCTGAGTTTCAAATTCCTCTTCCAAGCTCACATAATTAGCTGGCAGAATTTATTTCCGTAGCTGTAGAACTTATTATGGCAACTTGCTTCTACAAAGCCAGCAAGAGACTCTCTTTCTGACCTCAGTTACGTCTGAAATCCTCTTTTAAAGGGCTTCCAGTGGTTAAGTCAGGGTTACCAGAGAGAATCTTCTTTTTGATGAATTTGTCAACTAATCTAGGATCTTAATTATATCTGTAAAGTCCCATCACTCTCGCCAAATAACGTAACCTAATCAAAGATGTAACCTAATCATGTTTGTAACACCAGGGGCAGAGGTCATGGGGGTTATCTTAGAATTCTGCTATGACATGCCACAGTGGGTGTGTCTGACCTTTCCCCATGCTGAAGGAGATGGATAAATACCCTCACACTTACACAATGAGGTGATATTTCCCTCAGGGCCTGACTCGTCAACCTCAGCTTATAAAAATATCAAGGATTTATTTAAAAACTTTTTTACAAAATTCTCCTTACTTAAATAACTGTTTTCTAGAACTCTTCACACTAAAGGAAGGTGGATGGTGTAAATAAATTGCTCGTTTGAAATTAGTGTAAATTTACTCTGGTGACTCGTTTTCTAGGATATTTCTTAAAATCACCTAATCACTTTAGTCATGAGATCAGTCATTTGGTGAAAATCAAACTCCACAGTGTGGCAAACCAAGATCCCTCCTACACTAACCAAACATTCTGTGTTGTCCTCATCTCTCGTCACTGCCTTCTCCTGTCATTGTATTCCAAGTCTTCTTCATGCTTCTGGATCTCTGTACACGATGTACACTTGAACAACGTGGGTTTGAACTACATGAATCCACTTACATGTGGATTTTTTTCAGTAAATACATACTGCAGCACTACATGATCTGGGTTAAATCTACACAGGTGGAACCATAGATGATGTGGAGGGCTGACTATAAAGTTATACTCAGATTTTCAACTGGGCTGAGGGTGGGTGTTCTTAACCCCTGCATTGTTCAAGGGTCAACTGTACATGCTTAATTTTACCTGCAATACCCTTTCTACCTCACTCCCATCCCCACACCAGTCTGCTGATAAATTCTCTGTTTCTTCAAGACCTGGCTCAGATGCCCTTTCTTTTGTGAAACATTCCCCAGTTTCCAAGCAGAAAGGTAATGGTGGAAGCTACAGGAAAAGGATTTGAGTTCTGGGTTCAGCTGGAAGGTAGAAATGAAGGATAATACTGATTTGAACCCTTTAAGAAGAGCCCTGTCTCATTCTGGATTTAAGTGTGTTGTAGAAAAAAATACTTTCGAAGAAAATAAAATGGACTTAGGAAATCTAAGCTAAACCAAACATATAAATAGGGACTCTTAACGTGTTCTGTTGCTGAAGAGGTTGAGCAATGAAACAATGTCAACTGTGCCCTCTGGGATTGCACTCTCTTCTGGCATTCTCTCCACTGTGAAAGGGACCAGAGCTCTGTGAAGACTAGATGAACATTTTATTCTTGTCTGAATGCAAGGATGCTCTAAAATACCAGGGGTAGTGCTGAAAGGACAACAGAGACAGCTGTGAGATATTCCCACTACCCAACTTGGAACCATTTGAGCATTAAAAAAGAATTATTCATAAACAAATTGAGTTCATGATGCTTTGAATTCATAATGATATTCAAAATGGGAAAAGTTAAAGTTCACAAAAGACGTAATACAAAAGAAGGTAGATATGCTTAATATTTTATTAATTTTAACAGGACAGTGGGCTTGACATATGTGAATGTTTGTTTTCTTCTGTTGAATATATGACCCTTTATAAAACATAGGTGTGTATTTTTCTTCATCTCTATGTGTAGGCAAGATAAAGAGAGTTGTGAGTAATCCCAGGAGTTCTGATAGAGTAAGAACTATACCAAGAATAAGAAAGATTGTGACAGTAGTGTAGGAATATATGTGTAGAAAGAGTATATTGAAAGAAGATAGATTCACCACATTACTCAAGAGTAAACTCAATCTCTCATCTTCCAGGAAACAAAATCTCTTGACTGATGAACCGGTTAACAAGAGAAGCTATCAAGGCATCACAAGATCTATTAATGCTAATGAATCATGCCAAAATTATTCATAATAATGAAAGTACAAACAGTACGTCTTGCTGGCCAAGTAATTTCTAAGAATGTTTCATTTCAGGAAAACATGCCTGATTGCCAGACACAAAAACAGTATAAAAGCTGTAGGCTCATTGAAAAGACCCATTGACTTAACAAGTGTGACTCTAAAGAGAGAGAGGGAGGTAGGGATGGCAGAAAGATGGTCATTGGATTAAGTTCAAATCACTCTGAAGTTTCAGTCAGACCCCAGGGCCTGACTAAGAATTAATTGATCAGGAACCTGAAATCTGCAGCCTTAGCTGGTCTGAGATAGCATTTCTTTTGTTGATATTAAAAGTTACTTTACCAGTGGGAAGGTATTCACTAATTAGAGAAATATGAATAAGTGGATCAATAATTTTTAATATGCTAAATGAGAGTACAACCACTACAACTTTAACCATTCAAATAACTTATGTTCTACTTTTTCTGCTGTTCTATTTGTTTGCTTCTAAATGTACAATATTACTTACTTATATTTTATTTATTTAGCATATTGCTTATTATTTGCCTCACTTTTTCTCACCCTTTTCCATCCTTGTCAGGTAGGAGGGCAAGGGTCATAGTCTACCTTTTAACCACTTTTTGAGGTTTGATTGACATGCAGAAATTGTAGATATTTAATATATACAACTTGTTGTGTTTAGAGGTAAGTATACCCCTGGGAAACCATCCCCACAATCAGTGCCGTAAACTTATCCATCATCTCCTAAACCTTCCTCCTGCCCCATTTGTTTTGTTGTGGTTTTTGGTCTGTTTTGATTGTCATCAGGAACCCTAGATAATACCTGTCACACAGTAGATGCTCACGACATATTATTGAATGAATAAATAAATGTTGTCTTTTTACATTTTTTTGTCTTTTTGTAAGTTGTGTTTTTAGGGCTTTTGAATCACTTAGAAAATGTTAACACATTAGACTTGTAATTATATTGAAATTTTAATGGTTAGCACCTTACTATTTGAACCTAATACAGATTGGAAGACATTTCCAAAGAGAAGGAGGGTGCGGGGGAGGATGGTTCTGTGTGTGTGTGTGTGTGTATGTGTGTCCATGGGTGTGTGTGTGTCCATGGGTATGTGTGTACATGCAAAAGCACATTTTCACACACTGCTATATGGCTAAGTTGGCAGGATTGTATGCTAGTGCAGACCTTCCGAGAGTTCAGACCATCTATGAAGTAGATGCCCCCATGAAGTTTCACTTTTCAGACTTTTTACCCAAATTGATTTCAAGAGGGAGACAGAGCTCTTTCTCTGGAGGGTAGGTCTGGGCATCATTATCTCCATATTTTTGGGCTGAGGAAACTGAGACTTACACAAAATAGGGATAATATTTTTGGAATCTCTCCAGATGCATCTTTCTTTTTGAATAAACTAGATTTTCTTTCTGCAGCCAGTCCACTGCTGTTGCTTTAGGAAAAGAGACTACAGAACTCCACCTCAGAAAAGATATAAAAAGAGGATATGTAAAGAGAATATAGAAAGAAGTCCCTTACAAGCATTATAAAGAAGTAGGGTGTTTACCCTTCCATGGCAGTGGACTGCAGAGGGAGAAAAGGAGGGGAATTAGGGAAGTGGGTTTTCAGTACAGGCATCCTTGCTCCGAAAGTCCAAAGAAGAGTTCAATTTTGCTTTGTTTTTTTTTGTTTTTCCCTGATCAGTGCTTGGCACTCTGGGAGGAAAGGGCTGTATTGGAAGGCTCTTTGTCAACACATGAGGTGATGGAGTAGTGGTCTTGGCAAGTGTCCAGATGGATGAGTCAGAACTTTGACTCCTAAGGGTTTTTAATGCCCCTTATGCCTCAGTGAGTGGATGTGTTGGTGCTTAGAAGACCAGAGAACTGGCAGAGGCCTGAGGATGCACAAGCAGGCTGCAGTGTAGGGAGGCAAACCAGAGGCAAGCAGTCAGGACCAGAGTGTGTGCCAGGAAAATGTTACAAAGACCCATGTGGACTCAGTGACGCATCATCTTGGAGGCAACCAGGCCATTTACAGAAGATCCAGAGGGCTCTAGTATGCCTTGCCCTTTCTGCCATGTGATCACATTAGCCCCAGTCTCCCCATCTTTGGAAAGAACAGGGAAAGCGAGAGGAAGCTGCAAAGATTCAGCATTTATCCAAAGAAAAATGCATCATGGAAGAGTCTTTAAGGAGTGACTTTAATATCTAACATTGGCAAGTTTAAAAGAATGTTTTCCACCCCCTGGTACCTAGTGAAATGGATGTTTATAAGGAAGAGTAGATCTATGATAGAAAATGAAGGAGCTGCATTTTCTTCATATATCTAGGTGGTACCTGAAGTTTTTGTCTCTGCTACCTGTGGGACGTATTCAAGCCCACTCAAATGTGACCTTAATCTCAATCCGGATCTCTAGGGTGGGGTGATTTCCAGTACACCCCAGCCTCCCATTCTTAGCTGTGAGCAAAGCCTGGCTGCCCTACATGTGCTCTCTCACCATTCCCCGTGACCCCTGATGTGCACTTGCTGATTGGAGTGAGGGAGGTGGCCCTGATTTAGAGAGATGTTCACTAATCTATATACAAATTGAACTCAAGACCTTGGCCTCATTGATTCTGGACTAGCTCATTCCTCATTTTCTGGATACGATTGTGGTTACCCAGGCAATATTTTTCTCAAACATCACCAGGAGAGGAAACATCACAATTTATCACCACCAGCCTATTTCAGTGTTTAATTGAATGTTTAACCTAAATCAATAATGTAATTAATAACTGTATGTAGGTGAGCACTTTTGAGAAAATGGTTAGGGATTTCATTCTTATAAAAAATGATAGTTTTTCCCCTCTTCACTTCTTCCTGTCATCATTTGTACGTACTGTATTTGTTTTCTGAATGAATTCATTTCTGGAAGTAGCTATCTGGAGATTTCAAACTGTAAAATCAGAGAGGAAGCATGTGAGCCCTGTTTTTCCCTGTTTCTTAATTTCTTTTGCCCTCTAGTGGTAAAATCAGGGGACCTGCTGTATTTTCATTTGAATTCTCCAAAGCAGAACATTTCATCAAAATAGAATACAGAAAGCATTCATCATAATTAGCTAATTATTGAAAATAAATATATTTTAAGGAACTAAAGTGCTTCAGCATAGTTATTTGATACTAAGAATATGAAGTAAATGTAGAGTAGTGAAAAATCTTGTAGTTGGCAAAATTGGCCTCACATTTCTAGAGCCTTTATCCTATTCTCCATTTTTCCACCTTCCTTTCTAAAATGAAAAGAAAGCTTCATAATTGCACATGAGTACTTACTACGTATGAGCCAAGCCTTCTTTGCTGCTCAATTACATCTGATAGCTTGGGCAGAAATGGGACTCCCTGAAATCTGTTGCCTAGAACAATACACATATACAATTAGACTGTAAGACACTCAATATCCACCGGGGTCAGATTATCACTAGGAGGTTAATTTACAGAGAAATTACATCATTACCTGGATCATATCATCTGAAAATATGAGCAATAGTTGGAAAATTAAAATAATGAGTCAGAGAGAGGGAACATATTGATCTGTAGGAGAATTGATGTAAAGAATATATCTTTCCATGTACATATTTTAGCTTTTCATCAAGTAAAATGTATATTTAACATTTTTGTTTTGAGAAGAAAATATTCTTTTATTTGGAGAGGGTGTTAAGTTGTTCTTTTTAAAACAAACTTGTAACCATAGGTGACAGGGTTTTTAAATACCTTTCCTTTTAATAGTTTTTATTTTTTTAACCTTTTACTTTGAAATAATTTCAGGCTAGTAAAAAATTGAAAAAAGTACAAAATATATATAGCATTAAATTCCCATATACTCTTTACTTAATTTCCCCAAATGTTAACAACTCACTTAACTATAGTACAGTTTTCAAAATTAGGAAATTAACATCAATACTATACTATTAATCTATAGACATTATTCAACTTTTGCCAGTTATCTCTAATGCTCAATTTATGATCCAGGATCCAGATTATCGTTAAATTCATAATATATGTTCATATTATACACATATGATAAGATAGCATGGAAGTAATATTGTGGGCTTCTCAGTACATCATATGGGGAGTCCATGATGTTGATAGATCCTATTATTGGTGGTGTTAACTTTAATCATTTGGTTAAGGTAGTGTCTGCTGGATTTCTCCACTGTAAACTAACCATTTTTCCTTTCATACTTAATTAGCACCTTATAGAGAGATACTTTAAGACTATGTAAACATCCTGTTTCTTATCCTATATTGGCCCACTAATAGCCAATTGGTGATTTTTAAATTTACATTATTTTTTGACATTTATTAACTAGAATTCTGTAAAGATGAGAGCTTTCTTTTCCTTCCCATTTACTGGTTATACAGTTATTTATATATATATTGGTATGGAGCATGGATATTAATTTTACTCTATATGATATAATCCATTACTGTCACTATTGACTTTGTTCTTCAAATTAGCCCAGATTTGGTCATTGGGAGACTCTTCCAGTTGAGTTCTGTGTCCTTTCAACATGCGTCTATTGTTGTTGTTATTATTATTTTTTTGAACACTTCTTTTCTTTCTTGCGTCTCAAGGTGTTCCAAGCTAATTTTTTGCTTTTCCTGCCCTAGCCCTGGGATCAGTCATTTCTCCAAGATTTCTGTTTTTTGTTTGTTTGTTTTAAAGAGAATGGTGTCTAGAAATCAAAATCTGTGTGTCTGCTGTATTCTTTGCTATTGGTGTCATTAATTCTAGACCCTCTCAGCAAACAAAGCCAAAAAATCTACGTACTGTATATGTAGACACGCACACATACACATCATCTAAGTCTATCTGTCTGTCATCTGTCTGTCACCTCTCTATCATCTATCATCACCATGAGTTCATATATTTAATTCCAGTGCAACACCCCAGAATTTATTCTAGACTTCCTCTGTTCTTCATTTGTAACTCCTTTCACTGCGGGTAATATACATCTGCCTCTCTTATTCAAACTTTATTTACTTATTTGCACAGTGGTAAAATATACATGAATTAGTTTCAAAATTACTAACCCTAGCCATTCTAGGGAGGTGGAGGAGCTTGCAAACTAGTATATGATGTTTGTGTACATTTCTTTTTTTGTCTTTAGTCTTAGAGTATACCATCAAAATACTGTTTTTTCGAACTTATTTAGGTTTGTTCTTTCCTTTCCCACCCCCCGTCAGCGTAGTTTGTAAGGGAGTTAGGCTCACTTGTTATTGTTTGTATTGTATTTCGGATTCTGCCCTCATCCTGCTTGACTTGCATCATGTATTTATATTTTGGGTCTATGACACATGAGCGTGGTTTCTGAAAGTTAGACTAGTACCAAGTGTTACACCGGAGAACTGCTGCTTCCTCTGCCCCCGTGCTGCTTGCACCTAACGCCTCTCTCCCTTATCGTCTTAGTTTCTGGGTTCTCCTTTCTGTGTTTCTTTTGGCACAAACAAGCAGATAAATATATTTTTTATTTCTCTCTTTTCTTTCATGAAAGGCGGCACACAATAGGTGCTCTTTTGCACTTTTGGGGAGGCCTTTTTTAACTTGATGTATCCTGGAAAACAACCCGTGTTAATTCATAGAAATCCTTTTCTATTTTTTTTCTCTTACAGCTGTGTACATAGCTTCTTTAACCCTTCTCCTATATTTAGATAATTACATTGTTTCCAATATTTGCAAGGGCAATGTTGCAATTAGTAACCCTGTGCAAATGTATTTTTCTATTACTGGAGGTGTATCTGTGTAAATACCTAGAAGAGGACTTGCGGTATATAGTTTTCTTAGGTATTGCCAAATTTCCCTCCAAAAACACCATACCAGTTTGCGTTCCTACCAGCAATGAAAGAGAGTGCTTGTTTCCCGACAGAATGTGTTGTCATACTTTTTAATTGTTGCCAATCTGGTAACAATATCTCAGTATAGTTTTAGTTTGTATTTCTGTAATTATGAGTGAGGCTAAGCATCTTTTCCTGTCTTTAAAGGTCATTTTTTAACTCTTTTTACTTTTTTTTTTTTTTTTTTTGGCACACGGGCTTGGTTGCTCCGCGGCATGTGGGATCTTCCTGGAGCTGGGATCGAACCCGTGACCTCTGCATTGGCAGGCGGATTCTTAACCACTGCGCCACCTAGGAAGCCCCATTTTTTAACTCTTTTTGTGAATTGTCTGCTCATGTCTTTTTCCCATTTTAAAGGATTTTTAAAAATTCTTTTCCTCTCAGTTTTTAAGTTTTTTGTGTGTTAACAATATTAGTATATTAGTACTTTATCTAAGGTTTGACCTATGTTGCAAACATTTTTCCAAGTTTGTTAGTTGTCTTTGACTTTATTTTTTACCATGCAGAAAAAAATTTATTTTGTATAGCCATTTATCAATTTAATTGCCTTTAAATGTTGAGTCATAGTTAGGAAATCTTTTCCTATACCAAAGTTAAAGAGGAATTCACCCATGTTTTCTTCTAGCATTTAAAAATTTTTTTTTTAAATTTTGATCCCTATTCCATTTGGAGCTTATGCTTATGCATGATGTGAAATATAGATCTAAATTTATTTTATTCCAAATGGTTATCCTGCTGTCCCAGAACCATCTATTAAAATTACCATATTTTCCTAATAATTTGTGGTACCACCTTACCATATACTAAATTTCCATATGCGCTTGGGTTTATTTCTGGGCTTCCTAATCTACTCTCTTTGTTTCTCTAGTCATGCGTCAGTGTCACAGTTAATTACAGGACTTTATAGTATGTTTTATATCTGAGCTAGTCCTTTCTCCTTGTCTTTCCTTTTTAATGTATTCTTGCATGTTTGTTCTTCCACGTGATTTTTTTATATCAACTTGTCTACGTCCATAAAAAAGCTTATTCATGTTTTTGTTGGGATTGTGTTAAATTTTACATTAATTTAGAGACAATTTATGATATTGAGTCATTCTATTAAAAAATTGGGGATGCCTTTCATTTGTTCAAGTCTCCCTTCATAGCTTTCAGAAGGTTTTCCTCATAGAGTTTCTTTTCTTTTCTCTTTTTAATTAATTAATTAATTAATTAATTTTTATTTATTTTATTGGCTGTGTTGGGTCTTCGTTGCTGCACATGGGCTTTCTCTATTTGTGGTGAGCTGGGGCTACTCTTCGTTGTGGTGTTCAGGCTTCTCATTGCCATGGCTTCTCTTGTTGTGGAGCACGGGCTCTAGGTGCTTGGGCTTCAGTAGTTGCAGCACACTGGCTCGGTAGTTGTGGCACACGGGCATGGTTGCTTTGTGGCATGTGGGGTCTTCCCAGACCAGGGCTGGAACCCGTGTCCCCTGCATTGGCAGGCGGATTCTTAACCACTGCGCCACCAGGGAAGCCCCTCTCATAAAGTTTCTACACCTCTCATTTTAAGTTTATTCCAAAGTATTTAATCTTCTTTGTTATTATTTTAAATGAAGATTTTTACATTATGTCTTCTGATTAGTTATTGTTTATATATACGTAAAATGATTTCAGCATGTAATGCTTTTATCCTGCTACCTTTAACTTATTTTATCATTTTAGTTAATGCCTTTCCCTGACTTGAACCAGAAATAAATTTTTATCATGTTAAGTCTTTGAGACTTGGTTCATTTGTTTATTTGTTAACCAATTCTAATACAAGGCAGACATAATTTTATTCCTATATTAAAATAAAGAAATTGAGAGCAGAAATAAAGACAGATTTGCCCAAGGTCACAGAGAGCAATGGGCAAAACTGGCTTTTTAATCAGGAGTCTGCTTTTAGCCACTGCATAATATTCTGTCCTCAAGGGTGGACTCTCTGAGGGTCTCCATTTAGCTACACTTAACTTATAGACACAGAAAACTATACAAGATTTTGTAACTATGAAATTCATAAAAGCTCAGCCCTGGTCTACCTTCCAGTATGGTCCCAGAATGCAACCATTGTGATCCTTCAAAAATGAAAATAGTTTATGCCATCCCCTTCCTTAAATCTTTCAGTGGGTTGATGTTGGTATCAGAATAGAGACAGAGCTCTTTCACATGACCTCTGCTTTACTCTCCACACTCACCCCATGCTTTCCACACTGGTACTGTAGTCACAGTGAAGTACTGCAGTACTTCATCCTCCTGCATCCCATTCAGACAGCATCTTCTCTGGGATGCCCTTCCTGGTCCCCTGCATTATATACCCTTTCCATGCCTTCTGTAGTGCCTCATACTAACCTTCGCCCTATTTTATTTTATTTTGCATGTTTTCTTATTTTATTAAATCTTACTAGTATTCTTTAAGGAACAAACACATAGGTGAGTAGGCTACAGTGGAGAAGTCTTTTTATTGGGGAGTTAAGACATTAAAATATACTTTCAGGTATTATCTTCAGTGATACCTCTTATCTTTTTTCCGGGACTCCAGGTAATATTCAGCCCCTACAGTTACCACAAATGTAGCAAATCTCCATTTGAATCCTTTTAATAATGCACCAACAAAGGACACGTTATTTGCAAAGCCACCCATGTATCTCCAAGCTTCACTGCAGCCCCATGGATCCCTTAGCCCCCGTGCAGGCAGCTTCTCCTGGACAGTTTCTAATAGTGTCCCTTCTACCTTCCATTGTTTATAATCTGGAAGTTTCATTTTACTATGACCATGTTCATGTCCATGTCCATGGGCCATGTTGTTTTGTTACCTGCTTTCTTCAGATGATTCTTTAAAAATGCAGTATTACTGTAGTTAATACCTAGGGATCACATGAACTTCTTCTGACAGCAGTCTGACCTCGCAGGACACTCAAGATTAAACCCTTCAGCTGGAGCTGCCACCGTGCATCTTAATAACTTATTTATTGACTGTCTTAAAACTCTTGAGGGCACAGACTATGTCATTTAATTTTAGATTCCAGATTGTACCATCCCTCAGATGGTGAGCACTTAGTATATGTTTGTTGAGTGAGTGAATGAATGAATAAATGTTTTCTTACTTTAAAAAAATTTATTGCATACTTGTGTGTGTACTTTAGAATATTTTCTTCTTTCGTGAGTGGGCAGTGATTTGTGTATATCCTCAGGATTGTCGGCATCCTGAGCTGTGGGCTGTCATGAACTTTTCAGGCTTTGAAGAGAAACCTCAAGTCAGTTATCTAAGGGTTTCTTTTTTTAAAGAAAATAATCAACTGACGTTTTTTTCTTACCGCTTTCTTCTCTGTGAGGGAATGATTTTCAGTTGTCATTAGGATGAATAATTCTCAGCCTTTTATAAAATGCAAACCTGAAAATGTTCTTTGAAAATCTGACTGCCATTTCTAAAAGGCATCACTTTCTGTCAAAAGCCTTGACCCACTCTGGCAATCATTATTTTACAAGTATCAGATGTATTCTCTGAGCTATATATTTTTCTTGGCATTTGGCAGTAACAGGAGGTATTATTTATTGAGCTCCATCTTTTTTAGACGCTCTCCTAAGCGTGTTACATACAGATTGTTTATGAAGCAGATTTAATTTCACCATTTTACGTGTGAAGAAACTGAAGCATACAGAAGTTATGTAACTTGCCCAAGGTACCTTAGACACAGCTAGTAATAAAAGGAACTTAGACTGACTTTCAGGGGAGCCGATTACAGAATCCCTATTCTAAAATTGCCATAGATGACTTCCTTTATATTTCATCCTACTGCACCTTCTGGAATAGTAGTGTTGTTTGTGTGCTGCATGTATGTCTATTTTATCTCCCAAATAAGATCCTAAGATCTTTCTTCCGAGGGAGTGTCTTATCTCTTTAGCCTCCACAGTATCTAGCATAGTGCTACACACATTGTGTGATCACTTCATAAATACGTGCTTTCAAAACTTATTTAAATTCTCCCCCAGGTCTTAGGAAATTGTATATAGGGGTTTTAACAAGTTAGGATGAAGCATATACATATATATATATATATTTTTTTAAATCTCAAAATTTATTGATCCAAAAAATGAATTTATGATTGAAGAGATCCCCATGACCTCACCCATCTGCTGTCCCTCTTTCCCTACCAGGGTCTGGACGGATATAATGATACTTTGATGGATACTGATGAAATTGGGTGCCTTGAGGCCTGTTTGCTTTGTACCAACACTTATTAATACAGCATTCATTTAACTTATTCCCTTTCGTAGCCTCCTCTTCTGAGAGCCGTGACACTTCTCTGAGGGTGGGGTAGGAGGCTTGCCGTCACTGTATGATGGTGTAATTGAGCTCTTCTTTATTCTCAAGGACACTCTCAACTCAGCTGTGTACTCTAGCTTTCCTGTAATGATGAGTACCTTCCCAGGTGAAATGTCTCCCAACGCTTGGAGGTTAAAATATTCCCCCATGCCACAATGGGTTTTGGGAGGGTAGGGTGGTACCAGTCATCAATCCCAAGAAAATAATAACTTCATTACCAAGACCCTCTGCCCTTCATGCAAATAGACCCCAACAGGCTACCAAACTTGCTTATACATGTCTGAATTTACTGAATTGTATGTTTACAAAATATATCTGGAAAGTTACAATTCCATTGTTATTCTCTCAGACCAACATTAAACTCAAGAAAGCAAAAAGGAAAATAATTGTGTATATTAAATTTCTCCATCAAAACTTCAATTATAAGATCAAGTTTTCCTAGGGGAATTCCCTGGTGGTCTAGTGGTTAGGACTTTGTGCTTTCACTGCTGAAGGCACAGGTTCAATCCCTGGTTGAGGAACTAAGATCTCATAAGCTGTGTTGCGAGGCAGAAAAAAAAAAAAAAAGATCAAGTCTTCCTTTTGTAATATTATCTTTTTTACTAATAAGTGCTTTTTGTTCTAATCATTTTGGATTACAGAAATAATACATGTTCATGTTCATGATAGAACTATTGAAAAGCAGAACTATATTTTGTGTTTAATAATTCACAATATCTTCACTCAAAATACTTAATATTTTGGTATATTTTCTTTGTCTAGGTAATTACTTGGATAAATAGATTTCAAAATGGAGACATAACTGCTGTTGATATGCATATGTAGATCTGTAAGTTTATTTCCACTGACTGAACCTTATCTCATGAACATTTTTCAGATCACTTAAGATTCTTCAGTGACCTTTTAAAAAGGCTTTATAATGTCGTATAACTACATAATGTTCTATTTAATGATCTGACAAGGATATTTTGATGCTTTCACTGAGATGAACACCAGATTGCTCTTCCAAATCCTATCTGAGTAAGAGAGGAAAGTACAATATGAACCGCACAAAGACAGGGAGGTTTTCTAAAGAAATAAAGCAAACTTCATCTTCCCAATAAAATCCTGGAATTAAAAAATAAAGAAAAAGAAATTCTTTTTCATAAAAGACCCTAGAACCTAGTTGCATATCTGAACGTTATCAAAGTGATTCAAGTCCAATGGAGTCCTGTTTGTATCTGAAACCCCTCACCACTGTACAAGGGCAGGAAAGTGGCAAGAGGATATCTTTGTCAGATTTTCAGCTACTTCACTGTCTTAAGCCAAGCTGCAAATAACACAAATACAAACTTACATGCAGTATTTTAGCTGTTTGTGGTGGTTATCAATTGATGGGAGGACTAAAGGGAAAGAAAATTAGAAAACCAAGAGATGTTTCCTGAACCTTAAAACTGGCACAGCAAGATTACCTCTACTTATGCAAATAATTTACCTTTTCTCTGTTATTGTGAGAAGAAAACACCTGCTTTGAGATATATTTAGTCAGAGAAAAATGGTGACTCATTTGTCAACCAAAATATCATGAACTAAAAGGAATTAGATTAGTCCTAAAAGAAATGAGATGTGGGTATGTAGCAAGAGAAATAAAAGAAAAACTTCACTTTAGTATTCTGTAAAATGGAGCATACAAGGCTTTTATAGCATGTAAATGCAAATAAAAATATTATATACTGTTGTATGCCTATCAGATTGAAAAGGTTTAGAATACTGAGGATAGCCAAGGATGTGGATACATGGAAATTCTCACAAGGTTCTGAGGAAGCACAAACCAGTTATATACGGTATTTTTGTTTGTTTTATTTTTTTAACTTAATGAGATACACATATGATGAAACTTCAAGGTCAAATGTCCTATGTCCTTTCTAAGACTCAGGAGAGAGATTTTGGAGCACTGGTGTACAAGAGCAGGACAATGGAGCATTTATCTTCTGCACAGGTAATAAGGGGGTGCATTGTCAGTAGAGAATATAAAAACAGAAATATAACCAACTAAAAGTCAGTCTGCTTTCTTTTTATCGCCATATGCCAACATTTCTAAACAGTAGTCGTCCTTGAAAAAAAGTCTTTTGTTTGTCTAAGTTCTTTACAATTGCTGTGATTATTGCACATTTTAAAACTACTTTACTTATCCTTTGATTATCATGTTTTCTACGCGGAAGTTAATTCAGGGAATTTTCAGTTGTACAGTCAACCCCTGGTAATCATGGACTCAGCTGCATTATATATCAGGGGATAATGGGATTGAAGGAGATTTTCTAGAATAGGGTAGATTTCAGCAAATTGGGGAAGGGAAGGAGCCAGTGGAAAGGGAGGGATGAAAGAGAAGGTGTGGTATATAGTTAATGCATCAAAGCCTGTAGGCTTCTGTAGTTGTGGCTCCCTTTTGTTCACACCCTTGGGTGACTCTGGGCCTTTTCATAACTTTGCTTGACTAATGGGACGATAACCCTTGTGATGCCAACAGAGACTTGTAAAGTGCTTGCACATAGGGGCTTGATCTCTTTTGTGGCCCTTAGGGGGATCCTGCAATTGCTAACACATGAATAGGCCCAAACTAGACTTCTGGATGATGAGTGACACATGGCCTAGCCACTTTTATCACCCTACCTGACATCAGTCCAATTTACAGACCTGTGAGTAAGGCCATTCTAGACCATCCAGTCCCAGACAAACCTCCAGCTGGTCACTGAAGTATAAGTGAGTACACCTGAAATTAGTCCAGTCTGGCCCATATGAGCAGAAACACCCAGCTTACCTTTAGCCTTGTGAGCAATGATGTGTGATTGTTGTTTTAAATTTTGAGGTAGTTTGTTACACAGCAAAAGCCAACTGATACAAGGTCCCTAAATGAGTTTGGATGGGATAGAAGTCAGAGGTGGAAGGGACAGATTAGTCCTGGATATAACATATACATAACTTGTTCAAATCCCGCAGCCTACACACACACACACACACACACACACACACACACACACACACTCACACTCCTTCCCACACTTCCTTTCAGGGTGCAGGCTCTGAACTGAGACTACCTAAATTTAAATCCTTGCTTTGTTCTTTACTGGCTGAGTGTTCTTGGGCACAGGTCGTATTCATCTGTAAAATAGAGATGATAGTATTTACCTCATAAAGTTGAAAAGATTAAGTGATCTCATATATGTAAGGACCTGGCTCATAATAAACACCTTTTAAATCCTAGCTATGTAGGTACCTTGGTGAAGATACAACATAATTTGAGATGAAGTGGTAGGGAAAGTTAAGGGAGTTTGTATCAGCTGACGTCAAAATCCTCAAAAATGCAGGATGTGGGATGTCATCAGAGAGTAAAAGGAAGAGCAACTAGAATTTGAGGATAAAGAAAAGTAATGGTGGTGAAATTGTAAGAAGATGATTATAGAGGAATTTTAAAAAATGTTTGAGTATGAATGATAGTCCAATTGAGGTTACAAAGAACAAATTTATGGGGGACACAGTCAGTACGGTTCTAATTTTCTGCCACAATGCTCAGTAGCTCAGGAGTAGAAATGGGAGAACCAATAATGGGTTTGTTGGATGGAAGATAAATAAATGATGGCACCAAGGGAGTTAATACTATAAAAGCTGGCCCTGGGGCCTCAGTTGGCCTGGAGGCAAGAGAGACCATAAAGGAACTGATCGACTGAGAGAACAGAATGCGGTCAAAAGGCAAGGAGCAGGTGTCGTGGAGACCTACTTGAAAGTAGGAAACTACAACTTTCTTAGTTGGTGGATAGTATCATTTTATCCTTAGTGACTTGCTCCGTTGCCTAGAGCCATTATCGTATGATATCTGTGTAGTTTTCTTTCAGGAAGGCTTATTTTCTGAACTTCTGTAAGAGATACCAAACTTTAAAAGAGAGCTCTGGGTTCAAAATCTAACCCACTGTGGTGACTCTCCTCTGAGGATGCTGTGCCTATTGGATCATCTGTCTCAGCTACTAAAACTTTTCTACACACGCCCATTATTATCCTTGCATGTCAGGGCAGAAGAAAGAGGATTTTCTCTAGCACTCAGAGGTGCATCTGGGGGTCTGTGTAAACCTAGCCACGTTTGAGCATCCCCTGCTCTCCTGAGTGAGCCTGTGAACGCCTGCCCCTGCTCTCTGCCTTCTTCGATTCTGTCCATTTTCCAGACCCAGCCCACGCTCTCAGCCTCACAGAGTGCTTCCCAGTTATCCCAGCCCAACACTGTCTTCCCTCTCAGAACCGTTATAGCAACTCGTCTGACACTTAGTACGTGCCGTCTTTTATTCCAGGTTTTTTTTAAACCTAAGAAGCAACACATTTTAAAGCTAGAAGAGGTTTCAGAGAATACCTAATTCAACTCCCTCATTTTGCTAATGAGAAATCTGAAACCCAGAGACATTTAGTAAGTGACAGAACCAAGACTAGAATCCACCCCGCCGTTGTCATTATTTGGTGATTTTTCTGCTGCTACATCTATGTCCTGAGAGGACCTCAGGTTCCTCAGCACAAGAACTGTTTTGAACCTATAGCTGTTCACATGGTGGGATCCTCAGTAGATGTTCACCCACAGTGACACGGTGTTCTACCAAACTACATGAGACAGCCGAAAGAGAAAGAAATTCTTGTGTGGAACAGATTTTACAGTTAAAAAAAAATCACTGATGTTTTTCAAAGCCTTAGATGTATAAAGTTTTCCAAATAAAATGTATTAGAAAGTTTTTGTTTGTTATATATAGTTTTGTTCCCTTAACTCACTGCTAAGGGTGGGTTTCATATAAGATGCACATGGCCCAGTTTGGGCCAGTATAGGTTACAGATAGTGGTTTGAATCCCAACAGACGATCTCCCATCTAACCGTTTAGCCAGTTAACTGGAAGAAACTTATCTTTGTGGTTATTGATTTTAATTTCATTTCAGAAAAAAAAAAAAACAAAGAGTCAATTTAATAAAAAAAACCACCTATACAGTTTAACTTAATTTGGCAACATGGATTGAAAAAAAAATTGAACCAAACAAAAGCAGCTATAAGAACACACATTAGGAGCAGAACGAGTACTGCTACCAGAAATTACCATTTCCCCCATTTTTCATTTTAATTATGTTAAAAATATCAGTCTATTACCTAAGATTATCCAGCATCTATATGTGCCTGGAAGTCATCAACTTGAACTTCTTCACTGAATCCATTTGGAAACTGAATATGGAGCCTGCATTCTCATTCCAGCTAGTCCACCTGTGGCTGTGTTAAGAAGACATTCCCCAGAATGGCTCAATCAAAACTTACTGTGAACAATATTACAATCTAATCAACTGTGCATACACATTTCAAAGTGGTGATTCTGAAATCCCAGGAAAGGTTTGTGAGCTTCCTGAAACAGAAAACTTCTAGTGATTCTTCCTCTGAGCTCAGGTGGGGCATTATGGCCATGCAGGCCTCCTTCCTTCTCTCCACCTCAGCTTTCCTCCTCCCTCCCCCTCCCTCCCACTGCAGAAGTGACACTCCCCACTTGCAGTCAGTTCTCCTAATTCCACCCACAGGAGCCAGAAACCTAAAGAAAACATATTTATTTGTTTAAAATGTTACTTACAGAGAGCATTTGCACAGGAAAATGTTCTCAGCCTCTTGATGCTAGTCCACTGTGTACTTTTCTTCCAGACCTTGTTCTTTCCCAAATGACTACAGCTTTTGCTGGCATTTCTCTGCAAGTATCTTCAAGACCTCTTTTAGATTCAGAAAAGCTACGTGAATTTGCAGGCAGCTTCCTGTTAGGCTCACATTTTGCAGAATGCGTGCTTGGTGTGCAGAAGGTGGGGAAGGTGTTTGAAAAAACAGGAAGCACCTGTGAATGTGCAGCTTCATTCTTGGAAGCAAAAGGCTCCCTCTGAGATGGCTGTAGATGCTTCCTTCTATTTCAACTTTGTGCACTTTTACCAAGCTTTTACATACTCTAAAGACCATGAATGGGCTTCTGAATGGCATAATTATTTGCAAAGTCTGTATATCCATAAGCAGGGGTAGTTCTTCTGTTTTTCCCTGTGCAGATGAGGATATTGATATGCATAGAATGCCTATAAGGCAGGCTTTCAAAAATTACTATTATTGTAGTAAAAAAAAAACAACAACACATAATATGCGCTCTACCTTGTTAACAAATTTTTAAGTGTTCTGTTTGGTGTTGTTAACTATAGACATGATGGTATACAGCAGGTCTCTAGAATTTTTCATCTTGCATGACTGAAACTTTATACCCGTTTAACAGCAACTCTCCATTTCCTCCTCCCCCAGCCCCTGGCAACCACCATTCCGCTTTCTGCTTCAGTATGTTTGACTGCTTTGGGTATCTCATACAAGTGGAATCATGCAGTGTTTGTCCTTCTGTGACTGACTTCTGTCACTTAGTATACTGTCTTCAAGGTTTATCCATGTTGTAGCATATGACAGACTTTCCTCCTTTTTTATGGCCACCATTCCATTGTACATGTATACGGCATTGTATGTATCCATTTATCTGTCAATGAACATTTGGATTTTTTCCCACCTCGTGGCTATTGTGAATAATGCTGCAATGAACATGAGAGTGCAAATATCTCTTCAAGATACTGAGTTCAGTTTTTTTGAATTTGTACTCAGAAGTGATATGGCTGGATCATATGGTAGATTTATTTATTTGTTTGTTTGTTTGTTTACTTATTTATTTTCCATGCTGCATGCATTCAGGATCTTAGTTCCCCAACCAGGGATCGAACCCCTGCCACCTGCAGTGGAAGATTGGAATTCTAACCACTGGACCACCAGGGAATTCCCAGTTCTATTTTTAATTTTATAAAAATTTCTGTATTGTTTTCCGTAGTAGCTGCACCATTTTACATTGCCACTAACAGTGAATAAGCGTTGCAATTTCTCCATATCCTTGTCAACACTTGTTATTATTTATGTATGTATGTATGTATGTATGTATGTATTTTTGTATATTGGCTGTCTTCATCAGTTAGAGCTCCTATAACAAGAATACCATAGACTGGGTGGCTTAAGTAACAAACATTTATTTCTCACAATTCTGGAGGTTTAGAAGTCCAATATCAGGGCACTGGCAGATTTGGTGTCTGGTAAGGGCCCATTTCCTATTCATAGAAGGCTGCCTGGTCCCTGTGTCTTCACATGGCAGAGAGAGAGAGAGTTCTGGACTCTTCATCCACTTGCAGTGTCACCAATCCCATCATACGGGCTCTATCCCCATGACCTGATTACTTCCCAAATGCCCTGCCTTCAGAAATACTATTACAACAGGCATTAGGCGTCAACATGTGAATTTGGGGGATAGACAAACATTTAGTCCATAGCAGTGGTCATTCTAACAGGTATGGTGATACAGTACTTCATCGTGATTTGCATTTCCCTGATGACTAGTGATGTTAAGCATCTTTTTATACAACTGTTGGCCATTTATGTCTTTTTTTTTTTTTTTTAGAAATGTCCAAGTCTTGTGTCCAGTTTTTAATCAGGCTATTTTTAGGTTTTGTTTGTTTGCTTTTTGCTATTGAATTGTAGGAGTTCCTTAGATATATTAGAGATTAAGCCCTTATCAGATATATAGTTGGCAAATATTTTCTCCCATTCAGTAGGTTGCCTTTCACTCTATTGTTTCCTTTGCTGTGAAGAAACTTTTTAGTTTAATGTAATCCCAGTTATCTGTTTTTACTTTTGTTGCCTATGCTTTCATTTATCATATCCAAGAAGTCCTTGCCAAGACCAATGTCATAAAGCTTTTCCCCTGCATTTTTTTCCTAAGAGCTCTACAGTTTTAGGTCTTATGTTTAAGTCTTTAACCCATTTTGAGTTGATATTTTTGTATGGTGTCACATAGTGGTCTAGTTTCATTCTTTTGCATGTGGCTATCCAATTTTCTTAACACCATTTGTTAAAAAAGACTGTTCTTTCTCCATTGTGGATTCTTGGCACCTTTGCTGAAGACCAGTTGACCGTGTATGCATGGGTTTATTTCTGTTCCATTGGTCTGTTTGTCTTTATGCCAGTATCATACTGTTTTGATTGCCATAACTTTGTAATATATTTTGAAATTAGGAACTGTGGTGCCTTCTTTGTTCCTTTTCAAGATTGTTTTGGCCATTTGAGGTCCTTTGTGCTTCTTTATGAATTTCAGGATTGTTTTTTCTGTATCTATAACAAAATGCTCTTGGGATTTTATTAGGGATTGATTACACTGAATCTGTAGATTGCTTTGGGTAGGGTGGCCATTGTAACAGTGTCTTCTAATCTGTGACCATAGGATGTTTTGTCGTTTATCTGTGTCTGCTTTAATTTTTTTCAGCAATGTATTACAGTTTTCAGTGTATAAGTTTTTCATCTCCTTGGTTAAGTTTATTCCTAAGTATTTTATTATTTTTGATGCTATTATAAATGGAATTGCTTTCTTACTTTCTTTTTTGGATTGTTCATTGTTAGTGTATAAAAATACAGCTGATTTTTTTTATGTTGGTTTTTTTAACCTACAACTTTGCTGAATTCATTTATTAGTTCCAACAGGTTTTTTTTTGTGTGCAATCTTTAGAGTTTTCATGTCATCTGTGAACAGAGATAATTTTACTTCTTTCTTTTAATTTGGAGGCCTTTCATTTCTTTCTCTTGCCTAATTGTCCTGGCTAGGCCTTTCAGTTCTGTGTTGAATAGAAGTGGCAGGAGTGGGCACCCTTGTCTTTTTATCGATCTTAAGAAAGAGACGTTCAGTTTTTCATCTATGAGTATGATGGCTGTGGACTGTTTATGTATGGCACTTTTTATGTCGAGGTAATTTCCTGCTATCCATAGTTTTTTTTAGTGTTTTTATCATGAAGTAGTGTTGAATTAGTCAAATGCTTTTTTTTTTTTTTTTTACATCTATTGAGGTATCTTGTGATTTTTAAGCTTTGTTCTATCAACTTGGTATATCATATGGGTTGGTTTTTGTATATTGAACCATCTTTGTATCCCAGGCATAAACCTCACTTGTTCATGGTATATGATCCCCACTGAAAAGTGCTGTTGAATTCAATTTTCTAGTATTTTGTTGAGGATTTTTACGTCTGTATTCATCAGGGATATTGGTTTGTAGCTTTCTTCTCTTGTAGTATCTTCTGGCTTTAATAACAGAGTATGCTGGCTTCATAAAATGAGATTGAAAGTATTTCCTCCTCTTCAATTTTTTTGGAAGAGTTTAAGAAGGATTGGTGTTCACTCTTGGTTAGCAGACATTTGGTCCTGTTCAAAATGTCCATAAGACAGTTGGTTCCTGTCGAAAGGTCCATGAGACATTTGGTCCATGACAAAATGTCTCCTCTTTTCATTTCTGATTTTATTTATTTGAGTCTTCTTTCTTTTATTTATAGTTAGGTTAGCTAAAGTTTTGTCAGTGTCGTTGATCTTTTAAAAAAATTCAGTTTCATTGTTTTTTCTATTTTCATTTCATTTATTTCTGCCCTATATTATTTCCTTTCTTCTGCTTACTTTAGGTTCATTTGGTTCTTCTTTTTCTAGTTCCTTGAGGTGTAGATTTAGGTTGTTTATTTGACATCTTTCTACTTTTGCAATGTATTTATTGCTATAAGGTTCCCTCTTAGTACTGCTTTTGCTGCATCCCATAAGTTTTGGTATGTCGTGTTGTTGTTTTTTTCACTTGTCTTAAGATATTTTCTAATGTCCTTTTTGATCTTCTGTTTGGATTTCTGGCCATTATTGAAAGCAGGGTATTGAAATCTCCTATCATTTTGTTACTGTCTGTTTCTCTCTTCAGTTTGGTCAATATTTGCTTTATATATTTAGATGTCTTGATGTTAAGTGCATATATATTTATAATTATTATATATACCTGGTAGTTTGACCCTTTTATCATTATGTAATGTCTTTTTTGTCTCTTGTGATAGGTTTTGACTTAAAATTTATATTGTCTGATGTAAGTATGGCCATCTCTGCTCTTTTGGTTAGCATTTGCCTGGGATGCTTCTTTCCATCCTTTCACTTTCAGCCTATGTATGTTTTTAAATCTAAAGTGAGTCTCTTGTAGACAGTATATAGATTTAAAAAAAAAAATCCATTCAGCCACTCTGTGTCTTTTGACTGGAGAGTTTAATCCATTTACATTTTAAGTAATTATTGATAGGGAAGGACTTGCTATTAATATTTTTAAAACATTTTCTGTTTGTCTTTTAAGGGATGTGATAAAGTTCCCTTCTACACTCAGCAGTTAGCTTACTGGTTCAGTTCTGAGATACACACCTTAGGAGAGGCAGTTTTATCAGAGAAGAAAAAAACAACCAGGAAGGGAAGGAAGGAAAGATCTAGACATCACGATATTATAAGGAAAAGTTGGTAATGCTGAGAATATTTTGCTTGGAGAAAAGAGTGTGGATTATTATAGCTGTCTTCAAATAGCTGAAGTTTGGGGTAGAAAATTGATTTTTCCAGATAGTTGCAAGTATGAATATTCAAGTAAGTAAGGTAAATAAATGGGGGGATAGATTTTGGCTGAATATATGGGAGAAATTTCATTATCTCTCTGAAAATGGCAAGAACTACTTCTTGAAAGAAATGTTCCAAATATTATCATAAGTGCCACTTACAGGAGATTTTATAAGAAGGAATCATACATTCAATAAAGGCATGAATTAAGTGGCTTATAAGTTTCCTTTTATCTCAAAAATTATGCTTCTAAGAACCATCAATTCAGATTTTTCAGTTTCCTAAATTATGAAGTGTGAAGCTATTCCACACTTGAGTTTGTTTAAATCAAGGCACAGTTGTGATAGGGAGCAAGATGTATGCACTTGCTACAGTTGCAAGTTCTGCAGACCCCTAGCAGGATCAATGTGGATTCAAGCTGACCCTGTGCTCCTCTTCTGCAGTCAAGTTCAAATGCAGACAGCAGTGAGCAGGCAACAGAGCAGCATGTGCAGTTTCAGTTCCTCTTGGGGAATAGAGGACATGCCACCAAACAGGTGGCTTCAATTAATAGAGCTGCTGCTGCCAGGGGAAAACAGAGGGAAATCATCAAACCACCAGGGAAACAATGACAGCTGGATGGGGGTCAGTCTCGGAGTCTTCTCGAAGATCTCCAGAGAACAGTCCCACTAGGCCAGCACAGGGAAGAGTAATTGAAAAGAAGAGCGATACAGCACTGTGTATTCTGTAGGTGTATCTGTCTCTGGCAAAACTGACTTCCCTTTCAAAGCTTTAAAGCACAGTGAAAAACAAGGGAATACAGAGAAAGAGGTTTCTACTTAATGAGATGACAACAGAGATGTGCTTGAGGTAATGACTTCCAAAATGTGAATGAGCCTCTAAAACCCCTGAGCACAGCCCATTTGACTGCACATTGACTGTCTCCGGAGCACTTTGGAGCCTCCACGCCTGCTGGAGCACACGCACGTCTCATTCATTTGCTGAAGTTGGCCTCCAGCACCGCCTCCCCTCATCTCTTTTTAAGAGCAGTGACAAAAGGGAATGTTCTCTTAGCACAAGGCCAAGAACAGGCTGTTTTAAAAGCATTATGAGTTGATTTTAATAGAATGGGAGGAACGGTCAAGGAGGAAGACAGATCAGAACATCTTTGGTCGGCAGCTGCTTCAATTTATTTCATATTAATACAGTTCCTTTCAGAGCCCCTGATTGCAGTAGCATTTCCAAAAATCATTTCCCCCCCACCTCAGGGCTGATCCTGTTCAACCACAGCACACAAGAGCATTGTCTTAGTCCATGCAGGCTGCTGTGAGAAAATACCACAGACTGGGTGGCTTACAAACAGCAAAAATTATTTCTCACAGTTCCAGATCAAAGTGCCAGCAAGACCGAGTTCTGATGAAGGCCCTCTTCCGGGTTCATAGCTGGTGCCTTCTCCCCAAGTGGAAAAAGGCTAGGGATCTTTCATATGGTGGGGAAGGGCGAGGGTCTCTCTGGAACTTCTTTTATAAGGCACTAATCTCATTCATGAGGGTCCCCCCCCCACCAATGACTCAAGGGAGAAAGGGAGGAATAGGATCTCAGCACATGAATTTTGAGGGGACACAAACATTCAGACCATAGCAGGGGTGGGGACTTAGGAGCTGGGTCAGATGGTTCTCCCTTTCTCCCTTGAAAAGTAAGAATCAGTAATTACCAAGCCATAACTCCACAAACCTAGTGTGCTAGATGAGTACCTGATCTATTATTTGTGATGACTATTACAAAGAGTCTGTGAACCTGTGAGTACAATGCTTAGTTATCTTCTGAGTCCGATGGCTCCTCACATACTCTTGGCTGTAACGAAACCTTGTGCTCCTGCAGAGGAAATATAGGAAGGTTCTGGCTCCATTTGGTCCGCGTCACCGTGAAGCCACAAAGCACTCCCAAGGGGTCTCACATACAGAACTCCGTTCCTGTCACGTTTCCCTTTCACAGAACTCAGGTATTCAGGAATACCTTTTGTGAGGACAGAAGGTTGTGAACTTTGACCTGCAAGATATTTTCAGAATTAGAAATGATGCCCCTCTCTAAATCAAACCGACTTCCTGCGTTCTAATCACCGTGAAAGAAGTTTCGTAACCCCAGGAGATGGAGAACGGTTTGTTTTTCTGGCTTACTTCCTTGACCGTTTTTTATCACGAAAGGCAAGGCGAAGCTGAAGTCAGACGTTACGCCCGTTGCTTCCATCCTTCTGCCAGTGAAAGAACTCTTGCCTGCCGCAGTCCAGAGTTCCTGACCTCACACGGCTTCCTTCCCAAACAGGCAGACACCAAGGAGCTGGTCCACTACCCACAGCGGGGCCCCGTGGACACGGTGGAGCTACCGTTTCAAAGAAGGAGATCTTCCAGGCAGAACTTGAAGGCTCTTGGTTACATCACAACCTCCTTACCCCACTTGTCATAGGTTCAAAGGTGACATCTAACCACCTTTCTCCCCCTTTTTCCTAATAGAACCACAGGAGGCAAACAGAATTAACAAAAGGGCTTTGCACTAGAGATTCTGTCTGAATGTGTTATTTTCTCCTACCTTAGTGTGATCCATCTTCTCGGAAAGAGGTCCTCAGACTTCGGGTAATTTCCTTACTAACAGATGGTAGTCACACCCTCCTAATGTTATGAGCTGGTCAGGAGGAAAAAAAATATTCTACACAGAATATGAGGAGATCTTTAAGATCATGACAAAATGCTGTTTTATTTTTCTGTTTTAGAAATGTACTGTGTCCACAGTGTAACATTTTTAAAAGGTAGAAAAACGTAGAAGAAAATAAAAATTACCCACACTTCCATCATTGAAGAGGAGTCAGTCAGGGTTGAACCCTGCCTGTGCCCTGTTTTGTATGCCCTTGAGCTAAGAATGGTTTTTACATTTTTAAAGGGTTGTAAACACCTTCACCTTGTGCCTGTGCAAAGAGGAACTTACAGCTGAGACCCTTTGTGGGCCACAAAGCCTAAAATATTTACCATCTAGCCCTGTATAGAACATTTTTGCTGACCCTTGATCTAGAAGTAACCACTATTATTTTGGTGGCTTTTCCCTCCAATCTCTTATCTTAAACTACTTTTACAAACTTTTAAGAAAACAAATCTGTGCTGTTATTCTCTATGGTTTTGTATCTTGCTTTCCCCCATCTAGTTCTCTATTACATCATGAACATTTTCCCATGTCATTAAAGTTTTTTTTTTTTTTTAATCAAAGTCCGTTGTAACTAATCAAAGCAAGTATAAACAGCTACCTTTATGGAACAGGACTCTTAGTGGTTAACCCTCTTTCCGCTAGCATTTAAAAATTTCAGAGGATGAATATGTGTTCGTATTTTCAAAATTTTTGTGTTAAAAGATCTTAAGAATTTTTAAGGGTATGATTCAGTGGCCTTAAGTAGATTCACATTGTTGTGCAACCATCACTACCACTCTTTTCACCTTGCAAAACCGAAACTCCACAGCTATTAAACAATAGCTCTTTACTGTTTTCTCCCCGCTAAAAGCATGACTTTTAATAGCAGTGTAATAATTTATTTTGGTTTTATGCTTTCTGGATTTTTTCATTTGGTATATATTTCTCTATCAACACAGGGAATTAAAGTGTTTCTTTGAGCCTTGATTTTTGAGCTAATGAAGGGAAAGTAACACAAGCATTGCAGAAAAACTGTCAACAGTGCTTATGACAGTAAATTTTAAAAATCTGGTTTATGCCAAATGGCCATTCATAGTTCAAGTAAAGGTAAGTTTGCAGTTTAATAGAAAATTTTAGAAATATGGTTAAAATTCTGGCCCTGTGATATATTGACTTAAGATTTAGAATTAGTCAGAGTTTCAGTGTTCTTATCTGAAAATGTAGAGTAATAAAATGGATAGGGTTGATGTGATATTTAAATGAGATAAAGTATGTGAAAATCATTTAAAATAATACAGTGTGATATAAGTATTAGTTATTACTATGTTGTAAAGTCATTTGATATCAAACAAAGTAATCACATATCAGAGAAAAAATTTTAATGGATATTTTTTGAGTAGCAAGTTCATTACATTGAAATAATAAGGAACAGAGGATAATTTCGGAACTGACTTTTTAGCAGCTCAGTTTTTCCCTTGAAATTTACTATCGTCCTGGGAATATCACATGGTTCAAATACTGAGCACTTCTGCATGGCATGTAATTAAAATGCAGCCTGAACATGCTATGTGAAGAATTTTAAACAGTCACGTTCAATATAAAATATGCCCAATGTCAGCATATTATATCTTTTTTGCTTATAGTTTCCCCATCGGGATGTATTTGGTAGTCAATCTGTGAAACACATAGATTGGAATTTTGTAACTTTTGAAATGCTTCTTAATATACTATCTCTGTTTTGTGATAAATTTATAATTATTGCTTATCCCATTTGCAAAAGTCTAGGAGATTAATATTTTAAAAAATATTGTCAATCTCTATAAATCTGAGTTCTCAAGTTTCCAATGACTTAAAATGGGATAACGTAATCTAAAAACCATGTTTCTTTCAAAAGTACTGTTCTTTGAAAACCTCCTCCATATAAACAAAGTAAAGTGGATAGATATAAAGAAATTTTTTATTAAATATTAAATGTTTTCTAGATTGTCAATTATCCCCATTGTTAATAAAGTGCACCAGATAATTGTACAACTCAACTGCTCTCTATGACTTCTTGTTTCTACACAGCAATGTGGAAATTAGAATTCAGGAATCAGATAGCAACAAAGCCCATTCAGGTTTGTTAGGATTTCCCAGCAGGAAAGATGAAACCCAGTTTGTGCATTCTTAAGTTTATATCATTTGTTTTGGAAAAAAATCACAAAAATGTAATGACTACAAACATATAAAAGAATGAATATTTATTTATCAGAGGTCCCAGCAAGTGAGGAACCCCTGAAACTTCAGCCTCACAGTAAATCCATCTCCATCCAGGTACTGAATGGGGTGGGGCTTCCTTTCCTGGATGGGGAGCTCTAGTCTCCCTCTGTCTATATTCCACCTGCCTCTTGCCTTAGTGTAAAGAATCCAGATGTGTGATGCTGGAGAGACAATCGAGCATCATATTCCTAAACAGCTAGTGGTCCTGCTATAGCAAATGTTTCTAAGATTTCAGGCTATGGTTGGAGAACAGAAAGTCAACTAAAAATTCATCCCAACTGCACAAATAGAACTTGGATCCAAGAAATGTGGTTTCTTTCAACGCAGACAGGAGAACCTGGCAACCCACAGACTTACCACAAATTGTTGAGCTAATTCCTTATATCATGTGCAAACGTGACAGTGCTGGAAAAATATCAGGGTCACTGTTGGTAGCTTGATGCATACACGCTTGTGGTCTCTGTTAGGAGAGAATCAAGCAGACCCTTTTAGGAAAATGATGTCTGGCTTGTTGGGTGGATTAACTTCCACCATAGCTGTGAGGCAAGGGAGTTTCAGAGGGCTATCTGGGTGACAAATTGCACAGATAAGATGGCATTTCTTTTCTTTCTGAGTGACAGTGTGCTGAGTGGCAGTCTGATTGTGTGGTAATGGCTGGGCAGCTCTAAATAGCAGGCTATTCTTCTTTGAAGCACATATAGCTAGTTTAGATGTAAAATGACAGGAGTTATATGAGCAAAGGAGAGAACTTGCTAATAACTTTAAAACTAACAAATGTATAAATTTTGCTGAAAGTTGTGTTTTTTAAAAGTTCACTTATTTACTATTAGTTTTGGGTGATGAATTTCTGAAGTACAGATGTGAATCCATTCAGCATAAAAGTGAGATTGCATTTGGGGAAAAAAAAAGAATTCAACATATTTTTGTGTTGATTTAACTTTATCGTTATTCTCAACTAAATTCCAGCCTTCATAAATACCATCCTCAAAATCACCCACCCAAACATGACTTGGGACTGTGCTGGGCATTGTATAAAGGAGATATCAGGCAGAAAAATAAGAGAAATTAAGCAAAGTTTGTCTTTCTGTATCCTCCGTTTTCCCCATGAGCCTCATTATTTATTTCTCTTTCCTCATCTTCATACTCGTCCATTCCCTTACCTGTCATCACTCTCCCTGCCCCCAGCATCTTCTGCTACAATGTCAACTGATAAGGCATTTGTTTATCAATGAGTAAGCTTAATTCTCCAGTGTACTTAGAAGAATTGTCAAAGTCTTTGCAATGTGAAAAAATAAAACTATAGTGGTGGAATGACAGGCAGTAGGAGTTAAACTTGAAGAAAGAATTCGCTTAGTTTCCTCTAAATAGAACCATGGAATAGCTTTCTGCTTTACTCCAGTCAGTCTGTTTCTCTAGAGAACCTTTTTAGGGGGGAATAATCTAATATAAGCAATAAAATAGACTCAATATAGACAGAGGCAGCCAGGCTCCAAACCAACTGAAGAATTAGACTTTCAGAGTTTGAAGGGCCCTTAGAGTTGGCCTTGTCAAACCTGGACTTCCTTCATCATAAAACTGCCTTAGAGAAGGCAAGTGAATTGTACATTATCATTCAGATAACTCATTGGTAAATTTGGTACTAGAATTCAAGTATCATAAAATTTCTAGTCCAGTGCCATTTTTAATCAATCTTATCATGCCACTTCCCCAAAATATGTCAGTCCAATAAAACATAAGTGAAGATCAGGAGCATATCATCACGTTTTTATTTTTAACATGGAGTAGAAATTATGGGACATGAGGATCAAAGTTTATGAATGTATTGGGAAAGGTAGAGAGATAGAAGACAAAGGAGTAAACTTTAAAAACAAAGAAGGATGATCCTTTCTGAAACCGGATGGAACAGTTATGGAGGAAACATGATAATGGATACAGATGGAGAATGAATATTATTCTTCACCTGTCACTCAAATCCCAATCCTCTTCCCTACCTTGGCCAAGGTAAATCAAGATCATAACCAAAGTCATGTTGAATACATGCCTTTTCCATTTTACTGATAGCCTTAAGTGCAGGAAGACAATAGCAAATGACTTTTAGTTGAGGCACATTAATGGGGATTTATCAGAGAAAGAAGAGTTTGACTAGACCTAGATTTGGTGTCAGCAGGAAGGCACATTTGTCTGTTAGGTGCTTCTGAGATGTTCCTTATTAGAGACCAATGCAGTGAATGTAACCATTAACTCAGTACTTGTATTTGCCTGTCACAGCAGCTCCTTACACAAAGCAGATGCCCCACCCATCTCTCTTAGTCCTTCAGAGCATGCTAGCTAGGCTTTCAACTACCAGTCCCTGCATTTCTTTTCCTGAGGGCCTTTTCTGATTGCTAAAGCCCAATTTGCCTTCTGCGTGGCAGACAGATTCACCAGGGAATGAATGCTCCCTGGGAGGAGCCATCAGCTAATGAATGACGAGTTGGTGTATAAATAACCCAGCTTCCTTACAGCTCCCTGAGGCAAGTATTTTCCATTGGTCTGTAGAGTTTGCCCACAGTGGTAGCTGTCTTGATGATGCACTCTGTATTGGTGTCCTTCCTTTCTGTGTTCTCACTTCCCTAACTTTACTGGTGTTTTTGTCACCTCTCAAATGAACTACTTGCATCCTAATCCTGGTCTCAGGGTCTACTTTGGAGGGAACCCAAATGGAGACATCAATATTGCTCACTATGTTAGCAATGGGCTCTTACCACAAACCTCAGGAGAATCCACCGTGTCAGACATGCAGTTGAAAGAAAGAGCAAAGCTAGCTTCTGAGAATTGAAAAAATAAGGGGTATTTTTCTTCTATTACAAAAATTCCAGTGGATTCAGCTGCTCGGTGATCCTACCAAGGAACTTTGTCCTTTCTTTCTGCTTCATCATCTTTAGCTTTCATCTTCAGGCTTTTTGCTCATATCACAAAATATTTGTTGCATCTCAAGAACCAGGTAGAAATTCATATATTCCAGATAGGAAAAAAAGAGACCACCTAAACTTTTCTTTTCACAGAACTTTGTTCTTTTAGTCAGGCAAAGGAGCCCTCTCTAGGCTTCTCCACATCTCATTAGCTGAACTAGATCACATCCCCATCATCAACCAGTCACATCCCAGAAGAATGAGATTAGAATGTCTTGTTTAGGTCAGTCATGGTTCATCCCTGGTGGAGGTCCCTCCTGAACAAATCAGAAGACCATTAGCTGAGAAGAAAAAGCAGAAGTGGCTTGGGTGGGTAGTGAACATTATTTCCCACATCACCCGCCCCCCAGTATCATATTGTTTGTCAGCACCATGGTGAATATTTCAGCTTCCTATTTCCATATGAACCATTCCATCCCAATTGCATATCAGGAGACACATACTTGAGGGCATGCAAATATAGATGCAGAGGGGAGCGGTCTTAATGTGCCTTTATTAAAAGTCTGTTTCCTATTCTCTTTTATTGAGCTCTACATAACTTTAGAAACTATAGTTCTGATTCAATCCAGACAAATGAAATTCTTTTTATAGCCTAAAAGCTGCAAGACACACTAATCAACAATTGTCTGTAAAAGGGACTCTGCTCAGATAAGAGTCCTGTTTTTTCAGGTGTGAGAATAGGACAGAATTCTAAACAATAAAGCTACTTGGAAACAACGTGTTAAATGAAATTGAAGGCTGAAAACATTCGAAAGAACAAAATCTCTATTTAGTTACCATGAAAGTGTCCTTTCAAAGATATCTGTAAGGAGTCTCCTTGGGGGAAGAATAGACTCTTCAACAACAATTCAGAAAACTGGATATTGTCATGTAAAATAGAATCGGACCCTTATATTACACCATCTACAAAAATTAACTCCAATAAATAAAAAACTTAAGAATTATAACTGAAACTATAATATGCCTAGAGGAAAACATAGAGGGGAAGCTTCATGACATTGGTCTTGGCAATAATTTCATAAGTCTGACACCAAGAGTACAGGCAACAAAAACAAAAATAGACAAGTGGGACTACAGCAAACTAAAAAGCTTCTACACAGCAAAGGGAACAATCAGCAGATTGAAAAGGCAGCCTTCATAATGGAAGAAAATATTTTCAAACCACATATCTGATAAAGGGTTAATTTCTAAAATATATAAGGAGCTCCTACAACTCAACAACCACAAAAAGCTAACAATCCAATTAAAAACTGGGCTAAGGACTTGAATAGACACTTCTCCAAAGAATACACACAAATGACCAACAGATATGTGAAAAGATGCTCAATATCAGAGAAATATAATCAGAGAAATATAAATCAAAACCACAGTGAGGTATTACCTCATGCCTATTAGGACAGCTATAATCAAAAAAACAAAAGACAGCAAGTGTTGGGGAGGATGTGGCAAAATCAAAACCCTGTCACAAAATGGTACAACTGCTATGCAAAAAAAGTATGAAAATTCCTCAAAAAATTAAAAATAGAACTACCATATGATCTAGCAATTCCAATTCTGAGCATTTATCCAAAATAATTGAAATTGAGATCTCAAAGAGGTATCATTCCCATGTTCATTGCAGCATTATTCACAATAACTAAGACATGGAAACAGCCTAAATGTCCATCAACTGGTGAATGGATTAAAAAAAAGTGTGGTATATATTATACATATGACGGAATACTATTTAGCCTTTACAAAGAAGGAAATTCTGTGAGCTATGACAACATGGATGAATCTTGAGGACATTTTGCTAAGTGAAATAAACCAGACTACTGGAAGACAAATACTGCATGATGCTACTCCATTAGCCAAAGGAGACATGAATAGTCAAGTAGTCAAATTCATAAAATAAAGACTAAAATGGGTTTTATAAGAGGCTGGGGGAAAAGAAGTTGGGGAGTTATTAATTAATAGGTATGAAGTTTCAGTTAAGATAAGTAAGCTCTAGAGACCTGCTATAAAGCATCGCCCTTATAGTTAACAACGCACACTTAAAATTGGCTAAGAATGTAGATCTAACTTAATGTTCCTACCACAATAAAATAAAAATTAAAAAAAAAAGAAGTCCCCTGGAAAACAGCTGGACTTCTAATGTTGAATGTTGTTTCCTGGGGAATGTAAGTATTAATCTCAAAACACTGCATGCTAACTGGTTGTCATAGAAGAGTGTGTTCTAGTCGGCATCTGAAAGTTCTAAGGAAATATAAAAATATCTTCTTTGGGGGAGACAAGAGCCTCAAGCTTTATCTCTGTCCTTTCCATTAGCCAAAGGAGAAATGAATAAATCAATGACTCTTAGATATCTACTCTTAAACTGCACAAGGTATTTTCTTTCTAAAAGAACAGAACATCCTTGTTTGAAGCAGAATCTATTTCATCAAGGGCCAGAACTTGGGACTTTTGCCACTCATGTGAGTTGGGTCGTTCCTGTTTTCTAGGTAGTCATATGGAACAATTTAAGGAATTAAATGGAAATCAAAACTCATGAAACTCACTCTAAACTAGAACCTGTTCTGCTCCGTGAAACTTTAGGAAGTAGATGCAGGTAATTTTGATAATTCCCTGTCTTATAATTTTCAAATCCTTTTGATTTCTCTTGGGAAATCAAAGTTAATCCAGAAAAATCCCGTGCTCTTTTGTTACAGGCCAGGCATTGTCTCAGGTGACTTAGCTGAATTAACTCTTAATCTTCTCAACAATCCAAAAAGGGGAGTGCTCTTATTATCAGATGGGGAAAGGGAGGCACAGAAAGGTTAAGCTACATCCCCAAGATTGCACAGCAAGTACATGGCAGAAGCAGAATTCACTCCCAGACCTACTAATTCTGGAGCCAACATCTTTAACCACTTTCACTTATATGGAAGGTTATTGGATAAGTGTCTTGACTGTAAAAACTGAGTTGTGTGTCACTAAGCCACAAATACATAAAGAATGGGAAAAGGGAACCCGTCAAAAAATTAACTTGACATAAAGTTACTAGCTTTTTAAGAAACTTTGTGTCATTTACTGAGTCTAACAGTAATTATGTTACCACAGAAGTAGTAAATCTGCATGTTTTATTAACTATCAATCTCTACCAGGGTGGTTTGAAAAAAAGCAATCAAAATATAGCTCTCCTAGAATCCCTATAATTCTTATTGCTTCAACCTCAGCAATTCCTGAGACATTAGTGAAAATAACCCTGATAAACTGAGCCCGCAGAGGATCACATTTGAAGGTCAGCGTGTCTGATTAACTGTTTCACAGAACTTTGACACTAACTGCTGTAGGGTCATCAGAGAAATTTTAGAAATTCTGGAATAATGCATTATTTTGGTATATTTTAGTATACAGTATGGCACATAGTAAGAGTTTTTACTAGAAGTTAAATTATATAAAATAGGGCAACTTTATTTTTACCTTTTACAAAAGTGAAATTAAGCTGAGTCATATCTGCCAATCCGAGATCTCAGAGGAGAAGGAGGAGGAGGAGCAGCAGAAGGAGGAGGATGAAGAGGAGGAGAAAGAAGAAGGATTCTGGATGGGTTAATTCATACTTTTAATCAAGGGAAAGTAAACGTAGAGATGTGGTCTGGCCTCCCCTTTTAAAAATCGTTTCTTAACAGGAACTTCTTTTTGGATAGCTTGATGTATATTTCCGTATCTTTGGGTCCTACCCACCTCAATAAGGATAAAAATGAGCATTTCATTGTAAACAGAAAATAGGATCCATTATCTCAATCCAGGAGTAAAGTTCATAGGTAAATGATCCTATTTTTTAATCAGTGAAAGAAGGAAATATTATAAATCAAATATTCTAAAACTAAGATCATTGTTTGTGATGATGTCATATAGCTTTTACCTGCTGAACAGACAATCATTCATTGATTCAGTCAGTCACTGATTCAGCAAGAATTTATTAATTATCTGTCATATCTCAGGTACCCTTTTAGGTATCGGGGAGGCAGCAATGCATGAAGCAGAGTCCCTGCTCTCACGGAGCTTACGATCTAGCGGGTGGTGGTGGGACTTTCAGTCCACATATGAACAAGTAAGTGTGTGTGTCAGGTGGTGACAAGTGCCAGGAAGAAAAAAGAGTGGGCATTTCTGAGAAGGTGACAGAGCAAATGACCTCATTTGGTTTCCATGGTGTACATTTGGTAAATAGTTCATCTTAGGAAGTGTCATTCCTTAAAGTTAGGCAGTTATGTGGGTGTTTTATTGATATTCCATGTGGCCAAAGTAGTTGTCTACTTATATAAATGTTGAAATGTTTTCTAGGCTGAAATTATGAATATGATATAGAACTTTGTGGTTTTGATTTTTCATTCATCTCTGGCTTATCGTGTGCTCAGTAAATGCTTTCTAAGGAGAGTCATGGCCTAACATAAATATTAACTTAATTCACTTCCAGATAGAGGTAAGAAACCTTCTGTCTTGGTGGCTGTCCTTGTAAACACGTCTGTATTTTCAAGAGGATCTCAGCTCTGCCCCAGCTCAGTTTTCTACTAAGGCATATTTAATTGGCAAACAAGAAGAGCTGTGTTCTGGATACTTGCTAAGGAATAAACCTTTGACCACTAGTAAAAGAATAAAGATAATAACTCATAGTATTGAACCCTTATGGGTATACCGACATGTTAAATAAGACTTTTACGTCTATTTCTCTCACTTCCTTATCACAGCCCCCTCATGAAACAAGTCCTGTCAGTAACCTCTTTGCAGATGAGGAAGTGGAGGCCGAGAGAGACTGCCCACTTCCTAAGGTCAGACCGCTAGCTAGTGCCATGCAGGACCCAAACTCGGGTCTGTGAGCTCAGCCACACGCGCTTCAATGCACACGCTCCTTTTTTCCTTTTTTCTTTTTACTTCTAATTATGCAGTCCTGATAGATTCAGTGTATTCTTATGAACTTTCCTAAACTTTTCTTTGACTAAGGTAGGGAATAAATAAAGTGTTTATTCCACAGGTTTTTCTTAGCTGTCCTTCAGGAGACTTCTTGGCCTGTGGTTGGAAATATTCCTCTATTAACAACCTCTTTCCTTGTCTAGTGTCTGTTTCCCAGCCACTGCTGATCTCTGTCTCCCATCCTTCTGCCTGCTTCCTCATCTACTTTGTCTTTTCTCAAGGCCACCCCCAGCCTGTTTTCTGGAGTAACTGCTTAAGAACCCTGAGATCCAGATTTGGGTGTAGCTATGTCTTCTCTCCATGTGAATTTGAAGCCCTGCTTTGATCTACCAGTGCCTGGGAAATTTTACCATTTTTATATATTGAGGATGACTACACCACAGGCATAAGGTTATCGAGAAACTGAATGAAGCAAGATACCCCTTGAAAGTATAAAGTTTGGCAATTCTATGAGTGCTTTATTGGGATTTCATTCTTGCCATCCCACACTCTTTTCTTTTCTTTGTTGATGTTTACATTAGTGACAAGAAATGTCAAGTAAAAGAAATCATCCAAAGAACAGAACAAAAATAGAGGGATATAAAAAAATGAAAGACAGACATGAATGGGTCCAGAGATTTAGCACTTGAATAATAGGTTTTCCACAAAGAGACAGATGAAAAAGATGGGTGACAGACAATCATTTTACAGATAATAGATGAAAAATTTTCTGAAATAAATACAAACCCAAGTTTGTAGTTTGAAAGAAGATCTGAATTCCAAGCAGGTTTGGTAAGAGAAGACAAAACAAAACAGAAGACATACCTGGGCATATTGTAGTAAAATTCTTGAACTAGGCAAGCATGAAAAGAAAAATTTTCATGCTTCCAGACAGAAAAAATAAGACACCTCCCAAAAAGGAAAAGAATTAAACAGTTATTAGTAAGACAGTATGTCATAGAGGCAAAGAATAACGATTTGAGATGCACAGTCTAGTTTTTTTTTTTTTTTTTTTTTTAGTTTGGATATCATTAGTTTATTATAAAAGAGAAACATGGAAATTATTTACATGATGAAAGATTTCAGAACTTCAGTGGAATGGGCAGCTTCACATGATGCCACTTCAATAGAGACATATTTCAGTCGACATATTTTCCAAGAATGTCACCATCTCTAAATAAGAAATAATCCTTGTCCTCTAGAACTACTTTGGTGCCTCCATATTCTGGGAGAAGAACTTTATCTCCAACTTTCACGCTAACTGGTTGAATCTCTCCACCCTTTCCTTTAGAGCCTGATCCAACAGCTACTACTGTTGCTTGCAATACTTTTCCTTGTGATTTTTCTGGAAGCATAATGCCTCCTTTGGTTACAGTTTCGGCGGCACTTCTTTCAACTAATACTCGGTCAAAGAGGGGAAGAAACTTTCTAAATGCCTGTCCTGCCATGACTCCGCCTGCCGCAGTCCGTACTCTACTCTCACGCAGCCGCCGCATCAACAAGAGACCTGCAGTCCCCACAGTCTAGTTTTGATTTCTGGTTCCTCCATTTAGTGCCTATGTGACCTTGATTAAATTACTTAACTGTATTTCTGTTTGCTCATAGAGAATAGTGATAGTGATGGTACTTAATCCATAAGATTTTATGAGGATTAAATTAACCAGCAGTTAATTGATATACAGTACTTAGAACTGCACCTGACACAGAGTAGCAATAATACTAATATGCAATTATTATTAGATTATTTCAAAGTTGCAAGTTAGAAGGCAGAAGACGAACAGCAGCAAAAAAGGACTAAATTCAGAGATTCTATACTCAGCCAGTTGTCCTCTGTCCTGGTGCTGTCACCAGACATCTGAGGCTATACAAGAATCCAGGGTGTGTATCCACATACCCCATGTGAAGAATTTTGAGAAATGCATGTTCCTTATCTTAAGGGAATCTGAAGAAGGGAGGAAATAGAGACCTCCTTCATCTTACATCTAAGTGAGAAGGACCTCGCCTAGGTCCCAAGCTTTATAGGGCCCCTTAGATCATAGACAGACCAAAATAAATTTATTGAATAACATTTGGATAGCTCTAGATCTATATAGACCCCCTAGATGTCTAGAGCTAGTGCTCATAGCCGGCACACCACTGTGTAAATATCCATCACGGTAAATATCCACTCTTGAGATAAGCATTGTCCAGAGACATGCTTCTCCAGAGCTCTTCCAGGGCATGGAGGATATGAGTAAACCAGTACTTAGGTCAGGAAAAAAAATTGTAATTAATTTAGCAAACCTTCCTCTGAGATAACATGAATGCAATAATTCTTCCATGTTCAAGTAGCATTTTCCGCTAGTACTGAGGGTCAGTTTTTTTCTTGCTTCTCTTCTGTTCCAGTTCCTAGCCCTCGGCAGTGATTTCTGTGGCTAACACTTACAAAGTTATGTTGAATAATAACGGTGAGAGTGGGCACCCTTGTCTTGTTCCTATTCTTAGAGGGAATGCTTTCAGTTTTTCACCATTTAGAATGATGTTGGCTGTTGGTTTGTCATATATGGCTTTTATGATGTTGAGGTAATTTCCTTCTGTGTCCATTTTGTAGAGAGTTTTTATCATAAATGGATGTTGAATTTCCTCAAAAGTTTTTTCTACATCTATTGAAATGATCATATGGTTTTTATCCTTCAATTTGTTAATATGATGTATCACATTGATTGATTTGCATATATTAAAGAATCCTTGCATCCTAGGGATAAACGCCACTTGATCATGGTGTATGATCTTTTTAATGCACCGTTGGATTCTGTTTGCTAGTATTTTGTTGAGGATTTTTGCGTCTATATTCATCAGTGATATTGGCCTGTAATGTTCTTTTTTTGTGACATCTTTGTCTGGTTTTGGTATCAGGGTGATGGTGGCCTCGTAGAATGAGTTTGGGAGTGTTCCTCCTTCTGCTATATTTTGGAAGAGTTTGAGAAGGATGGGTGTTAGCTATTCTCTAAATGTTTGATAGAAATCACCTGTGAATGCATCTGGCCCTGGGCTTTTGTTTGTTGGGAGATTTTTAATTTCCCAACAGTCTCAATTTTAGTGCTTGTGATTACTCTGTTCATATTTCCCATTTCTTCCTGGTTCAGTCTTGGAAGATTGTACTTTTCTAAGAATTTATCCATTTCTTCTAGGTTATCCAATTTATTGGCATATAGTTGCTTGTAGTAGTCTCTCATGATCTTTTGTATTTCTGCAGTGTCGGTTGTTACTTCTCCTTTTTCATTTCTAATTCTGTTGATTTGAGTCTTCTCCCTTTTTTTCCTGATGAGTCTGGCTAATGGTTTATCAATTTTATCTTCTCAAAGAACCAGCTTTTAGTTTTATCAATCTTTGCCATTGTTTCCTTCATTTCTTTTTCATTTATTTCTGATCTGATCTTTATTATTTCTTTCCTTCTGCTCACGTTGGGGTTTTTTTGTTCTTTTTTCTCTATATGTTTTAGGTGTAAGGTTAGGTTGTTTATTGGAGGTTTTTCTTGTTTCTTGAGGTAGGATTATATTGCTATAAACTTCCCTCTTAGAACTGCTTTTGCTGCATCCCATAGGTTTTGGGTTGTAGTGTTTTCATTGTCATTTGTTTCTAGGTATTTTTTGATTTCCTCTTTGATTTCTTGGTTGTTTAATAATGTATTGTTTAGCATCCATGTGTTTGTACTTTTTACAGATTTTTTCATGTAATTGATATCTAGTCTCATGGCATTGTGGTCAGAGAAGATGCTTGATATGATTTCAGTTTTCTTGAATTTACCAAGGCTTGATTTGTGACCCAAGGTGTGATCTATCCTGGAGAATGTTCTGTGTGCACTTGAGAAGAAAGTGTATGCTGTAGTTTTTCAGTGGAATGTCCTATAAATATCAAGTCAAGATGGTCTAATGTGTCATTTAGAGCTTGCGTTTCCTCATTTATTTTCTGTTTGGATGATCTGTCCATTGGTGAAAGTGGAGTGTTCAAGTCTCCTACTATTATTGTGTTACTGTTGATTTCCCCTTTGATGGCTATTAGCATTTGCCTTACGTACTGAGGTACTCCTATGTTGGGTGCATAGATATTTACAATTGTTATATGTTCTTCTTGGTGGATCCCTTGATCATTATGTAGTGTCCTTCCTTGTCTCTTATAATAGTCTTTACTTTAAAGTCTAATTTGTCTGATATGAGTATTGCTACTCCAGATTTCCTTTGACTTCCATTTCCATGGAATATCTTTTTCCATCCCCTTACTTTCAGTCTATATGTGTCCCTTGGTCTGAAGTGGGTTTCTTGTAGACAGCATATATAAGAGTCTTCTTTTTATATCCATTCAGCCAGTCTGTATCTTTTGGTTGGAGCATTTAATCCATTTACACTTAATGTGATTATTGACATGTGTGTTCCTATTACCATTTTCTTAATTGTTTTGGATCTGTTTTTGTAGGTCTTTTCCTTCTCTTGTGTTTCCTGCCTAGAGGAGTTCCTTTAGCAATTGTTGTAAGGCTGGTTTGGTGGTGCTGAATTCTCTTAACTTTTGCTTGTCTGTAAAGCTTTTGATTTCTCCATGGAATCTGAATGAGATTTTTGCTGGGTAGAGTATTCTTGGCTGTAAGTTTTTCTCTTTCAAGACTTTAATTATCTCCTGCCACTCCCTTCTGGCCTGCAGAGTTTCTGCAGAAAGATCAGCTGTTTATCTTTATATGTTATTTGTTGCTTTTCTCTTGCTGCTTTTAATATTTTTTCTTTGTGTTTAATTTTCGTTAGTTTGATTAATATGTGCCTCGGTGTATTTCTCCTTGGGTTTATTCTTTATGGGACTTTCTGCATTTCTTTGACTTGATTAACTATTTCCTTTCCCATGTGGGGGTAGTTTTCCACTATTACCTCTTCAGATATTTTCTCAGACCCTTTCTTTTTTTTCTTCTTCTTCTGGGATGCTTATGGTTTGAATGTTGGTGCACTTAATGTTGTCACTGAGGTCTCTGAGACCATATTCCATTCTTTTAACTCTTTTTTTTCCTGCTCTGTGGCAGTTATTTCTACCATTCTATCTTCCAACTCACTTACTTGTTCTTCTGCCTCAGTTATTCTGCTGTTTATACCATCTAGAGTATTTTTAATTTCAGTTATTGTGTTTTTGATTACTGTTTGTTTGCTCTTTAGTTCTTCTAGGTCCTTATTAAATGTTTCTTGTATTTTCTGTATTTTGTTATTGAGATTTTGGATCATCTTTACTATCATTACTCTGAATTCTTTTTTGGGCAGTTTTCCTATTTCCTCTTCATTTATTTGGTCTCGTGGGGTTTTATCTTGCTCCTTTGCCTGCAAGGTGTTTGTTTTCTCATTTTGTCTAATTTATAGTATTTGCTGTCTCCCTTTCCCTATGCTGCCTAGTAGTAATTCCTCTTGTTTCTGTTCTTTGCCCCTGTGGTGGGGTTTGTCCAGTGTCTTGAGTAGGCTTCCTGGTAGGAGGGTCTGGTACCTGCTTTCTGGTGTGTGGATCTGAGTCTTTTCCCTCTGATGAACAGGGCCATATCAGGTGAAGTTATTCTTAAAAAGTCTCATAGGAATGTTGAGGGAGAAGCAGAGTGTAATGTTTGATGTCTTATTTTCAAATATGTAGGGAAATTTGCATCTGATTATGAGAGATAGGGATGGAAATATTTATATAATTCGAGATAGAGTTTGTACACACACACACACACACACACAGAAAGATTTTAAAAGCACTCCTATGAATAAGATGCACTAGTCCTCAAACTATATGCCAGAAAACAATCTAACAAGATAAACATATATGGCAAAAAGTTACAAATGCAAGGAGTGCATGACAAAAATGTAATTACGACAGCAGATTTCAGTGTATTTTATTCAACATTAGCTCTCACACCTCCAAATAAGTAACAACATAAAATATATTGACAACAAGAAACTCAAATATGTGACAATGCATTTGTCACTATGTTGATGAAGCTTTGATAAAAACTGAACATTCACTTGACCATAAAGAAAATTTTAATGAAAGTTTCAGCACGTATATTATAGGCCACAGTTCTGATCATATTCAGTGAAGTTAGAAATAAATATTTTTTAAAGTGACTAAGAAAATCTCTAGTAGTTGTAAATAACCAAATATATTCCTGGGTAACCTTCATATCAAAGAAGAAATCAAAAATAAAGGTAAAATCTGTCTTTATAGCAATTAGTAAAAAAAATGAGATTATTAGCATAAGATTGTAAAAGGGAGTTAAAGTTGTTCCAAATCTGTAGCATCTCTGGCTTCTGGCAGAAATGGACACATACACTCTACAGTAGAAAATATACCCATGTTAGGCCTGCAGTATTCCTGCATATTAAGACAAATAGGAGGTTGCAATAAAAGATCACCAAGCTCACATGGAATCAAGGCACCTCAGGGGATATTCAATGGAAACCACACATAACATACGTAGACCTCTAAAAACTTCAGATTTTGAAGCTTATGGAATAGTTAAAAAAAATGAAAGAGAAAATCATGAATATGAACAAGCAACAAATTTCTTTGTAGCAAAGTAGAATGCCATAAATGAGTAAATATTTGTTAAAGTAAAAAATAACCCAGGGGAAAAGTTAACCTGCAAATTATACACAATGGAGAAATTAGTGAGCTAAAAAAAAAAATGAGAAGAAATTATCCAGAATGTGGCACAGTGAGACAAAGATATGAAATATATTTAAAAAGAAGGTAAGATCCATGGACTGTAGAATGATAATGTCCAACATATCTAATTAGTCTCAGAGGAAGAAGAAGAAATAAAGAAGAGGAATCTTTGAAGGGATTATGGCTGTGAATCTCAGAGAATTACTCAGGATAATAAGAAATGCGCATTCAGACACATCATAATGAAATGGATTATTATCAAAAGTAAAGAACAGCCGGAGAGAAGAGAGCAGTCACCACAAGGGAGCAACAGTTAGACCAACAGCAGATTTTACAGCAACAGTGGGAGCCAGGAGCCAGTTGAATAATGTCTTCAAAATGTTGGGAGAAAATGACTGTCAGCCTAGAATAGTACACCCATCAGTACTGTCTTTTAAGAATGAAGGTGAAAAATATATTTTCAGATAACAAAACCTGACTTCTATCCTCAACAGACCTGTATGAGAACACCGGATGAAATATGTACTCTGGGAAGAAGGAAAATGATGTCTACGTTGGAATGAAAAAGGTTGAACAAAGAACATGAATATAGATAAATCTAAAATGCGGCATGTTATTTTGACAGGTTAAAATGCAAACCTGAGTACTGGACAGGAACAGTATGTAAATTGGGAGTGCAGTGGGAGTGAGAAGATTTAAAGTGTCTCAAGATTGGTGCTTACTTGGTAGGAGGGATAAAGTAGTGTTTAATTTTAGACCTCAAACATGCATTTGGTGAACCACTGGAAACATAAAGTGAAACAAATGGAGATAGAATGTACATTTTCCTAACCTCAGGCAGATAAAAGGGAAAAATCAAGTCCTAAAAAAAGCACAATGCATAGAAATCAACCTGGAAAAGGATAGAAATGAGTCTATATTAATTATCATAAGGAATATAATAAAACCATGGTAGCCAGTTAGAAGAATGCTATATTGGGTTTAAAAATTCAGATATAAATTGTTTTATAAGGGACACAGCATGTTCTCACACTGTCAGAGTTTCCTGAGAAGCCAATACAAGGAAGGGATCAGATGTGCAAGAGATTTATTGGGGAAAATGCCTGTGAAAGATTTAGAAAAAGGGAGTAGGACTATGAGGAGAGAGCCTTCAAACAGTGGGGCAGTTCTGACACCTGTAAAGGGGAAGAAGGGAAAAGAACTGGGTAGTAAAAGCTTCTGACAGCGGCACAGTTCTGAGAAAGCCAGATCAATGGAATCCATAGCAAAGATATACCAGTAGAGTGATCCCATACTGGGCTTCCGTGGCCAGTCTCTACTACCCTCACTGTTCTCAGTCCTTGGCTGAGAGCATCCCAGGTGAAGCACATCCTGCTGGGAAAATTGAGGTGAATTTGGAAGTGCGGCACCTGGAGGTTGTCAGTCAACAATCTCCCTGCAGCAGGTTCTATTGAAGGAAGATTTGAGCAGTGCACCATTGTGGTTGCCACACACAGAAATGGTGAAACTCAAAGATGGGGAAAGATAGACAGAGCTAATACTAACACAAATAAGGTGAGGTGTCTATATTAAAAACAGAAAAAATAGGCTTTAAGACAAGGCTCTCTTTAGGAAAGTTAATCAGTCTCATTAGTTTCTGGTTTACCCTTCTTATGTTTCTCTTTGCAGATACATGTATATTTTAATTTCCCTTACACAAAAGTTAACATACTATATTCTCTTATTAGGTTAACATACTATATTTTACTATCTTATTAAGAACTATTATTCTTTTGCACTTTGCATTTTTCACTTCATAATATGCTATAGAAATCATTCCACATCCACATTCATAGAGATATTCCTCATAATTTTATACCCCACATGGTATTTAACTGTAGGATATGCCATGGTTTATTCAACACGAATCTGTAAAAAGAAACATGGGAACAACAAACTAGAATAGTGAAATTGCTTACCTATATGAGTGGATTGGACAATAGTGGAGGAGATGGGCTGAGAGATGGAGTTACATTTCTCTGAGTGTGCCTTTTTATGTAATTTCAACTTTGGAACATACTCAGAAATAAAACCTAATTGCATCAACAAGGATGTGAAAAAACTCTTCAAAATGGAATATAAACAGAAGCACAGGAACTTGACTCTATTTCAAATTAGTAACAAAGTCACACCGAGTGGAGAAAAGGAATAACCAAGTGACTTTTGAATGCATGCATTGACTTTTTATCTTTTATCAGACTGAAGATAAAAAGAACTATAAACAGATATGAATTCCAATTAGGGTTTTTTTGGTTTGTTTTGTTTTCGTTTTTGTTTTTGTTTTTTTCAGGAGTATGGGTTAGCAATTTGAAACTTTCTGTGTAAAATCGAGACTGAACAAATGAGTAAATATATTGAGGAAATGGGAGCCAGTTTTTTCACTTTGAATAAGAGCTACAATATGCATAGAGGGATGATTGAGCCATCTGGAGTTGGACTGTGATTGGAGGTATTAGCATAAACTCATGGATTTTAAGATAAATGTAAGTAGATGTAAACAAATAAATATATGTGTATGTATCTCTCACCCCCTCAGTACCCCAGGTTGTCTGCAGAAAGGGCCTAGAAATAAAGGCATCTCAATGGCAGTGAGCACACCTATTTTGGTTACTAAATGCCATTGCCCACAAAGAGGAAGATGAGCTGCTTGGAAAACTATCTGATTCTAGGGCTGTGACAGGAAGAGTACAAGATGAACCAGAAAAAGCAGAACATCATTTAAGAAAGTTAATGGGGATGTGTCAGAAGGATTTAGGAGCCAGCTTGAAGGGGAGAGGAGTGTCTAGATGAGAATCTTACTCGGTCCCTGGGAGAAACTCTCTGTTGTTCTCTGTGGAGCCTGGCTTCATTTCCTGAAGAATTCTCTTTTTTCCCCTAACATTCTCCACAGCCTGTCTGAAGTGGGATTTAGGAATTATCCAAAAGGTCTGTAGAGTTTTCACTGCTTATTATTTTGCCCATGGAAGTTTGGGATTCCAGGGGTTTTAAGACTTGGATAATAACTGGACTATTATAGTGTTTTCTTTGGCAGCAAAGATCCTTCAGAAACATAGTAGAATTTTGATCTCTTTGTTTCCATTCAGTCCCATGTATCAAGAATCACATCCCAAATTCATTCCTAAAGGTCGTATGACTTCAACATATGACTATTTCCTCTCCCCAAGTCCCTATTTTCCAACTTAACAGTGTCTGCTTTGGACGCGTTCGAAAGAATAGGCTTGGGTGGGACTTCAATAGCCTTATGCTGATTTTTGCCATGGGACTGAATCACTTTATTTAACTTAGGATTCTTAATAGTCCTCTGTTTCTCAAAGAATTTATTTTTCCGTTTTTTACTTCTTAGATTCTAGAGAAGTTCGCTTTTCATCCTTGTGATTTCCAACTGTGATTTCAAATCAGCCAATTTTTGCGTAAGGTTGTTTTTTGTTTGTTTTCCTGTACCTTTCCAAAGGCAGCAAGAGAGGTGCTGCATGTTAATACTCTTCCCAACCACTCTCCCAGCCACAGGATCCATAAGCGTAGAGTCTGTCTGAGTTATGACAGGTGGCAATTCTACCAAATAGTTTGCCTCTGTATAGTATTGATTTCCACTTTTTCCAGCCTGCATTATCTTTCCTCACTGCCTACACTTGACCACCAAGCCAGTGTATGGATAATTTGGTTTTTGTTGTAATAGCACTCTAAGTTAAGGGACAACTTTCTGTATTAACTAGGATACCACCACCTACTGCAACACATAAACTCTAACCTGTCAGTTATACCTACTTAACATATTGGTCCAATGAGTCCCCTGATTGGTGCACAGTTTTCCTTTACACAGTACTTCAGGGCCTTAGATTCCTTCTATCTTATGCCTCTAGAGCCTTGGTGTCCTCGCCTCCAACTGATGGATGGGAAATGAGATCATGCAGCCTAAAAGTGACACACATCACTTCAGCTCACATTCCATTGGTAAGGAGTAGTCACACAATCTCTGGCTGAGTGACCACTCCAAACTCTGGAAGAGGAAGCACAAATTGTATGTAGAGAGCTGGCTTTCTCTACTACTGTTTGCAATCAGCACTACGTGACCCTTTGGTTAAATTTAGACAGTCAGCTGCACAGAACCTGACTTGCTTGTCTGCTTTCTCTCCAAGCATTGGTCAGAGTAACCGCTTTTTTTCTGTAAAATCAAATCCCTAATGTAAAAATAAACATTTTATTGAGTGTAAGGCTTTGCTTCTGTTAAACTTCATCATGGTAGTAGCATCGCTATTAAAATGGTCATAGTTTAAAGAACATATTTTATTGAGTAAAACTTTGTGACAGAAAGTAGAAATAATGCGGTTGGTGTTTTGATGTGGTTTTTAGGATTCGCTCTCTATTTTGTTGTGCTATTCTGTTTGGAATAATTTGTTCTCTGTGCTCTTCAGGCTTCTACCACTCTCACATTTCTCAGAGAGGCAGCGTAATGGTGCGCAGGCATATTAGGGATTGAGATGGGTTCACCAAAAACATGTGTTGAAGTCCTAACTCCCATTACTTCAAAATGTAGCCTTATTAGGAAATAGAGTCATTTCATATGCAATTAGTTAAGATAAGGTCATTAGGGCAGTCCCTAATCCAATATAACTGGTGTCCTTATAAGAAGAGGGAAGGTGGTGTGGAGACAGACACACAGGAAGACAGCCATGTGATGATGGAGGTGAAGACTGGAGCGATGCAGCTACAGGCCTCCACCAGAAGCCGGGGAGAGGGGAGGAAGGACTCTATCCAGAGTCTTAGAGAGGACATGGTCCTGCTAACACCTTGACTTTGGACTTCTAGCATCCAGAATGTGAGGAAATAAATTTCTGCTTTTGTAAGTCCCCCAGTTGTGCTATTTTTGTTTTTCGGTCCTAGAACACTAATATGTGGTTGTGTATTAAGGAGTTCTGAGGTTGAATACCACTTTTCTCACTTACCCTCTGTGTGGTCCTAGGCAGGATGCTTTACTTTTCAGAGCCTATTCCCTCAAATAGGTAAAATGGGGCAGGATAATTACCTCTCAGGACGGTTAGAAGAAATCTTTGGCATAAGTCCTGTCACTGTAAGTGCTGGGTTAAGGAGAAGTTATTGTGACATGTTGTTTGTTGGCATATTGAGAAATGTCGTGTTTGGATATTCTTCCAGATATCACTGCTATAGCTTGGAAGCTAACAAACAATTTTTTCTGCACAGTATGGATTTGCACACCCAGGTAGCTCTGTATTCTACCACTCAGATAACAATCACTCCACACACAGACAAAACGAGCTGTTTAGCTTTGGCCTCAGAGCAGGCAAACTCTTCCATGAGAAAGGATCAAGAAGGATACAGCAATGTGGTCGATTCATTAATGGAAGAAATACTTACTGAGCACTTAGCATAGTCCCTGGTGCTACACCAAGCCCAGGTAATGCAACAAGGAAAAAGGCAACATCCTCTTTTTTTTTTTTTTTTTAATTTTTTATTTATTTTTTTTTTGGGGGGTACACCAGGTTCAATCATCTGTTTTTATACACATATCCCCGTATTCCCTCCCTTCCTTGACTCCCCCCCCTCGAGTCCCCCCCACCCTCCCTGCCCCAGTCCTCTAAGGCATCTTCCATCCTCGAGTTGGACTCCCTTTGTTATACAACAACTTCCCACTCACTGTTTTACAGTTGGTAGTATATATATGTCTGTGCTACTCTCTCGCTTCATCTCAGCTTCCCCTTCACCCCCCGCCCCCTCCCATACCTCGAGTTCTCCAGTCCATTCTCTGTATCTGCATCCTTATTCTTGTCACTGAGTTCATCAGTACCATTTTTAGATTCCGTATATGTGAGTTAGCATACAATATTTGTCCTTCTCTTTCTGACTTACTTCACTATGTATGACAGATTGTAGGTCTATCCACCTCATTACATATAGCTCCATCTCATCCCTTTTTATAGCTGAGTAATATTCCATTGTATATATATGCCACATCTTCTGTATCCATTCATTTGTTGATGGGCATTTAGGTTGCTTCCATGTCCTGGCTATTGTAAAGAGTGCTGCAATAAACATTATGGTACAAGTTTCTTTTGGGATTATGGTTTTCTTTGGGTATATGCCCAGGAGTGGGATGACTGGATCATATGGTAGTTCTATTTGTAGTTTTTGAAGGAACCTCCAAATTGTTTTCCATAGTGGCTGTACCAACTTACAGTCCCACCAACAGTGCAGGAGAGTTCCCTTTTCTCCACACCCTCTCCAACATTTGTGGTTTCCAGACTTTGTGATGATGGCCATTCTGATTGGTGTGAGGTGATACCTCATTGTGGCTTTGACTTGCATTTCTCTGATGATGAGTGATGTTGAGCATCTTTTCATGTGTTTGTTGGCCATCTGTATGTCTTCTTTGGAGAAATGTCTATTTAGGTCTTCTGCCCATTTGTGGATTGGGTTATTTGCTTTTTTGGTGTTAAGCTTCATGAGCTGCTTGTATATTTTGGAAGTTAATCCTTTGTCCGTTGTTTCATAGGCAATTATTTTTTCCCATTCTGAGGGTTGCCTTTTAGTCTTGTTTATGGTTTCTTTTGCTGTGCAAAAGCTTTTAAGTTTCATGAGGTCCCATTCATTTATTCTTGATTTTATTTCCCTGATTCTAGGAGGTGGGTCAAAAAGGATCTTGCTTTGATGTATGTCATAGAGTGTTCTGCCTATGTTTTCCTCTAGGAGTTTTATAGTGTCTGGTCTTACATGTAGGTCTTTAATCCATTTGGAGTTTATTTTTGTGTATGGTGTTAGGAAGTGTTCTAATTTCATTCTTTTCCATGTTGCTGTCCAATTTTCCCAGCACCACTTATTGAAGAGGCTGTCTTTTATCCATTGTATACTCGTGCCTCCTTTGTCAAAGATAAGGTGCCCATGTGTGTTTGGGCTTACTTCTGAGTTCTCTATTCTATTCCATTGATCTTCCTTTCTATTTTTGTGCCAGTACCATACTGTCTTGATCACTATGGCCTTGTAGTATAGTTTGAAGTCAGGAAGCCTTATTCCACCAACTCCATTTTTCCTTTTCAAGATTGCTTTGGCTATTCGGGGTCTTTTGTGTTTCCATACAAATCGTAAGATTTCTTGCTCTAGTTCTGTGAAAAATGCCATTGGTAATTTGATCGGGATTGCATTGAATCTGTAAATTGCTTTGGGTAGTACAGACATTTTCACGATGTTGATTCTTCCAATCCAGGAACATGGTATGTCCCTCCATCTGTTTGTGTCGTCTTTGATTTCTTTCATCAATGTCTTAAAGTTTTCTGCATACAGATCTTTTGCCTCCTTAGGCAGGTTTCTTCCTAGGTATTTGATTCTTTTGGTTGCAATGGTGAATGGGAGAGTTTCCTTAATTTCTCTTTCTGCTCTTCCATTGTTAGTGTATAGGAATGCAAGAGATTTCTGTGCATTAATTTTGTATCCTGCTACTTTACTAAACTCATCAATTAGTGCTAGCAGTTTTCTGGTAGAGTCTTTAGGGTTTTCTATATATAATATCATGTCATCTGCAAAGAGTGACAATTTTACTTCTTCTTTTCCAATTTGGATTCCTTTGATTTCTTTTTCTTCTCTGATTGCTGTGGCTAAAACTTCCAAAACTATGTTGAATAATAGTGGTGAGAGTGGACACCCTTGTCTTGTTCCTGTTCTTAGAGGGAATTCTTCCAGTTTTTTCCCATTGAGAATGATGATGGCTTTTGGTTTTTCATATATGGCTTTTATTATGTTGAGGTAATTTCCTTCTATGCCCATTTTCTGGAGACCTTTTATCATAAATGGATGTTGAACTTTGTCAAAAGCTTTTTCTGCATCTATTGAAATGATCATATGGTTTTTATCCTTCAATATGTTGATATGATGTATCACGTTGATTGATTTGCGTATATTGAAGAATCCTTGCATCCCAGGGATAAACCCCACTTGATCATGGTGTATGATTTTTTTAATGTGCTGTTGGAGTCTGTTAGCTAGTATTTTGTTGAGGGTTTTTGCATCTATATTCATCAGTGATATTGGTCTGTAGTTTTCTTTTTTTGTGACATCTTTGCCTGGTTTTGGTATCAGGGTGATGGTGGCCTCATAGAATGAGTTTGGGAGTGCTCCGCCTCCTGCAATATTTTGGAAGAGTTTGAGAAGGATAGGTGTTAACTCTTCTCGAAATGTTTGATAGAATTCACCCGTGAACCCATCTGGCCCTGGGCTTTTGTGTTGGGAGATTTTTAATCACTGCCTCAATTTCCGTACTTGTGATTGGTCTGTTCATGGTTTCTATTTCTTCCTGGTTCAGTCTTGGAAGATTGTATTTTTCTAAGAATGTATCCATTTCTTCCAGGTTACCCAATTTATTGGCATATAGTTGCTTGTAGTAGTCTCTCATGATGTTTTGTATTTCTGAGGTGTCCGTTGTTACTTCTCCTTTTTCATTTCTAATTCTGTTGATTTGCATCTTCTCCCTTTTTTTCTTGATGAGTCTGGCTAATGGTTTATCAATTTTGTTAATCTTCTCAAAGAACCAGCTTTTAGTTTTATTAATTTTTCTTATGGTTTCTTTCCTTTCTTTTTCATTTATTTCTGCTCTGATCTTTATGATTTCTTTCCTTCTGCTCACTTTGGGGTTTCTTTGTTCTTCTTTCTCTAGTTGTTTTAGATGTAAGGTTAGGTTGTTTATTCGATCATTTTTTTGTTTCTTAAGGTAGGACTGTATTGCTATAAACTTCCCTCTTCGAACTGCTTTTGCTGCGTCCCATAGGTTTTGGGTTGTTGTGTTTTCGTTGTCATTTGTTTCTAGATATTTTTTGATTTCCTCTTTGATTTCTTTAGTGATTCCTTGGTTGTTTAAGAGTGAATTGTTTAGCCTCCATGTGTTTGTATTTTTTGCAGTTTTTTTCCTGTAATTGATATCTAGTCTCATGGCGTTGTGGTCTGAGAAGATGCTTGATATGATTTCAATTTTCTTGAATTTGCTGAGGTTTGATTTGTGACCCAAGATGTGATCTATCCTGGAAAACGTTCCGTGTGCACTTGAGAAGAAAGTGTAGTCTGTCGTTTTTGGATGGAATGTCCTATAAATATCAATGAAGGCGAGATGGTCTAATGTGTCATTTAAAGCTTGTGTGTCTTTGTTTATTTTCTGTTTGGATGATCTGTCCATTGATATAAGTGGGGTGTTCAAGTCTCCCACTATTATTGTGTTCCTGTCGATGTCCCCTTTTATAGCTGTTAGCATTTGCCTTATGTATTGAGGTGCTCCTATATTGGGGGCATAGATGTTTACCATTGTGATATGTTCTTCTTGAATGGATCCCTTGATCATTATGTAGTGTCCTTCCTTGTCTCTTGTAATAGTCTTTACTTTCAAGTCTAATTTGTCTGATATGAGTATTGCTACTCCAGCTTTCTTTTCACTTCCATTTGCATGGAATATCTTTTTCCATCCCTTTCCTTTCAGTCTATATGTATCCCTTGGTCTGAAGTGGGTTTCTTGTAGGCAGCATATAGAAGGGTCTTGTTTTTGTATCCATTCAGCCAGTCTGTGTCTTTTGGTTGGAGCATTTAATCCATTTACATTTAAAGTGATTATTGACATGTGTGTTCCGATTACCATTTTCTTAATTGTTTTGGGTTTGTATTTGTAGGTGTTTTCCTTTTCTTGTGTTTCCTACTTAGAGAAGTTCCTTTCGCACTTGTTGTAAGGCTGGGTTGGTGGTGCTGAATTCTCTTAACTTTTGCTTGTCTGTAAAGCTTTTGATTTCTCCCTCAAATCTGAATGAGATTCTTGCTGGGTCGAGTATTCTTGGCTGTAGGTTTCTCTCTTTCAGGACTTTCAGTATATCCTGCCATTCCCTTCTGGCCTGCAGAGTTTCTGTAGAAAGGTCAGCTGTTATCCTGATGGGTTTTCCCTTATATGTTGTTTGTTGCTTTTCTCTTGCTGCTTTTAATATTTTTTCTTTGTGTTTAATTGTCATTAGTTTGATTAATATGTGTCTTGGTGTATTTCTCCTTGGGTTTATTCTGTATGGGACTCTCTGTGCTTCTTGGACTTGGTGAATTATTTCCTTTCCCATGTTGGGGAAGTTTTCCACTAGAACCTCTTCAAATATTTTCTCAGACCCTTTCTTGTTTTCTTCTTCTTCTGGGATGCCTATAATTCGAATGTTGGTACGTTTAAGGTTATCACTGAGGTCTCTGAGACTGTCTTCTAATCTTTTTATTCTTTTTTCTTTTTCCTGCTCTGTGGCAGTTATTTCCCCCAGTCTATCTTCCAGCTCACTTATTCGTTCTTCTGCCTCAGTCATTCTGCTTGTTATAGCATCTAGAGTATTTTTAATTTCAGTTATTTTGTTATCCATTGCTGTTTGTTTTTCTGAGTTCTTATGAACTGTTTCTTGTACTTTCTCTATTTTGTTATCGAGATTTTGTATCATTTTTACTATCATTACTCTAAATTCTTTTTCAGGCATTTTTCCTATTTCCTCTTCATTTATTTGGTCTTGTGGGTTTTTTTCCTGCTCCTTTGCCTGCATGGTGTTTCTTTGTTTCCTCATGGTTGTCCAAACTTTTGGGGTTACTTGTCCTGGCGATAGAGGTGTTTATAGAAGACTGTCCAAGCCTCAGACTAATGTCCAAGTATTGGATTAAATGAATATTAAGTCTAGGAAACACATACATATATAAGACACACAATTACTGAATCCGTTAGGAGATAAGGCTCTAGAAAGACCTGACAGAACCCCAGTGTGCTATCAGATATTCAAAGAGAAACCCAACAGAAATTGACAACTGAAACAGAACAAATCAGAGACAAAAGCAAAAGCAAACAAACAACAAATAACACCCTACACATACAAACATCAATCCAGGGAGATTTTGTAAGCTAGGATCAAATATAAAAAAGAGCTGGAGTACCACCAGAGAGAATGGAGAGTCTCAGAATGTAATTAGACAACTGTACTAAGAACTAAGATAAAGACAAAAGCCTAATAGTAAATACCGAGGCAGTGCGTCATCTGGAGAATAGAGCAAGGAGTCTGAGCAGACTGCTAGTGTTGCTTATAAGTATGTTAAGATAAAATAAACTTTAAAAGGCTGGAAGAAAGGGGAACAGAAGAGCGTAATGTGGTTGGAAATATGCAAATAAAAAGAAAGGAATAGAAATGTATAAAAGATAGGGATGAAAGGAAAGTATGAGAGATATTTTGTCCATACTACCAAAAACTTAGCTAGATATAGAAGTATATAAAAAGGCAAAAAAAAGAATAAAAAATATCATTAAAAAATTATGTTATAAAACTTGTAGATCCCTTAGGGCTAAGATCGTATTTAATAAGTCCAAAAAAAAAAAAAAAGAGAGAGAAAAAGAAAAAAAAAAAAAAATCCAGAACTGATCCCAGAATGGACCAGTTCAATAGGTATTGATACTACTATTTCTGTTTCCTTAGCGTCTCAGCTGTAAGTGTCCTTCTCCTTGCCTTGGGTTTTTTTTTTTTTTTTTTGTGCTATTCTGTGACCAGCAGAGGTTCCTTTATTGTTCGTCTGTAAGCATCGGTGTGTGGGGAGGGAGAGGGTACAATAGTGGCTCCTTCTCCTGGGAGTGAGTGAGCAGTGGCGCACTGTTGTTTCAGTCAGGCTTGGAGGTGCCTGTTGCAGAGGGCACTGGTGGCTCAGGCGTACACAGAAAGTCTTAGAGTTGGGCCTCTCTCGGGGTTTTTTTCTTATTGATGCTGTTGTTTTTTTTTTTTTTTTTTCTCTCGGCAGCCTCCCTGCTGCTGGTGTTGCAAGGGTTTTAATCTAGCCCCGCCCGAGTGCCTGAGGATGCTTGTTATCCCTGAGCGCCTTAGGTGGCCCGCAGGGCGTCTCTCCACTGCCTGTTGCAGAGGTGCCAAAAGAGAGGGAGAGGCTATGCGCGCGGCTCCTCCCCCCCGCCCGGGAGCCTGCAGCCTCCAGCCGCCATCATGGCCGGGCAGCTCTCAGGGACGGGCACTCCTCTCCGCGGACCTCCTCCCTCCTGTGCTCTCGGTCGGTCACCCTACTGGCAACAATGTTTCTCACCCTGAACCAGCTCTCTGGTTCCCATGCTCCCGCTCCTGGACCCTCCGTTCAGCCACGGATCGATGTCTCGGTCCGGGAACGCTGAGCTGCGCTGCGGACCCTCCGTATGTTTCTCACTCCCTCCCGTCTGCCACAGCTTCGCCGCTTCACCCTCTTTGAGCCCTCGTAGATGCCTCCCTACCGGCTATGTCGGGCTCCCTGCAGCCCTTTCTGGTGTCCGAGGCCGTCTGCTGGTGTTCAGCTGGTTCTCTGTGGGAATGACTGCGTCCTTCCGTGCATTCCCAATGCGTCTGTGGAGAGGGATGCACTCCACGTCTCTCTACTTCGCCGCCATCTTTTCTCCAGGCAACATCCTCTTACAGGTGATTTACAGGCAGGGTCAGGTGATGAGTCTCTGAGGGCAGTATGGTGGGAGAGCTCAGGGAAGAGCATCTGTAGTGACCCCAGGGGCCAGGAAAGGCCTCCTGGAGAAGTTGCTCCCTCAGCTGAGCCCCAGGTGCAAGTGCTCATATTCAGATGAATGGGGATGTTTGGGGCACAGATACTCCAAGCAGAGGGAGTAAACTGGGAGCAAAGGCCCTGTGGTGGGTTAGGTGCCTGGGAATTTCTCCACAGCAACTGAGAGTAGTCCTGTAGTCATATCTGTATATTCTTGTATATTTGAAGATATAATTCCCCTAGACTTGGCAACTGTAACTCATCTAAGGCAACTGAGTCTTCCTTTACAATCTTGCCATCTATTATTGTCTTCAGTTTGCTCCTAAAAATGCTTCTACTGCACTTTTTCAATTGAAAAATCACTCTTCTGGATAAAATAACATAAAATAAGCAGTACAGCTGTTTTACCTTTACTCTGTTATTTGTTACCAGGGGGCTATCTCCCCTAAACAGTGGATATGGTTCTCCCTCGCTTCTTTTGTTTTCCAAATGTAGCTTTAAAAAATCATTTCACTTTTTTCTTCAGCATTTTTTTAAACCTTGGTTCATGATGTGCCTCAATTTTCTGGAAGCTGCTTGTGCCGGTTTGTTTCTCCTGTCTGCATCTGTGCTTGCTCTTCCCCCTCCTTCTGTTGTGGTGTATGTGTATGTGAAGATGGCCTCTTCAAACATGAGTTCATCAGAGAGGCCCCCTCCTCCATGACCTTATGGCTCTCTTTAAATGTCACTCCCTACCAGCTCCATTTTATTTTTCATTTAAACTTGAGCTTCAAATTTTCAAATAATTTTCTTTAAATTTTAGAGCTTTACATGTCCCTTGGGCCATGTCTCCTTTTATGATCTCTTGCCATGAGATCACACCTATGCTTTTGAAATTTGCCTTCCTAAAATCTAAGTCACAGTCCTAATAATTCCCAGGGTTCTCGTCATTGAGTATTGTAGCCACCAAGATGTCCTAGAAATGTAGACAGTGGGAGAAATTCCTTGGAACGTGTAACAGGGTACTGAATACAAATTTTCCCATTGTCTTGGAGCTTCACAGATGCCCTGAAGGCTGCAAACATGCTGACATGTTCTCCCACATTCCAAAGGAAGGGCCAAGCACCTCTGCTGAACATGCAAAGAACATGGTCCAAAGTGAGTTATGCAACAAAAGTTCTTCCCCAACCTTGTATAATAAGGCTGTACGAGACAAGATGAAGAACATCATTGAGATATTGAAGTAGTCGGTAGGGAGGTCCTCTTTGGTGAGAGTAGTCAGCGTGCTGAGCATTTCCACCCAGCTTTCCCATAAAAAGAGGAGGGAGAGGTGAACTTTCGTTTCCTTAAGCCTATTGAGGTTGACTTCAAAAAACCAAACCAAAACAAAAAAAGCCTGAAGAGCTTGGCATGTGATCTGTGGCCAGCTGCTCTTTAGAGCCAGGGACAGGGCAGCATTGAGAATGGTCCAGAGGCTGGTGAGCCTGACAGGGATCACACGGAAGGGGATGGGTGGTTTGTCTTGAGTTGAGAGGGCCTTTGCTCAAGACACTGCTGGTTTGTGCAAGGTGACCTCCACAGAGTGGGAACTGCCAGCAACCAGGAGCTTGGAGGGAGTTGTAAGACCTACCAGAGGAGTTGCAGCCCACATCAAGGAACCTATAGGCAAGAGCTCACCAGCCATGCAGGCTCTAAAGAACCCACAAAGTTACCCTGGGGAGAAAAGAAATCAGTGTTTGGCATTGCTACATCCAGAGAGCACTAATGACAGATTTCAACTGAACCAATCCAGTAAGGAATTTTTGCCCCATAATCTCCTCTCTTTCTCCAAGTCCAACCCTGAAGGAACTAAGTGCTGGTAAGTGAATGGGGGATAAAAACTAGAAGATGAAAAAATGGAGGCGCAGCCATCAGTTGTGGGAGAGACAGCAGGCAGTCCACCGTGGATCATGCTGTCATTCTGCAAGTGTATCATACAGGAAGTTGACGGCACACTGTGAGGTTACCTTTCCAAAGACAGTGTCCTTTGCGTCTGTATGAGGGCATGTGACTCATTTCTGCCCAGTGGAATGTGGATGAAAGTGATAGGTGTTACTTGCTACCCTGGCCCACAGTAAGCCCCCGTAAATCTTCCATGTTTCCTCTTCCCCTGCTTCTGTCAGCGGGATGTTGATATCCAGAATGTGGCACACACTATAAATGCCCTACCCATGTGCCCTTAGCCCTTAATATTTAAGTGCACGCTAACCTATATTCCAACTGCCTGTGCCTGAGTTTCTTCACCTGAAGCCTTTCTCTAGCCACTGGAGGCTCCTTTGCTCTTATATATAGCAGGTGGAAATGCCAGGGAATCGGCATCTCTCCCAGTCTGTGAACAGTCCTAAGCCAATGACTGTTTGGAGTTGGTGGGTAAATACCCCAGCCTGCTTCTCCTTGGGTGAGATAGCATTGAGGTACATATTCTGTCCTGTTTCCCAGCAGGACTAAGTTCTAGTTGCCCTCAGTTATAACTTGTATAGTCATTAGTGTCTCATTTTATTTCTCTATCTCATCTCCCTACTCTCTTGTGGTTGCCTCCCCAATAGAAACAACTTTTGTTCAAATTCTTATTTCAGAATCTGCTTCTGAGGAAACCCAAACGTAGACCAGGGCAGGTTTGGAATCTACATTATTGAAGGTAGCGGAGCCTCAGACATCTGGGATCCTTGAATGACGGGGTGGAGCAGGGCCCCCAGTCAGCACCAACACCACATTGCCCCAAGCTCACCACAGCTGATTCCACTTTTTATGAGCAAAAACTCAATTTCCATTGTGTTAAACCCCTGATATGGCAGGATTTATCTGTTACAGAACCTCAACTAACATGCTGTGTATGTCCTACTTTCCCTCTGACAGGTTTCCAAACGTAAAGCAGATCCAGGCCAGGGAAAGGGAAAAGTTTTAAATTAGATGAGAGTTTGAAATTTTCATATTACTCTGGCTGGAGAGAGAGAGAGTGTGTGTGTGCGCGCGTGCTCGCACATGCGTGTGCTGAAAATGAAACTCATGGTTTATTATCTGAGAATGACCAAGATTTCATCCAGGGGTGAGGAAGAACAGGTTGAAAGAATATTTTAAAAAATAAAGTTGCCTTCTGCTTGTATCCCACTGAGTTCAACCCTTTCAGTGAACTGGTCGTAAGTTAGGCATGTTTCTTTCATTCAGCAGCAGTAGCTACACTGATAGTTCAGTGTGAGCTAACAAAACAATATTTTTAAAAGTTTTTTCTTGGCAAATTAAACATTGCCATATTTAATTTTATTAGTTTTCCAATTGACCATGCATTGAAAGATGTAGCTATGTGAATAAGTAAATATTATTCCATCTCTGATATTAGCCTACCACCTTATTTTAATTACATAAAGAGAAAGAAGTATTAGTTATAAACTTTGGGTTTGGAAGTTTCCATGAAAAATTCAAAACGTCCCACTCCCTCCTCCCTATAACCTAGATACTGTGTTTCTTTCTAGTTCCTTTGGGCTGAAAGCTTTGGTTGAAAAGGGTGCTCTGCTGTCAATTTCCCTTTAGTTTCTGGGCACAGTCACCTGTTTAACACATGGCCCATGCTCTTTAATTCCTTCCCCAACCCTTCATCTCATGAAGAAGGCAGGGACAGCAAGGCCGTGCCCAGAGGTAGCCCTGTGGGGTCCCACTCTCCTAGAATGGGAATTAAGACAGTAATGACAGCAAGAAGACAAACTGGAAGAGGTTCTGAGTGCTCATGCAAACAAACAAGCAAACAAACCACAAACAACATTTTCAAAGGGAAAAAAAAATAGCTCTAGTTCATGAATACAAAATAATAGAATGGCCAAGGTCAAAATGGTAGCCAACAGTTTTAGTTTTACCCTAAGTATTTTTGTATCACAAAAAGACACCTTCAAATTAAGTGAGATATCATTTTATCCACGCGGTGAGATTAAAAATCTAAATTTCTTTGGATTAATAATAATATATTACATTTATTGAGTATCCACTATGTGCCAGGTATTGTTCAAGGCACTATGTATATTCTAACTCATTTTATCCTTGTAATACACTCTGCTAGGCAAGGACTCTCCTTATATCCATTTTATAGATAAGAAACTAAGGAATTGAGAGGGCAAGAAAATTCCAAGTCACAGTGCTCGGAGGTATGGAGTCTTTTTTTTAAGATTATAATCTTTTTAAAAAATATTTATTTATTTGGTTGCACCAGGTCTTAGTTGTGGCAGGCGGGCTCATTGGTTGCAGCATGTGAACTCTTAGTTGCGGCATGCATGTGGGATCTAGTTTCCTGACCAGAGATTGAACCTGGGCCCCCTGCATTGGGAGCATGGAGTCTTAACCACTGCGCCACCAGGAAGGTCCCTGGAGTCTTGATTTAACTTTAGGCAGGCTGGATTCCAAGCCATGGGATGAACCACTGCTGCTTGTTGAGCCCACACGCAGTGCCAGTCTTGGAGCCAGGCGTCTCACCCTGATGTAACCCTCACAACAGTCTTCAAGATAGCATTCTCAAGGGACAAATGAAGGTGCAAAAGCTCAGAGGTTAAGAAACTTGCCAAGTCTATATTTATAATCTAATCTTCAAAACGTTCTTACTTAACCTTCAGGTAACCTTGTGATTCATTGTCTAAAATCTGGCATACACCAGAACTCTCGTAGGCACACCACAATGTGTGATCACCCTCCACTCTTCTGAACCTGGCTAGGTGATGGTATTCTACCTCAGATCTCTAAAGAGTTCTTCATAACGACAAAAGAGAAAAGTGTTTCCACAGGGTTTGTGAACCAGTACTGCCCTTCTCCTCACCTCTCCCTATGTGTTTATTTCACCTTTGGAAGCCCTCTTTGAGCAACTTCCTCTTCTCTACTTCAAGTCTCTTAAAAAAAAAAAGACCACAATAAGATCTTATACATGTATTTTCTTCAAGTGTGAAATGACGGTTTATTGGAGCCCTGGAGAAAATAACATCCTTTCAACTAACAGAACAGAGCTGAACGGAATGGGAGGAAAGAACAGCGAGGACTAATAATTTAAAGAGAAATTTATAGGTCTGCTGCTCTCATGACTAAGAAATAATTTGCTGTCTGCAGCTTCGGGGGTAAGGAAATAGTGCTCAAAACCAGCTGTGCATGGGAATCTCCTCTGGCCTTAAAAACAATACAGATGCTCAAGTCTCATTCAGACGTACTGAATCTGAGCTTCAGAGGAGGGAACTACAGAGTGTGACCAGCGAATCTGATTCACAGCCGGGGAGGGGGTGGGGAGGGGAGGAGGATCATTACATCCCCCCACCCTAGTAGAAACATGGACCATGCACACTTGTACTCACCTTGCACTGTTGTAGTTAGCAAACAATTCACCCTGGGTTTTCTGCAGCACATTTTAGACAGAAATTTTTGTGGTTGCTTTTCTAATCTAAAATAGTCAGACCTCACCTTTCAGATCTGTTTAAAGTTTTTGCAATTTTTCATGGTTCCTTTCTCTTATTCTTTAACACCTCTTCATTCTCTGCATCTTTTAGTACATATGTACATACACACAAACATACTTACATATATATGCGTGTATGTGCGTGTGTATGCATAGTAATAGATTGTTCAGGGAAACACATTCACGTGTATATAATACAGATAATTTACATATCTTTTTTTTTGAAAGTCATGCTGTGCTGACCTGACTTTATTTATTGTCAGTGTTAGGAAAGGCCTCTTGAAATTGTCTTTGGTTTTTATTTCCATTGTAGAAAATAAATATCTGGTGAAACAATTCCGAAGAAATGCAATGCATTGATTTTTTTTAATCATAAAACTATTTTGTTTTGCTTCCCACTGATTCTTTTTCCCAACATGCCATTATGAAAAATTTAAAACCTACAACATAGTTGAAAGAATTTTAAAGTATACGTCGATGTACCCACCACCTAGATTCTACCATGAACATTGTACTCTGCTTCCACTATCACATATCTGTTAATCTGTTATTCCTCTCATGGATCTACTAATCCATTTTACTTTTGAAGCATTTTATAGTATATTTATACATTGATTTTAATAAGTGTTATTGCTATTACTAATGTTGGTGACGAAATACTTAAACTTCGTATTGTCATTCGGTCAAGCAAGTGTTTATGCAAAATAACTCCATTGGAAAAGATAGCAGACTTTCCTCAGACTCTGTTATGAGGAAAATAAAACAATATTATCTTTTGCTGGTAAGGAGACATAAGGGTTGGTGTTAAATCTCCATATATTATAATGTGTATTTTATTTTAACATTTAATTATTTTACAACACAACTTGAAAATATCAACCTTTTCACCAAAAATAATAATAAATGATTACTACTTGCCCAGTATCATTTAGGATAAAGCACCAGTTGAAAGTAGGGCTCCTAGGTATTAACATGCATCTGATTTTTGTCATTGCTCCCTTAAATGTTAAAAATATAAGTGGTAGAAGGTTTTCATAAAATAAGGACTTTGGTTTCAGTTTTATTTAAGGACACCATACGGTGCTTCTCTTCTCCCCCAAATATCTGCCACACCTTCCTGAAATCCCACTGTCGTGTTTCATGGCTTTTGGGGAGATCCTCTAAAAATGCCAAGAATCTTCATGGTCATTCCCTAATTTCCTCCGTCCTCTAGACCATCTGAACAGGATAGGGAGACCAATAAATGCCACCCACACACCCTCAAAAGACAGAGGTTAGAATCAGTCTTGCTGCCTGGTATTTCGGTGTCTCAGAAACACTTGGATTCGCCCAGGTGCCCGTTAAATGAGACTTTTGCCAGCCTCCATGTACTGGGTGTCTACATGGACTGGGCTCTCATACCAGTTTTCTGCCTCGTGCTCCAGTTCCTTGAATCCCACGTTGGCTTGATGATGTGTGGGGGAAGGCAGTACTGATTCCTGCCTACCCCTTACCTGTTCCTCTATATCCATTGCCAAAACCTGGATCTCATAATCCCAGTTCACTTTGGAGATTCCACTTAATGTGGATATGCACCTTGAAACCATGACCCAAGTACTGGTATGAACTTGAAGAAGCTTCCGTTTGGACTGCCTTCCATCCTGCACCCCCAGCCACTGAATTAGATGTCCCTGCGTGTAAATGCGGATGCTGGTTTGAATGGAGCCTAGGCTTGCAACAGTAGAGATTAGGTCTCTGGTTGCTGGCACTTGGGAGCTAATCCCCACATCATAACCGAAGTGGTCGTAGTTCTTCCCTTCTCCTCTGATCCTTGTGAGGATCTAGACCAAATCAGTCTGCTCAGCACACGCAGAGTATTAAGAACATGGATGCTATAGTCAAATAGTGCTGGATTTAAAATTCAGCTCTGCCACTTATCAGCTATGACATTTTGCCTTTCCCTTAATGTCTTTAAATTTCAGTTTTTTCATCTGGAAAATGAGGCTACCGTAGCACCTTCCTCATTGTAAGCTTATGACTTTTTACTAAGATAAATGCCTGAAAAGTGCCTAATATATTACGGTATACAGGAAGTTCAAGAAACAGAAGCTTAAAACAAAAGTAAAAAGTACCAATAGTATTCCAGACCCTTAAAGCCGTTCCTAAAATGAAGTGAGTTCAAAATAAATGACTCAAATGTATTTTTATCCATTAATATTTTTGACTTTTGTCTATGCAAACAACATTCAGACACCTGACAAAGCCCTGTGGGGATGGTACTTGGGAGGATTGGGAACTATAAAAATGGAATACATTTCTCTTATTCCTTCCTTATCCTCTTCCTCCTGCAGTTCAGTAACCATGCACTCAATCTTTTAGTCATTTATTTGTTCATCCAAAAATATTTCTTCCCGGGCACTGTACCAGCATCGGCGTGAAGGCTGAGGTAAAGCACAGTGGGACTGACCTCCCAGGTTATGTTGAGGAGCTGGATTTTTCTTGCAGGTGACAAGGAGCCATTAAAGAAACTTGATCATGGAGACACCTCCTTTGTATATTTGCATGTTGAGAGGACCACTCAGGTGACAATATGGAGGATGGATTTAGGGACAGGGACCAGCAACAGGGAGGCCCCTGGGCCTCAGGTGTTTTGGCACCATAGTGCTGGTTCATGCCTTTGTGTCTTTGCACTGCCTGGAATGCCTTTCCCATGGTCCTTCTCTATCCTCTCTTCCTCCAGGAAGACTTCCCAGACTCTTTCATAAACCAAGTGGTCCTGCTCTATGCTCCTCAGAACTCAGTGCTTCCCCCAATCTTAGCATTTACTAAAACATACCAAAATGATCTGTTTTCTTCTTTGTCTTTTCTACCAGATTTAAGTGCTTTGAGGGTGGGACCTGCATCTCATTCATCCTTGTATCCCAAGGCCCATCTCAGCACATAGTACATACTAGATGCTTGATAAATACTTAATCAATAACTAAATAGGATGGACTGGCAAGTGAAGGCTACATTGAATGGCTCTACCCATGGAGGTTATGGTTTAACAGAAAAGACAAACACAATAATAAACTGTTACAATAATTGGGTTATTATATGGCTAAGAATGAATAACTGGGTGGGAGAGAAATTAGGGCAGGCTCCCCAAAGAAGGTAATCATCTCTTAGCATCTGGAAGGTGAATAGCAGTGTATTACGTGGACCCTTCAGACAGAAGGAAGAGCCCGTAAAAGAACAGATGAGTGCAGATTGCCTGGCCAGGGTGCTGTCTGGAGCCTGGGAGCAAAGGAGCCCACAGAGCATTTGGGCATCAGAATCAAGGCTGTTCTGCATAACACCATCTCTGGATTCCACCTCCGAGGGGCAAGTAGCTCCTAATGTTTCAGATAAAATTCCTATGGGCCCAGAGCCTTAAAGGGCTCGGCTTGTAGGTGGTGAACCCCCTTGTTGGGAAGGGAGCTGTCCCACAGAAAGCAGGGGCAGACCCCTGCTTACTTTGCTGCTCTAAAATCATGTTGAGGGCCCCTGGTCTGCATTCTCAGAAATCGGTTCTAGTTTTTGAAATTGAGCGCAGCCCTGTAGCGTGACCCCTGTTCTCCGTGTCTTCTCCAGTATTTACGGCAGCAGTTTCTCACGTGAGTTCTTGCGGAAACCTTGGATGGGATTTGTCTAGGATTCCCACCTTCACCTCCCGTGAAGCTGACACATGCACCTACACTTCTTCTCGTAGTCTTGTGATACTTTTGTTTTTTAAGTTAATTTTATTAATGACTCTACTTGTTTCGCTTTTTTATTACTTTGGTAGACTGATTGGTTTTCTGACAGGATATGCCAGGGTAGCAAATCACCACTTTATTTTTAGAGCAACACTGAATGTTGCTCTAAATGAGATTAATGTTCACGTCTCAGGACATCCATTTCCCACTTGTGGAAGAAACAAGTGGATGTGATAAGGTAAATAAAGAAGGGACAGAGGGAATGGAGATTGAGAAGTAGGACAGGCGTTTTATAATTTTTGAAAATAAGAACCGTCTCTTTTTGTTTAAAGAAGGTCTACATTTGGATGTATCTTGGACTTCAAAATCATCATAGACATGTTTGTTCTATACTCTCAAGTCAGTGGAAAAGACAGGAACAAAATATTGTCTTTCTCCTTCAGACTGCCACAGGTTCTCGTTACATCTTCTGCATCAACAGGTGGACTTACTTTCTTTTCTCTTTCTTAATTTGAACGTGGCCAAATAGTGAATACCCTCTTGACTGACCTTGGCTCCTCTGCAACTCTGACACACCCTTCAACTTCAATCAGGGGTCTCTTCCCCCCTCTCTCTCCCTCTTGTCCTTCTCTTTCTCTTTTTCCATCTCTCTAATCAGTTGTATTTCAGGTCAAACTGCTTATGTGGATTTGCTTTAGTAGTCAGTATGAGGTTCTCCAGAGAAATAGAACCAATAAAATATAGATATGCATATAGCTGTAGATCTGAAAAGATTTATTATGGAGAATTGGCTCATGCAATTATGGAAGCTGAGAAGTCCCACAGTCTGCCAACTGCAGGCTGGAGGCCCAGAAAGGCCAGTGGTGTAATTGCAGTCTGAGCCTGAATGCCTGAGAACCATGGGAGCTGCTGGTATAAATCCCAGTCCAAGGGCAGAAGGTCAATGTCCCAGCTCGAGCAGACAGGCAAGAAGCAAAGGCCAGAGTTCCTCCTTCCTCTGCCTTTTTTTCTATTCTGGTCCTCAAGGAATGATGCTCACTCACTTTGGAGAGGATCTGCTTTACTGAGTACACCGATTCAAATGTTAATCTCATCAGAAACACCTTTTATGCACACACACCCAGTAATAATTTTTAATCTTGGCACCTGTTGACCCCGTCAAGTTGACACATAAAATTAACCATCGCATATCATTCAAACTGGTTGAAAAGAAAACTTGGATTATGAGGGCTTTCGTGGATCAAAGCATGAAGATAAAGACGCACCAACTTCACTGTTAAAGTAGGCTTTGATCCCAATCTCTACCACTAGGTGTCGCTAAGTAATCTAATTAAATACCCAATTTATGACTCCAACAAATGAGACGACATTGAGCTGAATGAGGCAGAAGTAAAAATTAAGGTGATGTGGTCTAAATAAAATCCTATAGATTACTCGTAACAGCTGTTTTAAAAACAGCACAATGTGTCTCTGGACTATGAATTGGAAAAGCCATGAATTAACAGAAGCACGTGAAGGGGCTTAGTCTTTATTGGGGAAAATGAATAAATCCTTTGTAGTTTATGTGTCTTTCCTTTTTCCTCTCCTGCTAAATTGGTCATCCTGCTGCCTGCATTTTCATGAGCGTAACTGGATTTTATGTGCTCTAAGTGTGTTGGCTGGGCTGTTAGCATCTGCTGAGGTGACTCTACTCCCCCTTATCCTTTATCGGCTCATATATTTTATTGTTAAACATTTTTTAAGGCTCTTTTTGAGGGTGCTGACCTGAACTACCTAAAAAAGCAAGCTCAATACATAATACCTGACCTTAGGACTACCTCTGGGTGAACTCCTATTCATCCTTCAAAACCCAGATCAGATGTTTTCCAGTCTGTCAAACCTGATCCCCAGGCAGCTCTTCCTTTTTCTTCTTTCCCATAAGTACAGCTCTGTATCTTCCACAAGGCATTTTTCACCTTATCTGGCAATTAATTGTTCATGTGTCTGTTTTCTCCATAGACTGTGAGCCCCCTAAGGACAGGGACTGGTTTATGGAAGACACCTCTCCACAAAACTCAGTGCTGTTGCCACTGCAGTCACTCTGCTTCTGGCTCACCTAGTGATGTACAGGCATAGCAAGTCAGTGGACAATTACCGATTCCCCTCAGCACTTCACTAGAGTCTTCTCTCATGTCAGTTCAGCAGGAGGTAAACTGATTGTGTGTGTTCTGTGTTTTGAAATAGTGTGTGCTTAGGAAGAATAATTAAGGGCTCACTAAATTGGTGAGGAAAGAGATTTTTGTTTTGTTTGAATGGTGTCTTTAAATATTTGTAAAAGGAGTTGCTTATTATTCATCCATTGCCAATCCATTTAAAAACAGTTACACAGCAGAGAAGAGGAGATTATATTAATGAGTTGCTAAATCAATATTTAACTTTAGGGGAAGTTTTTAAGCAAATTGATTCACTTTTCCTTCCTAGGAGAAATAACTTCAGATTAGAAAACATCATTTCTTAAAGAGGTTAATGGACTCACAAATTCAAACAAATACTGCAGAATATTACTAGTAGTATGTCTAAATTTTCTACGCATTCCTAATTTTATGAAATAAGTGTAAATTTAAGAAATTCATGGTGAAATTCAGCACATGTTTACTTAATGCTTCCTATGTGCCTGGTACTGTGTTGAAGCGGGGAGAAGATAGTGTGGCTAGTGTTTCTCTCTCCAGAAGCTCGTAGTTGGTGGGGCCACGTAGACAGTGAATCTAAATAGAATTTGCTCAAAGCCAGGAACCAAGAGATTTGATTAATCCCACAGGGAGGATGAGATTGTTGGGGAGGTTTCCCAGAGAGGCATGACATTTGAACTGGAATTTTACCATCTGTGAAATCAGAAAGCTTTACAGTTTCTACTTCGTGGCTTAGCTAAATTGAAGCATTAAGAGATTTAGGCAGTACTTATTACATAGAGTTTTTAAAAGCCTGGATTTGTAATTTTATTAACTGATCGATGTACCTTTTAATCTACTTTAATGATAAAGTTATTAGAGTAAATCACAATGACTGTGTTCTGTTATTATGTTGACATTGCCCTAACCTGTTGGGTTTCCAGCTTGGATGTACTTCTGAATCTTCAGCTGGGTGTTAAGATGCAGATTCGTCCTCCAGCTTGCTGTTACTGGGAGGCAGTGTGCGTTTAACAAGGCTTCCATGTCATTCTGGTTTACGTGTCATTACATAAGCAATTTGGTAAGTCAGAGGTAAAACTTGGCCTTTCAGGGCATGCTATGCCAACTAATAGTATCTTCTGATCTATTAACAAATGTTCCTCTTGAGGGGAGATAAGGAAACTTAACATTGATTAGGCACTCTGCTCTTTTTTCAGGGCTGTATATAGAACATTTTTTTCTATATACAAAATTGCAATACCACCAAGACTCCCATTTTAGAGGTGAGAAAACTTAAGCTTTAGAGAGGTTAAGAAATCTGGTTAGGGTCACACAACTAACAAGTGGTGAAACTGGTAAAGAATTTGTTGAGCCCTGCTCCTTGCCCCTTGAGTGTATCCAATTTATCTCAGCCTCAAAGACATCAGTTTTTAAAGCACATTTTCTACAAGATACCTATTTAAGTCCTTTCCATTAAGAAGAATAGGGTGATTTTCGCTCATGTGTTGACAACTGCTGACAACTCAGTTTCCAGAGAAGAAGACGGCCAACTTCTGTAGCTGGTGTTCTCTTTTACCTCCATCCAGCCCTCAGGCCTTTTTTTATTTTTTTATTTTATTTTTGGCATTCCTGAATCAGAGAGCAAATGTGGACAAATCTAAATCAATTGTGGACAGATCTAAACTTATGCACTCACCACGCCTTGTAGTTGGTGTTACTGAATTCCCTTGAGCAAGCATTTTTTTTTTAATATAAATTTATTTATTTATTTATTTAATTGGGTGTGTTGGGTCTTTGTTGCCGCACACAGACTTTCTCTAGCTGTGGTGAGCAGGGGCTGCTCTTCATTGTGGTGAGCAGGCTCCTTATTGTGGTGGCCTCTCTTGTTGCAGAGCACAGGCTCTAGGCGCATGGGCTTTAGTAGTTGTGGCACATGGGCTCAATAGTTGTGGCTCATGGGCTTAGTTGCTCTGCGGCATGTGGTATCTTCCTGGGGCAGGGATTGAACCTGTGTCCCCTGCATTGGCAGGCAGATTCTTAACCACTGCACCACCTAGGAAGTCCCCATCTTGAGCAAGCATTTTAGCAGTGGGACATCCTTGCAAGTAACCCATTTGCTGATATAATGCATTAACTACATTTCTACAAACCACTCCTTTTGCAAATGGGCAATTGGTATTTAGCCAAATGCAAAGAGGAATACTTCTGCTATACTTGATCCTTTACTTTAGCTAGTTAACTTATGCCTGAGGACAGTCTTGGGTGAGACCAAGATGAAGCTTGGGAGCGCTAATTCTTGCTGACTTCTAGAGAGTTAGGAGAAAACCAGGGCCTGAGATGGGTCCACCTAGTTGAGCCCTGAGATGACCCCAGGAACTAGGGCACAGAATTTCTGATCCTTAAGTGACAGGAACACTAAAGGGGTTATCAGAGATGGGTGGCACTTTAAGTTTTGTTTATCTTTATTTATATTGGCAATTGTAGTCTCTGAGGACTCTGAAGTACATGAAAGCAGGGTTTTCACTATTATTCCTTGAATGATGAGAACCCTAAGTTCAAAAGCTGCTACTCTTAAAAACACCCACATTAACAGTTGTCAAAAAGCAACAGGTGTAATAAATACAAATTTTAAAACTTGGCAACCGAGTTTTCTTAAGATGAAATCGTTAAAATAGATAAACATCATCCACTGTGGATCTATAGTCAAACATTTTTTGCCCTTGCATTTGCGCATTTAAAAATGGGTCAGTTTTTACACAGCATAAGTGTTTGCGTACACCTCACTTCCAGTAATGACAGTTTTAACATGTCTGTGTTAACAGAGTTACAGAGCGATGCTCCCTCGATTCTGGGACAAAGGTTATGAGGAGGGGTTCCCGTTGCCTCCTCCGAAGGCTACCGTGACAGCTTCTACGCTGTATTTCTTCTCAGAGATCTTTGTTATTCCTGTCTATAGCATGGTCCATCATTTTCCTGAAAAGGAAAACCAATAGCTCAAGCTTTAACATTTGTTTTTCAACTTTATGTTTGTGAAAGCTGCTATATCAGTAGCCAGAGAGGCTGATTGAGCTGGCAACTAAACAGCCTCCTCTCAACATGCCATTCCAGCAAGATAAACCAGCTGATTGAGTAACGGCAGAAATCCCCCTACACGGGCAGTCCAGGAGCTGGCAGAGGTGGCGGGAATTTTTCTGGGCAGTGTTCCCGATGGCCTGTCCTGTCTGGTCTGCCTCTATCCCATTGTTCCCTAAAGCTTGGCCTCCATGCTCTTGCCTCTTTCCGGGATGGGCTGCTCCCCTCCAGCATGTACTAATTGTGAGAATTAACTCCGTGATAGGACCCAGAGGAAGTGCTGATCCCCATCTGTTCTCTAGGAATATCCTTGTTCAGAAACAAACTTGGGTTATCAAGTTTTATAATGGGACCTCAGTAGGGCTGGACTGCACTGATACGCACATGCACACACAACTGTGTTTGACTAGAAGATACAGCTGCAGAGGGGATCTTTTTCCTCCGAACCAGGTTCCTTTTTTTGCTTTCGCCCATGAAAAATGGATCCATTTCTGTACGTGTGTGTGTAGGTGTGTGTAATAGGGTGATGATCCTACTTTTATTCAGAGAAATCCCTCAATTTTCTACTTACCTTTAGATCATGGGGGAAGAAAATTTGCCAGTTCTTTTGCTTTCTGATGGATACACTGGGGAGTGAATCTTAACTTCTCTTTCCATCTTCTACTCTGTCCTCCCCGTCGGATAAGATGTGGCTGGTCAGCTTCATTCCTGAGACTAGTCAGTCATTCCCCACTTGTTCCTTCCTAACACACCGTGGTCAGTGTGATCTTATTCTGCCAGCACTATGTCAAGATAATAGATTACACATCTCAACTTCCTTGTGGCTAGAGGTAGCCAATGAGATGGAAGTAGACATGGTGGGTGGGGTTCCCGGTGAACCTCTGATACAGCTGGGAGGCACGTCCTTTGCTGTGGCCCCTCCTTCTTTCCTATTGTCTGGAACATGGATAAAATGTCTAGAGCTGCAGTAGCTATTTTGCAACTTCATGGTGACCTTGAAAATAGAAGCTATAGGCTAAGAATGTGGAGTTGAAAATAAATCCTTACTCCCCAATAACTGTGGGGCACATTATCAGTCCTGGCTTGCCTATCTACAAACAATATTCGGGGGAAAGAATTGCATTTTTTTAACCCACTGTAATTTGGGGTTTTGTTCAATGCAGCTGAACCTAATCTGTTGCAAAAGATATGGGAGTCATATTCCATTGTATGTATGTGCCTCATCTTCTGTATCCATCCATCTGTTGATGGACATTTAGGTTGCTTCCATGTCCTGGCTATTGTGAATAGTGCTGCAGTGAACATTGGGGAACATGTGTCCTTTTGAGTTATGGTTTTCTCAGGGTATATGCCCAGTAGTGGAAGATTGCTGGGTCACATGGAATCTAATATATGGCACAAATGAACCTATCTACAAAACAGAAACAGACTCACAGACATCGAGAACAGACTTCTGGATGCCAAGGGGGAGGGGGGTGGGAGAGAGATGGACTGGGAATTGGGGGTTAGTAGATGCAAATGATTACATTTAGAATAGATCAATAACAAGGTCCTACTGTATAGCACAGGGAACTAAAATCCAATCTCCTGGGATAAACCATAATGGAGAAGAATGTTTTAAAAGAATGTACATATGTGTATAACTGAGTCACTTTGCTGTACGACAGAAACTAGCACAATATTGTAAATCAACTATACTTCAGTTTTAAAAAAAAGATATGGGAGTCACATAATCAAGAATAGCTCCACCCTGCCTCTTCTCCCCCCCTTCTCCCTCCCACACCCCCACACCTCACAGCCCCTAGCCTTTGATTTTTGCCCCTTTTATTAGCTTCTTATCTCCAACTGGTAAACCCAGTGCTTGATCTACTTATCACATGAGAATTAGAAGCACAGAGGATGTTTGCCACCATTGAACACAGGTATCCAGCATTTGTAAAACCTGAACCCCCATCTACTTTCAGGTATCCAAGGTGACAGCAGGATTCTGTTTCTTGACTTGAGGCAAATAAACCAATCATATTATTAATCACTTCTGTTTCCATAAGGAAGAGCAAGGAAAGAGGGGTTGAGAAGAATAGATGTTTCCTTTGTGGCATTTCTGAGAAAGTGAAGTTGGTAGAAATTCCTTCTTCCTTGGGATGAAAGGGGAGTGTGGGAAGTAGAGAGAAATTTTCCCTAAAGATACAAATATCGTTTCATTATGTATGGTTAGATTTCCGCATCAATCTTAGCTTGTCTGTCATTTCTATTTTTCTTGCTGTTCTAAAGGGAGGGAAGGACTGGAGTGAAGAGATGGGCCACAAGACCCATGGCCTTTCTGCTCAACATGTAATTCAGCTTTACTTTTCCTTTAGCTGGTGGCCTGAGGATAAATTAGGGGATGCGGGAAGCAGGCATATGTTACCTGATGAAGGTACACAGTACACGTGCTCTCTCCCATGTACATCTGCATAGCGGTGAGGGGCGTGCGTGGCACAGAGAAGCTGTGTGGGGAGAGTGGCCTGTGGTTCTGTCTCCCTGCTTTGGGTTTTACACAGTAGGAATCCTAGACCCATTTGTGTAAATCATGAATAAGTAGCAGGGAGATTCTTTTGTTAGAAATGTGATTTTACAGTTTACGGTGGATTCAGGATAGGCAGTCAGGACTTGCAATGGCCGTTTGGAACTCAGGCCTCCAGGCACAGCCCTTCCTAGACTGCTTCTCTCTTCTGTAGAAGGTTAAACTAACAATGTTTACTATCTAGAAAATGGAGTAAGATACCCTTTCCTCATTTCAGCATCTTATTCTTCCTATCCACTGTCTTGAAAGAAATCTGAAGGAAGAGGATGGAGACCCTTTTGATTGCACCGAAAGTGATTTGAACGGCACCTCATAAGCACCATTTTTCTTCCCAGCCAGATGAAGAATATTCTGCATTATTTTCTAAAGGGGTCATACAGGTTGATGATTTTGTCAAGATTATCTGTTTTGAAAACAGAATTTAATATTCAGGACACCATGATGATTGAAGTGATAATCTAGAGCTTGAATCTCAAAGGGGTGTGTGTGTGTGTGTGTGTGTGTGTGTGTGTGTGTGTGTATCACAGGCTATGCCCCTGTGGCTGATCCACTTGGAGCCACGGGGCATCCCATGGACCACTCTGTGGCTGTGGGAAATGAATACCTGCCTATAGGTTTAAGATTCAGCTACCACCTTGTGACTCTATTTAAAGCTACCTAGTGTTCAGTGTTTCCTGTATGTCACCTTTTACTGGAAAACACAGGATTTTCAAAAATATCTCAGGTCTTATCACAAATGTGGGTGGCAGATGTTGTTCCTTTCTTCCTCCAGATGAGGAAAATGAAGGAGCAGAAAGGAATTACATGACTCATGCAGACTCACTGAAGCCTTTGCAAAACTTAAGACTCCATTTGTCTTCAACTTAATTTAGTATAATGCGTTAAATCAGCAGTTGATTTTGCTCTCATACAAATTTTTAATTGAGATCTAATTCACATACCATAAATTCACCCTCTTAAATTGTAAAATTTAGTGGTTTTTAATACATTCACAAAGTTGTACAACCACAACCACCATCTAATTCTAGGACATTTTTATCACCTCAAGAAAAGAAACTCTACACAGTAGCAGACAATCCCTATCCCCCTCATTCCCCAGTCCCCTAGCAACCACTAATCTGCTTTGTGTCTCTATGGATTTGCCTGTTCTGGACACCTCGTATACATTGAATCATACAATGCATGGCCTTCTCTGTCTGGTTTCTTTCACTCAGCATCATGTTTCCAAGATGAATACGTCATTTCTTTTTATGGCTGAATAATCTTCCATTGTATGGGTTTACCCCATGCTGTTTATCCAGTCAGTAGTTCATGGGCATTTGGGTTGTTTGCACTGTTTGGCTATTATGAACACTGCTTCTGTGAACACTCATTGGAGTTTTTTGTGTACATCATTTTCAATTACCTTGAGTATATGCTTAGGAGTGGAATTAAGTGTGATGGTGACCCTATGTTTAACTTTCTGAGGCATTCCCAGACTGTTTCATAAAGAGGTTGCACTGTTTTATTACATCCCCATTGCCATGTATGGGGTTCCAGTTTCTTCGCATCCTTGTCAACACTTGGTATTGTCTGTCATGGTGATTTTAGCCATCCTAGTGAGTGTGGAAGCTATTGATTTTAAAACAATAATGAAAAGATATGAAGCTAGAGACTTTGGGTCACTTTCTGGGAGCGTGGCTTATGTGGCCCATGGAATGGAAACCCTTTTTCTCACAGACTTCTCTTATTTTAATTACACTATTCTTTACCCACGGCGGGTGCTCTGGAGAATGCATTTAACAGGACAGAAGAAGCTGCTTGAGGCATCACCCTCTCTCTCCATCCCCAGAGTCCCGCTCTCAGTGTACATGGAGGCTTTTCCAATTTTAACTTCCACTCTACACAGAAACTCTTCTATCTTTAACACCCAGCTCAATGAATCTAATCTATCTTCTTCTGCAGCTGTCCTGGAATACTCTCTACTTCCCCATTTGACCCGTTACTCGCATTAATGATGATACTGGATAAACAACAAGGCCCTGCTGTATAGCACAGGGAACTGTATTCAAAATCCTGTGATTAAAACATAATGGAGAATGTATACATGTATAACTGAGTCACTTTTCTGTACAGCAGTCATTAACACAACACTGAATTCAACTATACTTTGATAAAAAATTTAAAAAGTAAAACAAATTTTTTAATGATGATACTAGATACCAAATATACCCATAACACTTATTATACATGGTATCATTTGACCCTTATAACAACTCTGTGATGCATGTTGTTATTGTCCCAGAAATTTTGGAGATGAGGAAATTGAAGGTGAAGAGTACAAGGCCAGTTTCCTTGGCCACACGGCTAGCGGTGGTAAAGCAGGACTGACTAGGGAGTGGTGTGATATCCGCTTTGTTTGCCCTGGTATTTATTTCTTCTTGGCCTTTTCTCAGCTTCGAAAGTCTGGAGGACTCCCTCACACTGGAAAACCCTGAAAAGTAATTCCTTCACCCTCTCTTCCTCAAATGCCGCAATAATCCTGGGGGGAATTATAGAGCTAAGTAGGCATGGGATGACTTGGTTTTATTTAATTATAGTTTTAATTATTCCATTAGGCCATTTATGTCTCTAGAGTCAATTCTCCTTCTCAGATATTTTCTGATAATTAGAAAATAAATTTATAACTATTTTCCTCATGATTTCAAGCAGGGTCCTATCAATTGGGTCAGTTTAAGTTTAGGGTAACTTCTTGGCTTGGCACATAGGAATAATCAAGGCTAACTCCATACACACAGCCTGACAATCATAATTTTTCTTGCTGTTGAAAGAGAATCCAGCATTGTCACTTCACACCAGGTGAAGGATGGCTCTCATTGAAACAAAATATTCTCCCACCGCACATTCTATGCTTTTGCTGGTTTGTAAAATGTATTATCTGAGTAGATGACGACCATGCTAGAGCGTACTGTACATTTTTGATGCCAGGCTGCCAGCAAGTGGGAAAAGAGAATGCAAATCTCAACATTCCATGAGGAGTGGAAATAAAGGGCCCTCTATTTTTTAAGGCCCTATTTAAGTTGAAATAGTACCTCTTTTTTGGGGGGGGGGGTACACCAAGTTCAATCATCTGTTTTTATACACATATCCCTGTATTCCCTCCCTTCCTTGACTCCCCCCTCCCTCGAAATAGTACCTCTTTTGATATTGAGCTTTGAGTCATGTATTTTCCTATAGCTTAAAATACCAGAATGAAAACTCAGGGCCCCAGATATTTTACAAAAAACAATTCCAACTGGCACCCCCCCCCCCAATCCTCTTAAGAGCAAGGGATTGAATATCTGGAAAAGGTAGACAGTGTCTTTTTTGCATTGGCCTTGACCATATGCTTTACAGTGCAGGACAAGTAAGGCCTGCTTTTCCTTCTCATCTTTTGATCCTTCCTATCTGGAAGCCAGAAGTCAGGCCTCTTCTCAGTGATAGGTTATGATGAGGGTGAAATATATTTTACATTTCTTCTCTGGAAGAGGAGTGTGTGTGTGTGTGTGTGCGCGCGCGGACGCGCGCATGTGCACGCACACATGCATATTTGAAAATCTTTAGGGAAAGACTAAAGAATAACTATAGACAATAATGGCAAATTAGTTTTAATTAACATACTGTAATAAAGCCAACCCTGAGAACTGCTCTTCTGGATGTTGTCATAAATAACACTCTATTCATTACATAGGCAAACAGGAGCTCAAAATAAATGAATCCACTGAAATGTTTTTAAAAAGGTTTTTACTCATTTATTCAGGTTTTTACTCAGGTTTATTCTATTTTTTTTTTAAAAACGCTCCCTTTTAACTCTAGTTTATCGTAACTTTTGGGGGGAAATGTTTTTCTGAGTGTCAAGGATCTCTTTCTGAGATTTGTTTCTGATGCTCATTCTCTGACATGAATTGTATGTGACTGATATTTGAATGATTCCCTATAACTGGCACAGTTTTTAAAGTGGACATCAATTGTTTTCCATTAAAAAAATCTTGAATTAGCATACATATGAATGATTGAGACTTTGGGGGAGGGATACTCAACCCTGAATACAACCTTGTTGTATTTGTTATTAAAATACACAGAAATACCCCACCAGCCATGGCTCACATTCTTCCCCACGCCTCTCCACTTGAACCTTGAGCTTACACTTGAACTCTCTGTTAGACCTGAACGCTTTGTTTCCAGCTCTTCTACTTTCCATCTTCTCAATGCTGCAGTAATTTCTGGGAGAGATAAATTCAATGGAAATGAACTTGGAAAACCTGAATTGAATCTAAGCTCTATCATTTGCTTATTTTGTGACTCTGGGTAAATTATTTGACTTCTCTGAGGTAATTTCTTCATCTATAAAACTGTGGAAATGCTTGCTATTTATTATTACTGTTAGGCCTTTAATCTAACGTTCTATATAAACCCCTCCTATCATAATTCATTTGGAATCAGTGGTGGTTTGAAAAATTAGATATACCAGTAATTTCCTTCTGGTCATTCCCCTCATACCCCATCTTAGTCACCGTTGGTATCAGTATTCGTCAGTGTTTAAAAAAAATTATAATGATCACCCCCTCCAAGAGATTTTACTTTTTTGTTGTTCAGTGTTGACATTTTTCTGCTTCGTATTATTTTTGGAAGTGGGTGAGTCATGAACAAAATGACTACATCCTAACCAAACAAAGTGACCACTTGTTTCAGAGAGCAGTGCTAACACTCCACAGAGCTTCTCAAAGGATCCCTAGGAGAGGCTTTATGGGCAACGTTGCTGTAGGAGAGGCAGAAGAAGGGTCAAGGAGCGGCAAGAGAGGGTCAGTGAAAATGAGCCACGAACGGGGGCTCATCTTCATGGGAAGAGTGCAGTGTCTTTGAATCTGTGGGCCCCACAGAACTGGTCAGGGAGGTCTCTGAGGCTACTTGACTAGAGCTGAGAGTGCCCATTAAGAAGGACAGCCACCCTAGGGGACAGATGAGGACTTTGGAGGAGAAGGCACTGAAGCTGCCTGCTGACACAGGGCACCGTGGCCAGCAAGACCAGGGGAGGGCAGTGGTGCGTGGCTCAGCCCAGACCGGCAGTGCGGTTCCTGTTGTGAGGACTGGAAGCTCATTGCTCCAACAGAGGCAATGCTGTCACTCCACTCAACCCTGATACAGAATTATTTCAGCCACCTAAAGTAACAGATTCTTTGTGGACCACTAAGATGCTGTACAACATTTTGTTCCTAGCAAATAGTATGAACTCAGTAAATATTTGAAGAATTTATTCCTGCATTTATTCAGAAATATTTGTGAAACTCCTATTATAGGCCCAACACTATTTTTAGGTTGTAAGGATATAGCAACGAACTGGATAGGTTCATAGCATTTTTGTTCCATGAGGGGAGCCTGACAGTAAGCCGGTAAGGAAACAAAGAAGATGATATCAGATATTGAAAAGTTCTGTGAAGACTTATCTAGAGTGTTATTTATAAAGCGGTCAGGGGAGCGGTCTTAGAGGCCTGAATCAGGAAACATCGCCATCTGTCCTGAGATCCATGCAAAGGGAACCTTAAGTAAATTCAATAACATATGATGTTTGCTGATTTTTTCTCTCTCTTAAGTAAACCTCATCCTAATATACTGGAAACAAAAAGCTTCATTCAAAATAGTTATTGAAGTGAACCTGCTCAGGATTTGAAGAAATGTGTTAGGTGCTAGGGATATAAAAGTAAAAGCCATGGACTCTGCCCCCAAGGAGTTGGCATTCTAGTGTGGAGAGCCAGAGGCAGAAACAATTACAGTAAAAAGTCGGAACTGCTGTGATGGAGGCGTGGTGGCATCCTGTGGGAGTCTTGCTGAAGAGGTGCCTTTATTGTCATTGAAATAGCGATATGTTGCTAGAAAATTCTCAGCGTCTCTTAGGTTTCTGTGCGCCTTGTCAACAGAGAGACTGACCGCCTTTTTTGACCTGTCTTGAACTATCTTTCAAGGATGTTTATGTCACTAGCAAACATGTTGAAGGTTTCTTCCTCCATGGTAGAGAGATTTGATTCTTTACTAGGATACTGAAGAAGATGTTTCCCTCCAAAGCAACAGTTGGGCAGCTTTCTTAGTCTCTTTAAGATACTGGAATTTCCTAAGTTGGAGTTTCCTCAGTTGTGATGCAGCGCTGCCGAGTGGTGCCATCTCCCTGGACCACTCCCTAACGCTCTGTGGAATTCAGAGGGTGAGAAGCACCAAGGGAACACAAAGCTCGTGCTGCCTGCTGTGTCGTAGGTAACAAAGTTCTTTGTCTCTGACTCAGGAATCTCGTCTCTTCTGCAAGAATCCATACAACTGTGCAGGCTACCTTGCTCGCTTGGAAATAGGTAAAATGAACAGTTTTTGACATGGTGGCAATATGCAAATTGTGAATGCTTTCTGTCTCTTGTTTCATACAACACTGTTTATGCTGTCTGAGCCTTAATTTTTCTCATTTGGAAACTTGGGCTAAAAATCTTCACCTCAAAAAGTCAAGGTAAGGATCAAGTGGGATGTCATATAGGTGGCAGAGACCATTAGCTGTTCCCCAGTATGCATTCTTTCTTTCTCCTATACCACAGAAACATCGTAGTGTAGCAGTGGCCACCGGACTAAAGAAAGATACATTTTCGGCCTTCTTTGCATGTAGGTGTGATCAAGCAATGGAGTTCACAGTGGGATGTGAGCAGAAGCTATAAATGAAACTTTCAGGTGACGCTCTTGAAAGAAGGAGAATTCCCTCCCCTACTCCTTCCCTCTTCCCAGTTGCCTGGAATACAGACGTATCACATAGAGATGAGCCATCTTGGACCATGTGGACAGGAAGACACCCTACATATGGGAGAGGAATAAGAAAGAGCCTAGGTCTCTATGTTTTTGGCAAAACCATTCAAATTTTGCACTGCTAATGTACAGACTGTTATGTGAGAGAAAAATAAGTTTCTGTTTTGTTTGAGCCACTGCTATTTGGTATCCCTATTGCAGCAACAGACCTATATCCTAATTAGTAAAGGAGTGAAGATCAGAGTGATGCGTTAGAAAGATCCTCCTGGCAGAGAGGAGAGAATAGAGGCAGGGAACTTAGAAGGAGGCAGACCACCTAGCTACCCAGCCATGTGTTTCTTTTTCAGAGATTTTGAATGTTGTTAAGTCTCGCCTGGCCTATGGGTTCTTACAAGAATTTTGAACTTCAAAGTCAAATAAAATAGAGACACACTAAGTTGCAGTTAAACATAATTTGTTATGATAGATATGACAGATGTTTTCAGCATTATAGAATTTTATGCCTCTTACAAGAGAGGGCTGAAAATAAAGTGGTCTTCAAATGTGAAAAGGGCCCTTTCATCATAAGCCTCTAGTATTCACAGCCACTAATATTCCAGGGATGCAGTTCAGGAAACATGATCCAGTGCCTGTTAGATTTAAAGGCACATCTCCTGCCCTGTCGAAAATTTTAATCTGAGACAACATCCAATATAAATAGTCTGCAAGGCCTTTCACAAAGAAGGATGTTTGTGGGATACAAGGACTCAGTAAACATGTGCACATGTACACACACCCTCTTCCACAAACTAGAACAAAAGTTGCAGATACTCCAAATACCATTTAGTATCAACATTCCTCCAGAGTTAAGCTTTCAGTTTTGTTGCAAGGTGTGAATGAACAGGACAAGGATGGAAAAGGGTACAAGGTAGTACCTTGAATCACTTGGGAAGACTTTCATGAGGAAAATCCTTGCAGGAACACATTATAAATGGCATGACTAATAATTCTCATTGCAAGAGATGAGGTTGCATGGTGGACAGCCTCCTTGCTCAGGGAGATCATGACAATTGAAGAGGCAAAATGAATGGAGGCAGAACAGAGGATGTAAAATCAGAGTCCTGTGACTTTGGCCTTGAGAGTGTTTGATCTGGCAGGAGCTCTTTTTTCATGAGTAACTGGGTCCTGTCTCCAGCACTTATGGGATCAAATGGCACTATAAATTGGATCAAAAGTTAATGTCTTGATTCTTTTCCATGACCAGTGTAAGGAAAAGCAACTCCATTTAAACCCTTCATAGAAAAATACTTTGTGCAGAATCCTCAGGGGAAAAAAAATCTTAAATCCCAAGTCCATGCCAAATATCCCTATGGTTTTCTCAATAGTACAGCTAATCCTCTGTGCTGGCAAAAGCCAGTTTTCTTTCATTATTTCGGTCCATATTGGCAAAGGAGTTCTTAGATGCAAAGGAAACACACACAGAGGTGTCATGCCACACTTGACACTGTGACTGTGGTGACAAGGTTCTCTCCAGCTGTCAGTTTCTGAAGCATTTCATTTCATTTGATGCTACACAGCTTCTTGCTGAGAAGTGACAGCCAAGCCCTTTTATCCTTTATAATGTCTTCATTGGTAACAGCAGTCATGAATTACCTTGGAGAAAAGAGATACAGAATAAATGGTAAACATTGTAAGCTGAAGTCTTTATGTGGATATCCTCTATTATTTCCTCCAACTGGACTTGAAATCTTGAGCAGTAGGAGTTTTGAATACTGGAAAAGTAGAGAGAAGCTTCGATTTCTTCTCTGCCCTTTGGTCCCATAAGACATCCTCGTCCGCGTGCACAGTTTCCTCATTCTCGTCTATGGGTTGGGTTATTACCCATCTAACAACCCCCAGAGCAAGTACGAATTGTGTGTCTCCAGGTCTGTATGATGAGAAGGTGACTGCTTTTTAAGGGCCGTGGAGAAAATCTCAAGATAAAAGAGAGTCTTTGTCAGAAACTATGATAATATGCATCATGAAAAATTAAGGGTTTTTTAAATCAAATCTTAGTTTGGAGAACACCAGTTTATGTACAATTAACGAGGTTTCTTTTTTTCTGGGGGTTCTGGAGATTGTAATAGGAGAATGCATATTGTGAAACTTCAAACAAGAGTTATAGTAATATATAAGTATTCCTATAAATATTTCTAAATAAAACAGCATTCAATAAATAGTAAGTAAAAAGTAGCATAAAAACTGGATTTAGTCACACAGTAGGGACATCTTTCATATGCGCGTGCTACATTATGCCAAAGGATTCTAGACTGTCATCAATTACTCCCTAGATATACAACATCATTTAAAAGCCAGCACCATGGAGGCTGCTCTGGCCTCCCACCTGGTGTAGAGCTTGTCAAATTCCATAGTTGCTTCACATGACCAAAAACCTATGGGAATACACGAGTACAGAGGGTGTGAATTGTGGCCGTGAAATAGGATTTCAAAATATTCCCCTTTGTACTTTTTGTGGAAATTAAACATCTGATTTGATAACTTGTGAATTTTTTTCTCCGGGTTGTTTGGTGAGGATTTAATGAGGTAACTAATCTGACCAGGAGAGCAAAACAAAAACCTGCCTTGCTCTGCTCAGCTTGTGGATGGGATATCCAAGAAATAGGTTCCTTTCCCTTCCGTCATTCCTACCACCAAAGAGATTCCAAGATCCTTCATTGAGCGCAGAGACTGGGGTTGTGTTCTTGGCGGCAGTGTGAGAACTTGTTCAGATGCCACGGAAGCTTTCTTGGAAATGTGTTTTCTGATGTTCGTGACACACGCAGGTGATGCTTCATGTGGCCACCTACCTCATGGCTGGTCGTGTTAGACCTGGAGAGCAGAGTTGGTTTAATCTCATCTTTGAGACGCTCCCAGCCTCCAGGCCCTGGCACTACCGATATTCTACGGGTATCATTAAGAAGCCCGTGAAAAGGAGCCTTGTTCCCATCGGTGAAGTCCCTTTAAGCAGCGTTTCTGAAAGTCACAAAAGTTGTGAAACATGTCCACTGCCTAAACATCTGTGAGATGTGGCACCCCGTATACCTTTTTTTTTTTCTCTTTCAAAACAACGGTATTTTCTATCAGCCCTAAGTCTTTTTCTTGTGAGAGTAGAACCACCCCTTTGCTTTAATCATTCTCAACTGCTCCAAGCACATATATAAGCAGCCTGTTTGGAACAAAGGGAAAATTCCCAGGTGCTGCCAGTCATCGTGAGCTGTTCACCCCACTGCCGCTGCTTTTAATGCGTGGAGAGGACCCACACGCGTGAAGAAAATCCTGCATGCTGGCCTCCTGAGCTGTGCAGGTTAGTTTGTTTCTTCTGTCACTTGCTCTCTTGCTCCAACCGCACTCCTCCTGAGGTGGGTCCTTACCTCTCTTGTCTAGGTTCCTGCAGCAGCCTTGGAATGGTCTCTCTTTCTCTACGCCAACTTCTTGTTAACAGACTCTTACGGCCCAGGCTTCACCTTGGGCTTCAGGATCCTCAGTGGTCTTCGTTGCTCTCAGAATAAAGTCCAAATAGCTTCACCTATCTTTCGAGGTTCTTCAAACCTGTTCCCAAACCACATCCCCATCCTCTTTTTTCCTTGAGAACCTTCCAAACACCATTTGCTCTTGCTGGGTGGAACTGAGTTTCCATGCGCACATGGACCTTGGCGTGTGCTTTGTGTATTCTCTTCCCTCCGAGTGGAATGCAGGCCCCCATTTCCCTCAGGGCTCAGCCTACCTCCTCGATGAAACCTTCCTGACAGCTCTGCTTAGAAGTGGCCGCCTCCCTGGGAATTCCTGTAGCCCCATCTCTCTAGCCCACCTAGGGCCCCTGTTGCTTTCTACTTGATCCTGTTCCTGAACTTGTAACAAGCCAAAATGCTGAGACTCCAAGGCTTGCAGCAAAGAGAGGGTTTATTAGCAAGGCAGCCAAGCGAGGAGATGGGAGAACAAGTTTCCAATCCCCCTCCTTCTAAAGCAAAGGGCTTGGGGTATTTATGGCATGAAGACTCTAGCAGCAGGGCTGTCTGAGGCCTGGGGAGCATGGGCAAGGGTGATTGGGAAAAGATGCGGTAACTGTGATTCTGTGCAGGTGTAACTCAGCTATAGGCCTTTGCACATTCAAACATGGAGGTGCTTAGCATGATCTGAGGGTGGAGTTTTCAGCCCTCTGATGTCAAAAGGTCACTGAGCAGACACTCAGGCATGTCCAGGTGGGGGGGGTCGATGGTCCTATCCAGTCTTAACCAGCTCAGCTCCAACTAGACACAGCTGACTCCAAGTTCCTGGAAAACAGCAGGGGCAAACATCTTGTTGAGGCTACGTGCTGCTTGGAGGACATGCAAGTCTTTTGTAGCAACAATTAAAAGGACTTTGATGCGTAAAGGCAGGTGAAACGGACTTGACAGATGATTACCCACAGTTGCACTATCCTACTTACTTGTGTATCTGCTCAGCTCCCCCCTGGATTGTGAACTTCTTGAAAACAGAGCCGCATCTGATTCACGCCCCCAGTGTATCTGGCGCAGCTTCTTACACACACAGCAAGCACCAGATCAATGTCCAGGAGGGACTGAACGCCAGGCCCTGGGACAGGCATGAGGGCAAGGAAGCCTTACAAGAGATTTTTCTGGCATCTCAGCAAGTTTTTATATATTGTGGCTGCTGAGTTTTCTCAGCTGAAATTAATCTGTAAACAGGCGTTTGCAGAGCAAATTACTTTCATATGAATTCAGACTTGCAGCTAATGGGTGAAGTAAAAACCTCAAAAATCTTCATTGTGCACTGTCTACCCGGGTACAAGCTTCGACCATACTTTTATAAGCAACACCGCCTGCCATGCAGATCTGCCAGAGAATTTACCCCTCTGTGACAGCCCTCTTTTGCTTTCTCTCATATATTCTTAGCACAGTCCCCATGGTAATAGAACCTTACTCTGAAAGCAAGACGGTTGTGTGGGGGAGGAAAGGAGGTGAGTGGTGTTTGACTTGTCCTGCTGTTGCTTCAGGTTCATTATTTGCATTGTCTTGGTTTTGATAAACTAAACTGCTTATCAAGTATCTTATTTTCTGGAAGTTGTGCTGCAATGCGTGTGAAGATAGCTCAGAGCTCCTGGTGTTTGAGGCCCCAGAAATCTACCCTTATTTGGGACCCTGTGATTTTTCCCATGGAAGGTGGAAAGGCCCCATTTAGTTTGTGTTCCTTACTGTGAACAAGTAGGTTTCCAGGAAGAGAGTTGTCCAAGAAGAGCAGCGAACTGAAGCAAGCACCCTGGGTTATGCCCCTGTGCCTGTGTGTATGCGTGTGTGTGTGTGTGTATGGGTGGATAGAGGGAGTATTAAACAAGGATAAGACACTGGGTGGTAACTTAACAGCTATGGGTGGAGAAAAGAAGAGGCACTGTGAACTGATACTGAAAAAAGATCTGGGGTCTGGATAGCTCCCATCAACCCACAAACATTACTCATGAAGTCAAAGTGAGTGAAGCGTGACCCTCAACCACAACATCCCCAGACTGAGGATTTGACTTGGTGACTTTCTCTCTCTTTTAATGTTTATTTTGGCCTTTGATATTCCATATTACCTTCTCTCACTTAACTCAATAGTCCTGAGGGAAGAAGAAAGATGTACAATTTTATTTGTGTACGCTTCCCTCTCCTCTCCTTATTCTCTTTCTACCTATCTCCCCATGTTTGGGACTGTTCTGCTAGAAGAATTTCAGAATTTTCTCTTTGGTTTGGGTTCTGTGTTTCCTCTTTGCCTCTCTGAGAATCTCTTTTAAAATACTGAGATAATGTCATTGATTATTCACAATTAATATAGTGTTCCAAAGTTACCTTCATAGAGAAAACACACGGTGAGTAAAATCTAGGTTACCTGGGATCCCTTGACACTTCCAGTCTTGCCTTTACAATGAGGCTGCTTAAACTCCTGATTTGTCTGTTGGTTGTAAAATACTTGAACTGAACACTCTTTCTCTGCCCTTCTCCCACCTCAAGATGTCCCGTGTCCTGAGATTGCCTCAGGCCCCATGGCATGCCATGGCCATGTAGCATCCCCCAAGATGCTATCCTGGGGAGTGCCCCATACTTCAGACCTATTTTTCTCTTCTATTTTCTCCCAATCTCAGTGTTCTTGAATATAGTTTCATCTTCAAGTTGACTGGACAGGTAGTCTGGTAAACTCATTCAAAATCTAGTTCTGATAACTAATAATGAGTTAAAGACTTCCCTTTCACCTTAAATATGTATATAAATCAGGGGTCTTCACTTAGAATATATCACTTGGAGTTTACTATCTGGACAAATTTTGTGTGTGTGCACGCGCGCGAGAGAGAGGCAGACAGACAGAGAGAGAGAAAGAAAGGGAGAAAACGAGGCTCTTTTGGCATCCTTTTGGGCCACATCCACCTTCATGCCACCTAACTTTATAACCTGTCATGGGAAGGCACTAGGTGGGAAGACACTGAGTAGTGACCACAGTGAGGGAATAAGAAAATGGTTGGAGACCCTGGCAGTGGGTTGCCAGTCTGCAGTGCCCACACCCACACCACGTGCCTCCAGGTGCACACCTGCTGACGCCAGGGCCCCTGGACCCGGGGGCAGTCGTAGAAAGGGCATTAGTGAATCTGCTGAACACTTACTCCTGCTAGTTGGTAGCATGTGTCCTGTACATCATATGAAAGAATTTACTTGTTTTTCAAAATTTAGTAGAGTTGCAAAGGATTTTGTGATGTATGCTTGTTAAATGTTAAATATACCACTGCCTTCTATGAGGAAGCCATCAGCTCTATTAGTCACATTCCCCGAAAAGCTTATAAAAACCCATTTTGTTTCAAATGATGTGAAGCAAAATCGTTGTTTGCTAGCTGTGCATGAAATTTTATAACTGAAGTCCTGAGAAACGTCTCTAAGATTAATTAGTGACAGTGATGGAGGTGGGAGTGTGGCATTCTATCTAGGTTATTTACAAAAACAGGATTTTGTCCACTTTTAAAACATGATGGCTAAAACTAAGCTAATGGTGTTAGCTTAAAATTAGAAGGCTGGAATTAAAGATGCTTTGGAAAAGACAGAGCTTGTCACTCACACATCTGCAATCTCAAGCACCTAGATCTCAACCTTTTAAAATATGAGTAGAGTAATGCCAAGTGATTCTTTCCTTTTGGTGTCATATTTCACCAAAAAATTTCTAATGAAACTGTGTTTTTGAAAGGCCATTGAAAGGTATTTTCTCCCTAAAAATATCATATTTTATACAATTAGTATAGCATTTCAAAATTATTGCACATCGAATATCTTATTTTGTCTTCACGGAACTGCCTGACAGATTTTCTCACCCCTGTTTGATATCAAGGAAATAGTCACCAAGTAGTTAGAAAAATAGGGCTAGAATCTAGATTTTGTTTTTTGATTCCCCATTTTGCATTGCTTTTATTAGCTCATAAAAGAAGGGGAAAGGAAACAGTACTAGCTGAAAAGTTCTAGCAGAGGTCCATGTTTCCTAAGTTGTGGATATGATGTTACTGGTACTAATGTATAACTTAGGAGTTCAAATTCATTCTCTACTTTTAGGTAATTTTCCGGTCATAGTTTTGGTAGTCTAACAAAGTGATCACTAACTGTTTTTAATTTAAAATTCCTTTAATAAAGCAGCATAAGAAATTATTTTAACATAAACTTTTACATAAATATATACCAACCTACACTTTGGGGATTACTGGATAATACTAATTTATTATCAATCAAAACTTAATTTAGCCCTCAACTTTTCTCCAGATTTGTATTAGAGTTCCCCTTTTTGGTCTATTTTTAATTCTAAATGAGGGGCATATTCCTTTTTAGTTATCCCAGGGCTCTAATACTTGAGGTTACCTTAGATTTAAGATTCTTCTTAAGATGTATCAATATATTAGAATGGTGGAATGGTAAACTCTGAAGTGGTAAGTTTATGAGTCTTTTTGTTTATTTGCATTTTTTCATTTTTACAATGGGAATGCATTGTACTTTTATAACAGGAGAATATTTTCATACCATTTAGATAAGCAAAATTGTAAAAAGGGGGAAGGAAGGGAGGGAGGGAGAGCGGTAGGGAAAAAAAAAGAGAAAAAGAAAACAAGAAAAGACTCCTTGAAAAGAACATGGTTAGACAGCTGTGATTATCTTGCTGCAATTATCCTTTGAGACCACAGGGCCAGACCACACCCTTGAAGATGATGTTTCCATAAAGGAATGGGTGTTCCACTGTTGGCCATCCTGGGAACAGGCTAGTTCTAGATCTGAAAAGCTCCGTTTGAGGGGTTAAGTTGGAAGGTGCGGAAATGCCAGAGAGTTCCGATTGGCGGGAGTTGAGTTAGCCCCGACCACAGTGGGGAAGAAGGTTGACTGTGACTTGGGTTGTACGGACTCAGTGGCCACATCGAGTAGCAGCTGAAGCAGGGAATCTGCAGAAGCCCCTCAGCTGGGCTAGCGTGAGGACATAATCACTGCAGATGGGTGGCCCTGGAGAGCAGTGACATCATGAGGATGGTGGGCCTCAGGTAGATTGAGGTGACAAGGTGGGATGCCACAGTGTTGAAACTGGAGGGGTGAGGGGTGAGGGGAGCATATTCCTGAGACAGCAAGAGACTTGCCAGGAAAACCTGCCAGGAGAACCCTTGGAACGGGTGGGGGCAGGGGTGGCTCACATCGTTGCCGAGTTAGATATAAAAAGCACGCAGGACATGTGGTCCTGCCTCAGACATGTGAGACCTGGGACATTAAGGGGTGGGGAGTAGACATGGATGAAAGGAACTGCATCACAATGTGGACTGGTAGTAGGTGTAAGTTGTTGACTTAGGGGCATTTTTTTTCTTTGTTTTATTTTTTTTCCCCTGTGATTTTCAAGTCATGTATAGTTTCTGCCACAATTAAAAATAGCAGCATGTTATAAAAGTTATCAGCTGTGTTTGGTTTCAGCCCTCAGGTACTGTTCAATCAGGGTGTCCTTGTCACCTCTCCTAGTATTGCAGTCGTGGAATTATTCTTATTTTGTCAGTGTATGGAATTTGTCCTTTGCCAGCTCTCAGGGACCTGCTTCTAAGCTGACACGGTAGGCTTCAGCTCCTTCAGAGCCCTCCTTTGCCCCTACTATACAGAAGAACAAATGAGGCTAACTTGTAACATGTCAATATTGTATGTATTGTATATATGTATTGTATCAATACTCAGAAGAAGCAAAGCTGATTGTTGCTTTGTAGAACAGTCAGGAAGTAACTGTTGACTGTACCCCTCAAAGGATCTAGAAACCTCTTAACTTGCACAGCATAGTTTAAGGATTCAGTAAATATTTGTTGAATCAACAATGTAACCAGTCAATACATTAATTAATTCGCCAAGTAATTGCATGCTAGATATTACTTAGAATTTAAATATCGATTCCTTTGTAATAGCTGTTTTCCTAATCTTTTTCAGTCCTATAGACTAAGCTTCCTGAGAGACATATATATTGTAGAGTTATACTGTTCAGTATAGCAGCCACTAGTCAGATTAAAATATGGACAGAATGCATTAAAATGTGTTGTAAATGTAAAATACACGCTAGATATTGAATTATTTTTATTAATATTTTAAAATTTTGGTTATGTATTGAAATGATAGTCTTTTGGATATATTAGGTTAAGTTGAATATATTATTAAAATTAATTTCTTTGGTTTCTTTTTATTTTTTAAAATATGGCTACTAGAAATTTTTAAATTGCATATATAGCTCATAATACTTCTATTGGATAGCGCTATTGTAACAAACATTTTTTTTGGAGGTTTTAATGTGATTTCATTGTAGTACTGAAAATCTCCTTTCTCATCCTTCTGCTATATTCTATTGTAAATCCTCATTTCTTCTCTTGGTAATGTGATGAGTATTTCACAGGAAGAAGATCAGAAGATCAAGCAGCAGTATAAAAGCAATGCTGCACATATTAACTGCAGAACATGGGGTGGGTTAGAAGTTCAGGGACTAAAAGTACAAGAATTTTGTTTAGAGGAACTGAATGGACAGTGATGAGCCCATGGGAGCAGAGATCACCAAGCATATGAACTGTTGTGAATCTCTGAATATATGTCCGGAAGAGAGGGACTGTTGTTAAGAAAGATTATTGTGAGATGGAGCAGTGGAGTTTTGTATTTTCAGGTGTGATTTCATCATTTAGTATCTTAAAATCTTACAGATTTATTTTCAAGCAAGATGGGCCATCTGTACTTGAGGTGCTTTTCAGAAATCCCAATTTTAACCAGTTGTCAGAACCTTGATAAAGATGAATGATGTTTGCAAACTGCCGAAGAGAATACTAACCATCTATATGATAACATTCCAGTCAACAACTGTAATACATTTGGTTTTTATCAGCCCAGTGCCTCATCCAAATGTGCTCACTTAATCACAGTTATGCACCATGATCTCAACTACTTTTAATCCAGAGTTGATATAAGAAACGGCCCTGTGAAATACATGTGAAATGTTTTTGCCAAACTGATATTGTCCGCTGGATGTCTTGAAGTCCCAGTGATTAGGATCCATATGAATAACTTGTCCTTGATTTTATAAGCTGTAACAAAAAAAAAAGTTCTCTCCTTAAAAACTCATCTTTCCTTTTGCTCAACAAAGAGGTCCCGTGACACTGCTCTTTTTGCCTTGGGTAATCATAAGCTCAGAATTAATTTAGCACTTAATTGTGGTAATAGTTTAATTTCTGGTTCTTGATAAAATTATCTTTCTCTAGCTGCTTCCCACTCTCTTATTTTGATTTGAAATACCCTCAGTGTCTAATTATAGAGGTGGCTTTTAGTGGGCTGGGGCATGCTCAGCTACCCTGGCATGAAAAGTACCCACCCACCCACCCTCTACGCCGGATCCAGCCACACGTGATCCCAGGAAACGCTTTCACTCTGTCCTCACTTGGGGTTCAGCCATGTATTGATTTTTCTGATAAAATATGTAGGGGGTTCCAAAAGGCAGACAGAGTAGAGATATAACATGTTAAGGTATGCCTGAATATATTCTAGCCTTAATTTAAGGTAAGGGAAAAATAGCCCTTTTTTTTTTTTCCTTCTTCTATAACGAATGAAAGCCCTAAAGGAAAGAAAAAGATCTCTCTCTGAACTGACGATAGAAATAAAGAACAATTCAAGAATTACAAAGTGAGAATGGTACGATGATAAAACCTTGAATTAAAAATCCAGTTGTGTAATGATGTTGAGCCCGATACTTTATGCAAAATTCTTACTAGTCTACAAGGCCCTTTGTGATCGATTTCCAACCTGCCTCTCCGGCATTATCCTGCCAGTCTTCTGCTACAGGCATACGGACCTTTCTATTCCTAATCAGGGCCGACCTCATTCTTGCCTTAGGACCTTTGTACTAGCTGTGACTTCTACCTGAAGTATGCTCACTTGATCTTTATATGTCTGGCTCTTTGTTATTATACAAGTTTCATCTCAAATAACAATCAGAGACCTTTCCAGACCAACCCATTTGAAGAAGCCCCTGTATCTTCAGTCCCCATCACGTCACTTTTCTTCATTCATTGCCCTCATCACTATCTAAAATTATATTTGTCTCCATCCCCTCTTTAGAATGAAAGCTATCTGACTAGAGATGTTGTTTGTCTTATTCACATCTCTATCCTCAGCACCTAGTGTCACTGAAACAAACTTGGGTCCACTCTCCCATGAACAGTAAAGCCAATCTACTGACACCAGGTTGTATTGAAGGAAAGTGCAGCATTTATTGCAGGGCGCCAAGTAAGGAGTCCAGGGCAGCTAGTTCTCAAAACCCCCGAACTCCTTGATGGGTTTTAGCAAAGCATTCTTAAAGGCAAGGTGAGGGAGGGGCATCCCAGGGTATGTGCTCAGTTCATGCGTAATTCTCTGACTGGTGTGTGTTGCGGTAACAGGCTGCTGTCACAAGGGTTAACATTATCAGTCCTCAGGCTCCAGTATGTCTGAGTGCTACATGCTCATGATCATCAAGTTGTTAATTTCTTCCTTTGGTAGGGGTTTTAGCATCTGTAAAACAACTCAGGAAATGTGCCTCAGATACTATTATCTAGGTGCTTCAGAGAGGAGCTAAAGCAGAGGATTTGGGGGGAGGGTCCTGCCTGGGGAAGGCCCCATAGGGTCCTGCTTGGTTACACTGAGACAGTGCCAGGCATATAGAAGGTTCTCAATAAATATTTTTTAATCTATTTATTTACTCATCCCCTCGTGTCTTAGGTCAGGTTCCCTGTGAGACAGATGTTCAGATGGATAGTGACAGTAGCCTTTGGGATCAACGCCTATGGACAGAGAAGGCTGTAAGACTGGACAGAGGTAGGAGTTGAACTGTGATGGAGTCACAACAAAGCTTTATTTAGTCAATCCCACAGGAAACTGGAGCAGGATGACCCTTCAGAGTTGTCCCACCTTGAGTCCAGAGGGCCTGGTCTTTATACAGTTGGAAAGGTGTGAAACCTTGGGCCACGCAGCTCTCTTCAGTGAGGACAGTCAGTCCTCAGCATGATACTCAGCTGTGCGCAGTCAGCCACCAACACTCATCCTGAAGGGGGAGGAGAAATCTGGGCTGCACGGCACGTCACCACTATAACTCATCTGCAGTTCTAGATGCAGATGACTCAGCAGAGAACTAAAGCAACAAAAATCCTTGGTGGAGAAATGAAATAGGTTGCATGGGTTGACTGTATCAGTAGTACGTATTTCTTTAAAAAAATGTTTTTGGGGCAAATATGGCCCAAAATGTTTACGTTTGTGAAGTCGAGTGGTGAATAGTAACAACCTGAGTTTTACTAGAGCCCTGAGATCCTGGAAAGCAGCAATGTTTAAAGAAATCACCCCACTCCTTTTGTGTTTCAGAAAACAGCTTATTGCAAAGAGCAACTGGTCCCCATGTAAATTAGATAAGACTCATGGAAAGCACCCTTGTTTACCTTAAGCATGACCAGATGCAAACCAAATCCCCACTCTTTGCCTCACGTATAATTAGCTGAACTGCTTGTCCCTATTGATCTGTTGAAACAAAGTGCTTGTTAAACTATGGTTAACTTCTCTCCTAACCCCAGGTCTCTCTGGCCAGCAGATAGCTCCTCCTTTAAAAGTCCTCTGGAGAATAGATTGGCGTTAGGATAGAACATTCTCTAATCTATCCCATCTTGCTGCCTTTTCATCCCACCATCTTGCTACACTTTCATCTACACCATTCTCTCTAGCCATGTTACTCTTTCTATTAAAGAAAATCCCTTTTTGCATAATGCTTGAGATGCTTGCAGATCTTATGGTCAAAGTGTTCTACCTAATTGCAGTAGTCCCTTTCCCCATTGTGCAATAATACCCTCAAATAAAGTCTTTCTTTACTAAGTCAAAAAAAAAAAAAAAAAAAAATCCTTGGTGGACTGGAATCCCTGGAGCTTACATGCTAGTAGAGGAATGAATCTGTCCATCTTTATGTACATTGTATCACAATATTCTCCTCATTTTCACAGCACATCTTGTGAAGTGTGAACAGTTGAAGGACCTTGATCCTTAAGGGGCATAATAAAGAGAGAAAGCCCCGTCCTTTGATGGACGCTAGCATAAGCTTGTCAGGGAAAGTTGTTGTATCACACTATCCCTGTGTGTGTCACACTATCTTACTGAAGTAACTTGACAGAGGGATATCATAAGCCAATTAATTAACTAATCAATAGTTATCAGGTGCCTTCTTTGTGCCAGCCACTGCCATGAGGTTTGGGAGGAGATTGTAAGATCAGCTACCCTCAGCCCACCCCACACCCAGCCCAGAACCTGGCCCATGTCCACCCTCCGGCGGATGACAGGGAAGGGCAGAGCAGCGACTGCAGTCAAATGGGATGGGAATTCAGGGGCAGTGAGAGCACCCAAGAGGGGTCTGGCAGGACTTGGTGATTTGCTGGCAAAGGGCAGCTTCCTGGAGAAAGAAGCACCTAAGCTGAAACTTGAATGATGACTGGGAGTTATCCAGGAAGAGAGAATGGGAGGTGTGCTCCAGACAGGGGTGCAAGGAACACAATGGCACTGAAATGACAGTTTTTCAAAACTTGAATACAGTAAGCGGTGACTAGAACAAAGAGGGTAGGGAGGGCAGGTAGCATGACATGAAAATGTGGGAGGGCTCAGATCACAAAGGACTTTAGCAACCTGGTTGTGGTGTATGAAGTTCACTAACATATTCGAAAGCAAAGGCATGATGCTGACTTCCAGCTGGGTGTCCTGCCACCCCCTAAAATCCTACAAACTAACAAGGCAATGTCATTTTCTTTCATTCAAGATGCAGACATTCCATACACATAACATACCTTTTTTAATCCATATTTTATCCTTTTCATTTGCCTTTTATCCAGCTTTCCATTTTTATATCTGTTTATCTATTTAGATAGAATATGCATATTTTCAATCAGCCTGAGCTTTGAAGTGCTTCTCTTTCACTTCTGCAGTATGCTGAAGTTTTCTCTTTTTCTGAGAAACTTGTTTTAAAACTCGTGGGCTATGGAACACTAGTTCTAAGAGATGTCCTGGGGAAAAAGGGAGGTGGAATCTTGGATCGAATGCGTGTACTTCCTGGAGAATCACAACCTGCTTCAGGCTCTGGGAAGTCCTGCAGTAAAGAAATGCATTTTAATTGTTTGAACTGCTGTTTCTCAAGCTTATTTTACCACAGAATTTACCCCAGTGACTTGTTTGTTGTTTTGGTTGGTGATGGTTTTCCTTTTGGAGAACACTTGACAATATCCTTAGAACAGGGATAACATCCTTGAGATGTTCAGTCTCTCTTCCCTTGTCTTCTTTTGGTCCATTGTGTCATGCATGGTTCCTGCAATCTCGTCTTCCCTCCTTAGTCCCTGCCACTCTAATTAATATTCTGTCATGCTACCGGGGTATCTTATTAAGATATAGTTTATTTAGACTCCTGGAAATAGAGAGTAGAATGGTGGTTACCAGGGGCTGGGGGATGGGGGATGGGGAGAGATTGGCCAAAGGGCTCAAGCTTCCAGCTGTAAGATGAATGAGTTCTGGGGAATAAGTTCATGTACAGCATGGAGACCATAGTTAACAACGCTGTATTATATACTTGAAAGTTGTTGGGAGAGTAAATGTTAAATGTTATTACTACCAAAAAATGGCAGTTATGTGAGGAGTTGAAGGTGTTAACTAGCCTTATTGTGGTAAACATTTCACAATAGCTGTATCGTCATCATATTGCACAGCTTAAACTTACAGATGCTATATGTCAGTAATATCTCAGTAAAACTGGGGGGAAGATATAGTAGTTTGATTACGTTCCTTATTCAAGGGGGTCTGTGTTGTCTGACCCATCATGCCCAAATATCACAACCTGACATTTCAAACTTGTTGTCAAAGTCCCCAGCCTTTACTGTCCTTACTCACTGCATCAATCCACCCTGTATGTTGTCTCGCCCAGCACACAATTGACTTATTTCTTCCTTTGCCTGTTGTATCTCCCAGTTCTCTCTGACAAACTAGTCTTACCTCTCTTGCAGTTCATTTCAAAACTCACTCCTGCAGAATTTTCTTCTATATTAGCACAATGCTATTTAATCTCTTTAATACATCCACATTTATGTAATACTGGAGAAGAGGGTTTGGGAATATAGGAAGATATAACTGAATGGAAATAGTACCTGCCACACAGTTCGTGCTGTTTTTTTAAGCACTTTATATGTAAATGACTGATACTAAATACTTTGTGTTGTAGCAACACCAATAAAAGGATAAGTGCATTCTCTGTTATTAATAAACCTAATTCATGGCATACTTAAGTCAGAAGGGAAAAAAGAGATTATCTAGTACCAGCATCTTATTTTCAAGATGGGCAGACTGAAGCATAGTGACATTAAATGAATTGTCTAAGGTCATATATGTGGCTGAACTGAAATAAGAGTGCAGCCTCCTTCATTCTTAACCCAGTATACTTTTTCCTTCCCCAGACTAGCTCTTTCCATAACTAGTTGTGCGTGTAAACATATGGCCACACTCATCTCTATATGGGAGATGCCGGATGCTAGGAGCTTGAGGTATTCGTAAAGGGAAGCAAACACTTGGATTGTGGTATTCGTAGGGCGCTGTGGTGATGCAGTCTCAAACCAAAGGGCTGTTAGAGTTTAGAAAGGTGGAGATTGTGGGTCAGGCAGGGCAGGCAGTTTCATATGGCAGAAGTCAAAGGAAGCAGATGTTTGTAAGTGAGAGAATATAAGGTATATTCAGGAGGAAATCCATGGACAGTCTAGCTGGAGATAAGAAATAAGGGTAAAAGACAGCCTGTCCTTTGTGCTGCAGGCATTTCCTAATGTGTCAGGAAACGATGCTCTCATTCTCCAACTAGAACATATAACTTGATGCCTGAAAAGATTTCTGCAATTACAGCACTAAAACGTTTGTTTCTAACAAACCAAAGGGCTGATAGAGTTTAGAAAGGTGGAGGTTGTGGGTCAGGCAGGGCAGGCAGTTTCATTTGGCAGAAGTCAAAGGAAGCCACGCTGCTCCCACAAAGAGACCTGCTGCTTTTGTTTTGTTTGCCAAGAACCAGAGGCTGGCTTCACCATGCCACTTGTAACTTGGTTACCATGCACCCTTTTCTCACGTGACTACTCAGTGAAAACTTTGCAGCTATTTTAGATACTTTGCGTAGAGTAGCCTTCTGGTTGATCCTGGGGCTCCTTGTATTCTTACAGTGAGCTGGTAGTGGTAACTTTCAGGGTGAAGTACTTGCTAGTCATTAAATTCTGATGAACAGTTAGGAATGGAGGTATTTCAGGAGAGCAGAGCTCCACACAGGTTAAGTGTGCACTGGCATTGCAAGTGTGACCAGTTGCACTTTCATCTGGCAAGCATTCAGTCTCCATGACTGCCATGGAGCACAACGGCATTGGCATTGAGGGATGCTCTCAGTGGCATTGAGTGCTGTCAACAACCAACCATCTCCCATCAGCGAGGAAATCCTGAGGCAATCCAAAATCATTCAACACACATAAAAGCCAAAGGAAGAAAGTCATTTCCAAAGTGAGAAATGTCTATTCTGTGTCGTGGTTCCCAGACAAAGCCCTTACTTGTACAATAACAGATGACAAAGGATGCAGCTGCTCTTCTATTGGATGCGTGTATAAAACAAGCAAAGAGGAACAGTTGCTACACATGCCATACGTAATCCCTATTCCAATTGGTTCAGAGAACTGCATTCTTTTCTATGTGTCATAAATCAGATGACATGGGAAAGTCATTTTAAAAATAGTCCCTTCATGGTAATGAATAAGTTCAGTTGTCTCAGGAGGCCAAGTGTTGGTTTCAATTAAAAAAACAAAGCTATCACTACTTTATATGAGGTGTTAGGAAAAGGTGTGGCATTTAAATGTGATTGCGGAGATTTGGAATTCCAGAAATATCAGGCATTTTGAACAGCACATGAATACGAAGTAAAGAACCTACTGCTCCTTTGGTTAATACTTTTTAGGTTGGAGATTCACACTGTCTGTTTCCCATTTTCTAGATGACTCCGATCATTCAGAAAAGATTCATAGATTGGCAAACCAAGGACCAGACAAAGTGTCTTTGCCCTCCCTACGTGGGCCTTTGCCCCAGGTTTCAGTGAGTGTTCTCGTGGCTTTTTCACTATGAATGAACAATTCTTGGTTGCCCTGATTTCTGGCTCTTCTAGGTCAGGGACACATTCACAGTAAACCTCTACCCTATAACTCTTGTAACAAGTTTATATTAAATCAGTCCCATTATGTTGTGTTCCAACAACTGGTTTCCTATCTAGTGCCTCTGTGCTTGGGTCCCTGTGTTGGTTTGTTAACTCTTAGTGAGTTCTTTTGGGACTGGGATTCAGTTTCACTCTGCTATTCATTTTAGAGATAGAGGAACTTTCCCCAAACTCAGATTGCTTGACTAAAGCCCCACAACCTCCTGCTGGGTCTAACTGTGCTCTAATCCTTCAGTCTCTTCTGACTCTCTTTTCCAACCCTATAGGGCTTTGGGTCAGGCTTTGTCTGACCCAATTGTAGATTGGGTAGGACACAAATACTTCCTTTGTTTTAATTGTTATTCCTAAACATTCTTTAAGCTGTAGCTGTCACCTTGCTACTTCTGATGTTTATCTGTTCATTCAAAACCATTTAAGATTTCTATATTTTGCCAGGCACTGAAGCTGGCACCAAAAATTATAATACGGCATGATTCTTTCCTTGAATTCACAATCTAAGGTAACGTTCTTTATAATAATATCTTACATTTGTGTAACACTTCAATGTTCACAAGGCGCTTTCACGTATTATTCTTGACCATTATTCTTTAAGCAATAGATTAATTGACTTTCCATATTCAAGACCACAACTATCCCAAAGGAGTCACGAAACTAACTTTCCCATGATGTAATTCAGGTTCATACTGGAGAGAAACCTTATAAAAGTAATGAATGTGGGAAAGCCTTCAGCCAGAATCATCACCTTTTTCAACACACAAGAATTTGTATGGGAGGGAAATGCTATAAATGTTTCATTGCCTGAGCAAACTGGTTTCTTGACCTATATTAGCTGGTGAATATTTTATTTAAAGAGGTCTCCATTCAGGGCCATTTGGGGTTTTAATATCAGGTTTGTCTCTTTTAAATTGAGAGAATGTGCAATTTGTACTTTTGAAATATGATTTATGTAAGTAACTTAGCACAAAGTTGCCAGCCTACAGAAAATCAGATGGTCTCACACAATAATGTTAATTTTTGCACATTTTGGTGAAAGCTGACATATGGTGAATATTTGTTATGGTCAGATAAGGCCTAGCTGTGCCATTGGAAAGTATGGAAACACCTAAAAATGTTCTTTGTCTATTTGGTCAACTGAAAAACATACTTCTGAGAATTGCAAGAAAAAGTTGGCAATGATATCCAGTGCCAAGTTCATAAAGGTAGGATGGCAATGTCACTTTATGGAGCTGTGCTTTTTTTAACTCAAATACTCCAGACTTTTATTTACTTTTAGGTAATTTGCTATAACTATAGTGTGAGTTGTCCACCAGCTGTGGGTTAATCCCATATGTATGTAAAATCTATCTCCTTAAGCTCAGCAGGTGGATGGCAAGAAGGAAAACAGAGAAACCAAGATCAAAACATCTACTGCATCTTGGTGACCTGGGGATGCTCAGACCCCCTCAAGGCAACTTCGAAGTTGATTCTTCAAAAGCTAGAAAAATATAATTGGCACTGGAATGGATACATTATAAGAGCACCTTGGGTTGTCAATCATAATCATAAATTGCCTTATTCTGATATGTATGTTAAAATTTTGTAATTATCCAATAAATTATTGCAGAATTTTATCTACTTCTTTGCAACTCTGTCTGTAAAGATGAAATGGCTCTTAAGTACCTTAAAAGAAAAGATGTGCAAAAGCATAAACTTTGGTAAAAGAATAAAGAATTCAGATATTTCATGCTGCCGTTGTATCACTGGAGTTTCAATGTAAAAATGTTCTTCCTCCCCATCCCCCAAAACATGTAAAGCTGTTTCAGATGAATGTATAGAGATGTGCTGACAGCACCAGAATGCTATGCCTTACTGCATGTGGCAGTTCTGTGCCAGAATACATGCAGAACTGTACACAGCATTCTCCTAGGCGCTATGCTCTGTTTCCTTCTATTTTATCATTATCTTAAGGGAAAGGGGTGAGTGGAGGAAATCAACCCTTAATGACTTCCAACTATGTCCCAACTGTTGAAATTCATGTTAAAATATGTTGACTCCTTTAATCCTTAAGGAGATTGTGTTATGTAGGTGTGATTATTCCCATTTTACCTACAGAACTGAACTGAGCAAGTTTAAGTGTTACCGAGTCCAAGCTTGCTGTGCTCGCCACACGACAGGCCAATAAATCAGGAGAGGAGGTGTTGAGGCAAGGAATATGACTTTATTAGGAAAGTTGGCAGACTGAGAAGATGGCAGACTAAAGTCTCCAAAAAACCAACTTATTCATGTCTGGATGCCAGTTTCTTGTATAGAACAGAGAGGAAGAGGAGATGAGGAAGTAAAGCAAAAAGGCCATAAGTTTTGCAAATATCCCTCGAAATGGCTGGCCTCCGGGGCGGGGGGTGGGGGGGGGGATGTGTTAATTTTTTCTTTCTTGCAGCCATTCACAGGTGGATAGGGTCAGGATGTTTCCCTGAACAAAGGCACTTAGATTTTACATTCAGGCAGAGGGACGCGGTTCCCCAAGGCAGGCCATTGTGTGTAGATAGTATCCTCTTAGTGAACAAAAGCAACGGGAAGCAAAGGTTAAAGTAAAAGAAACAGATCCAACATGGAGTCAGAATTGGCTCTTCCCTGTTACATAAGTAGATTGCTCAAGACCTCAGGGCTCATTATCAAAGCCCATGCCTGCCCCTCTGCACTTCTACCACCTGGGAGTATGTGGCCTTTGCGATGCACAGACATGGGAAAGTCAAGATGGTGGACTATCTAGACATGTGCTGCCTTCTTGGAGCTTACATTCTTTTGGTGAAAACAAAAAAAGAGAGAAAGGAGGGAGGGAAGAAGGAAGGAAGGAAGGAAGGGAGAGAGGAAGGAAGATAGGAAGGAAGGAGGGAGGGAGGGAAGGAGAGAAAAAAGAAGGGAGGAAATGGTTTAAATAGTGACATGTGCCCTGAGGAAAACAAAACAGGAATATGTAAGTACAGGATAGGAATGGAAGAAATCTTAAACAGTACAGACAGGCAGTGACAGCAGAGAAGATAAGATGACCACTGAAGTAAGAACTGAACAGAGAGAAGGAACCAGGCACTCAAGGAACAGAGAAAAGACCATCAGGCCAAGACACTGAGGCAGAAAACATTTGTTACAGAAGCATAAATGCAAGTGCAAAAATCCTACAACATACTCAGTAAATTGAATCCAGCAAATGTCAGGTCATACAAAAGGTATTTCAACACTTGCACATCTATCAAGGTGATTCACTAAATTAAACAAGGAAAACTAGGTGATTATCTCAGGAAAACTGAATTAAAAATTCAATCAAATATGAAACCCATTCATGAGAAGGAGGGAAAAAAGCCTTTGAAGAGCTAGAACTATAAGGAAATTTCCTTATCGCAACGTAGGCTGTCTACAGCAAACAGCTTTAGCAAACATTGTACTTAAGAGGGAACTATTAGAGTCAGTTTGGTTTAAACAGCAGTGTCGTCTCTAAAGATATTATCCAACGTTGTTGCGACGGCTGTGGCCAAGAAAAATAAGGCAAAAGAAATGAGGTGTAATGATTGGAAAGGAGAAGATGGGATTTGGCAAATGATATGATCGTCTACCTTTGAAATCTAAGTTAATCAACTTACATTCTATTAAGACTTAAAAGAGTTCATCAAAGAGGCAGAGTTTGCAATCAACATGCAAAAAAGTAAGAGCTTTTCTTCTTTATTGTTTTATTGTAAAAATACTTAACATGAGATCTACCCTTTTAACAAATTTTGAAGTGTGCAATATATTGTTGCTGACTGTAAGTACAGTGCTGTACCACAGATCCCTAGAACTTGTTCATCTTGCTTGACTGAAACTTTATTCCTGTTGATTGTAACTCCCCACTTCCCCTCCCCCGGCCCTTGGTCACCACCACTCCATCCTTTGCTTCTCAGATTTTGACTACTTACTTTTGATACCTCATACAAATGGAATGGTTGCAGTATTTGCCTTTCTGTGACTAGCTTATTTCATTTAGCATAATATCTTCACGGTTCATCCATATTGTTGTATACTGCAGAATTTCCTTCTTTTTAAAAGCTGAAGGGTATTCCATTGTATGTATATATCACATTTTCTTTATGCAGTCATTTGTAGTTGGACATTTAGGTTGTTTCCACGTGCTGGCTGTTGTGAATAGTGCTGCAGTGAGTATAGGAGTGCTAGCTTTTCTATCCACCAGCAAGAACCATTAGAAAATGTAATTTTAAAAAGAAAATTCTGATTCACAATAGCCACAGCAACTAAAAAGTACTCAAGAATAAACTTAATACATATACAGGAACTTTACAAAGAAGAGTATAAGTGTATATTGAAAGCAGTAAAAGAAGGTTTGGGTAAATGGAGAACGACTTATGAATTTAAGGATTTGATATTATAAAGATGAAAATTCTTCCCAAATTTATCTCCACATACAATGCATTCCCAATCAAGATTTTCACAGCATTTTTCATAGAAGGGTATGTGTGCAAAAACTGCCAAGATGATTTTCAAAATATATCATAAAGTACAATAATGAAAACAATGTGATTTTGGCATAAAATTAGAACCATGGAACAGACTAGCACATCCAGGTGGACGCACACATGTATAGCTACGTATATATAATTTTAGTATAAGAATGATGGAGTTTTGACTTAGTGGGGAAGGGATGAACAGCTCAGTAATGATGTTGGGATAACTCATTATTCATTCACAAAAATAAATTCTTGCTAAAGAACTGTGTGTGTGTATGTATGTATCTGTGCCCACGTGAACTACACACATTTACCTTGAGAAGCACATATACATGTGCACAGGGAGGCTTGTACAGGAGATTCATTTCATTGTCATATCAGAAACAATGTTCATTATTGCTAGAATCATGAAACAAATTATGGCATATCCCAAATATGGAATGCCATGCAGTACATAAAAGAATGAAATGCAGCCATATGTAATCACTTTGAAAGATCTCAGAGTCATGTTTTTGAGAGTAAAACAAATTATAGAAAATATCCAATGTTATACCATTTATATAAATCAAATTAAAGAAATTGTTCCACACAAAACTCCTGATTTATGTCTATATATGTATATGTATATACTGTATATATATATCTCTCTACATATTTACTTACATATAAAGCAAGGGAAACTGTTTTAATAGATACAAATATTACATATTATACAAATACTTTATATATTTATTGTATTTTATATATATGTATGTATGTGTGTGTGTATATGTATATATGTGTGTGTGTGTGTGTGTATATATAAAATTGACAATGTTTTCTTTCCTTCAGGGAAGGGTCTGATCAGGGTTTTCAACACTGCATGGCAGAAAATTACTTGGTGCTTCAGATATTATATAAATATGTCATATTGTGTGTTATTACATCTCCTAAGTAGAGTAATATGAAGTGGGTCTTCTCAGAAGAATCCCTGTAAATAAAAGATTAAAATAATGAGGGCTAGTGAATAAAATGAGCCATGGAGGCTAAAATCCAATAATTTTCCATTACTTTCTGGTTAAATATTTTGGAAATATAAATAAAAGGTAAGAAGGGAAAAGGAAGGGCTAATTATATATTTAATCATATTCCTGTGAAAGCCAGAGAGTGCTTTAGAATAACTGTTCACAATCTACTTTCCTATTGTATTGGGACATACGTTACTCTGAGGTTTAGATAGAATGCGCATTTCCATTTAAAGATGGAATCACACAAGTATGCAGAGTATAGTGTTTAGATGGATCACAGAAGTATACAGAGTGGTTATACAAATTCTTTCGTTCTCAAAAGAAGTGTCAGCTAATGCTTCATCCCATGCATGTAGTCAGAACATATTTGTTGATTGATTGGAACAATGTGTTTAGGTTTTACAGAGTTAGGATTCCCCTGCTACACAACTATGAAAGGAAAGAAGCTTGAGCCTCCCCCCACCCCCCCAACCGCTGCCCCCAGGAGATGCTTCAAAGAAATTCTATATGCATTTTAAATGCATCCTCTAGAGTTCCCTTCCTGTTTGTATACTGTGGATTGCTTCATATGGTGATAAATGTATGTAAGAACGTCTGATGTCTTATTGAATATTTATATATGTTGTATGGATCTCACTGTTAACCTTATCCACTCAGTGGAGGCATTTGTCAGATCTTCTGGTTAAGATTCATGGAGCTGATTTCTGAAAGGATATAGAGTGATAAAAATCGTAGCCCTGACATTCCAGATAAATAAGCTCCTAGCAGTTGAAAACCACTGAAGTTCTACTCTGAAATACAGACCTGTCTTGAAGACTTAACTGCTGAACTGAGAAATGAACAAATATGAAATACACTTAATCCTTCTCAAAAGACACCTAGTTTTACCAGCCAACTTTGGATTTTGTAGCAAGAAGTCTTTAAAAAAATTCAAGAAGCGCTTCTTGATGTTAAATGAAAAATAATCTGGTAGTCTGCCTGCTGTGAACCATCTAGTTTATTTTCTCGCAATAAAACAGCAAGAGCGTATTTTGTTTTCAAACAGCGCTCTCTCTCTTCTTGCCTGCAAGATATCTGATGTTTGGTTTATTCCCTCATTAACTTATTAGGTCATCAGAACCCTTTCTAGCACACCCCTCCCAAATTCTCACATTAAATAAATAGGACAAGCCAATGAAAAATTTTTTATACAATTTTTAAAGGTCACTTTCCATTTATAGTTATTACAAAATATTGGCTGCTTTACTTGTGTTGTACCACACATCCTTGAGCCTATCTTACACCCAGTAGTTTGTACCTCCCACTCCCACACCTATATTGCCTCTACTCCTGCTCCCCACTGGTGACCACTAGTTTGTTTTCTAAATCTGTAAGTCTGCTTCTTTTTTGTTATATTTGCTAGTTTGTTGTATTCTTTAGATTCTGCATATAAGCGATATCATATAGTATTTGTCTTTCTCTGTCTGACTTATTTCACTTAGCATAATGCTCTCCAAGTCCATCCAGGTTGCTGCAAATGGCAAAATTTGTTCCTTTTTTATGACTGAGTAGTATTCCATTTTATGTATGTGCCACATCTTCTTCATCCATTCATTTGTTGATGGACACTTAGTTTGCTTTCATATCTTGGCAATTGTAAATAATGCTGCTATGAACATTGGAGTGCATGTATCATTTCCAATTAGTGTTTTTGTTCTTTCAGATATATACTCAGGAGTGGAATTGCTGAGTCATACCATAGTTCTGTTTTTAGTTTTTTGAGAACCCCCCATACTGTTTTCCATAGTGGCTGTACCAATTTACATTTTCACCAACAGTGTAAGAGGATTCCCTTTTCTCCATATCCTCACCAACATTTGTTATTTGTGTTCTTTTTGATGATAGCCATTCTGACAGATGTGAAGAGATGTCTCTTTGTGGTTTTGATTTGAATTTCACTGATGATTAGCGATGTTGAGCACCTTTTCTTGTGCCTATTGGCCATCTGCATTTCCTCTTTGGAAAAACGTCTATTTAATTCTTCTTCGCATTTTTCAATCAGGTTGTTTGTTTTTTTGATGTTATGTTGTATGAGCTGTTTATATATGCTGGATATTAACCCCTTATCGGTCTTATTTGCAAATATCTTCTCCCATTCAGTAGATTGTCTCTTTGTTTTGTCGATGGTTTCCTTGGCTGTGCAAGAGCTTTTAAGTTTAATTAGGTCCCATTTGTTTATTTTTGCTTTTATTTCCTTTACTTTAAAAGACAGATCCAAAAAAATATTGCGGCAATTTATGTCAAAAAGTGTTCTGCCTATGCTTTCCTCTAGGAGTTTTATAGTATCTGGTCTTATATTTAGGTAGGACAAACTAATTTTTACCACATTTATTTTCTGCCTTACTCGTTGTCTAGCTTGTTTTCCAGCAAATAGATTGGAGGTTTTGTAGCTCGTTTGTTATACAGAATCCCAGGTGACATACTTGAGGTGCAGCTCTTAGCTGTGATGATCCAGGCTTTAGGAACTTTTTGGCTGTCCTTTAAACCCTCCACTATAAAGCCTTTATTTTCCAACATAGTACATACGATGGACTACTCTCGTAATTTCCACTGGAACCTTTAATAAGCATCAAAAATAAAAATGTCAAAAAACAGAGCTCTTGTTTCACACCCTCCCTACCCCCATCAAGCCAGCTCCTCTGGCATCCCCCATCTTAGCAAAGCGCCCACCAAGGGTGGGATCAAGAGTAACTGAGGTCAATATCCTCAGAGTCATCCTATCCTTCTCTTCCTTTCAAACTCCATATGCAGTTATCAGGAAATCTTGACATCAAAATATACTCATGATATCATCCCTTCTCACCAATTTCATGCTGGTCCGAGCCTCTCCTGTCTCTCACCTGGGCCACTGACCTCCTCACTGGTCTTCTTGTTCTTTACCTGTTGGAGTCTGTTCTCCAAACAACTATTTGAAAGCCTCTTTTGAAATGTAAACATGATTGTGTCATTTCCCTGCTCAAATCCTTTCAATGGCTTCCCATCTCACCTAGAACAAAATTCATAAGCCTTACTTTGGAAACCAAGAGTTTGTACAACCTGGCTCCTGGCTTCTCTCCATCTTGAATCTTTTCTCTCTCATTTCGCCTGCCCATTCATCCTGCTTCAGTGACACTGATGGCCTAGATTTTCCTCAAACAGAAGAAGCATAAGCATGGTTCTGCCCCAGGGCCTTTCCACTTGCTACTTCCTGCCTGGAATACTCTTCCCCCAGATATTTGTATAGTTCACTACTTCACTTTATTCAAATATTACCTCCTTAGAGAAAATGTTCCTGGACACCCTATCTAAAATAGGCAGCCTGTCACTATTGTCTTACCCTGCTCTATTCCTTCCCGGCCCTTAGGTTATATACTTTGACTATTAGCTCTCTTCACTTCTGGACTGGAAGCTCTTTGGAAGCAGAGACCTCATTCATCTTATTCACCATAGAATCCCCAGTGCCTAGGACAGGGTGTGGGCTTGGTAGCATATATTAATATTAGTTAAAATGAATGAATTGTACACTAAAATGGGTAAATTTTATAATATATAAATTATATCTCAATAAAGCTGTTAAAAAAGCAACAGATTCCCCCATTTAAAAGTTGAGGGAAAAAATGAATTGATTGAATGAATGAAACCAGTAGTTAACCCTAATTGACTACGTTTCCCTAAATAAAATTAAAAGTATTGATCTGTAGAAAGCAGTGTGTCTGGTTGTCATGTCTGATTTCATTCAGTGAAAGTCTTTTTCAATGATCTGCTTGGAAGTTTGAGACACTGTAATATAATATTTAATAAGAATTACAAATTTGAGTGTTTTCTGAGTGCCCAGGGACTGAGCAAGTCTGTACATAAATTATCCCACATACTCCTCCCAGGCAGGTACTCACAATGAGGAAGGTGTGGCTTTGAGAGTTTGTTTCTGGCCCAAGATCACAGGTATTACATGCTTAGATTTGAACAAAGGCATTTCCAGAACTAATTCTTTTTAGGGACTGAGATAAAGGGACAGAAAAAAGTCAATGAGATGATGTCAAATTGCCATTTTTTGAAAGTGCTAGGGGATCCCAGCATGTTTTTTAATTCATATTGTCCTACTCACATCCTTCTTCATTCCTTCTGCCCTGAGGGGCTGGGCCATGATGCCAAGCCCAACCCAAGATCACTCTTTTCCAACCAAATAGTCTTCAGAGCCACATGCTACATTGTGTGATTCTGATACGACTGCAGCACCTCTTTACCAAACAATTCTTTCTTGGCCTCTACTAGAGTATAAGCTTTTATTCCAAACTCACTTGAAATATAGAGATGTTTATAGCCTCAGCCTAAACAATCCAGTGTTGTTGACCTCTTTTTATCGTGAGCCATCCACATTATTATTGAGCATATTCTACAGCGTGAGTTCTCCTGTCCTATCTGCCTGCTGCTCAAACCGCCCCACCCCAGACACCCTTCTCTAAGGCAGTCATGTCACTGGCAGGAACTGACATCTGTCCATGCTCCTGTCATCATGGGTAATTCTCAACCCTGAAATGCTTCCCCAAAAGAAGGTCCACCCCCTCTTCGCCATTGCCCTTAGGCCACATGTCTTGACTTTCCCGTCCCCTCCATCCCATCCCCTACCTCATACTCTGCCTTCTTTGGCATTTCCTTTTCGGTTTTTCGTCTTTATTTTCAATCTCTCATGTCTGGTCTTACCAGCCTTCCCTCATGTTTAGATACATGTTTCAGACATCATTGTATTTTGTATTGAAACCAGATCATCTTTCAACAGTGAACTTCCCCTTATAATACCTTGCATTTATATAGCATTTCATGGTTCTCAAAGGTGCTTCATGTGCCTAATGTAACTAAATCTCCTGAACAATACTGTCAAGTATGTATTTACCATCGCACTTTGAGAGAAAAGGAAACTGAGTCACTGACCTTATCTCCCACCCCATACTACCCAGAAATGTAAATAGAAATGAGAGTGGGCTAAAGGCCTTTTATTTCATTTCACCTCAGCACACCATTGTTAGTTTATTGCAGTGGAATATGGCAGAATTTGCACTCTCCTTTATGGTAACTACTAGTCACATGTGGTTATTTAAATTTAAATTAATTAAAATAAAATGAAGTTATAAATTCAGTTCCTTAGTCACATTAGCTGCAACTTAAGTGGTCAGTAAACGCTTCCGGAAAGTAGCTACTGTACTGACAGCACAGATATTGAACATTTCCTTTCTTGCAGAACGCTCTGTTGGATGGTGCTAGCTAGGTCCTTGTTACATTGGGTTGGCCACAAAGTTCACCTGGGGTTTCCGTAAGATGTTATGGGAAAGCCTGAACGACTTTTTGGCCAACCCAGTACTGTTGCTGCTGAGAGAAAAGAATTTCCACTGTTTTCCATCTGCAGTTGCATTGGCAAAGAATGTACACTGTGTTCCCAGGAGATATGGGAGCAGCTCATGCTAGTGGACACCTAGTTTATCATTCCCCAATCTGGGCAGATCATCAGAATTACAGATTCCTAACCTATTAATTCTTAAATGAATCCATAGTTCCTGGAGGTGGCTTATTAACTCCTAATCTGCTGTTATTGATCAAAGACTCAGAAAAGGTGAACTGACCCCAGGACCCGGTAGACATCGTCAATGGCAATCCTCTTATTTTGTCGTTGCAGAAACTGAAGTCCACAGAGATAAAGTAACTCTTCTAAAGTCTCCCGGTTAGTGGCAAGCCAAGAACAAAATACAAATTTCAGATTCCTTATCCAGTGTTCTCTTCTCTCAACCACGCTATCTGAGCATTTGTAATCTACCAGACCCTATCCTAGATGATAATTAGGAAAGGAAGTTGGAGGGCAGCTGCTTCTTTACTCACGCCTTTTCTCCTGCAATCATTAAAGATGGAGGGGCTGTTTTTCTAAGGCTGTGTCAAAAAGGAGCAGCCGTACGAGGCTCCCAAGACAGCTGGCCAACAGGATTACACAGCCTCGCCTTGGATAATGAGGCTATGTCTCAGACCATACCTCACACGACTTGTTCCAGAATGTGTCTGCCGAGAACACCTGCCACATCGCCCTTCCTCCATCAGTCCCCACATGCAGCCCTGTCCACAGGAGTTCTAAATAAGTCAGTACTGGGGACCTCGAGAAACCTCCACAACTTCTTGCCTCCTAAGTCATAACGCAACAGCTGGGTGTGAAAATATAACCCCTGTCACTTTTCCAAACAGCATGAGACCTGGTCTTCAGGGGCCCGAGGAGGTTCTCGGGCACGTTGTAATTCGCAGCTGCCGCCTGGAGTAACAGTCGCCCTGCTCAGGGTTTCCTGCGGCAGAGGGTGGGATCTTTTGCAAACGCTGCTTCTCTTCCTTCTGACCCTTCTGTCCAGGCACCACTGGGCATTTGCTCCCTCTAGTCTTAAATGTTTGTGTGTGATTGGGTGTGAATGTCAGTAACTTTGGGAACATAACATCCCGAAGTTACTTTTTCATTACTCGTATAAAGGAAAGCTGAGATTTCTCAAGCAGAAGGCACAGCAAGAATCGAGCTCCTCAGTTGACATTCTTTTGTGCTCAAAAACACCAGCTTGCTAAATTTGGCTGCCTTTTCTTTTTTTAGCGGGGTAATAACAAAAGTCTGAATTTCCCCTGCAGGGAAATAGCATTAACCAAAGGTGATGCCTATATTTGAATTTCTTTCCCTAGCGTCCACTCTCTGCTGCCACTTCCGATTTGATTTCTCACCTGTGATGAATAATTATGGGGTGAAATGGGTTATGAGTTTCCTTAACACAAAGCAGAACCGAATAGTTAGCCGCGGAAATCTAACAGCTGCCCGTGTTCATTTTTATCCTAGGGATCTGATGAACAGAAACAGGAGTGAATATGTTTTAAGTAAACAGCCCCTGTTCAGAAGGGACCTTGATGCAGGGAGTGAAATAGAGCCTTGGTCCAACTGAGCTCTGTAATCAGCAAACCCGCCACCATCTGTCAGGGCTGGTCTCCCTCTCGGGCTCTGGCTCCTGGGGTCCAGCTGACAGACGGGCATCGTTAGCTGCCGCGTGCGCTGGGTCACCCCACTGAGGCAGGTCACCTTGTGTCTTTGGGGTGTTTATTCCCCCCGTTCCCCATTCTGATCCTGAGAAAGGAAAATTAAATTTTAGTCTTAAGATTAAACGATGACAGTATGTAGTCTGTCAGCTCCTTGCTGGTAGACAAGCAGGTTTGCTAACTTAAAAAGAAGGGGAAAAGATGAGCCCGCCTCCTCTTGCCTCAGTCCTCTGGGATCAGAAGCGGGGGAACCCTGCCTGCCTACATCCCATTTAAATGCAAACACTTCCAAGATGTTTCTTGCCTTTACAGTGCTGTGTGGATTAATGAGTAGGCCTGGAGATTTTGTGTGTTCCGGCTAAAATGCAGTGGAAATGAGAGAAACTGGCATGACTGGAGAATCAAAGAAAAAGACTTTACAAGCTGGTTAAACAGTGGCAGGGTCCGTGCAGGGAACCACTTAGAGGCACAGAGAGAAAGTGGATGGAAGCTACAAGCACACACTCTGCCTCCCAACCTCCTAATTTCTTCAAACCAGTCATTTGTTTGAACACCTCATTCAGTTGCAGAGACGTCCTTACACAATTTTTCCCCCCTTAACCTACCCAGTACTGTGAGCCCTGCACATTCTCCGCTCTCTCTGGAGGCAGCTGTCAATCGCTAATCTACCCGCTGAAGGATGCCTCCGGCCCTGGCTTCTTGACCCTTAAGCTGAACTCACATTTTTCTCTTTTTTGGTTTATCAGGGCTTTCTTGTGAGTGACAGTGACCTAGTTCTGGACCTCACTTCTGGCAAGAATTTTTTATTACTCAAATCTCAATGTAATCAATATTCTCTTCTGAGATAACTCAATTAATTCTCTTAATAAAGGAATGCATATTTTAGACAGGGATATAATTATAAATTCAGCTGCATTTTAATTTGGAAGGAGAATGATTATTAGAGCCCAAAGACACACGATAGAGACTCTTCTAGATTTCACTTGTGTACAGAATGGCGCAAATGCTGCCCTTTCATCAGGGACCTGCTCCAAACTGTCTAGGGCGAATCACCCACAAAATGGGTGGATTTTAGTTTAGGGATCACTAAGATTTTTAGATCGTGGATTTTTTTTTTATAAATTTATTTATTTATTTATTTATTTATTGGCTGTGTTGGGTCTTCACTGGTATGTGCCGGACTTCTCTAGTTGTGGCGAGCTGGGGCTACTCTTCGTTGCAGTGGGCAGGCTTCTCATTGCAGTGGCTTCTCTTGTTGCAGAGCATGGGCTCAAGGCACTCGGGCTTCAGTAGTTGTGGCACTTGGGCTCAGTAGTTGTGTCACGCATGCAGGCTTAATTGCTCTGTGGCATGTGGGATCTTCCCAGACCAGGGCTCAAACCCGTGTGCCCTGCATTGACAGGTGGATTCTTAACCACTGCACCACCAGAGAAGTCCCAACTGTGGATATTTTTTAGAAATATCACAAACCACAGTGAGGACTTGGCCTTCTCTGCTGATTTCTCCAGCAGGTACTCAGCAACCCTGGAGGAAGTCATGCAACAGTGGTGGCTGAGGCCTCGACAGGCTTGGTCTTTGAATCTCAGCTTTTATATCCTTGTACAAGTTCTGGTTAAGTTTCCTTTCTGTGCCTCCCAATGGTTATTTCAGACCTTTAAGCAATGAACTCATATTGAACCCTTTTGAAACCGTGGGTAATCATCAAAGTCTGTTTCACCTGCCTTCACTAATCAAGGTCCTTTTAATTGTTGCTACAAAAGACTTGCATGTCCTCCAAGCAGCACGTAGCCTAAACAAGATGTTTGCCCCCGCTGTTTTCCAGGAACTAGGAGTCAGCTGTGTCTAGCTGGAGCTGAGCTGGTTAAGACTGGATAGGACCATCAACCCCTCCAAATGCGCATGCACGAGTGTCCCCTCAGTGACCTTTTGACATCAGAGGGCTGAAACTCCACCCTCGGATGGTGTTAAGCGCCTCCATGTTTGAACGTGCGAAGGCCTGTAGCTTAGTTACACATGCGCAGAACCAGGATTACCGCAGCTTTTTCCAGTCACTTTTCCCCGAACTCCCCACGCCTCCTACCACCCTGCTGATCTGCATCTTATAAATACGTCAAGCCCCTCACCTCCAGGAGGCAGATCTGAGACGTTCTCCCTTCTCCTTGTGTGGCTGCCTTATGAATAGGCTCTGTCTTTGCCATAGACCTTGGCGTCTCAGCATCTACCTTGCTCTGAGTTGGGCAAAACAAATGTCTAGCTTTACTGAGAAACTAGAGAATTTTTAGACATTTATCTCTTAAGCCCTGCTCCAGCATACAAGGGCTCTGTACTCCTGTCCTCACCTCCTTCCAGCCCTCAGTGGAAGAGGTGACTCCTCGACTCCTGTCACATCCCAGCCTTCTTTCCTTCAGACTGGGGCCTTCACTTGTTATCTTCTGTTAATCATACTTTCTGCTGGTTTCCTCTGCTCAGCCTGTAAATGCATTCTCCTCTTGCCTGTCTTAACCTTCTGCCCCTCCTGAAAAAAAGGAAGGCTTACGCTTGCTGTTTAGACGTCCTCAGCTCTCATGCACTTCTATGACTCTCCACTGTGAATCCGACCTTCCTGAGACCCTCGGGGAAAGATGATCACTGGCCTCGGAATTTCAGAGTGGAAAGGGTTAGGGGGTAGAAGGTCTTCACTTTTCTTGATCCTGTGCAGCTTGTGAAGCTGCAGCCGACTGAGATCTGCGTGGGTACAGTGCGCGCGCTCTCTCTCTCTCTCTCTCTCTCTCTCTGAATCTGTGTGCTAAATGGGAAGAGGCAATTTTGGATTCAAATACCCCTTTGGGCTTCTCTGGCTACATATGTTTGGGAAAGGTACTTATTGTAGCTACAAATCATCATGGCTTTATGTCATTAAAGTTAAATAGCTACCATGGATTGATAGGCTGACAGTTAGTTGGGCTGAAGGCAGGGCTGGTTCTTTGCCTGCAGTATCTGACAGCAACTCTGAGATAGCTGTCATTATTCCCATGTTATAAGTGAGACAATGGAGGCAGAGGTTAAGCACATTGCCCCTGTAGTCACTCAGCTCGTAAGTTGTAGAGCTTAAGAATGTTTGTCTTCTGCTTTGTCTCTAAGCTCCTGTTAACTCAGATAAAATATAAGCTCTTGTGTCAGATCTTTTCTCATGAATTTCTCAAACCATAAGCATTACTGTTCCCCACTCTTCTAAGATTCCCCATTGTAGTTAATGGGCCAAATCCCCCTCTCCAGAAACCCAGGAGTCCGTCTCGATTCCTTCCTCTCCCTGATCCCTGCACCTCCTCCTACATCCGCTTCCCCTACAGTCTGTCTCCTTCATGTTCCCTGTGTCAGACTCCTCACTGCAGCTCTCATGGCCCTCCGTGCAGCTTGGGGCCTCCTCATCCCTCCTTACAGTGGCACTGGCTTCCCCCGTCTTGCTCTGCTCTAACTGATCCCTTAAACTGCTTCCAGAGGAGTCTTCCAAAACAAACAGGGTCATGCCCTCATCAGTTCTCTGCAAACAAGACACACGGAGGTTCAGTTACCTGCCCAGGCTCTAAAGTGCACGAGTCAGAGCTTGACTTCAAATCTGAGGCGTCAGTAAAAAACCTGTGCTCTTAATCACTTGCCAGCCTTGCCTCTGTGAGAAGGAAAGGGTAATTCCACCAAAGCTCGCCCCACTGCCCGTTCTCGCCACCAAAGATTTCCTCAAAGCTTCCACAGCAGCGCTTTGCCTGTACTCGATTTTGGGTCACTGTCAGTTAGAATCAGACTACCGCAAAATAGCACATCCAATCCACCAATTTTTATTGAGTGTGCTCTTGTTTAAGTTTCTGTTCACACAAGGGGATTCTCATGCCAGAGTCGGTACAAAAGACTTCGTATGAACACTAGCTTGTCAAGTCAATGCTATTACTAAAGAGGGGAAAATGGTGAAAATATAAGCTCTCTAATGAGATCAATATCTGATTTAATTTTTCTCTCTTGCAGGCATCCCAGGTTATTTATTGATCATCTTTAAAAGTAAAAAATGCACGTGTCAATTCACTAACTAATTTTAAGGTTGGATTGAAGTGACAATTCAAAGAAGCTTTGAAACACTTGTAGTTAATGGTCACCTCTTGTATGGGTTTGTGAGTTTTCATTTGCTCTTTTCAGTAATACTGTGTAAGGCAATTATTTTCACCCCTATTTTATGAGTGTATACCAAGGCTCAAAACATTCAACCAACTTATTTCAAGTCATCCTATTGGATGGTGGTGGAAACAAGATTCAAATTTAACCTTCCGATAAGACCCCAAGCTATTCTCACTGCTCAGCCTCTCAGATCTGAATACTTTTGAAAAACTTTTAGAATAATCTCCCTGTATCCCCTTCACATTTTTCTCCAATGCCGACATCTTACATTACAATAATACAATTATCAAAACAAAAGAGGTTCACATTTGTACGTTACTACTAACGAAACTCCCGCCCTTATTCATATTGCACCTGCTTTTTATTAATAATCTTTGTTCCAGGACCCAATCCAGGGCACTATGAGGACGTTTAGTCATCGTGCTTTCTTTGTCCCCTCCAATATGTGACTTTCTGAGTCTTTTCCTTGGTTTTCATTATCTTGACAGTTTTAAAGAGCAGTGGTCAGGCATTTTGTAGATAATGAAAATAACTTTTGATACGCAAATGTCACTTTTGTGCTTACAGCACTTAATACCCATTCAATTTGAGACCTATTTCAGACGGCAGGTTTCCTGTGCTTTTGCCTAGAAACGGCTGCACATTTCTTCTTGACCCTATTAGGGACCCAGAACTTCTTCAACACTGTTTTACCTTGCAAATAGTTGCTCATTCTCAGGTGAATGTACCGCCTATCCTTATATTTCCAGATACTTGGATCCATGAGGTCTAAAATAGTAACTGAGCGAGCTGAAATCACTGCAGAAAAGGTGATGAATACACGTGCAAAATGAAGAGAAGACACCATTTCACCGAGATAGAATAGTGGCTAAACTAAATGGATGTAAAAGGTTAAACACAAATGTGTTACTGTAGCAGAAATCAAGTTGAATAAATGCTAGATGTGATAGGCCACGTTGGCTTTTCCTAGAGTTTATAATTCTTTATTGCCAGTTACTTTGGCCTGAGGAATATTTAAGGCTATATTCTGGTGTCTCACTTCATGTAGCAACAGCTTATAAAGATGTCAGCTGTACCCAGTACTTGGCACACAGTAGGTACCTGGTAAATGTGAATTTCTTTCCAGAGAATGCATACCTAAGTGCTTACTATGTGCCAGGCATTCTTCTAATGCTTTACACACGTTAACTCATTAAATCCTTGCCACCACCCATTTTATAGTCAAGGAACAGATTCAGGGAGGTTGAGTTGCCCAAAGTTGCACAGATAGTAGGTGGCATGGCTGGGATTTGAACCCAGGCAGTCTGGCAACTGTGTCCACTCTTAACTATGACACTCCACTGCTCCTCTGTTATCTGTGCAGACTAATCTGAGAACTTAGCATTGCATGAAAGTGAAGTTTCAACCTGACGGAATTTAACATAATTTATACTTTTCTATTGGAACCACTTTAAAATACATCACTTGTCTACCTCACACAGATATCATATTTCCTGGGATTAGGGGGTTATTAATGTGACCATCAGATCTTGTGTTTTGCTTAACTATGTTTTGCCCTAAACAGAGTGTCCCCACACCGATGGTGTGGATGAGTTATTTTTCCTGCCACTTTGATGGACGGATTTCCTCTATCACTGACAGTTCTCCATCACTTCTTGCTGCTTTCAGCTGTGTGACCCTGAAAACATCCCTTTTCTCTCTTTGCAATGATCTGCTTCCAGTTTGCTATTAGAATTGTGTCTAAAACAAAAGTAAATACATCCTGAGGGGTGCCCTAAGACCCTCTCCCATGAGTTCAGAGCATAGGAGAGCATGCAGTTTGTGATGTGTATTTCAGTTGCACAGGCATCACTTGGATGGCTTCTTGTTTATTTCCTTGGCTCTCCTCCACACCATTGAGATCAATTCTGGAGAAGTGAGCTAATATATTACATCTTGAACATATTATCTTAATAAAATAGATAATAAATTACCACTGGTTACTTCATATCCTCAACCAAATTACTAAATGCCATGCCATTTGTGGCAAAAATCAGCAGTTCATCTTCTAAATATTAATGCAAATGTGATCACTTCTATCATTTAAAACCTCATTTCCATCATCTGAGAATTGGGGCACAGTGGTTTTCCTTTAGTTGAGACGTTCTCCCCTGTGGCAAATGTTCTAACCACACGTGCTGTTTGAGGGCTCGGGGTTGGGTGTGCTTTGTGTCTTAGCAAGTGTTTGGTGCCTGAGGGACACACACAGGTGATCTCTGGTGGATAACATTTCCCATCCTCAAACCTAGATCCTTATCAGAGAAACCTTGAGTTTTTTTTCTTTTTGTCTTCCTCAACGCTGAAATTATTCCAGGCATTCTCAGATGGATGGAGTTTTTGTTCCTGGCTCATTCTAGTGGAAACAGAGGAGTCCTCTGTCTGGACAGGGTTGGGGCCAAATTGAGGAGAAGGCTCTTTCAGCTGCTATTTTCAGACCCAGCTGCGTCTGGGAGAGGGTGGCTAGATTCAAAACAAGGTGTTTGTTTCTAACTATCAAATCTTCCGCAGGCTTTGGTCCTGGTTGCCTCCGTGACATCCCAAAGCATTCACATGGGGGAGGAGGCCCAACTGGGTGCCACCAGGGAAATTCCACGGGGACAAATTGTTTCCATAGCTTAGAATTTTTTCCACACAGGCACTCAATAACCTGAAACAGGTTGTTTCTAATTCAGAGTGGGAGAATGTTCAGAAGTGGGGAATAACTTGGTTCTCAGGTTGTAAATATAATGCTCAAAACTCACCTTTTATTGGTCTTCAGCCTGCTGACTATTTTATCCTTCTATCAATGCAACTGAATAACCACACTGTTTTAGTGCATCAATAATAAACACCTTTTAATTACGTGGTGAGTGAACTTTCAGTCTATTTCATCAGTTTATCAATTAACAAATACTACGTAGATTAGGAAAGGAATGCCCATTTCAGTTCCTTAAAACTGCACACTTCCTATCCTTTACACCTAAAGTCTTGCCAGATTTGATAAACATGTTGTCAGATTCATTTTCTAACCGAATTTAACTAGTTTATTTCCAACCCCACTGCCATTACTTTGTGGACCCCATGCCCAAAGAGGTGTTCAATTTTAACACTGAGTTACAGACAAGGAAGTTTCTTGATGGATTAATTATTAACATTCAAAATGAATGGAATTACCAGGAAACTTTCCAGCACGACTTCTTAAAGCTGTAACAAACGCATCTGGGGCTTTCCAGAAATGGCAATCGTGGTCCAACTTATTACCCATCAACTGTCCTTGGTTTTATGTGTGATAGAACACAGCCATGAAGTCCGGACTCTATTTTTGAGGTAGTTATCCAAACACCAGTAACCTCTAAAAATAGCGGTGACCATATATTAATAACCAATTAAGGCATTGGTCTGTGCTCTTGGTCTGCCTATAACTTCATCCTCAGTCAGCCTGGAGAACTGGGTTGTATTTGAATAACAACAGGAGGAAAAGATCCTGCTATTTTTTTTTTTTTAAGCAGCTGACTCTGGGTAACAAAATGAGTTTTTTTCTTACAAGGCCCCAGAATAGATAGCTGTCAGATTTCCCCTTTGGTGGTGGTATCCAAATAGTGCGGCTGGTCTATTACTCACAATATGGTAACTTTCTAACAGCAATTGGCTTAAAAGAAAACCCCATTCTATAGTTAACAAATGAGTAATTATTTAGAATATTACCCTACAATTTGTTACTTTGCTTTCTCCCAATTTTGAGTTTTCTTCTCTTATCCTCTCAGACACACTTCTCACCTTTCTTCAGGTTCCAAAGGAGACTTCATTACCAGGTATTTTCCTCTGCTTAGTCCTATATCAGTCGGGTTGTCACCTAAGGGTTTAATGCAGGGTGACCATCACAATGCCTGCTTTGACTGTACCCCCCTTAGATAGAAGGGGAGAAACTGCTTTAGTCAGATGACAACTGAGGCCTAGTCAAGGATAAGAAGGGAACAAGAATTTTTCCTCTTATTTCTAGCTCTCTTGGGCTACACAGGATCACAGCCTTTCCTGAAAGACCGAGGTGAAGGCAGGATGAAAGCAAGAAAGAAGTGGGAGAAAGCAGAGATGAACCATTGCTGCCGTGTGCCGAGGGCTTTCTTGAAATCAGGATCTTCACCTACATCAGCTCACTTCATTCCACAGCAACCCTCAAAGGAGGATCATCCTTATTTTAAAAATGAAACTTGGGAGGCTCAAAGTCTAAGTGTATATGGGGACACCCAGCTTGTAGACTGCAGAGTCAGAATTCGAAACCGGGTCTGTGTGACCCAGCAGTCACACAGACTCTTCCATTCGATGCTGCGTCCACCTTGGCTCCCGGAGGTGCCCACACTGCCTGCTCCCTGCTCCCCACGGAGTCTCAGTGACTGAGGCAGAATCAACAAATGAGGAGCCAGGGTATCAGTGAAAACATTGGGTTCCCAGTTGCTACTGCCCTCTGTGGAGGCAAAGCACTTCCCAGCAGGGCACATCTCTTTCCCTAGAAGGTGTTGGCATTCAGATAGATGACTTTGCTGCTCACTGCCAAGCAGACATTTTTAATAAGTGTTTTGGGGCCAGAAAGCCCACCGATGGTTAATCAGAATTGATCCAGCCACGATTTTTAAGCTTGTGTATGAGACGACTGCTGAAGGTAATCACAAAAGTAAAAACAGCTGTCACTCATTGAGTACAACTGTGATCCAGAAACTCATAGCATTTCTCACAGCGCTAGGAGTTAGATACTGCATCTCCATTTTACAGATGAGAAAACTGAGTTTCAGAGGCGTTAAGGAAATGCCCAATGTCGATCAGCAAAGAGGTATCTGAGAAGTAGCTAGAAGCCTGGTCTGTGTGCACCCAGCCCTCTGTCACAGCTTCTCTTTCCCCATGCCTGCCAGGCTGGAAGCAAGCCTGGCAAATTTGCCTCGAGCGTCCATACCTGGGAGTGATCAAATTCCCAATGTGATCAAGCTGAATAATTGAAAATCCTTGTTTCGTTCTTACACTAGGTTTGACTGCAAACCATCCTGCCCTCGCTTTGCAGTATTAATAAGCTCTCAGTGGCTCCCCATGATCTGAACTTAGACACCCAGATGCTTCTGTTGGAAAGGTTAAGGCCTCTGCAATCCGACCTCAGCCCACTTTCCCGTCTTATCCCCAACCACCTTTTCAATAAACCCCTGGTCTGATGGAACAGTTTCACTTTCCTGACAAAACACCGCATGCTTGTCCACTGCCCACGTCTACCTGCCCTAAAAGCTGCCTCTTATCTTCCTACTGAACCCGCTCAAATTTGACTTTCTAAATCATCTGGAAAATTTAGATGGAAGGACTTACTTTCACCTTCTAGTTTAATAGCAATAATTGTCAATATACATCATTTGGCAATTAATGTGCATGACTTAGGGGCACATCTACTTCAGGGCCTGGATCCACTGTTTGAAGCTGGGAATCCTGTTTGCCTTTGATTGCTCACAGTTAGGAATCTCATCCTAAATCCCTTCATAGCAGTGATGCAGCACGAAACCTAGTGCCTAGCAGACAGCTGACGGAAGAAGAGCCTGGGCACGGTCTCTTTAATGACGCTGACCATAGCACAAGCCACTGGGGTGTGCTTCTGTGATAATGTCAGTGGTATTAGCAGAGAGAACCCCCTGCTGACCATTTGACCTGGATGAAAGTCAGTTATGTCATTGATTTGATGCTGACTTTCACTTAATCTAAAAGGATGGGAATGAAAAGAAAGATGAAAAGGGACAGATATTAACCCTGAAGAAAGAAAACAAAATTTGACTTGGAAATGAGTCCTCCTTTTCATATTTTTATTTATTTACATCACACCATTTTCACATCAGCCTCTGTCTCTTTGTATGTAGCTAAAAGGATCGGAGAAAAATCAAATTTTGGATTAAAAGAATTCCTTTAAACTTGGGTAATTCTGATGAACTGCCTCCCTGAAAAAATATTTTACCTTCAGGAGCAGACAGGGGCAACCAGCCACCACAGGAAGGCTGTAACCATAAACAAATTGGGTTTGACACTTCCTTTGTTTGTTTGTTTGTTTGTTCACCTACTTGTGATTCAACTGGGGAGGGGGGGGCGGATATGGCTCCAGTGCTGGAGGGTGGTCACCTTATTTGCCTGTAACTCCATGACCCCAAAGTTCCTTTCATCTTGGATAAATTATTGAGGTGAGGAGAACGGCAAATCCATCCGGAAAGAGTGGAAAAAACTATGTCCCTCTGAAAGACTATTTGTACATATCACATTCCTTTCACCCTTCTCCTCTAGAAGATGAGAGGGTAAGAGCCTTCTTGGATGAGAATACTAATTATAATCATTACCTGAAGTAACAAATCTTTCCTGACAAGGGCCAGAGCTGTCAGATATTAAGACCAAAGCTCTGTGTTTCAGTTTAGTACAAATTACTTTCCTGTTCCCTTTGACAAATGCCTCTGTTTCCATCTCAAAGTTGCTCTTAGAATGAACATGTAATTATCTGGTCTTGTTTACAGCAACAAAGGTCAGGTTCTTTAGCGGATATTAATAACCACTGTGCTAAGAGCATTCTTCCAGCTCACTCCACATGCTGAACTTTGCCCTGATTTCAACCTTGTGAAATGTTCATGGTGCCCTTTCTGCACCCTACCAACTTCTTATGCCTGCATATCCATGGTGACAGCCACTTTTGGCCAAATTCCCTCTTATTCAACCCAATCATTATGCATTAGAGAGATATCAACTTGTTCTATGAGAGTTAACAGACTGGCAGAGTAATATAGAAAAATGTATCTCATTTTTGGGCCTCCCAAGGCTTGAGAGCCTGAAAGAGCATGACAAAGAAATTACAGATGATTCAAGAAGATCATAGTGGCAGTGTCATTCCTGAGGTCAGGGTCAAGCTAGCAAAGTGGAAAACTGACATAGTTCCAAAAAGAAAGCACAGTATAGCACCAAAATAATTTTGCCTCAGCTCTTTGGCTATTTTAGGTCTAAAATGGAGCCAGTTACTCAATTTTAAAACTACCTCTATATTTATAAGCCTATAATAGTTAACATGTCATTCTAGAGCCTATTCAAAGTATTAATTATTTAATATTCATAACAATCCTATGGTGTAGCTACTACTATTGTTTCCATTCTACAGATGGGGAAACTGGGGCACAGAGAGTTAAGTCACTTCCCTAGGCCATGCAGCTAATAAATGGTGGAAATGGGATTTGAACCCAGGCAGTCTGGATCTAGATGCTAAGGGCTTAATCACCATGTGCTTCTGCCCTTCCAACCTAGTCCAGGATTGCCAGAAGACTCTAGCAAGGAAAGAATTTTGGCCAAGTTTTATTTCCTTTTGGGTCCAGAATCCCTACGAAGGAGCAGTTTGTGATTCGTTTGTTATTAGGTACAAGGATCAACACTACCACAAGCCTGAGCAGTCTATTCTGGTCCCACCTTTAACGGGAAAGTTAATTCTTTAAGGAAAGGGAAACAAAAGCTGTTATTTACCACCTCACAACTCTATAAGGTAGAATTTCTTTTGCCTATTCCTCTTTTACAGATGAATAGCTCAGAAAAGTTAGCTGTTACCTAAGGCCATACAGTTAAGACACAAAAGAGAGGGTCAAACTCATTCCACTTTATCCCTCTTTGTCCCTAAAGTAGCAGTGCCTAAAATGAAACAATGACACCCCCCCCCCCAAAAAAAAAGTAAGGAAGGAAGGGAAGTTTCTGTGTTCAAAAAAGTTTGGGAAACCCATGATTAATCAAAATTATGTAGATTTCTTAACTGCAGGACGTCTCAGAGCCTTTAATAAATTAATGTGCATTGTAAAGAATATAATATGAAGAACTTATTTCAGTTTTTTTGTAGGACATCTTATGGTAACAATGTTCTGTAAAGTACATTTTGAGAAGTGCTACTCTAGATACTTGAAGATATTCCAGACAAAATAGGTGGAGCAGGAATGTGTTTTTCACTGTTTTTGGCATAAAGACCAGGGCATGCAAAATGGGAAACCCAACCTGGTTGAGCCTGGATTTTCATGATCAGGACTAAGTCAGAACCATAAGAAGGGTTTGGGGCAAGGGTAGACTGAAGCAAAGACTACTTTAAGACAGAAATGTATTCGACTCTGTATTTAGTATGTGTCTAACACTGTGCACTTAACATTCCTTCCTTACTGTTGCTAACTATTTATGCCTATTTGTGTATGATTCTGTGATTGTTTAAAATGCCCAGTGAAGTTTTAAACCACTTCATGTCATGGATTATGTCCTATTTCTTTCTTTCTTTTTTTTTTTTTTTTGGTCAGTTTGCTATATTGCTTCTCTACCCACAGTAAGCATGCATATGTTTAATTGATTAAAAGATGTATGGCTCAAATTAACTTTTTAAAATAAATGATTTAGCAGAACTGTAAAGTTAGACCAACTGACAACCTATAGGGGTTTTAATGATCAAATAACATAATTCATGAATGCTTATTTTTATTCCCATAAAAAAGCTACACATTACTTCAAACGTGGGAGTTTCTGCCACCAACTGTAAATCAGAAGCTGGATTTAAAAATTGCCCTGTTCCTTGACAGATCTTTGGTCTTCAAGCCCTATTGGGACTCTCGGCAACAAGGTGGGACAGATCTGAGATTAGAAAGTGGCTTCTCCACACCAGTTTGAAAATGAGTCAGTCTGTTCCCATATTTAGCCAATCACTAGCCTTTTTGGTCTGCCTCTTCCCTTCATTCACTCTTTTGTTCTTATATGTGTAGTGGGTCTTCCCACCTGGATTTCAAATGGTTTAAGAGCAATCATTTCTTTACACGTCATGGTCCCTGTGAGTCAGGAATTTGGGGAGCACTTGGTGTGGCAGCTCTGGCTTAGGGTCTAGCCTGCAGCAGCAGACAGCTGGCGGCCGGAGCTGGGACAGTGGGGGGGGGAGGGGCACTGGAGCAGCTGGTGGCTGGCTGGCATCTATCAAACTTCACGCAGTCTCGGGGCTTCTCCTTGTAGTCTCTCCAGATGAGCTAGTTTGGGCTTCCTCCCAGCATGGCAGCCTCAGGGCAGTAAAACTGCTACAGGGCAGCTGAAAGCCTAGAAAATTCCGGTGAGCTTGGTGGAAGCTCTCTCCTGTGATGGCTTAGCCAGATGTTTGTGTCACTTCCACCATTCTCTGATCCCAAGAGTCACACAAGCCCATCCAGTTGCAAGGAGGAAGGACTATAGACCACTCTTCCCAATAGCAGTGGTCTTGAGAAGGGCATGTGAGATGGGAGTTAATTTTGTGGTTGACTTGGAAACATAATCTCTCACACCATCAGAATTCTTGCTTTGCAAAAGATGGGTGCTCAGTAAATCTTCGTCAAATTCGTAAAATGAAAGCAATCTTCCTAAAAGTGTGGTTTAAATGAAAGACCAACCCAACAAACTTAGTTTAAAAGGCTTGACTCCACACCCCGCCCCTCTGGGAAATAGCTGCTCTAGCAATTTCAAAAGCTCAAGAAAAAGATGTCACTCCCTGCTCTGCTTTGTTAACAGCTCTCCGCAGGCTGACTCCGGCATTGTTTGTGGGAGAGCCTGTGTCCTTTCTGCTTGAAAGTGTTTGCAGTGGATGTTGAGAGTAAGCTGATCTCTATCCTTAGGTCTGTCCCAAGTCCCCAAACCTTTTCTAAAGCCCTACAGACCATGTTAATAGAGTCCACACGTAGCTCTCATCAGCTCTGGAAATAAGGAGAGTCAAATACTTGTGCCCAGAGGAAGAGGTGATTTATTACCCACTTTGGGATAGAGATAACAGTGGTGTTTGTCCAACCAGTTGGAATTAGCACCCAAAGAGATACCATTAACTAGACAAAGCTTCTCTACCCAGAACAGAATAGAGTTATAGGATTTTTGCAACAGAAGTTTTGGAGATTCTCAGCAGAGAGAAAATGAAGTTATTTAATGTGACTGAATTTGCAAAGCAGGTTAGTGCTGCTCTAATATTGTCTTTAATGAGTTTTCCTAATAGTGAGCGAAAGTACTTATGGCTGCAAAAATTCAAGGAAGAATATTTAAATGGTGAAAACTGCCATTCTAGATTCCAGGGGTACTCTAAGTGGTCTATGGCAGTAATTATTGTACAAGAAAAGGGCTCTATGAGCTATGCTAAGCTAAAACACATAAACAGGTGTTTTTACGACGAGACTTCTTAGTGCCTTTAATAAGCTAACGTTTACTATGAATTTAAAGAAGTTTAGCCGAGGAGATATTTCTCAACTGCAATCTTTTGTTCAAAAGTATTTCTCAGGTCTGCTGTATTAAGAAAAAATCTTTGAGAAACACTGAAATCCCTTCCCTAGAAAATTATAACATATCAGGATCTCAGTTTCGACAGGTGCCACAGCCAAAAACAGGCTAAAAGAGCTATGTGAAGACTCCCAGGGTTCAAAAGGATGCTCAACAGACATATATACACTACCAACTGTAAAACAGATAGTTAGTGGGAAGTTGCTGTATAACAAAGGGAGATCAGCTCGATGATAGGTGCTGCCTTAGAGGGCCAGGACAGGGAGAGCGGGAGAGAGCCGTGGGAGGGAGGGGATATGGGGATATATGTATAAATACAGCTGATTCACTTTGGTGCACCTCAAAAGCTGGTACAAGAGTGTAAGGCAATTATATTCCAATAAAGAGCTTAAAAAATAAAAAAGAATGCTCAAGCAGCCTTTGGTAAGCATCCCTTTCAAATGATATTTTGCCCATTTTTTTCCTTATGGATGTAATGAATGGGCTAGTCAACTAAATCTGTATAAAGGATGTCATGTGTCTTGAATTAGATGAGTTATTAGGTAAAATACGTGTATTCTAGAGCTTAATATTGTAGTCATTGCAAAATTATAAACCATTTAGAGAAATTCTGATCATCATGGTTAAAATTCCTCGTGTTTTCTGAGTTGTAGGACATAGTACCTTTACTCAAGTAAAATCCAGACTCTCAGCGTTAGAAGATTTAACATTCAAAAGTGACCACAAAGATCAACTGCATGTAGAAATTTATCACTTTGCAGTAACACAAATGTGAACCTCATGTGCTGTGAGCCTGTGAGTATGAGCAGGTCACTTAATTAGATGGTGAGCCTTTCAGCCACCAGACCAGGCACCTTCAACTTAACATAAATTTTTTATGATTTTACGTACAGTTGATTTTGTATTTTATAGGGGTAGATAAATCAGCTATGATCGCATCCAGCTGTGAGGAGCATAAACCCTTACAATCATGGATTAGTTAAGTAAAATGATGATTTTTGCTCTCATAACAAGGAGTCTGGACGTAGTGAAACTATGGGTAGTCATTAGTCAAGTTCATTTCACCTGCCTTCAATCAAGGTCCTTTTAATTGTTCCTACAAAAGACTTGTCCTCCAAGCAGCACATAGCCTAAACGAGATGTTTGCCCCAGCTGTTCTCCAAGAACATGGAGTCAGCTGTGTCTAGTTCAAGCTCAGCTGGTTAAGACCGGCTAGGACCACCAGCTCTGTAACTGGGCACGCACAAGTGTCTGCTCGGTGACCTTGTGACCTCAGAGGCCCTGCCATGCTTAGTGCCCCTCTCTGACCGTGCAGAGACTTAGTTACGCCTGCACAGAACCACGATTACCGCACTGTGTTTCAATCACCTTTCCCCACACTTCCCATGCCTCGGCCCGCACTGCTGCTGTATTTCTCATCCCACTAAAAACCCCAAGCCCCTCACCTTCGGGGAGGTGGTTCTGAGACTTTCTCCCATCTCCTTGCTTGGCTGCCTTGTGAATAAACCCTCTCTTTGCTGCAGACCTCAGTGTCTCAGCGTTTCAGCTTGCTGTGTATCAGGCAAAAGGAAGCTGGTTCAGTAACTAGTAGCAGCCCAGCGCCAGCAGTGGCTTACAGATTCTGTCAGGGACTCTGTTTTCTCCTCTTGTCCATCTCCATCACACTTAGCAGGTAAATTTTTCCTGTGTCACAAGATGGCTGTGGCACTGCAGGCATTGCAGCTGTATTCCGGCGAGCACAAAGGGAAAGGCCTAAGGATAAAGTGCAAAGGCATCTAAGTTTATTCCTTCCTTTAAATCAGGAAATCCATATTTTTCTTAATCTCTACCATACATTTCATCTCATTGTTCAGTACTTTGTCATAGAGCTACTGCTGTCTAGAAGGTTATCTAAAAAAAAAGTCAAGTTTGGTTTTTTGGCTTTTGTCTGTTAAAGTTGAGGACATGGCTGCCACCATCAAAAAAAAAAATTATGTGGTAGAGGGTCCCATTCTGTTCTGATGGGAGGCTATGATTGTTCAGACCCTTCTTCAATAGTCATAGCAACGCACAGTAACTCAGGTGTTCATTATATCTGTGAGACACCTGAGTTAAAGTGCCAACACCAGCATCCTCTCACTTGGTCCTAATGAGAGATTCTCACTCCATTAAACTACTCTTTTTTGTTGTTATATCTTTGATTTAGGCCTTTCTCACAACGTGTGTTCCTGTAAAGCCGAGGGTCAGAACTTACAGAGATGCAAATTTTATTTTGTATCCCTGGTACTTTTACAAGTAGACTCCAGTGGAGTCCTTCTGCATGCTTCTATGAGGCCAAATAATGAGCTCATAATCATTTACAAGGTGCCTAGCTGGTTGGTACTGTGCTAAGAATTTACTGAGGCATAAAAAGATGTAAGACTTCTGCCCCACCATCCTCCTGTTCGCACTTCACCACTCACGGATGCTGCCGGTGCCCGCCAATTCTGGTTCTGCAGCTGTTTCTGCAGGGGTGCCAACCTGAGGGAAAATGTCGGAGGTGCAAGATGGGGAAGGGAATAAGGGGGTAGCAGTGGGGAAAATATACAGTGCTTCCTTCTTCAATCATCACTGAAACTCTAAAGATATTGCAGATTTTTCTCTATCTTGAAATCCTAGCCAGAAAGTATTAATGTTTAGTAGGACTGATGCTTTACTCTTAGATGTGCTTGAAGAAGGGAAAGAAGGGTAAGAGGACACTTATTCTCAAGTGTCGTTTCTCATACTTTCACTGCTTTGCTTCTTTCTCATTCCCTTCACAAGGGGAGATAACTGCATGGAAAAATATGCAAGTAATGTGATTCTAGATACAGCTGGCCACTACCTTACTGTAGGTATGGACCTGGGAGAATTATGCATCAGCTCTCTAGGTCTCCGGTTATCTACTGCTGATTAACAGAATTAACCCCAAACTTAGTGGCTTAAAACAGCAAACATTTATCATCTCACAGCCTGTGGCTCAAGAATCAGGGGGAGGTGTAGCTGGATGCCTCTGGCTCAGGATCTTTAGGGAGGTTACAGTCAGGTTATTGGCTAGAGCTGTGGTCTCAGCTGAAGGCTTGACTAAGGGATGATCTGCTTCTAAACTCACTCATGGGGTTGATGACAGGATCCAGTTCCTTGTGGCCTGTTGGACCGGTGGTCTCGGTTTTTCCCTGGCTTCGCCCCCTCAGCTCACAATGTGACAGCTCGCTTCGCCTCAGAGCAAAGGCTCTGAGAGAGACAGAGAGGACAAGATAGAAGTGCATCTTTCTGTGACCTAATCTTGGAAGTGGCATCCCATCGTTTTTGCTGTGTTCTGTGGTGAGAAGTCAGTCACTGGTGTAGCTCACACTCAAGGGCAGGGAATTTTGCAAAAGCGGGGCGGGGGCAGAGATTATGCGGCAGAGGTGGGGGGACCTTAGAATTTGCTTCCCTCTCTCTCAGTCCCCTTTGTGTAAGCATCTGTTTCAGCTCTGGAAGCCTATAATTTCATGGTCTAAGTATGTGCTTAGAGCCAGCCCATGGACTGGGAGCACTGTAAAGTCAGGGATGGTTTCTTTTACCTGTACATCCTCAGCACCACCAGCACAGGGTCTGGCCTATCATGGGTATTCATGTATTTTATTCAATAGATTTATCGATCACCTACTATGTGCCGTGCCTTGTAGTAGGTGCTAGGGATGTGGCAGTGACCAAGATAAATGAAGGTTTTTCAGTATCATGGAACTTATTCTAGTCGGGAAAGAACAGGCAATATTAACAAGCAAACCAATAAATGAACAAGACAGTCTCACACACAGCAATTAGTAATGTGTCAAACTGGGGAAAAGCGTTTGCAATCTATGCCAATAAACGTCATTTTAATGACCTTACTCTATAAGGAGCTGTGTACAAATCAGTAAGAAAAAGCCAGAAAAAAACTTTTCAGTAAAAATTGGAGAGAGAAAAAAGAGGTATCACTAGTTGTCTAAGATCTGGAGACGAAAACAAAATAACATTAATTAGTCTTTACAAAGTGTTGTTGTTACTGTTATTAATGATAGTAGCCAGTGCTGTCAGTGGTTTGGGAAATGGGGCCTTCTCACGGACTTTTCGAGGATGTGAATGTTGGTTTTACTTTTCTGGAGGGCCCTGTGGCAAAATGTATTTAAATCCTAAAACACATGCATAGCTTTTGAGACAGATGAAGACCAGAGGCTAAGAGTGTGGGCTTGGAATGGGCCCCTGTGGGCTGATGGAGGTGCAGGCTAGTTGGCCAGGGCTCTCTGGTGGGGATGGTTTCTCAGCTGAGTAGGCGTGAATCTGGCCCTGTGGGGTATGGGATGGGAAGCATTGCAGGCAAAAGCAAAAAAAAAGGAGTCCATTCCAGGACAAAGAGGCAGTGTGCACATCTGGGACTATGAGGAAGCTTGGGAATCAGAAAGAGGAGGCCGGAGGCTTCCAGACTTCTCTCTCAGGCAGCTGGTGGATGACAAAGTCATCACCAAAACGGTAAAACAGGAAGAATTCTCATCATGCGGGATAGTCAGGGGTCAGGGGTTTCCAAGCTCTTTGGAAACCCACTTAGGTGAGGTAAAATACCTGGAGGCCCACCCTCCCTACCCATTAGGCCCTGGTTTCTTCCATTTTTTACAAAGTATGTTAAAAAATGAATTGCTAATGCCAAAATGGGGCCATGAAAATGTTAGTACTTCTTATATGTTAAGATTTTGCAAATTACCACTTCCAGCACGTAAACGCGTGTGTCCACATTCGTGACAACGCCTGTGTATATCCTCGTTTGGACGGAACATCCAGCATTCACAGTCGGGAGATCACAGCAAATGGCCCTCCTGCCTGCCTCCTCAGGATCCCCACCCACACACGTACAGGCCAGGCTCTGCCCTCAAAGACAAGGGTTCTTTCACCTCCATCTCACAGGTGTTCCTCTAACAGAATTAAGTCCAAATCAGCAATTTTCCTCTTTGCTCCCTGCTCCCACAACATATATTCTGAGAGGCTAAATTGCCATCAGGTAGGTAAAGAAACGTATCTGATGTCATCTTTTAAAGGAATAAACTTGGAGTAGATACTGTGGACGGGAGTCTCAGCTTTACTGTCTTGGCCCTTTGCCAGTTTTGTAAGCTAGGAGAACGCCATTCACAGTCCTTGAAAATTTCTAGTAGGTGGTCTAGACGATAGTATTTCTGTACATTGGTTTCTTTGTTTTTAATAAAGTTAACTAGACCTGGAGTTACCTTTGAGGAAAGTTCTAAAATTACTGGTTTATTTTAATAGTAATAGGAATATTTGAGTTTCCTAATATTCTTATGTCAGCTTGGGTAAATTGGATATTTCTTTAATAGTACATTTCATCCAAATTTTCAACTTTCTGACATATTTATAATATCTTCATAATCTTTCAAATGCAGGTTTCATTTGGTGTTTCATGCTTGGTATTAATTAACTGTACTTTTGCTCTTTTTCTCTGATCAGTCTTTCCAAAGAACCAACTTTTGCCTTATTGTCACTTCTAGTATATGTTTATTTTCTGTTTGTTTAATTTACCCTTTTCCTACTTTCTTTGGATTTATTTTGCTGTTCTAACTACTTGTGGTGGGTGGTTAGCTCATTTCTTATTGGATTTTTCTGTTTTTCTTCATAAATACATTTTAGGCTATGTAGTTTTCATGAATTACTGCTTTAACTGCATTTTACAAGTTTTAGTGCATAATAGTTTATCATTTGGTTTAAAATACTTTCTGATTTTATAACTTATACTTTGACTCACAAGCTATTTATAGATGCAGCTCTTAACCTCCAAATACATGAGGATTTTATGTTTATTTTTTGTTGGTTTTTTTTTTCCAGCATAATTGTATTCAGAGCACTAACTCTTTCAGTCTTCTGATGCCAAGTATATAATCAGTTTTGTCAATGCACTATGTGTTTTTAAAGTGTTCACAGTTGAGACCAGTCATCTAAGCATGTCCAATTGGTTGTTTACTAATTGTGTTTTCTATATTTCACTAATTTTGTCTGCTTGTTACACATAGAGAATGTTAGACAAATTCACAATCATAGTGCAAGATTTTTTTTCTGATATTTGTGTTCACTTTAGACACGTTGCTAAATGCATACAAATAGAAACTCCCATATTTTTCTGGTGAATTGAACTTTAAAATGACCTTCTTTTCTTTAGTAACCTTGTGTGAATGTGGCGACCCCAGCTTTCCTTTACTTAGTTCCTACATGGCAGGTCTTGTTTTCTTCTGTTCCTGTCAGCTCTTAAACATCCTCATATTTAAGACCTGCTTCTTGTATGCTGGCTATATTTGAGTATGGTTATTCAGAGAATCCGTTTCTTCTGACTGGAGCACTTAGTCTATTGAAGTTAAATGCAGTTACTGGATTTTAAATTATGCAATTTTGTCCACTGTGTTGTGTTCTTTTCCCTCCCCTTTCCTGTCATCTTTTGGATGGATTAGTTTTATGACATAATTTTTTCCGTCGATGATTCCCTCCAAATGCACTTTTACTGTTGTATATTTTACTGTTTTCAGTAATTTTCATGGAAGTCACAGCACGCTTCCTTGAACTGCCAAAGTCTGATGTCAAAGTTTCACGTCCATTTACCCTCCTGTCAATAGTGCCAGGATGTTAGAACTCTAACTTAATTCATGCCCTCCCCATATATGTGCAAATATGCTCTTCTCTCTCTGCCTGTTACAGTCTCCACAAGACCTTGCTTTTGTTTTACATGGTCAATCTCATTTAGAATTACCCCCACAGTTACCACTTTTCTTACCCTTCACTCTCTCCTGTGTCTCTGACCTTCCTTCTGGGATCATTTTCCTTTTGCCCCAAAATTCCCTTAAAATGTCCTTCAGTTTAGGTGGGTTTGTGGCATGATCTCTGAATTTCCATTTGCCTGAAAATGTTTATTCCACCTTCTTTCTGTGGGGTATTTTCAAGAGATAAAAGTTCTGAGGGAATTCCCTGGTGGTCCAGTGGTTAGGACTCCGTGCTTTCACTGCAGAGGACTCCGATTCATCCCTGGTGGAAGAACTAAGATCCCACAGGCTGTGTGGCACAGCTAAAAAAAAAAAAAAAAAAAAAAAAATTCTGAGCCAGTTATTTTTTTCTTCCAGAATAACTAAGGTTATTCTGCTTTCTTCCCCCTTCCATGTTTGCTGTGGAGACATCAGCTGTTAGTCTAGTTGCTGCCCCTTTGAAGGGAATCTCTTTCTCTGGGTGCTTTTTAACTTTGTTTTCCTGTGATTTCACACTCTAAATTTGGGTTCCATTTTATTTACTCTACTTGAGATTCATTACATTTCTTATTGTGAATTAATGCCTTCTGTCAGTTCTGGACAATTCTAAGTCATAATCTCTAAATCTCCTCTTCCATGTTTCTATCTTCTCTCTTCTGTTTAAACATGTTAAACCTTCTCACATATCCTATGTCTCTCACTTTCTGTTCTTTTTTCAGTCACTTCATGCTTCTTTTTGGGTAATTTTTTCTAACCTATCATCTTCTTGTCAGCTGTTTTGTTTCTAAATCTGTCCATTAAGTTTTAGATTTTTATTATGGTATTTTTTAAATTCTAGAATTTCAATTTTTGTTTAATTGAAATGTGTAGCCTCTGTTCCCCCGAATTTTATGCCCATCCTTTATCTCCTTGAATGTGACAAGCATGTTTTATAGTCTATGTCTCATAATTCCGATACCCGAGGTCCTCAGCGTCCATTTCTGTTTTCTTGTTTTTGATTGGCTCTTGCTCATAGTATCTTTTCTACCAATCTTCCTTCCCATGTATTTGAAAAATTATTTGTAGAAACAATTTGAGGCATAAAGTGAAGTTTTTTATTTTCTTCTAGAGAAGATTTATTTGCTTTGGCCAGGCATCTGGGAATGCTAGCGATCCAATACAACTTTCCTCCAGTTTCAAAGCTTGCGATTTCCTTGGACTCTGAGTGATGTAAAGCTGGAATGCAGTCACTGTGAGGACTGATTTCCAACGTACTTGACTCCGAGGGCTTTGCTCCGTAGGTCCCACTCCAAAGCCAAAGAGAGAAGTACATGGTTCCCACCTTTGGGCCTTAGAGGTTTTTTTTTTTTTCATCCTTAGCACTGGGAGGCCACCAGAATAATTTAGTTTCTCAGCTGCCTCTAGTGGATCAACAAATGTCATCAGGGCAAAAATAGCCCCGAGTGCTGTGCTCATCTCTGAGTCCCCTTTTCTTCTGATAATCCGTCGTGTTTTGTCTTTTGATGCTTTAAAAGAATTTTTTTTTTTCACATATATATCGTTAGCCAGTTGTCAGGTTTTCCTAATTTAACATCTACCAAAATTTTCAATATAGAAATTCCTGTCTGGGATATTCTCACCTTCCACTCTAGAAAATGCTCTTCCTTGTGAATGAAAAAGTGTCAAGTGGTATATCCTCCCAGCCTTTATCTTCTCCTGAGCAGGATACCAGCTTGTGATTGCTTTACATGTGGTTTGTTACCCTTTTGGGGAAGAGAGTATAACGTCATTGTAATTGTTCTTTCTGTACCCGTATCTCATATTTATTCAGTCAATGTTTATTGAGCATTTACTACCTAACTGGGTAATTTTCTAGGCATTCAGGATACAGGGTGAACAGGGCAGACACACTTCCTGTCCTCATGGTGTATGTGAATTGAGATAAAACAACATTCCTTTCAGAAACACATTTCCAGATGAATTTACTTAAGGTATGTAGCTTAAAAAGTGATAGAGTAATAGCCTCCATAATTCGAGTTCTGAAAGCTGAGCAGTGGGGAAGCTGGAGAGTCAGACTGAGAGTGGGTGGGAACAGGGGTGGCCAGGCTGGTGCTCCCGCCAGGGACGTAACTCCAGGATCTCCACAGCATCGCCTACCCCCACTACTCTCATGGACTGCAGGAGCTGTTATAGCTCCCCGTCTCTAGCATCAAGGCACATTCCCCCATCCTGCCCGTCTGCGACTCTAACTCCTGACTCGAGTGTGTGTGTGTGTCCAACCGAGCCTGGGCCACGTGGTCACCCTAGCCACCAGGGAGGCTGGGAAAGAAAGGGTCTGCCATTTTCTGGCAGGTTCCATATTCACGCACTGGCTCTGCATCCCAATCAGACCTACAAAATAAGGAATGTCCTAAATGTAATGTAATGAAGTTAGTGGACAGCCCCAAATAATGGCAAATGCCTGCTTCACTACCAGGTATTGAAAGTGGACTCTACCAGGCACGGCGCTTAGTACTTTGGATGTGTCATGTCGTGTAATCTTCATGACAAACCTACTCTGTTTTGACAGATGAGGAAACCAAGGCTTTGAGAGGTTAAATAACGTTTCCATAGGCAATATGTTCCAGAGCTGAGCTGTTCATCTGGATCAGTCTGACCACAGAGCCCACGCCTAACCACTCTACCACACTGCTTCCTCCCAGGGCCTACCTCCTTTGCTAGGTTTAGGCTTAGCATCCTTTCTTGCCTAGTAGTAAGATATTGATACTAAGACCATCATTAAAATAAACCTCATTGTATATGATATTTAAAATTATTAAGATTCAGGAAGTCTCCTTCCAAGTAATTCATCAACATAATCCTCTAGTGTGCCGATCAATGATTAGTGCAGGCTGATTGTTTTATTACTCGCAACATAAATACTGGGTGTATTACTCTAACAATCTTTTAAGATCCCATCTTTTTGGCTTGCTTAATGTCAGTCAGAAATGAATTGCCAGAAATGACATTTTAATCCATGATATCATTCCTTCACTTCCAGCCAGGAGGATGTAACAGGAAAAGAAAGTGTAACCTAGGATAAGATATATGTATACAAAGACACAGATGTGATACATTAAGGTATATCCCAGTTCTTTTTCCAGCTAATCCTTTTTCAAGACAGCTATTTAAACACTTGCAAAGCATAAGAATCAAGAAGGGACTGCCTACCGTCAAGGTTGCAATTATAAAAAACTACACCTAATCCTGAGGATGCTGAAAGTGAAGTTGTCTTTGTCAGGCTGGGAACTTTTACAACCCAAATGGGAAAATAAAGGCAGCTTTGAAAGCTGTATCAAAAACATATGATGGTGCAGAAACAATGGTAGCAGGAAGAAGGGAGATCGCTGAAAAAACAGGACGGGCCAGAGTTATAACCTGGGTGTCCTGACGTGGAAGGCATTTTCGGTGGCTTTTCAGGTCTGTGGCTCTGTGAGACAGAGAACTACGTGTCAGATAATTCAGGTGGATCCAGGGAAAATATGAAGAGGAAAATGAAATGATGTGAAATGGCAAAGGAAACTGACAGATTTGTGAAAAAAGAAACCAAACAAGGTGCTCACCCACATACTCACATCTCAAAGCACTTGCAGCGTCATCAGTGTTATCACGTGGCTTTATTGTATGGCTATTTTAATACACTTTATTAGATAATTTTTAATGAGACTGTATAAATAGAAATAAATTTACATTGCCACAAGAACTTTGGTTTAGAGATTTCTCACCCTTGAGAGTGCGGTTACTCTCTAATTGATGCCCTAAGGATATTTGTACATCCAATTTCCCTAAGAAGGTGATTGGACTTTTCTGTCACTTGAGGTTTTGCTCCAAAGGAACAACTGCCAAGTGGAGTCACTGCCACGTGACCTTGGAAGAAAAGGATATCTTTGAGAACAGAGTTCACCACGTAACTATTTTTGTCCAAAGAAACCCTCTTAAATGTATATTGTGCAAGAACTTTTCTGGGCTCTGCTTCAAATGAAGTTGGCCTGGAGTTTCATGGGGTGCACTGACAAGTGTTCCAGGCTGGACAATAAATCAGAACCTGGTATCACGGGGACACTATTCAGCACAAGGAAGACGGTCCCTCCCACCCCACCCCAGAGTGAGCATTTTCCCAAAGACATGGCTCTCCCTGTTAAAAGAGGTTGCCTGTTGAAATTGGAAGTCAAGGACACGAAAACCAGCCCATTCTCTTTGGCATTTTCCATTTTCCTCTCAACCTGTATGACATCTGAAACATAACCGTACTGTTTACAACCAGGTGTAAAGGCTCTTTTCATCTGGATTAGTCTACCTTTGTTCTTTACTTGCACAGTAGACCTTTAGATTTAGTCTTGCGACATTGTACCTCCTGTAACGCAAACGTCCTCAGGCGCCACCAAAAAGTAGAGACAAATGAAGTCATTTTAATATTCATGAAATAAATTTCCTGCTCTTGCCTGCAGCTGCTGGTACATGCAAATCAACTCCCCCCTCCACTCTTCTCCCTCCCACCCATCACCAGGGGTTCTTTGAGTTCCCAAGTACCTCATATGTACTGTGAACAAGTTGGCACATCTGGTCCCTGTGTGACCTGGTTTCCTTTCTCAGACCCCTCTTGTCCTCTTCCTGTGAAGCCCCTTTGCTGCCAAGGTTAAAGGGGCCCAGCGTAGCCAACCATGTCCAGGCCAAAGCATGAGTTCCTGCAGCTCCCAAAGCCAGCAGTTCAGTGTTGCAGGGTTTTGTTTGTCCATCAGGTGTTTACTGAATGCCCACTGTTTCAGACCTTGTGAAGGCACCCTCCCCATCCCTGTGCCATACTTGGGGCACTTGGGCCCCTAAGTGACGCTACTTGAGCTGAGTAGTTTGGAAAGGTCTTGATGAAACTGGCTTCTTTAATTTCAACTAGTAATTCACTGAGCAGGGATTCAAAGCCTTTCCAGCAGCCAAGGTAGAGGAGAAAATTACTGTGCCCCTTCCACTGACTTCAGCCCTTTCCTCCCCATCAGGAGCCCTTCCAAGCAGACTAACAAGAAAACAAACATTTCTTTACTCTTTTCCTACACAGTGCAAATCAGTGCACATTCATTCACGCAAACCGATTGTCAGAGAGGTCATAAGCCCTCCAGTCTCAGGCATAGCCGAGTTTTCCCTCCTAGTCTTAATTTAGCTATGACATTCTGCTACATTATTCTGTTAACATAATTTCTTAGCTTTCCTGCTAGATTACTGGTAACCTAAGAACTTGTCAACTGTATTCTCCTCCCTCCCCACACAGTACCTAAGATAGTGTCTCCCGTATCATTATTTAATTGAATTGTAATGACCTTCCATGTGGACTCCTAGTAGATCCCAAGGGATATGACTCAGTTTCTTCATGGAGCCACGTTCAAAGGAAACAAGTCAGCTGCATAACTTGAGGAAAAAAATTATCTTCACTATTGGTAAAGTGTTAGTGTTTGGTATCGTGCATTCACTATCAAGAATTTCCCAGAAGGCCAGTCTTGGTTTTATCATTCCTTCTCATCACTTCTATCACTCCTCTTATGCCACAGCAGTTACAAAAACCAACCAAGTGAGCAAAAACCAAAGCCTCTTCTACTTTTACTTATTTTTTCTTCCAACTAGCCCTAGCCCTTCTCCACATTCCCCACTTGTGATACCTTGTTCTCTGCTCTTCAGCTTCTCACTGTGAAAAGCCACCTGTGAAGTATAGCTTTGTTTCTCGTTTTGGCCACTTTTTAAATGAGAATCATCAACCTGTGGGGGAAAAAGAAAAGATCTTTCTGGAGCTGACTTGGAAATAAGCCTATGAGAATGATACAGTAATATCCTTGTTTTAAACAAAAACAAAGATGCTGTCTGTTGATCTGTATATTATTTTTAAAACTGAAAAACAAAGTTTGAACTGAATCTATTTTTAGATCTTTCTGGTAACTTTCTCTAAAGATGTAAAGTTCTGACACAAAATATGAGTGGCTATAGAAGGCATTTTTCTGCAGTATTTTGAAAGCTATTTTTGTGATATTTTTGCCCTTTTAAACTCTTGTGAATTCAGTCAGCATAGAATTGTCAGAGGGAACCTGAGAACAAATTTTAAACACTACACTCAACTCGTCTTTAGGAAAACAATATAAAATGAAGAGCATGCCACCTGGGTACTTTTCTGTGCACCCCTCTACGGTATCCATCTATCACTGTGATTATCTATTACTGCATTAAAAAAAAAAGACACTGCAAAATGTATTGGCTTTAAATAATAACCATTTTATTATTCTCAATTTTGTGGGTTGACTAGGCTCAGCTGGGCAGTTCTGGTTCATGGGATTTGGGTCAGGGCTACAGTCATCTGAGGACTTGACTGGTCTGCAGAATCCAAGTTGGTTCACTGGCACATCTGGTGCGCTGACAGGCATGGTTCAGAGGCTAATGCCTCCCATCCATCTTTTATTTATCTGAGCTGGGAGGCTGGATCTCTCTCTCTCTCTTTCTCCTTAGACTGAGGGTCTCTCCTACTCTCCATGTGGCTTTTCCAGCAGAATTTCCATGGAGACTCAGGGCGCCCAAAAGCACAGAAGCTGCCCAGCCTTCTTCAGACTTAGGTGTAGGACTTCCACATTCTGTTGGTTAAAGCAATAGACAGAGCCCATCCAGACCTAATGTGGAAGGGAGTGAGTACTAGATGATGTGCTTCACTGGGAACTGTCTCTGCAGATTGGCTACCTCTCCCACATACAGTTCGCTGGAACAACTCAATGCCCCTTTTAATAGCAAACATTTTCTTCTATCAAAAACATGGCTTTAACCTGATACTCTTTTTTTCAGTTAAACTTCCCCAGTGTCCATCAGTATAGCTTTGTAGTCATTACATACATTTTGTGTTTTGAAATAAAACTGTGGATGCTTTACTACAAAAATAGCAAATTCACTATTTTAGAGAATTTATACATCTAGAGGCCTGAAATGAAAGCTTAACTAACAATCACTAGGTGTGAAAACTGATAAACTAGAACTATACACTTAAACCGAAAGACATAAAGCAGAGTTTCCCAAAGAATGTTCCATAACATTATAGATTATATTTATATAATATTATATAATCTACATTATATTATATAATGCTACAGATTATAAATGCTATTGTATGGATAAGAAGTTTGGAGGAAATGCTAGGTTAAACAAAGTTGATTTATTTTTTAAAAGGAGAAATTTGTTAGATCTTTAATATGCAAAGTGGGATAGAATGTTTTGTTTCCTTATTTGAACAAGAAAGTTTTTGTCTTATCCCCAGGAACCAAGTTACACTAAATACTCTGGGAAAATGATCTCTACAGCATCATGTGCTGTGAAGATCACATTGTGACCTAGTGCCTTTGTGCTCTATACTTTGTTGGTGTAAAATATATCCTTAAAGCATAGGAGTTACATTAATCATGATAACAGCCAGTAACATTATTGGGCATTTATGTGCCACATAATGTGCTAGGTAGTTTATATCCACTTAATGCACCAGGTACGTCACGTACTATCCCCTTTAATCCTCCTAATAGATGCACAAAATAGATGGTATGATTTCCACTTTATAGATGAGGAAACTGAGTCATAAGAATACACTTAATTAAGAGGGAGAGTGATGGCTTGAACCTCTGTTGGTATGACTCCACAGTCCATGAACTTAACTACAGCTCTATACTCCCTTCTGTTCTGCACATCAGATCAAGTGTTCTGCTTCTAACATTAATGCCTCAGTTTACTTTGAGATTCCACAACTTCAGAGGGAACTAATATTCATCAAGCACCTACAACGTGCCAGTTCTTATGCTTTTATACATATGTATGAGGTGGTTTAGTCCTTACAATAACCATGGAAGAAAAATATTGAACATTTTGTGAGGGGCGAAAAAATTCCCTTGTTTTGATATTGAATGTTTTGCCAACATAGGATAAGCGTCTCGTAAGTCACTTCAGATGATTTCTCAGGAACTCACTCAATTCTGAAGTATAAACTATCATCCCTCAAATTCCTCTAAAGAATTGCTTCACTGAAGTACTCAGAACATTCAAAATGATTCAAGCTTAAATAAACCCTTCCTCCAGCCCATTAAATACCTACTTGGACTCCTAGTGAAAATTTTACAGAATAGTCTGTTTGGAACCTATGCTTATTACATTCTATATTCATGCAATAGTGTCTCAATTATATGCAAGTGTAAAATAAATGAATGGAAATTAATAGTACAGCTTGAATCTCTTTGCACAATGCCATTTCAATATAGCAAAATACCTATAGAAACATACTTACTTTTGAAGTCATTTCAGGATGGAATCCTGAGCATAAATGTATAAGGCCTCTGAGGGTTCACTGAAATAGATAGAAACACACAAAAGAAACAGTAACAGCAGATGGGGGTGTGAAGAATGGTGGTCATTAGTGAATGAGATTTCAACACATTTCTGGGTGACAGGAAGCAGATGGGAGCCTCTAAGCAGGGTGCACTGGCACGGAATTCCCTACAAGAGGTGCTGCAGTGAGGTGAGAGCTGTTTTACATAGCAAAGCTGGAACAACCCCAAGCCCAGAGTTTTTAGGAAAGAAGGAAACATAGATAAAATATTCTTTAAGTCCTTGTGGAAACTAAGGTCTTTGTATGAAGAACTGTTTTAATTACTCCTCAATTTCCACTTCTACTCGGAAAGTAATCAGCCTAGAAACATAACCTAGAGACAAGACGAATGGACTGTGGAGCATTGGTTCAGAACCTGCTTCTGTCACTTACTAGCTGTGTGACTTTGGGCAGGTTATTTAACCTCTCTGTGCCTCCATTTTCTTGTGTGTGATAATAATGGTAGCTAGTTCAAAGGCCTGTTGTAAGGAGCAAATAAAGTTACGTATGTGATGTTCTTAGACAGTGCTGGCGCATGACCAACAGCTATATCAGTATTAGCTATCGTCTATCTGAACAGCAGCATCATAACCGCCAGAACACATCTCTTGAGCAAACCACAGGAGACTATCTGTGGTTTACAGTATGGGAACTGGAGTCTCCACGTAAAGTCCTCCTCAATCTGGAACTTGGGGGACTAGCACCTCGCTGTTGGCTCCTTGCGCCACTTACCCTAAAGCAATCCTGTCAGAGAACTCCTCCTCCCCAGCTGCTGAGGGCTTTTAGTCACACTCCCCACCAAAGGAGAGGCAAAGTGTATCAGGAAATAGACCCGCTAATATAAGAATGAAGTGAACCCATCCCAACTACTCTGTCACTTGTTTGAAATATAAACAGAAAACCAAAGATCACTAAGCACAATTTACCAGCATCTTTTTTTTTAATAGAGTAAGTTCTTATCTTATTTTGATTTTGTTTCCAGCTTTATTGAGATACACATTGGCATATAACATTGTTTAAGGTGTAAAATGTGATGATTTGATATCCGTATATGTTATGAAATGATCATCACAATAAGGTTGGTTAAGACATTATCATCTCACATAGTTAAAAATAGCAAAAACTGATCCCAGAGGAACTGGAGGTAATTCAGGGAGTAGAAGAGAAGGTAAAAAACAGCAACACATTCCAGCAAGGTGAATGAGTGATACTTGGCAAGCATGGCCACACCGGCTGGCAGCATCTACTGTTGCTCCTTCGAATCTGGTTCTTGTTACTTGATACTGTGGTTATTCTCACCGGGTTTTCGTTTCAGGATCTGCTCTGGGGCCTTGGTGTCCTGAGGTTCTCTAACGCTGTGAGCGCCGTGGGCGTCACTCCCCTGTGCCGCCTGCGCAGAGCATCTCAATCTGCATCGTTAAATCCTCCCTCAGCCATGGAATGTGCTTTCCAACCTAATCCTTGGTACAACTGGCCCATCCATTTTGACTTTTTTCCCTAGAACTCATTAGTTATATGTGAAATTCCTGTGAATGAGGCCACTAAGTTTCCACCTTGTTGTCATCATGCTTTAGATCCTGGGGAATCGCCCTCCCCGCGGCTCCAGATTCCCTGGGTTGGTTTGCCCACGTTCTCCTCCTTTGAGGACTGTGGCTGAGAGTTAAGGGAAAGAAAGATGCCGCCCTCTGAGTGCCCAGCATTCGCCACCGCAGCTTCCCTCCAGCCCTCCTCCTTATCCTACCGCGGGGAGACCCTCCTCTGGCTGTGGAGGAGAGAAAAGCCGTGATTCTGCAGTATGTGCGCTCGAGGGCCTCTTTTGGCTCCTCGGCTGTGACATCCCTGAGGGGGCGGCAACACAAAAGGCAAAGTAGAGAAGGGCAAGGAAATGCAAAGATACTTTAGGAAAGTCAAGTTGTTACCTGCCACAATTTGGATAACCCATAGGCTAGTCCCAGGTATCCTGTATTGAGTGAGAACTTACTAGATGCCAGGCACTCCTCTAAGTGCTTCATGTGTATTAACTCATTTAGCCATCGTGGCAACCTAGGAGGCAGGTAGGATTTTATTCCCCCTTTTCCAGATGAAAATGGAGGCTTGGACAAGGTAAAGAAACTTGCCCAAGGTCAGTGAGGGTGTCCACGGGAAAGGTGGAATTCTAGCCTAGGTGGTACGGTTGCAGGACTGGGGCCTCTACCTAACCCCGCCCCCAACATACCTCTCCCAGATTGTGAACCGAACAGTTCCTGGTTTTTCCCTCTGTCTCTGATTGCAGGTCAGGCGTGAGTCTATGGCTGGGGGGGCTGGAGCCGCAGGTGTGTCAGGGTCACCCCCGTGTGCTGCCTGTCCTTGAAGCCAGTGTGCCTCCCGCACCTCCCCCTTGCTTTGGATGGAGTAGCTGTACTTACTATGTGAATAACTCTTAAATGGCAAGTCGCTATGCCCCAGTGGGCCCACCCCAGCCCTCTAGACGTCTTCATCAGGGTAGGCTATGATGCCTTGATGCCTACTTAGAAAAGCAAAGTGTGGTCTAATGGAAAATACAAGCCTAGCTTCAACTAACCCCCTAGCATTATATCTATGAGACATCGATCAAGTTTTTTACTGTCTCTGAGCCTTAGTGATTTCATCTCTAAAATGGGGATACTACTTCCATCATAGGGTCATTAAACGTGTGAAGGACTTAGCACAGTGCCTGGAGCATGGAAGGCACAAAGTAGATATTTATTTGACTTCTTCTTTCATGAAACTGTGATGAGCAGGTAGGCGCGTTCTAACCTGTGGTGCCGTAAACCTGTTCCAGATGCTCTCTGTGAAGCCCTCTGCTTGAGGGCCGTTTTTCTAGAGGGTCTGTCCCATTGTCTGGTTATATGCATGTCAGAAGCAATATACTGGAGTCATTCTTAGCAAAGGTTTTTACCTTAGAGAGCCACTGCCCCATGTCTATTGGGTTAAAACCAGGGTTAAGTCAATCAGTTTTTCCCTGAAGGAACCGGACACATTATCTTACATTAATGTGCTTAATAATGTTAATAGCTACTATTTAAAATGAATCTATATACAAAGCAGACTCACAGACATAGAAAATAAACTTATGGTTACCAAAGGGAAGAGGGAGGGAGGGCAAATTATGAGTATGGGATTAACAGGTACAGACTACTGTACATAAAATAGATAAGCAACAAGGATTTACTGTAGAGCACAGGGAATTACACCCAATATCTTGTGATAACCTATAACGGAATATAATCTGAAAAAAATATAGAAAACCAAATCACTTTGCTGTGCACAGCACAATGTTGTAAATCAAGTATATTTCAATAAAAAAATAACAGCTACGATTTGTATCATACTATGAGCCAAGTACTGTGCTAAGGCTGACTTGATTTTTACAGTGTTGTGAGAAAGGAAGTCTTGTACCCATTTTACAGAACAGATCACCGAGAGAGGTTAAATAACTTGTCTATAGTCACAAAGCGAGCACATGGCAGAGCTGGGCTCTGAACGGTGGGGTATCCAACAGACTCCAAACCCACGTTCTCCACCACTGCTTTAAAATAATAATAATAACAGTAGAGCCTAATGAGAAACTGTTTCTATACTCTTGTTTTCCAAAAACTTGCATATTAATCCAAGTCACATATTCCATTAAGCCTTGTTGTATAAGGGCAATGACAATAAGAACTGGTCTTGGTAGAACTATTTACAAGACCAAGGAAAAGAAAGTCCTAATAGAATTTTCAGTTATCTGAATGTGTACAGACTCTTTGGGAAGAGGATACTTAAAGCAGATCATTGAAATTTGGTTTGCTGGTTTTATTTACATTTTCAATGAATGTGTTCACTGGGCCTTTCCAGCATAGTGATAAAAGATAGTCTCCATGAAGTGAGAGAGTAGCATTGACATGTATACGCTACCAAATGTAAAATGGATAGCTAGTGGGAAGCTGCTGCATAACACAGGGAGATCAGCTCGATGATTGGTGATGACTTAGAGGGGTGGGATAGGGAGGATGGGAAGGAGTCATTGGAGGGAGGGGATATAGGGATGTATGTATAAATACAGCTGATTCACTTTGTTGTATAGCAGAAACTGGCATGACAGTCTGAAGCAATTATACTCCAATAAAGAGCTTAAAAAACATTGTCAGGCTTAGTTTTATTAGACCCTCAAAAAAAAAGAAAAAGAGTCCCCAGTTGACATCAAAATTAAAAAGTCAAATTTTCTAATGTGAATGTTCGATGTTGATTTATTTCTCCATTGGTGTTTCTATAATACCCAGTAACATGAATCCAGTTGGCCCTTTTCCCTTGGGGCTTCGGGTAGCAAACTTCCCGAGGAAATGAGGGGAGTTTGGAAATTAAAAAATAACAAATTAGATTCAATAGATAAGTGACACATCACTGTTCAGAAACTATTATGACTTTAACAGAAAATAGAAGCCAACACCCACACCCTTAATAGACCTGATTAACAAGAAATTTTCTCCAAGCAGATGGAGCATGAAAACTGCTGCCCCTTGGAATCAGTTGTCTAACTGAGTTTAATATTTCCATTTGGTTTTCCACTGTTATTATTATTATTGCCATTTTAACTTCTGCATTACAGCCATAGCATATGCCTCTGGGTACAAGAGGAAGGAAAAACTCAATTTTAGTGTTTGTCTTATGTGCGCTCTACTTGAGGCAATTTGCTTTGCCACATGGAGTGAATAAAGCTGTCATGTTGGGTTTTTTTTTCCAAAAAGAACACAATAACTATAATGGATAATGCATTCATTACTGAGTAGATTAATTTTTTTCTTCCACTGAATGGCGTAAAATGGGGGATAATTTCAAAGTGAACTGTGCCTGGTGAATCACGACGCACATTTCCAACCTGGGCATCTAATAGGTCCTGGCTTTCCTACCCGTGTTTTCCAAACATGTTATCTTTTTTGAAGAGTATTACAGGCACCCCTCAGAGATACTGCAGGTTTGGTTCCAGACCACTGCAATAAAGCAAATATCACAATAAAGCAGGTAACACAATTTTTAGGGTCCCAGTGCATATAAAAGTTATGTTTACACTACATTGTAGTCTATTAAGTGAGCAATAGTATTACGTCTAAAAAAACAATGCCCATAACTTATTTTAAAAATACTTTATTGCTAAAAAATGCTAACCATCATCTGAGCCTTCGACAACATGTAATCGTTTTGCTGGTGGAGGGTCTTGCCTCGGTGTTGACAGCTACTGACGCATCAGGGTGGTGGTTGCTGAAGGCTGGGGTGGCTGTGGCAATTTCTTAACATAAGACAACAATGAAGTTTAACACATTGATTGGTTCTTCCTTTCACAAATGATTTCTCTGCAGCATCAATGCTGTTTTGCAGCATTTTGCCCACAGTAGAACTTTCAAAATTAGAGCCAAAGCAGCAGCAGGGTTTGAAAAGATTATCAACTACGTTTATGTGATATTTCAACAGTCTGTACAGCACCTTCCCCAGGAGTAGATTCCATCTGCAGAAACCACTCTCTTCGCTCATCTGTAAGAAGCAACTCCTCATCCGTTCAAGTTTTATCATGAAATTGTAGCAATTCAGTCATATCTTTGGGCTCTGCTTCTGATTCTAGTTCTCTCGCTATTTCCACCACACCTGCAGTTTCTTCCTCACTGAAGTCTTGAATCCCTCAGAGTCACCCATGAGGGTGTGAATCAACTTCTCTAAACTCCTGTTAATGTTGATATTTTGACCTCTTCCTGTGAATCACGAACATTCTTAATGGTATCTAGAATGGTGAACCCTTTGCAGAAGGTTTTCAGTTGACTTTGCCCAGATTCCTCAGAGGAATCATGAAAGCCTTAGGAAATGTATTTCTTAAATAATAAGACTTGAAAGTCAAAATGACTCCTTGATCCGTGGGCTGCAGAATGGATGTTGTGTTAGCAGCATGAAAACAGCATGAGTCTCGTACATCTCCATCTGATCTCTTGGGTGACCAGATGCATTGTCAATGAACAGTAATTTTTTGAAAGGAATCTTTTTTTCTGAGCAGTAGGTCTCAACAGTGGACTTAAAATATTCAATAACCGTGTTGTCAACAGATGTGCTGTCATCCAGGCTTTATTTTTCCATTTATAGAGCCCAGGCAGAGTAGATTGAGTGTAATTCTTAAGGGCCCTAAGATGTTCTCCGTGGTAAATGAGCATTGGCTTCAGCTTAAAGTCACCAGCTGCAATAGCTCCTAACAAGAGAGTCAGCCTGTCTTTTGAAGCTTTGAAGCCAGGCATTGACTTTTCCTCTCTAGCTAGTCCTAGATTCCATCTTCTTCCAGCCTAAGCCTGTTTAGTCTACAATGAAAATCTGTAACCACCTTCATTAATTATCTTAACTAGATCTTCTGGATAACATGCTGCAGTTTCTACATCAGCCCTTACTGTTTGAGCTTTCACTATGATGTCATGGAGATGACTTCTTTCCTCAAACCTCATGAACCAACCTCTGCCAGCTTCAGACTTTTCTTCTGCAGCTTCCTCACCTCTCTCAGCCTTCCGTGGAGAGAGTTAGGGCTTTGCTCTAAGTTTTACTTTAAGAGAATGTTGTGGCTGCCCTGATCTTCTACCCAGACCACTGCAACCTTCCCCACATCATCAATAAAGCTCTCTCACTTTTGTATCATTTGTGCTCACTGGAGTAGCATTTTTAATTTTCTTCAGGAACTTTTCCTCTGCATTCACAACTTGGCTAACTGTTGGGCCAAAAGCTAGGCCTCTTGAACCAATCTTGGCTTTTAACCTGCCTTCTTTACTAAGCTTAATCATATCTAGCTTTTGATTTAAAATGAGAGACGTGCGACTCTTCCTTTGAACACTTAGAGGCCATCGTAGGGTTATTAATTGGCCTAATTTCAACATTATTGTGTCTCAAGGAACAGGGAGGCCCGAGGGGAGGAGGGAGATGGGGGAATGGCAGGTCAGTAGAGCAGCCCGAGCGTATACATACATCCGTTACATTCGCTGTCGTGTATGGTCATGGCTCGTGGCACCTCAGAACAATTACAGTAGTAACACTGAAGATCGCCAGTCACAGATCACCTTAACAAATATCGCAATAATAATTTGAAAGCTTGAAATATTGCGAGAATTACCAAAATGTGACACTGAGACACCGAGACACGAAGTAAGCACATGTTGTTAGAAAAATGGTGCCAATAGACTTGCTCGACCCAGGGTTGCCACAAACCTTCAGTTTGAGAAAATGCAGTATCTGTGAAACACAAAGCAAGGTCTGGCTGCACTCAGGATGTAATAAATAGATGTTTTCTGGCTTATATATATTAATTTTCTGCAGGAAAATGTACATCAAAATATAACCTTTGACTCCCAGAAAGTACTCTATGTTGAATATTCGGCTTTCTTCATTTCTTAGGGACTTGAATTCTCTCTTCCTTTTTTCTCTTTTTACATTGTCTCCTTTACATTCTCAGGTACCATCTAGCTATTGCCAAGTTCTTCTTTATATGTTAGAGATCTTAGCTCTGTTCTTGCCAGGATTCAGACATGCCTGGCCCTGCCTGGAGGCTCACCGTGGTCGAACCCTCAGAGCCCTGTTTGCACGAAGTGTTGAGGCTCTCCCTAGGGAATAGCTCATTATAGGAGCGGAGAGAGTGGAGGGAAATATGTTTGTCCCAAGACAATGCGACAGGGTTGGAGGAGAGGGTCATTTGGGCAAAACATGATCCTTCATTCCCCGTTCAGTCCCCTTGGAAGTGGGGACTATTTAAAAAAAAAACAAAAAAAAAAACCTTTTAAGAACTGTTTTACCAAAAATATCTTTAGACAGAGCACAAAGAAGTATTTTCAGTAACGTTGGTAACATAGTCATAATAATTGTGTTGTACAATCCCTAATCACAAAACACTTACTACGCATACTCTTAATCGAACACATTATCATAATCATCACAGTGACCCTATAATATGGTCATCAATTTTTTCCATTTTATAGATAAACTATAGAGGAGATATATGTCTTGCCTATGGACATGCAGCTAAAATGTGGCACATCCAGGATTCTGACTCAAATCTCTGATTTAAAAATCTACACTCAAGAGCTTAAAAGAAAAAAAAATTTTTTTAAATTAAAAAAAAATAAAAATCTACCCTCTCAGCCCCATGGTAGTCCTGTCTTCCACCAAGACACACAGGGGCACATTGGAACACGGAACAGAAACTGTAGGCTGTAGAAGTCATTCGTGTTCACCTACATCTGCAGTGTAAGATGAGAGAGTAACAGGCCACTCAGCAGGGGGAACTGACACCTTCTGGCCCTAGTCACCAGCCTCTCAGCTTCTGGGCAACCTCTTAGCTGCCAAGTAAGACGGGAGGAAAGTGGCTCCTGGCAGATGGTACCCTGGATGGGTGCTTTGAGAATACAAGTGAAGTATCTCCTGGGTTTCTGGCATAATTAGGGGGAAATTCAAAGGCAATTGAAGTTCTGGTAGAGAAAACTGGGCACAGAATAAAATGAATTCTGTTTTGTTACAGCTTTAGGACTCTATTTGTAACCTCAGGCTGGTTAGGCCTAAAGAAACAGGTTATGCTAAGAAACCCCCAAATCAAGATTTATCCGCCAATGAAACAAGGAAAATGGCCCTGCGCTTTTACCTAATGATGCTTCTTAATGTCAGTTTGTGACTTCTGGGAGAAAGCAACTCTGGTTTGCTATTTCCTTCCCTCCAAGCTTACTGAGGAACGGGACAATTTCTGTCTCTTTCCTCCCAACCTCAATTATTATTCAAAAACAATTGCCAGGTACAAGTCCTTTACCAAATGAAAAAGTGCTCCGTCATTAAGCATATTTGGAACACTGACTCTGCACAAGAGGCACAGAGCAAGGTCCTGAATCAAGGTCCTGGGGCCTTCAAAGGTGACTAAGCTGTGATTCAAGCTCTTAATTTCACTCTCATGGTGGGAGACAGACAGGTATGTAACTCAACATACACAAAACAGAATAAAACAGCTTGGAGGCCAAGTAACAAAATGCCAGGGGGCTTTGGGCATGGAGTGCCACTCCTGCGTGGGGACTGTGCCCCCGTTCTCCATCAATCCTGGCTGTGTTTGGGGTAAGCGCTATTTAACATGATTCTTCCTGGCTTCCCCACTCCATTCCTTCAGTTGTTTCATCCATCATGAGCTCTTTCTATAGATACTTCCTTTCTCCCCTTCCAAATCTTTTCTCAGTCACCCACTGGAATTACTGAACTCCTCGGAACCACCTTCAAATCAAGCTACTAATGACACGTTCTTGCCAACCCTTACTCTTTAAGTCCATCTGTCTTCTTGTCTGCTCAAAGGAGTCCAAAAGTATTTCTCAGTCTTTTACGATCTTTACGCCACATGGGGGAAATGCATCAAAGCTAGTTAATAAGACCACAGGCTAAGGGCAAAGCACTAAGATCGACTTTTATGTGCCCAATTACCACCTAAGATGTCAACTGTGCACCAGGGGGTTCTTAATGAGTTGTGTGAGAGAGAGCATCTTTGAAATGGTTTGGCCTTTTCTCTTTCCTTTATAACCCGGTGTCTGTCCTACTCTACTGAACAAGAAACCACAAAGTGCAGGAGAGAACAGCGGTAAGGAAAAAACCTTCATGAGAGCCAGCATCAGGCTATGTTAACTGCTTTATCTCCACTGCCTAACCCATAGGACTAAATGAGTATTTGCTGAAAGAGAGAGAGAGAGAGCTTGAGTTAAACATTGGACTTGGCTTGTAGTAGATGAACTCCAAGGACCCTTCTTCCTGAGATTTTATGACCCAGTAAGAGGGAGAACTTAAATTTGAAAAACTGCATTAAACTCATCAGCTTGCATTGTCTCCTAACCCATCCTCTCTGTATATACAGATCGCTAAGCAATGTGATGGCCAACCTTGAGATCAAGTCAGGGAGAACAGAATCAAGGCAACGGAAAGAATTTCAAAAGGCCATTTATTTTATTCCCAGTCGGCAACTAAATCATCCCATAAAAGGATGTAGGATGATATAATGGAAAGAGCACAGGATTGGGAGCCAAACAGAGCTGGGTTTGAATTCCTGTTCTGCTGTTCGCAGGCTGCATGTCTTCAGGCAATTTAACAGCTTTGAGACTCTGTTTCCTCTTTTATAAAATACAAACCGTAAGAAAATATCTTAGAGGGTTTTTGTGGCTTGCACAGAATGACACATAGAAGGACCTCAAATTATGTGAGTTCTATTTCTCCCCAAAAAGCTATATGCACATGATTAAATATTTAAAAGGTATGCCTCAATTTCCCTTAGGATATCAGCACCTTACAAATTCCTAGTGTCTTAATTCTACAAATTTTGTAATTCTGGCCTTTACTTTTTTTAATGTTTTACTTAATATTGGTTGGAATTTCAGTTGAAAAATATCACTGCTGCCAAATTCCCGTTTGTACGATAAGCCTTCGTAAACTCAAAGATCATTGTCAAGTCCCTTGTGTGCCTGTTGTAAAACCCAACCCTCACTCCTCATTTGTCAGAGGTTTTGGAAGAGAAGAGTTCTTTTAAACACTTAAGGTTTCACAAGGTCTTACTTAACCTGCTCTGAGACAGGAACTACTTTTCACTCCACTAGGCAGAACCTCACATATTAATAGGAATTCTAACTAAGGAAGAAATATCAGAGCTGGAATAAAAGAAAACATGTATTATCTTATCTCCTTCTACTAAATGAAGGTTAAACTCTCTCCAAGGACTTTTAAGTTTAAAATAGCTATTATGCAGCCAGTCGACTGGCAAGGTGACTGGAGGCAGAGGAATCTTTGCCTCTAATGGGAAGTGTTTTAAAATGAAGTTAGTCTTCTAGACCAGGGACTGAGTCTTAATCCTTGGTGATTCTCAGGGACCGGGGTCACGCCTAGCACACAATACTAACCAGAAATCTCCGTCACGCCAAATTAAAATAACTTCATCACCTCCATAAAAACTAGGACTATACAGGAGTACTTTTAAGTAGAAAGCCAGAGAATATAGATGTTCAAACCTAATATTAGTATTATAATTATTATTTTTAAAGTGGTCTTACTATTTCCATAAGAAGAATGTTGCCCTTTAAAGCAAAGAATATCACTTTATTTTTTTAAAGCTATTAAAAATTTTCAAAGGCTATTAGTTCTGGGTCATAAGCCACTAACTCTCTTCTGGCTCCAATTAAAAATAGTAAGATTTACCAAGAAATGGGTTCATCTCTGTGGAACAGATTCATTCCCTGCGCTTCTGCCTGCAGGGGACAGAGCCATTCTACTGTGTTTGCTCCAGAGCTGTTTCCTATGACGGCTGACGTTCATTCACATGTACGTAGCAATGCACAGGTTTCATAAATGCATGCGGGAAACTTATTTAAAGCGTAAAATAATCCAAACATGTCAAAGTCCTCTGTTGTGCAACTCAGTAAGAGTGCCAGTAACTACCTTACGGGGTTGCAGTGCAGAGAAAGTGAGATAATGAGTAGAAGTCACTCTATATGTCTGGGACATAGAAAGTAGTTGACACCAAGTTAATATGATTAGTGATCATAGGAGCAAGACAAGTAAAGACAACGTGATCATCTATCAAGCAGGCCTGAGTTCAAATCCCAGCTCAGCTGCTTTATAGCTATGTAATTGGGCTATGGAATTAAAAATGCAAGTTTTTTAATCTCTCTAAGCCTTAGCTTTTTTGTTTACAAAACCTAGACACATATACCATATACCCAAAAGCAGTTTTGAGAGAGCTGAATTAAAAGAATTTAGCACAATGTGTGTCACTTTGTATGTATTCAGTAAAAGCCTTTTATTGCCATAATCATTATTGATAATAATTTAATTTTGTACTTTTCTCCAGGGGAAAATGGTTAATAAACTGTATATCAAGAAAAATACTTAGTTACAATGCTCTGTAACATTCCATCTCTGAATACTTCAGGTAGCATGGTAGTATAAATCTCTTTTATTAATTTTTATTTAGTTGAAGTACAGTGACTTACAATATGTTAGTTTCATGTGTACAACATAATGATTCAATATTTTTCTATCAGTATATTATATTCCATCTAAAGTTATTAAAAAACATTGGCTGTATTACCTGTGTTGTGTATTACCTCCTTGTATCTTACTTTATACATCATAGTTTGTACATCTTAATTCCTTTCACCCATCTTGCCCCCCCTCCATCCCTCTCCCCACTGATAACCACTAGTTTGTTCTCTGTATCTGTGAGAATGTTTCTGTTGTTATATTGGTTCATTTGTTTTATTTTTTAGAATCCACATATAAGTGGAAACATGGCGTTTGTCTTTGCCTGACATTTCACTAAGCATAATACCCTCCAGGTCCATCCATGTTGTTGCAAATGGCAAAATTTCACTTTTTTATAGCTGAGTAATATTCCTCTGTGTGTGTGTGTATATACATATATGTATATATATATAAACATGTATATTTATATATTTATCTTCTTTATCCATTCTTCTGTTGATGGATAGTTAGGTTGCTTCCATGGCTTGACTATTGTAAATGAAGCTGCTATGAACACGGGGGTGCATATATCTTTTCAAATAAGTGTATTCATTTTCTTTATATACATACCCAGGAGTGCAACTGCTGGATCATATAGTAGTTCTATTTTTAGCTTTTTAAGGCACCAGTAATGTTCTGTTTCTTGATCTGGGTGATGACATAGTTAAGGTATTATCCTTAACCCAAGGGCATGTTTAAAATCACATGGAATTAAATAGTAAACAATACAACAAAATTCTATCATATTCTGCTTTGTTGAAGTTCATCTTTGGCATATAAAACATCGTAACAATGTACTGATTCAATTTAATGTGGGGGAAATTCACTTAATTGTTGAATGAACTGGTATATCCTGTAGCCCCACAAACCCTTCACTAAAACAGGCATCTCCTTTTTTTTTCCCTCAACTATAACTCATTTGTATGAACAGTGATGAGTTTGGCTCCACAGCCCTCAAAAACTCTTGAGGTTTTCCTGTTATATATTTCATCTTTGGAGCTCTCAGACATTTTACAAAATAATTTACATTACCCCTCAGAGATTGAGAACCGATTAATAAAGGACATTAGTGACATTTTAAGGTTCCAGGCTCCACTGTATTCTAAGGTTTTAAAAGGCTACTGTTTAATGACAACTGTTTCATTCTCAGAGAGATTTCCCCTTTGTGATAGAGAGACAACTTCAATAACCTCAGAACATGCTCCTCATGTTTAAATACAACCCTCAAAACCACGCCAGTCTCGTTTCCCAAAGTCGTACGAAATACGTCAATGACATCTCAATGGCATTGGTTTGGTCACATGTCTATTTCTAAGCCAGTCGCTGTGGACAGGAGCATACGAGGCTTTGTGTGGCCAAGCTTGGCTGGGATACCATTCTCAGGCCAGCGTTGAAGGCAGCTCCGCCGGGACAATATATAGTGATAGTGGCAAGTGATGGATTCCCAGCTAACAACCGGGATGGACTGGATTGTGATCGGCCCAAAACTAATAAATGTCCACTGCTCTAGGGAAGGTCCGTGAGCCACTGGGAGATAGAATAACAAGACTAGGACTCTTCAGTTAGGAAAGATGGAAGCTTAGAAACTACCTAGAGGAAATCTTTCAAACCATAAACATTTTATATGAATGAATATCAAACCCTTAATTATTATAATAGAAATGCCAGTTTTGAAGTTTTGAAGGTCATTTCAGTAGTGAGAAGTGCGAAGCACCCCAAACTCCCATGACTGCCTTTCAAGTGGGAGCCACGTGACCCTCTGACGGCAGTCTGTGTGTCTCCTGCGCCTGCGCTGTCCACCAACCTCCAAGTCTTATTCAACCCAACGAGCATGATGGGGGTGGTTTACGTGCAGTTTTAAATCCCTGGAAAAGTTTAGAGATTGAGCAAGGCAGAAAGACACAACTGGACTGTAAAGAAAAAATGTTTTCTGTTATTTCGCTTCCACATCCAACAGAGAGAGGAAAACGCAGCTGTAATCTGCAGACGTGAACCAAGAGAATGAGAAAAACATGTTGTAACATTCGAGGACATTGTGCTTGAGACCAAAAACAAACCAAACAACAACTATTGGTGTGTTAGAGCTGAACATTCGTATTCAATTTTATTTGCGTGTTTAATTTTTCAAGTTATAAGACATACAAAGTAATTATTGTATATTAGATAAAATATTGTGTTGTTATTATACGTAACCTCCTAGTTGAAAATGGACTATTTGATTAGCACTTTTGCTTCCTTTTATCTTGCTCTCCTGAAGCAAAAGTCTGATAAAGTTTGAGTCATTCACTGTAGGTTTTCTCAAAAAAGCTAGAAATCCTTAAAAATGTAAATGTGTCCTTTGGACAGGCTTCATTCTCTCTTCTTTTTTTCCTGGGGTATGATTGTGCTTTCCCAGTGACAGCCACCAAGGAATGATAAAAAGGATGATCTATTTCAAAGACTTGTGGCTCATGATGGGCACTGAGGGACAAAGTTGAAATAAAAGGTCACAATGAGATCTGATTGTTCTTTGTGTTCTGTCACAGACAGGAATAAAGGCACACCTTGGAAAAGCAATGGTATAGGAACAGAACTTTCCTTTGTAAGTTATGCAAAAAGCACAGATAATGTGCACTTACAGAAAATAAATGTCTTCAGGATGTCAAGCATGGTTCCAAACTGTGCCAAGAAAATTTGAAACAAAAGCTTTTTAAAAATATATGGATGCTATATTTCTAGAAGTTTAGGATCTATGAACTCAAGATACACCCTTTTTCATGGGTTTGGGGTCAGTGTAGGGCAGTCACTCACCGTCTTGCTCACCTGCGCCCACTGACCTGATCAAAAGGGTGATGACAAAAATAAAACCATACATGCATTTGCTCACTTTACCAAACAACTATCTACGGGACTCACTCTCCGTGTCAGAAATACAACACTGAACAAGAGAAAGCCTTTGCCGAGTGGAAAGTCTGTGGGAAGACAGAAATTCAGTAAAAAATATTAAATTGTGATTGTAGTAAGAGACAGCAAGTATAAGCAAGGGTGTGACTGAAATGTCCAACTAGGATATCAGAGTGGTTTGGGATAGAAGGAGGGACATCCAGGTTGCATCTTGAAGAGTTAGATGCAGGGAGGTAGAGAGGGGACATGACTAATAGCAAGAAGAGAAAGCAGTGATGTTTCAAGCAGAGGGAACCACATCTTCAAAGGTTCTGAGATGGCAAGGAGCATGAGCTTCTTTTAGTTCCATGAGCTAAACGCAGACCCATAGGAAGCAGGCAGGGTGAGGGTGAGGGTTGAAACTGGAAAGGTAAGCGGAGGCAGAACACGTGGAGTCTTGACAGAGTGAGGATCTGAGGCTTTAGAAACTAACAACAGTGGAAATCCACGGGAGAGGTGGTGGGTTTTTATTCTTCCCCCGAGGGCCTGTCATCGTCGTATTTTATTTTGAAAGATCCCCTTTTTCACAAGTTGGGGAATCAACTGGAAAGGTATAAGTATAGGTATAGGGAGGCCATTTGTGTTTATTGTTGTGATCCGGAAGTAGATGATGACTTTGCCCACCAGTGGTGGCAAAGGTGATAGAAATAGAAGGATTTGAAAGATATTCAGGAGGCAGAGTCTATAATGTAGTGGGTGAAAGTGAGTCCCATGTTTCTAGACTGACAGGAGGTAGGTCCCTGACATTGGGACCTCCAGAGGCAGAGGATGTTTTAAAAGAGACTGAGTTCAGTTCTGGAAATGTTGTTTGTGTCATATCCAAGTGGAGAAAGGAGTTGACAGTTGGTCTGGGATACAGTGGAAAAGTCTAAACTAGTTATATCTGCAAATTTATTTAGTAAACACTTTCAAATGCTTACTAATTACCAGTCACTATTGAAGTACTTTACAAATATTGTTTAATCTTCCTATCAACCCTCTGAGGGAAGTGCAACTGTTAAACCCATTTTACCTATGAGAGAACTGAGGCCCAGAATTATTAGAGTTGCCCAGACAGGTCATGAGCCAGAATTCAAACCTGGGGCCATCTGGCTTCAGAGTGCACACTCTTAACCACCAGGCTGCCAGGTGGAAGCCAGGAATAGAGTAGCGTGGGTGAGACTGTAGAGTAATAAGAGAACAGAGCCCCGAGGAACTCAAACTATTAACAGTCGGGAGAGGAGAGTGAATGGGCAGGGAGACCGATCACTTCCCCAAATCCCTGAGGCCCATTTATCCCAGCAGGTTTGTCCAGCAAGGCCTCACACTCTGAAGTCAGCGGAGCCCACAGGAGAGTCAGACGATTGTCACCTCCATTAGTCCAAACATGCTCCCCATCAGCTACCAAGTCTGAGGTTTATCCTGCTTGAGAAACCAGGACAGAGCGGCCACGCCACTTCCTAAACGCTGCACAATTGGTGTTCCTCCAAGGCTGGCTCTTTTGCCAATAACTTGACTTGTATTATTTTTAGTGAAATACCATGTAGCAAGCTGTTCCTTAAAATATTTCCAGTCTGGAGTGTTGTCAAGACAAAAATCAAAAAAAGAAGAAAACTGGGAGGGGAGGGTGATAGTGGAAAGAGAAAAAGAATAATGAAGGAAGTTGGGGGAGCCACACCCCAAAACTGTTGAGGAAAGAGTATAATCGTCTAAGTGAGAAGCCTGGAAAGCCACCAACACATCCCGGTCAGTCTTAATCTCAAGGGACTGCCACCCACTCATGCCCACATCATTCCTAAGTAAGCAATTACCCGGTTCATTTTCAGTGATGGTAGTTGGTTTCTACTCCTGGTAGAATTCACTGTACCTTGGCATCAGAAAGCTGTGTAGTGTCGTATTTAAGAGCACAGTCTTTGGAGCCAGCACAGTGTGTGTGCGTTCTGGCTCTGTGCTAAATGTGTGACTTCAGAAAGTTACTTACCTGTGACCTCAGTTTCCTCATCTGTAAAATGGGGATGATAACAAAATCTACTTCATGGGGGTTCTTGTGCAATATTTGATCTAGTATCTGATGCACAGTGTAGTAAATACTCAAGAAGCAATAATCTTCATATTTTTATTACTATTAGAAGGGCTGGTGCTCTCCAAATGCCTTTAGCAACATAAAACCCATGGTATTTTCAACAGTACCAAGGTACTGCGTTAATAGTCAGTCATGGTCACAAGCCATTAAAAGGGGGGTTTTAAACTTAATGTGAGTAGTACAAGTGGCATGACTCTCAACTACTGTGTGTATCCGGGAGCATTCAATCAGAGAAGCAGAAATGTTGTGTGTGTGTGTTCACATACACATACATGTGTGTGGAGAGAGACAGACAGACAAACTGATATTTGTCATAGAGATTTGGCTTCCTGCAACTGTGGGATCTGGTTGGTCAGTCTCTATAAGGCTGTTGCTTCCTGTCTGGGCCTGGAGCGTGAAGCCACAGGACAGGCCGGCAGGAAGGGATGATGGATGTAGAGTCAGGGAGAGCAAGCCAGCCGGAGCCCCCGAGGACGGACTGAGACTGACCTCAGTTCCCATCACCTCCGGCCGTGATTACATGGGTGCCCTGCAGCAGTGGGGCCCCTCGGTCAGGGGACTAAACACACACACGTGGTCCCGGAGTCGGATAAGCTCAGGAAGGCTCAGGGAGAAGGTGGGTAGTTGTAGGCGCATCCGCTGCCTCACGCCAGCCAGGTGAGGGGGCAAATAGCGAACAATGTGTGTAAACTGCAGAAGGATGGTCACCGCACTTGGCCCTCTAAATATCCCCCTGCAGTCTCCCCTGTGGCCCACTGCAAACGGAAAGGGAGTTCTGGGACACAGCATTCTGCTGAGCCCATTGGCAACATGGCGCAAAACCACTGCAGTGTCCTTACCATGGATACCTGCTAAACTGCCCTGTGCCCAGCACTGTGCCAGCTGCTTTACCTTCCTTACTTCATCTATTTTCACCACAACCCTGCAAGTCTGTCTATCACAGTGAGGACACTGAGGATGAGAATTCCTCTTGGGTGGGACTTCCCTGGTGGCACAGTGGTTAAGAATCTGCCTGTCAATGCAGGGGACACAGGTTGGATCCCTGGTCCCACATGCTGCGGAGCAACTAAGCCCGTGCGCCACAACTACTGAGCCTGCGCTCTAGAGTCCACGAGCCACAACTACTGAGCCCACAGGCTGCAACTACTGAAGCCTGTGCGCCTAGAGCCCGTGCTCCACAACAAGAGCAGCGACGGCAATGAGAAGCCAGGGCACTGCAATGAAGACCCAATGCAGCCAAAAAAAAAAAGAGAGAGAACTCCTCTCAGGTAACTTGGCCAAGGTCAGATGAGATTTTTTTGCAAGTGATGAAATGCACAGCTAAGTTTTGGAGTGTGTCTGCATTAACCAGATTTTCTACAGCATTAGCATTCCTCTCCAAAACGGCTTAGCTAATAACTGCAACAGATAATCAGGAAGTTCCTCTCCCTGCTCCTGTTAAAAATAATAGGGTAAAATTGGCCCAAGGCACTGATGTACCTGATGATAATATTACACTCTTAGGATCTTATGAAAGTGAAGTAATTTTCAGGTGCTATATAAATATTATTCTCTTAAACATGAAATAGATATCAATACCAAGTAGAGTTGTTCCTTAGGCTCAATCTATTCCATTTCAAAAGCTCTAAATTAATTTTAGTTAATTCTACATGTAAGTCATAGCTAGTATACCATTATCTTATATGTGGGCCTGTAATTTGCATTAATTTGCACTGAATTTAATAAGAATTTAAATGGAAATCTCACTGCCTCTTAGTTAAGAGTCATCAGTATCTGGGAAGCTGAGATCCCTGCAGGCGACCATGGGATGCCACCCACACAGGCACCAATTCCAATTCACTCATTAACAGCTGGCGACAAAGACAATGCGAGGTGATTGCTGAGTAAGGTCCAGATCCTGCTGCAGGTAATAGCTGTAAAATCTGGATATAATGTAAAAAATTGGTAGCTGAAGTCACTAGAGAGTGAGGTGCTACAACCCAATTCTTATGGGGGGTTCATGCGTATAAGAAAGGAGCTGCATAAAGTGAGTTTCCATTATTGTCCTTTTAGCCTGGGATCAGGTATGATTAGTAGGGATTCAGTGACAGTGGGGTCACTGGTGAAAACACTGCAGTCTTTTTGTCCTGGGAATTTAAAAGACCAAATCTGAGGAAACCAATCCCTGAAGAGAGATGGGGAGCCCTGAAAGAAAAATGGTCAGAGAGGAGTTCTCCAAATTCCTTCCGGCTCTTACCCTTAAACACTCGTGAACCATTCATGTGCAGAACAGACGCAAAACAGTTTTGCTAAGACAAAAGATAGGGACTGAGTTTGGACCTGCTACACAGAAACTGAGTTTCTGATTCTAGTATGAACCAAGAAAATTGTTTGTTAAAATAAAATAGGTCATCAGAGAAAGTATTAGAGTCCGCTGTCCACAACTGAACATTCATATTGTCCTGGATACAATCACCATCACTTGACAAATGAAGAATAAAAATGGGACATACTCTTTTTTTTTTTCCCAAACAAAACTAACTTTGTTTTTTTTCAAACATAGGGTTTTAGTGGTACAACAGTAATATTTTTTTCACCCATATTTTTAAGAGAACATACTCTTAAGAGAAAAACTAACCCTAAGTTAATCCAAGTGTTAGACTTAACAGATAAGGATTTCAAAGCAGCTATCATGATTCTATGTGATGAAGTTTTTTAAAAAATGCTCATGTTGGAAGGATAGGAAATTTCAGCAAAGATATTAGACCAATAGAAAGAACAAACAGAAAATCTAAAACTGAGAAATATAACATCTGAAATAAAAAATTATCAAATGGACTTCAGAGCAGAGTGGCAATGACAGAGAAAAGGGTAAGCGAACCTGAAAGCAGATCAACAGAAATCGTTCAAAGTTAATATCAGAGATAAAAAAAGATTTTAAAATGAACAAAACTTCACAGACCCAGTAGATTATATCAAATGGTTGAATATACATGTAATTAGAACCCCATAAGGAAAGAAGATAGAGAAGTGGGCAAGAAAAAACATTGAAAAAATAATGGCCAAATTTCCTCAAATTTGATGAAACATATAGACTTACAACGCAGTATGTTCAAGAAACACCAAGCATGACAAACAGAAGAAGGCTTCACTTTGGAACATCATAATCAAACTGTTGAAACCTGAACATAAAGAGAAAAATTTGAAAACAGCAAGAGAAAAACGACAGATTACATACAAGGGAACAGTCATTTGATTAACTAGTTGCTTCTTGTCAGAAACAATGGAGACCAGAAAAGAGTCTAAAAACATCTTTAAAGTACTGAAAGGAGGAAAAAACAACTGCTGTCAACCTAGAGTTCTATATCTGGTGGGGGAAGGGAGAAAAATAAACCTTCAAGAGTGAAGGTGCAGGTGGAATAAAGATGTTATCATATAAAGGAAAACCAAAAGAATATATCACCAATAGGCCTGCTGTACAGAAAAGCAAAATATGCTGAAGGAAAATAATTCTCAATGGAAGTATAAATCCCAAAAAGAGTATCAAATGAAAATATCTGTGTAAATACAGTCTGTAATTTTTTTGTCTTATCTTAATTTCTTTATGAAGCATATGTGTGTTTAAGAATTTTAAGGGAATGCACAAGACCACCCTCATTCTGATACCAACTGGAAGTTCAGCGTCCCCAGGATCACCCTCAGATCCCATAACTTATTAGAAGGACTCACAGAGCTCATTGACAGCTATTATGCTCATTGTTATGGTTTATTTCAGTGAAAGGATAGAGATTAAAATCCATCAGTGGTGGAGTCCCGCAGAGTTCCCCGGGCAGAGCTTCCACCTCTCCTTTCCTAGTGGAGTCATGGAAAGTGCTAACTCATCCCAGAAATGCTGCGTGATGGCATGCATGGAACACTGCCAGCTAGGGAAGCTCAGCCACGCGCTGATGTTCCCTTGCATAGACATGGTAGAGCAGCGGTCCCCACGGACGCAGAGGGGTGAGGGGGGTGGGGATGGGGATGGTTCAGGCAGTAATGCAAGCGATGGGGGATGGGGGGCATGGGGAGTTGCAGATGAAGCTTTGCTCCCTTGCCCACCACTTACCTCCTGCTGTGCAGCCTGGTTGCTAACAGACCACGGAGGGATAGCGGTCCGGGGGCCCAGGGGTTGGGGACCCCTGTGGTAGATCACCTGCATGGTTGAGCTGATACCATGTGACCCAAAGTTCCTACCATAAATCACATTGTTCGTATCTGATGTGACTCAAAGCCCCTAGACAATGGGTATCAGGCAGGACATTCCAAGAACCTGGGAATCACCTCATAGGAGCCAAGGGCAAAGGCCAGAGCTCTCTTTGAGCAAGACTAATTCTTTACTGCACAGGGTTTAAAGTCAAAATTATAATAGTGTCTTGTGTTGTTGATAATGTAGATGCAGCATAGAGGACAAAGAGAAGATATGTATCTATGGGTTGAAAGGGTTCTGTATTTTATATGAAGTAAGTGTGAGGTTAGTTGTAACTTGGTCTGTAAAAAGTTTAAAATCTGCTGTATATGTAATCCATAGAACAGCCAGAAAATGCAAACAAGTATAATTTAAGAACATTAAAATGAAGTTCTAAAAAAAATTTAAGTAATCCAAAAAATACAGGCAAAGAGGAATATAAGACCCTATTTTCAAGAGCATGAAAAAATATTTAGGAATAAAATTCAACAGAAGATTGTAAGACCTATATACTAATTTCCCTCAAAATGTTCTATAATTTTTAAAGAAGATCTAAAGGAATGGAAGGCTATTCCATACTCAAGGACTAGAAGATTTAATATTATCAGCATTTTAATTCTCACCCAAATTATCTGTAGATTCAATGCAATTCCATTGAAAATCCTATCACACTTACTTTGAAGACATTGACAAGCTGATTTTAAATTTTACATGGACCTAGAATACCTAAAACAATTTTGAGGACTTGAGTGGTTGGAGGAATGACACCATCTGATTTTAAGACTTACTGTAAAGCTTCTGTCATCTATACAGTGTGATGTTGACTTAGGGTAAACACACAGCATCAACAGAAGAGAGAGCCCAGAAATAGACCTGTGCTTCTAAGGTCAATTGACTTTTTTTTTTTTTCTTAACCAAGATGTCAAGGTAATTTAATAGAAAAAATGATAGTCATTTCAAATAATAGTGTTGAAACCAATGTATGTCTATATGCACAAAGCAGAACCTCAACCCTTATCTCAAAACAAATACAAAAATTAACTCCATAAATCGGACATACTGTAAGTTCTAAAGTTATAAAACTTCTAAAAAATAACAAAAACAAAAACTTTTTTTTTTGGTGAAATTGGGTTAGTCAGATTTCTTAGGGAGCAACAGAAAAGCATGAAAATAGAAGAAAATTCGATGAAATGGACTTCATTTTTTTTTTAATGTTAACTTTTGAAAAATACATTTACAGTAACTAGAAAGCCAGTCACAGACCAAGAGAAAAGATTTACAAATCCTAGTGCTTGTATCCAGTATACAAAGAACTCTTACAACTCAGTAAGAAGGCAAAGAATAAAATTAAGGGCACTCTATAATAGAGGATATACATTTGGCCAAAAAGCAAGTGAAAAGATGTTCAGTATCACGAGTCATCAGGGTAATTACAAGTTAAAACCACCATGAGAAACTACTAGACACCCTAGTACAATGGCTTAAATTTAGAAGACAATACCGAACTTTGACAATGATGTGAACCGGTCAGAACCGTCATACATTGCTGGTGGGAATGCAAAATGGTACAGCCAATTTGGAAAACTTTAGCCATTTCTCACCAAGTTAAACATATATATGACTGAACGTTCCTATTCCTAAGTGTTTACCCAAGATGAATGAAAATATATGATCACACAATGACTTGTACCTGAATGTTTATAGTAGCAGTGCTCATAATAACCCAAAATTGAACAGTCCAAATTTGCATCAACTGATCAATGAGTAAACAAATCATAGTGTATACATACTGCGAAATACTACTCCGCTGTGAAAAGAATGAAATATTGACGTGAATAGACTGAGTGAATCTCTAGAGCCTTATGTTATACAAAAGAAGTCAAATAAGACAGACTGCATACTGTATGATTCCATTTATATAACTCCTATAAAAAGCAAAACTATAGTGACAGAAAGCAGATCACTGGTTGCCTGGATGGCAAGGCCCAGGGAAGGGAATCAACTGCAAAGGGAAATGCAGATACTTTCTGGGGGGATAGAGATGTTCTATATTTTGACTGTGAAGGTGGTTATATGACTGTATACACTTGCCAAACTCATCAAATTATACACTCTATTATACACCCATTATATATATATATATATATAAATTATACACCCCATCCTTACGTTCACTCATCTGGCTAGCTTCACCTCAGTCACACCAGGTTACTTAGCCCATTCACGTATCATGCAGTTTTACATCTTCTCTGTCTTCACGTATGGTATTCTTTCTCCCTGAACTGCCCTTTTACTCTTCTTTATTCTTTGACACTAATTTAAAGCTTCACCTCTTCTCACAACTCTCCTCTGACCCCCCTGAGCCTAGTCCAGGTCCCTCGTTCTTGCTCAGAGTAGAACCCTGGATTTGTCAAAGCACCTTTTTTTAATTTTGTATTTTATTTTTTTGAATAAACTGAACTGCTGTGTCAGTTTCTGCTGTACAGCAAAGTGAATCAACCATATGTATACATATATCCCCACTTTTTTGGATTTCCTTCTCATTTAGGTCACCACAGAGCACCGAGTAGAGTTCCCGGTGCTATACAGGAGGTTCTCATTAGTTATTTATTTTATACATAGTAGTGTATATATGTCAATCCCAATCTCCCGCCTTTTTCATTTTAATTGTTGATTGCATTTTCACTCTTGTACCTGATCATAAGCTCTTTGAAGATACAGATCACATCTGATTTTATAACGACATCACCTAGCATAGTGTCTGGCACATAAGAGGAGCTCAATAATTATTTTTTGAATTAATATCAGTCCTGTTCCTAGATGACACATGGATGTACAGGACAAAAGGGAAAGAACAACTATTCATCATAGAGGGTGGTGGGGGAAGGCTTGTCTTTCTAGGAGATGCAGTAGTTTATCTCCAAGTTTCTATTAGCCAATCTGGTGAAGACTGTGGTATTCACGAAATTACATTTCCCAGTCTCACTTGCCGTTTGGTTGGTTACATGAAGAGTTATGGTGAATGGAATATATGCAGGAAGCATGTAAGCCACTTTTCAGCGTCACTGAGAAAAATCTCCCACGTGTAATCCTCCCTTCTCATGCTCTTCTTCCTGTTCCCTGTTGGGTGATGCTAGTGTGACTTTGAAACCTCAGTGCAATGGAGCCACAAGATGAAAAGAGTCTGGGTCACTGAGTCACTGCTTGGGTGAGAGCTGAGAGCAGCCCCATTAGAAACATCCACACTGAATGTCATATCGCTGAGATTGGGTGGGGGTTATTTATTACAGGAGCTTATGTCATTTTTATCATGACGAATAAAGTCAAATAAGAATTCTATTTGTACCCATATTTCTCCTCCACAAGATTCCACAGATATCTGAAAGGGAAACTTTTAAGGCCTTAAGGGAGAATCATTTAATTAAGTAGCACTTACTAAATCTTCTCATTACAACGTGTTAACAAAAGAGGAACTAGAAATTGCAAAGGGAAACATTTCAGAATAGAGCAGGTGGGATGTGTACCCAGAGGGACCCTGAGATGTGGTGTGTGTGTTGTCAGAGGTTTGCCTATAGAGGGATTTCGAGCCAGCCGCCTTACCATCCCCTTCGGGCCTGTGTAGCTGTACAGTCGGCAGAAATGCAGCTTGCTTGGCTCTTTTAGCGACCTGCTAGGGAGAGAACCAAGTTGAGACGGTCATTTCAATGAATCCTGAGATTTTTGTGGATGGGAAAGCCAGGAAAAAGTGTGGGTGGCAGGGGAGGGGGACTCTCCTTGGAATATTGCCCAAAGGGGGCCTTTTCTTCCTATCAACAGGCCCCTTATCTGATCCTTCCTTCTCCCAACTCCTGTTTTCCTCCCTGCAAGCAATATCACCTCTGCCACTAAAGCCACACTCTGTTGAAGTAGCAGCCAAAGCCAACTCTGGAGCTGTGGTTCCTGGCAAACAAGAAAGTGGAGAAAACCCATGAGTGAGGGCACTTACATAAGCAACAACCTAAGGCTGTTCCCTTTAGGTATCGTTACCCAAGGGATGACCTTCCTGAGATACTGTTGGGAACATCTGGTTCAACTCTATTTCACTTGCGTAGGATCTTAAAATAGAATGTGACAAGACAGGATAATGCAAAGCTGAATGGATATTGTAGGAACTTAGGAATTACCGGGTGTGATCAGACTCATGGCTTGGTACCAAGAGAGCCCCAAACAGTCATCACTCATTTCTCAAGAGTTCATCTCTAAAGGTTAATGCGGAGGACATATCTTGGGCTGACCTCTCGGTTCTCTGTGATTCTCCCTTATTGGGGAACAGCTCTGTGGAAAGACACTACTCAAATCTCCTGCTGTTCAGGATGTAACTGATGGATGGCCCCAGTCCATCACAACATTCGTGCCCAAGACCATGTCTCCCACTCTCAGCCAGTTTCTGAGTATGAAAGGGATACTAAGGCAAGCTACTCCTTGCAAGGATTTTCTGATTCTTGACTTTGGATACCCATTGACTTGGCCAAAACTTTCTTAATGCTGCAGTCTTAGATTCTGCCAGTCCAACCTTGCTTTCTTCCTTCGCTTCCTCATGAGGATTAGACCTGCATGAACGGTGTCCTCTGTCCCTCCTCTTTATCCTTCACAGGTGCTTCCCCCAGCAAATCTCTTGAATGTCTAATGCTATCTTGACATCTGCTTGCTGGAAGGCCCAAACTAAAGCAATATCACATCTACAGGTGGGGTTCTAAGAATAAGTCTGTGTTCTAGGATCCTGCCACAGTTGCTGTAGGACTAGAGAACTGACCAAAGTGGTACCATGGAATACTCAGTTCCAGGAATTCGGCATGCACAGGACAGAGACGTGAAGACTGGGGTCCATGGAGCTCAGGCACATTTAAGAGCTCCTTGGAGGAAAAAGTCTATGGGTTTGAATGTCAAGATCCTGAAGCTGCCTTTATACCTTTTCCTCCTGTATTTTTCGTTTTTAACTATTCCTTTACATTTTTGTGATCCTTCAATTTCCTTCCACTGAATTCCCTCTTCTTCCTTTTTCTCAAGCTAGTCGGAGTTGATTTCTGTCACTTGCAACTAGACAAGTCTGAAGGACACAGTGAAGCACAGACCAGATTTTCCTGTCGTTTATGGTGTTGCAAACTTTGTCCAGATCCTTTCCTAACTCATTAATGTAGCAGTCCTCTGATGCCATCTCTGTGGTATTGTTTTACCCTTTGTGTGAAGTAGGCTTTATTTTTAAATTCTGAAAATCTTTATTCTTCCAAGGTATTGAACATAAATCTACAACTCCCAAAGTGAAATCAGAAACAGAAAAATAAACATGACTCAGAAATGACAGTTTAATAATTAGAAGTTCTGGGAAAGGATTTGTCAAGCATCACGTGCTAAATCTCACACATAAAGAGAAGGTGCTCAGAAACTATAAAAAGGGGTAGCTTGTCCTACATTCAGAAAGTAAGATTACTTAAAGCAAGATATTATTTTCTGTCTGGGTCTTAGAGGGATTTTTTTTTTTAACCTTTGCATGTTGAATTACTAATAAAATAGAAAAGATCTTAGATAATGAAAGAGGAAAAACCACCGCAAGAAGGCACAGAATGAGGCAGAAACAGAAGATTACAGATTATGTTGTTTGGCAACACTTTACACCTGCCCGCAGCTCTTTGTCTGGCAATGTCCGCCTGTTTCTAAATGCCCCTGAGGCACTTCTATGAGGATGGAACTCTTCAAAGTGCAGATGACAGAATGGCACTAAATCATATCATTTGTTCACTGTTAACCTAGGAATCACAGTCAGAGCTGAGATTGGCAGCCCAGTGTTCTATAAATTGTTGGAGACGTCCACGTGCTGAAACAGGTCACACCACCCCAGAACGTACAGCTGCTGCTATGTTTTCAGTTTTATTAGAAAAGTTTGCATTTCTTCACTTGGTTTTCTGAGTGATTCAGAAACAGATGGCAGAACTTTTAAGGGTGGTTTTTAAAGGCTCCAGAAATCAGGTTTATTTTTCTTTCTTTTTAGTTAAATACCAGTCCATTAACTACACTTAATGGGGGAAAAGTGAAAAAAAAGTTATAAGCATAATATACACTCAGAGACATGGAATCTTTGTCCAATAACATCATGTGGTCTAGATTTTCAGTCTAAAGAATTAGGTGATATGCTGAGAATCTACTTGGTCTCAAGAGTTCCCAAATATGTTTCCAAACCCTAGACGCGCTCATCATTCCTGGGCTGAGTGGCAGGGCCTGGATATATAGTACATCATGACGTGAGTACAGTGCCCCAAAGTTCTCCTGGGTAATTTCAAAAGCTTTTTATTTAGTTTGGAAACAGAGGGAGACAGATGATTAGTCATCTGCTTAATCTCCAATGACAGAAATAAAGAGCACAGTTTTATTTCTGGCCTGCCTTACTCCTGTCTTCATCTTCTTAGAAGCAGAGGAAAGATGGCAGTCGTGCTGTGGAACATTCCTTCCTGTGTACTCTAATCAGAGATCAAAGCATACCTTTCCCTCAGAGCCCCAGTGACATATTTTCCTCCACAGAGGATCTGGAGCAAGGTGAGGTCGCTGCCTCGTCCATGTGTGGCTAGGATGTCAGCCGGGCCTCTACCAGGCCTCCTAAAATTACTTCATGTTGACGGATAAGGTCTGAATCACAAAAGCTCCATCCCCTGCATGCATAATCATGGGGAATCCCAACTTCTACCTGATCCTCTTTCGGTGAATTGGGGCAATCTCCAGGGAATGCCTCTGTGTTCTGCAAATTCGGCTTGTTTTGCACTTGGCCATTCCCTAGTGCTGACTTTCTTCGCTTCTTTTTAGGTACACAGCTCATGTAACAGCTCAACCCTGCCTGCCAGTGGGCTCCAGGGTCTTTGCTCTCAGGGTTCTATTAGCCATTGTGCAGACAAAAAACTCTTCCCAGGGACAAGTAGTAATTTGTAATTCATTTAAAGGGCAGTCTAAATCCAGATGGAGAAGTGAGATACCTACACACAACAAATGAACAAACATTTAGAGGAGTTTCTATGCACCATGCTCTCTGTGATTTAACTTCTTTCATTCTTGCTACAACTCTGAGTTATATACTGCTCTTAAGGTAAATTTACAGATAAAAAGCTGAGACACAGAGAAAGTTTGAAAAAAAAAATTGTTAAAGTCACAAGGTTTAGTAAGAAGTCGCGCTAGAATTTGAGTCCAGGAAGGCTGGTTGCAAATGCTGGGGCGCTTCCCTGTGATGCTTCCTCCCTGCCTCCTAGTTAAGTAAACATAATCTGCAAAGATGTACCTTTTGTCCATCCTTAAAACAACGTATGGCGTTATCTTTTCAAACCTTTTTGCCTTTGGGAGCTGAAACTTTTCCCCTCCAGAGTCTGCTTTCCACGTGCATATCTAACAGAAACCCACAGAAATGGTCAGCCCCAAAGATAGTCTTCAGCAATTAGTGAAATGTGAACCATTCTGCCCAGAATTCTGAAATCACAAGGTTTTGCTTTTATCATCTTGCTCTCTTGTCTAATTATGTTTGTTTTCAAAGTCTGCCCTCTCCAACTAAAGAAGATGACTGGACTCTTCCCTGTACAAAAGGAGCTATTGGTCCATGAGGCACCTGCCCCACCCCCATTCCAGTGGACTTGGTTTCAGGTTTTTAATTCCCTCCTTGGCCATCTTTCCTTGGTGGAGAAGGCTCAAGGTCAGTGCCTGCAGCCACTGATAATATGCGTACTTCCTTTAACTTGGCTGGTCCCTCTCCCTTTTTGTACTCTTCTTGGTTTTATCTTCTGTCCCATTCTTGGTCTGCTTCTCTTCCCACTCTGACCACGCCCATCCCTTCAGCTAGAACAAAATGCGGCTGTTTCCCAAGCCTAAGTCTTGAGTTTCCACCTCTTCTCTGAATTTCCCTTCTCTATACTAGACTGCCTTTAGGATATCTCTACTTGGATGCCTGAAGGTCACCTCAAGTATAGCACAGCCACCTCAGGGCATTGAACGAGCTCTTTCTCTGCCTTGGAGTGATCTTCCACTGGACATCTCAGGCTCTTTCTCTCACAGCCTTCCCGACCACCCTCTTTAAACGAGTAGCACCCCATTGCCCACACACTGTCTGTGTCTGTCTCCCTCCACTAGGATGTGAGCTCTATCAGCGCATTCCGTTTCGTTTGTTCAGTAGTGTATCCCCAGCATCTTGGAATGGTGCTTGGTTGTTGTGGGCACTTAATACATGTTGGAAGGAAAGGAAGAGAGGGAGGGTAGGAGGGAAGGCACCAATGATGAACAAACCATCCCCTTCCGATGCAAAGATCTAAAATGCACATCCGGCCACAGGGGTCATTTTACACAAATCCTTCAAATCCCTCCTGTACCCATAAATACTTCACATGCTCCCCTCACCATCCTCACCAGCCTCATTTCTGACCGCTGGCCCATCTGCATTTTGTGCTCAGCGCAGCATTTCCCAAATAGACGGGTCATGAACACATGGTCCTGTGGCCAAAGAAATCTGGACAACTCATCACGCTGTGAAGGATAGACTGAGGCGTGTAAAACTTGAGTTTATTTGAGTAAAAATCAGTTAGAATCGGGCAATACCAAATCAAAAGTACTTAGAGGCATTCCACCAACAGGAGCCGGGGCAAGATTTTTCCAGAGATGACATGGAAGCAAAGCAAGGAAACAATTTGATTTGCTCCAGCTTCAGCAGTCACACTATTTGGGAAAGCTGTCTGTGATTGGCAGTTCTTCTTACCCTTGAGGCATTTGCAGGAATGACTCTGGCTTAGGTTTTGTTTGCTTAGGTAGACCACCAGGGTGTTAGAGCCACCTCAGTGTCCTGGCCTCTTTGTTTGATTTCTTTAATGATATTCTGTCTCCATTTCAAAGAATCACAAAGCCCGTTGGCATGTTAAGAAAATCACGTCATTAATAAACCATATCAAGCAAGCATTTAAAAAGGAAAGCTGTTTAAGATGGTTTAGTCCAGGTTTCTCAAACTTTTTCTGTCCAGGGACCCCTTTTTCCAAGGAACAGCTATGAACAGGATCTCATGGAACACAGTTTGGGAACTACTGCTCTCTAAGACCCCATGGTTTCCTGAACACCCCCAGGCTCTCATTCTTCCAGGCTTTACTTTTATAGTTCTTGTGTCTAGAAGGCCCATCCCACTTTTGATGCCTGTCAGTCCATCCTATAAAGCTGATGCAAGGTCACGTCCTCTCTAAAAACTCTTCTCAAGGAGAATTGATCCCTGCCTGCTGGCTCCCCATTGTGTCTGGCACCCCCTCTGTCACAGCACTCACCTTGCTTATTATTCCTGCTTATTTTCTGAATCCCCCTCTAGGCCATGGGTTCCTAGGGAGCTGGGGTCCTTCAACCCTATACCCTCCATCACCTATTACAGTGTATGGAACTCAGTTAAGTGACTGGAAATGTGTGGAGTAATAGTCTATTAGGAGACACACCATTGAAGCATATCTCCATGGTATCAAACATGAGGACAGGGAAAACTATGAGGGATATATAAAGAAATATTTACTCTGATTCAATTGTGTGAAAAGTGTTTCACCTCCTTTTGTGGGACGGTATAAAGGAAATAGAAGGCACATCCCTACAGGAGGTGGTCTGGCTAGGACCTACCCCCCACCCCTGACTAAAATGCACTCAACACCGAAAGTGACTTAATGAGTAGTCAGGATTCCTAGAGTCAATTATTTCCGTTGTTGCCACTGCCTGCCTCTAGAGACGGGAAATACACAGCCCATCGCCAGCCCACATAAAACGCAGATGCCTCCCAAACCACAAGTTTGCCCTGGAAACTGGTCACAGTCATGCCAGCTGCCTGTGTTGTTACTTTCCACAGATGCTATCCACAGACGGGGTGACTTCATTATTGCAGGAAAAAAAAGAGCCTAAGGAAGCAAGCAAAAAAGTAAACGTGTTCCCTTTCCAAATGAATAATGAAAAATGTGAACATTTATTTCAAATTTCACATAAAACCAGAAGTCAAAGAGTTGGGGTCATTCAACCTCATACCAGCCAGCATCTATTGCAGACCATGGGACATATAGCAAGTGCTCAGAAATGCGAGATGAAGGGATTTCTGTAAAATGTGTCAGATTAAAAGATTTCAAGAGGTATAGAAAACCTTGCAAGGTTGTCTTAAAATGAGAACTAGCCCTGGTTCCTGGTCAACAAAGAAAATACTGAGTGGGTTAATGCTTCTGAATTTGTTAGTCTACTATTGGGCCAGCAGATCAGGTAAGGGGGGTGTGTGGGGGGGAGGCCACAGGGAGGAGGGTGGAGGTTGCCAGAGTCTCTTGCCATTCAACTGGTTGACAAGACAACTTGCTGTGCAGCCAGCCTGAAAGCTGTGTATTACTGTGCAAAATGATTATCCCCGCCCCCTGCTTCTTTTAGCAATGCCCATTCTCTAGGGTTCTGTCTCAGGTAAACATGAAAAGGCCAAGCATTTCTAGGTCCTCCAAAGCAACTTAGTAAGTCTGTTGTCTAAAGAACGAGGTGGGGGACAGTGATCGCTCACCAAATAGTCTTTAACATTTTTTTTAGATCAATTTTCAGGTGACTTAGACTAACTGTTCCCTAGTGTTGCCCAGGAGACAATTCTGTCCTATAATTGTACCCAGATCAACATTCTGCTCTTCCCTTTCCTGTTCTGTGTTCTGGAAGCCTTGCCCCTGTAGCTGCATCACCCAAGCTCCTCTGCCCTCTGGCTTCCTGTTTTGCGTAGCCAGCAAGAGGCATGAGCAGGAGATCAAAAGGTAGGAGAGGACAGAAGTCAGGGCATCTCTTCCTGGCCCTTCCAGCTGCACATGGTGCTTGCAGTGGCCATGAGCTGCTTGAGCACACATCCTTCTCAGACCTCCAGCTCCTTCCCTTTTTTGGCCTCGAGGTAGAATTCCACAGTCATTGTCATTGGCTGCCCCACCATTGCTGCTTGATTCCCTTAAACCTCCTCCCACCGATGCAATAGTTTCTTCAAGAAACTATTTTCAGCTAAACACTTTGAGTGTGCCTTCTGACTGATCCACCATGTTAAAGAGTTTCATTTTTATCCTACGTATCTCGGAAAATCATTGAAATATTTTAAGCATTGGGGGAGGAATGTGGGAGAAAGTCATAATTAAATTAGAATTTCAAAAATATAACTCCGGCTATGGTTTGGGAAATAGATTGGAAAAAGGCAAGAATACATATGGGAACCTCAGTTAGGAGATGACTGTAGTGGTCCAGAGGAGGCGTGATGGGGGCTTGGACTATCGTGTTGGTAAAGGTGAAGATGGAGGATTCAAGAGATGTTTGAATGTAAAATCAACAGAACCTGGTGATGGATTCAACATGGAGAGAGGGAGCTAGGTGAGAGATTGAGATGTCAAAAGTCCCTGCTTGGTTTTGGGGCTTTGATCATGCTTTATGATATGTAGGACTTGAAGATTTCTAAGATCATGCTTATGATTTCAATGTAGGGCATCTTCATTCTGAGTTGTCTTTAAGATATCTAAGTAGACAAACAAATACTGAAGTCTTATGACTCAGGATAAAGGGCTAGAGTTGAGATTTGCATCTGAGAGTTGTCTCTCTGTTGGTGTTAATTAACCCCGTGAATTATGACCTCTGGGAATGAGAAATGCTTTCAGTGTCCCAGATAGCACTCTGCTGAAAACTCATGAGGGACCCTGAAAATGAAGACAAATGAACAAATATGTGAAGTGAACTTGCCTGTTGGTTTTTTTATTGCCCAAATCAGAAGCAAACATCTTAATACAAGCATTAAATTTTTTACATAATAAAAAAGCTCTTTTATTAAGTACATATTATATCACTTTTCATTATCCGAGTCTGATGCAAAATGTTTTAATGTCTTATGAGAGGATGCATGCTAAGTAAACAAAGTGATATACTTATGTTCTCAAAAAGCACATTTTTTTTTTTTTTTACCCTGAAGTGCTAGGACTTTATATTGCACACATTTAAGTGAAGTTGCCATGGTGACTGCCTGTAGAGTATTGCTGTCATTATTTGTGCTGTTCCTTGTCCCAGCAGTGTGGCCTAGGTGCCTATCCATCTCACCCACATCCAATTCGAAAAACAGTGTCTTCTCGACCCAGAGTCCTTTTTTCAGTAATTGCCAGAGAAATTTTCCTAGATTCTTATTTCTACAGCCTCTAAGCATATTTACTGGATCTGATCATGCTATAGGATCCCATCTTTATCTGTTTTATAATTAAAATGGCTAAATCTGAACATGGAGAGCAAAAACATCCATTTTTGTAAATGCAACCAGACAAGGCTACCTTTTGACAGAACAAGAGACATTATTTTAGTTATAAATGTTCATACACGTACATATGGATACAAATGTGTACTGAAACATCTCATAAAACAACACTTACTTTGCCATTTGCAATCTACTCTGAAATTTCCTATTCTCTCCTACTTAGGTTTTCAGAATGCCAATTGAGGTCCACCAGCTTGATTTCATAATCCACTCCTGGGTTACCACCTCTGTGTTGGAAAACATTCTCTAAATCCTGGTTCCTCCGCCAATGTCATTGTTGTGTTACACCAACAGTGCATCCTTGGACTCTCACGATGACCTGGCAGTTGTCATTGCTAGTTTTTGACCCAGAGTCACTAGGTGAAAAAAAGAGGAAGAAGGACTGGTGACGTGAGCAGCTATATGAGGACACAGCTGTGTGGGCGTGTGTGTGTGTATATGTGTATATATACACATACGTGTGTTTGTTACGTGTGTTTGTTACAGTTCGAGGGAACTCACCATTTTGTCTGCTCTAAGGAAGCCGATGATTTTGTTTGTTATATCAGACAGGAAGATTTAGGAGAAATTCTTGCCTGGGTTAAATTATAAGAGAAATTGTATTTCTGTTGAGCAATTGGTACACGTTTAACTTAAGGACACAGTATACTCTCAGAATTACCAGCTTTCCATTTTCTTGTCGGCTGCCAGAAAACTTCAAGCTAAACACAAGTATACATTCTCTTCATTTCTAGATCCAAGTTCCATTTTTATTCTTATGCCTTCATCCCTATATCTATATGCTATTTTGTACAACATTTTATATATCTTTGAAAACGCTCTCTGATGTTTTTCCCCTCTGGAACACTGCAGTATATATAGGAACAAGGGGTATAAAGAAAAACGGGAAGCACTGCAGCAAGGTGGTTAAGAACAGGAGCTCTGGAATCCAGTGGCTTGAGTTTTGTGGGCATATTACTTGACCTCTTTACATGTTGGTTTCCTCGATTAGATAAAGGAAACGAGAATGTATTCCTCAGAGGTTTATTGTGAGGATTAGGACATAATGTGAAGTACTTTGCAGAGTGTGTCACGTACAGTAAGTGCTTAGTTAATATTAGCTGCTGTTGTAGGAACAAGTGTGTCTGAGTTTGTGTGTGACTGTTTCTAGATGCACAAACATACATGAATACGTGTGCACACACCCCACAGGTAAGCAGGCACGTGGCGTGAAGAAACATTAACAGCTCTTTATTGATCCAAAGCGAGTGGGATGTGTGAAGAAAAGGCTTTTTCATGAGGCCCTAGTGCCCTCAGAATGTTCACATGAAATTTTGCTAAGTAGTTGTTATTCGTCAACTTGGGCTGCTGTAACAGAATACCACAGACTGGGAGGCCTAAACAACAAAAATGTATTTTCTCACAGCTCTGAAGGCTAGAAGGCCCAGATCCAGGTGCCAGCAAGTTTCCTTTCTCATGAAACCTCTCTTGGTGCCTGACGGACACCACCTTCTCCCCACGTCCTCCATGGCCTCTTCTCAATGTGAAGGTAGAGAGAAAGAGATCTCAGAGTCTCTCTCTGTCTCCTTATAAGGACACCAGTTCTATGGAATCAGGAGCTTCTGACCTCGTCTAACCTTCACCACTAGGTAGGGCTTCAACATATGAATTTGGTGGGGATGTAATACAGTCCGTAACAGTAGGCATCGGCAGAAAGAAGCACAGGAACTGGCAAGAAGAGAGGATAAGAAAACAACAACAAAACCTGGAGGATGAGAGTCTTCCAGCGTGGGAAGGGGAGGAGAGCGAGAGGGAAAAGGTCAGATGGGGGAGGCCTTCATCCACCAGAACAAACAGGTCAGAGGAGGGCAGGGTCGCTTGTCAACACTGTCCCAGAGGCTTCGCTGGAAAAGCCCTGGCTCTCCTCTGCTTGGGAATCGCAGCTTCAGATGACGTGGGCTGGGGTGTTTCACGACATGAAGCATTTTCCCATGCCTTATGGAACTGTGGCTGGTCGGGCCAGAACTGCCATGGAAACTGTGTCTTAGTGGCCCTGCTTACCTCGGGACCACCAAGTGTTCAGTATCCTCAAACAGCCCCTCACCACCTTGTCATCATTTTCTCTTGACTAGTCATCATTAACGAGTACATTTTTTTTTTTCAGATTTCATTTGTAAAAATCCCTAGGTAATGCCCTTTAGATGAAATTACAACAGGGAGCAGGTAATGACCCTGAGTTAACAACATACCAACTCTTACAAAACTGGGGACGCTCGTATAAGTGTATGTGTACAGGTAAGGTTCAAGTTTTATTATAGGAGACTCCTCAAACCAGTCATCTTGCTTCAAATGAGTCAATAGGAAAGCTGATATGAAAGATCTTGAGTTCAAAATATCCTTCTATTCGAACTCCAGCTAAAAATAAGGTGAACTGGGATCAAGATGGGACAATGATCAAATCTGAGCAAATCTTACATAAATATCACACCATTTAGTTCATTGTTTCTACCTTTACCGACAATTAAACATATATAGAAAATGAAGATGGAGAAAGCAGAGGAGGAATGAGGAGAGGGAGAGAGGTAAAGAAGAGGAGTTGGAGAAGGAGGGGTAGAGGAAGGATGGAGAGTTCTAGGTCCAGTTGTCACCCTTGAACTTTTTGATCTTTGAACTCAAGTGTGAATATTTTACACTTTTGGGGCCTCAGTTTCTTTCTCTGCATACTCGCGGCTATTTCATTTCAGTTGTTTTGAATGCTTTGTTTCTGTAGTTCTTTTGTGCTCCCCCCCCCCAGCTTTTTTGCTTTTTTGCGATGAAATTTACTAAACAAAAGGTTATAGATACTCAGTATGGAATTCAAACAAAGGTAGAGCCCCTGGGAATGCAGAAGGGGGTGCAGAGCTCACTGTTAGGCAGCTCCTGCTCTGAGGGACCCCACAAAGCATCTGCGGAAAACTGGGTGCCTGTGTCTAAGGCCTCTCCAACCTGACTCTGCCACCCTTGCTACTGCCCTTACCCAGTCCTGTATCGGGAAGTCTCACTCTGACGCCACCCACAGCCCACGCAGGAAGCCTGCTGTATGGTGACTGTGCTGCCTCCGTGAAGTTCTGTGGGCGCCTCAAGGATTGAGATTTTTTTCAAAAGGAATCAGCCCACTCTATACTGAATTTTACTCTCTAAGAAACAGCAAGATTACAGTGCAATTTCAAGTGTTTCCAAAAATTTTAACGAATTAATATCTCTATCCTGGACATAAGATGCCCACACCACGGGGAGACACTCTGTCATCAGACATACTGGCAAGATTCCAATCACAGCTCGGGTTCAGGCTGCTCCACACTGCCGCTCTCTGCTACAGCACAGCCTGACTCACCGCCATGTAGAAGACCCACACTGAAAAGTCTGGCTTGAAATTATTGCTGGAACAGTCCCAGGAACCCTTCCACCACCACCAGCATTGTACATATGCACAGCCTCTGCAGAGCCTAATCTGAATTCACAATGCTGCGAGGAAGAGCCCGCCTAAGAATTCTGTAACCCAAACCTCAGTCCAGGAGCCAAACCATTTAACCCCCTGGCATCAAACAGCTCAGAAAATAAACTAAATTTAGAACATCCAAGTAAGCATTGAAGTTCTTTCCTTACTGTTTGGGTCCAAAGAGCTATTCTGGACATCATGCCATTAAACAAAGCAATGTAACTGACAAGCAGCAATGGCCAAAGTGAATTTCCTTTTGGAAATGAGCGAGGCTCTTAGCTTCTGGGTGGATTAGCCCTGCAGCTGTCACTCACTGGCAAGCACCAGAGCCAGGCTGTATCAAACAATACACATTTTGGGGATGGTTTCAGGACTCCCCACATTTGGCTACTTTTGGTCACGGACCTTCAGAAATGGTCTACTTGGGTCATTTTTTTAAAACTACATCAGATTAAAACCTTGTTCTCTAGCAATTTGTACCCAGAACCAGGTATTTCCAAGTAAAGAGCAATTATGTGGAATCTATCATTAGGCCACAGAAAACAGAGTAACCATTTGATGTATTTACACAATCATGCCCGTATTTCTCTCTTCTGTTAGTCTAAAGCAACTCACTGACTCCAAGTATTTGTCCCTTTCAGCCCCGACGAATGGTAGGCAGCTACAAAAACAGCATTTGCAAATTCTAAGATTTCAGAAAAGCTCACAGAAAAAATATGGTTCCCCAAGATAAGACTGCAGAGGCCAACTAGCATATCAGGGGTCTTTGCTTTAGGCTAGAATTATATCATCTTAATGTAGTAAATATTCTTTTAAACCTCATGCTGCTTCAATGTTTTGATTAGCAGTTTAAGTCTTTGTACACAAAGCCTTAAAAAAAAAAAAAAGACAAATTTCTTCATACCAAATGTAGTTTGGTAGATTATATCTTCTCAAACATGGGACCCAGGAGGGGACAATAATAAAAGGGGTGCTTGAGGGTGAAAATATGGGAAACTACTGAGAAATTACTGTAAGGAAGTAATTAAGGAAATGTAGCCACATACACAAATTATCCCAGTCCTGCCTGTGATAAGAGAAGTTTAAAGCAATATGAAAGACCAGTAACAGAGATTAAATAAATTAAATAAACTGATTCACCTATATAGCGCAAATACTAAGTCATCATTAAAAGATGCTGCAGATGTGAATTTATTGAAAGGGGAAAAATATTCATAATATATTGCCAAGTGGTAAAGAACAAATTGTAAAGCAATTTACTGATGAGGGTAAATGCTAAAGAGGGGTTGTCTCTAGATGGTAGGATTGTGTGTATTTTATAATTTCCATTTGATTATAATTTCTAACTTTTCTCTGTGCTTTTGTAATAAGGAAAAAAATGAAGTGAAAGACTTAAAAAAAATATTCTGGCCAGCAGAGAAGGAAAATTATGATGCTGAATAACAAATAGCCTCAGGGTCATCAAAAATGCAAATGAAATAGAATAAAATGTTGAAATAAATATACAGTGAATTTGGGAAAGTCCAAAGTATTGAATCTGGGCAACCCATGTCTTTGCACCTCTACTCTAGAATTTCTTCCCCATGGTGCACTCTTCTGTCATATGTATAAAAATTTCTCTTACTTCTCCAGCCCTGCTTTTGAAAGAAAATTCCTTGTGAACTAATATTCAGCTATGTTACAGATTTTATTGTACCTTTTTTTAAGTAGACTTATTTAGTTTTGTCCTAAGGTTAGCCTTTTTTTCCTCATTCTTTCCTCTACCCACCTCCATCCTCCAGCTACTTTGAGAACCTTTTGTACATAGGAAATATCCTTATAGTTTTGTTGTTTTACTGTGGACCTTATCTCCCCATGGGTCTTGCCACAATATGGAGCATAACCAGTCCAGACCCTTGCAAGTAGTATACATTTAATAAACCCTGTCACATTTGTTTACCTTCTTTTGTGCCTTATGGTAGATAACTTACACACACAACAAGAGTTCAGTAAATATTGGTGAACAAAATGTGTGACCAAAGAATGAGGACTGACTCCAGCTTCTTTTATGTTTACTAGACAATTCTATGCCATTTCTGTCATCCTTTAGCTCAGAAGTTCTCAGTGGTGGGCCAGTTCCACCCCTGGGGATATCTGGCCATGTCTGGAGACATTTTTAGTGTCATGACTAGAGGAAGGGGAGATGTTACTGGCATTTAGTGGATAGAGACTAGGGAAAATGCCACATCCTACAATGCAGGGGACAGACTCCTACAACAAAGAATTATCTAGCCCAAGATATCAATAGTGCTGAGATTGAGAAATCCTGCTTTCACCATATATGTACTTCTTAAAGCATTACACTTTTTTTCCCCTCCTCTCTGACTTCCCTCCACACACACACATAGCTTTTAGAGAAAGCCTCCAAGATTAAGACTGAACTCTGCAAGCCTGTCTCGGCCCAGTTTTGTCATCTATTTACTGACGGGTAAGACCTGCTCCACCTATCTTTCAGGGTTATTCTGAGGGTAAAATAAAAGAATCAATCTTCAAATGCCTTTAGAGACAGATGGAATATATTAATAATCTCTGCCAAGATACATACTGAGGGCGAAATGGGAGATTTAGTAGAACATGAATCTCACTCCCTTATGAATAAACACATTTATTTTCTATTCTGAGTCATCCAATAAGCATTTATTAAGTATTATCCATATAGAATAAAAAAATACTACCAGGTTTTTGATAGAAAGCAATCATGCAATTTTAAAACATGAAAGTCAGATTGTAATCATTTCTGGGCTCTGGGCAACTAGAAGTATTCTTGTTAAGCTGGAAAATGCTTTCCTTATTTCTCTATATGGGCATAAAGTAGGACTGCAGAAAGTGTGCTGTGCATTAAGTCCAGGACTCATTACCATGCCCACATAATCAGACAGTGAGCATTTTTGTTGAAGATTTTGCTGAAGTCTTAATTTATATGAACTCTGCATCCTTTGGTTTGGCTGCCAACATTTAAAAGTTGAAATTCCTAATCCACAGATCACATTTGTTGGGAGCTCAATTCCAAGGAGCTGCCCAGAGAAAACAGCAGAATCTTCTGAAGGGAAGGTGTGAGTCCTCAGAATTTAAAAATTTATATCTTAAACAGAACATAACAATGTTGAAAGGCATGCGCAATTGTTTTAAAATAAACCAAGTACATTGACTCTTTGGTCAGGCTCCAAAGCGTTGATGTGATCTGTCACAATGGTCTAAAAACATGCATGATTGTGTCTCAAGGAGCCCAATGCCCGCTGCTCCTGGAACTACAGAACTGTGATTTTATGCACATGCCTAAGAGACATGTTGTGTTTTCCAAATTTTTCCTAAATTTATGACCTTGGTTTTGCAAATTGGGTCCCTGTGAGAATATGAGCCAGTTAGGGAGCTCTGGAGGAAGAATAGCTGTTTTTAAATGTCTATGAGAAAACAAAATGTCAAACACACTTATGACAATTTTGAGTCAAAAGTGTAGCTGTGTGAATTGAGAACTTTGTCATCTGTTCAGTGAATATTTATACAGTGACTTTTATGTAAATATAGTAAGAGTAAGGTATTGTGTTCAAGGCAAAGAAGTAAAGAAGAGCTTGCACTCTACCTGGAAATATACATGCATGAAAATATGTCATCCAAGATATGTCATCAGACACTGAATGACACATGCCAAGTGAGCAGCAAAGCCAATGATTTCTATAGGTGAGAAGAAAGATATCACAGGATAGAGTGACAGGAAAGGATTTGTGGGGGATAAAAGACTTGGACTTGGCCATGAGTGACAGGTAGCTGGTCAGGTGAAAAGAAGGGAAAGGGAAAACATTTTTGAGAGGAGCAGTAATGAGAGGAAAGATGCAGAGGTGAGAATTCATTGATCCATTCAAAAGAACCATCACTACAGTCATTTTTATTATATGTCCAAGATGCTGCGCTAACTTCCATGAGTATAAAACTGAATTAACCATGCACCGTATAGCCTTATAGAGTACACAGTCTAGTTTAAGGACATATTACAAACACCCGAATTATAATGCAGTGATCTCCAAAGTAAGGTGTAAACTCTCCAGGGAATGTGCAAGATGATCTGTTGGGGTGCAGAAGAAAATGACAGATTTTCTAATTAACATGTAATCATTTCAATTTGCATATGTATAAGAATGTAGTACCGCAGTAGTTTACATAATTTATAAATAACTATACACATATTAGAGATGAGTGCTCAAAAATATTTGCTGGGAATAGTGCAAGATCAAAAGCTAGTGGAGGCCTGATATAATGTTGCACCTGTCCCACTGAAAGAGTACACGTGTCCTCCGGAAACCAAATTCCTGAGGCTGGACAATTTCCAAATGTTACTGGATGAGGGGTGAGGACGAAGGGAAGGAAAGTAGTGGGAGGATAGGGGAGGGAAAAGCAGGTTGGCGACTGCATTTGGGCAGTCGTGAGGAACCTAATCTCACAAGAGTTATAGGTGAGTTTGGGGGGCCACAATGGGCTGTGCCAATTCCCATCTGCGGAAGAGTAGTATCTCACTCAGCATTACAGAAATTCTAGCTAGAGAAGAGCTAGGTGACAAAAAGGCCAAGATGGTCTGCTTTGCGTAACTTTGCTGATTCGCAGCTAGATATAAAAGCCTCACCCTTTCCAGTAAGTTAAACACTCACGGCTCATACCGTTTGGGAGCTTATACCCATGGACTATTTTCTATTCAAGAAAGTAGACTTCCTTAAAAAGCCACATAAGGCTGAACTCCTCTAGCCTGTAACTTCCAAAGTAGCCATGCTCTGAGCAGATGTCACTGCCAGGGTTAAATCATCCCTGCTGTCTACCAGTGTCCCCTGGACTTTCCAGAGCAAAGACCATGGACACATGAATCCTCATTCCTTATGCTTGACTTAGGTATTCAAGTGGAATTTCAAGTCCCCCATATCCCTCATTTAGCCTTAACGTGCATGTGGATGAAAATCAGTTTACAAAATACCGCATCCAAGCCCAGAGGAAACAGTGCTCAATACCTTTATTTTGTTACCATGGATGATGAGAAGTGCTTGAATGGTCCCTGGAGACAGAGAGCATGTCTGGAGCATTGTAATTATGTTGCACTAATATACTGGTGGCTGTTAGGACATAAAGAAATCAATGTCACTTGTGGCTGCTGGTTTGCATGGCTGCTAACATATTAAATACATTGTATTCATTGTACTTTAATTCTAACGGGAAGCCACAAACCTTATAAGCACAATTAGAATACACACTATCACCAAGAAGGTGGTTTAACCTACTATACTTTGAAATTATGGGGCCACTAGTAAGGAAAAGATTTTCCTCTTCTGAGAGCTTTAGGTTACTATCTGTGCTCTCAGGAAGCAAAATGTTAACAGAGAGGAAACTCCAAATTATTCTAGAATGAATCCTTGAATTTTTATAGCCTATTGTAAAAAGGAAATATTTCCTAAGAAAAATGAAATGTTAATAATTCCTTGATCATCATTATAACATAGGTAAAACTTTTTTACAGAGAAGAATGAGAGTTCTACTAAGATTCTTCTCCATCACACCTCACAGTGAAGAGCTCTCTGAAGGTCATACACGGTTCCTATGAAAAAAGAAGTGGTTCCGATGGACTGACTCCATTTCTCAATGTCAAACTGGAATGATCTAATAAGACCACACTGGGGAAAGCAGAAAACAGCGCAAACTAATTAGAAAAAAATTATAGCATGGAGAATTATTTAATCCAAAATTAAACAAAATGACCCACCAGCTTTCAAGTTTAGCATTCTCTGGACAAGAAAGGTATATACCTAATTTTTTTAAAATAAGAAAAAAATATCTAAATTGAAGTACTTTTCCTATATGATCTCCCAGTGAGAAGATTTGGAAAGAGCCATCTACGCTTTCTCTCCATTCAGATATTACTCTTGCTTCATTTTTCACCTGTCTGAAATTTCCTAAAAGGCTTTCTCAAAGTGATAACATAGCAACCCATTTGAGTATCTCAGAGACAGCTGGGCCACCATAATAATCTAGAAGACTCAAAAGTTCTATTTAACCAAATGTAACCTCATGTGGAAAAGTTCTAAGTTTTGCATTAGAGCACGTAACAAATGACAGGCTAGAATCTGCCCCCCACCCCCACCCCAGTGGGGCTTTGATACTGTTATTTCCTTTTTCCTTCTAGCCTCAAAGCAGTTTCTTAGACTTCAATTTGGGGCTGCAATTATCCAGGCTCATTGTGTAATTACTAGCTATTTAAGAAGGTTACACTATTCTGTTCACTATAACAGCGTCATAATTCACATTTACCAAGATGGATGGATGGATGAACTGATGGATGAGTGTAGAGAGTGATGAGTAAGTTCTATGAGAAGCACGATCATTTGCACACTTACCAGCAAATACAACACACCAATGATAACGGCCATTAGTAATGTGTATCCAACAACAAACAGCCTTCACGTTCTCTTATTCAGTTAAAATGTAATCCTCACTTGAAATGTATCTGAAACAGAGTGGTTTTAATTTTCCAGAAATATATCTTCCAAACACTATAGTATAGATGATTGTATTATAACAAGTCCATATTTTTTAAAATCTATCTTTAGTGAATGAAAATGTAATGTCCTTCAGCCATAGGATGAGAAAAAAAAATCCACTGCAGGCTATTAATAGTGAATGTGTACCGTCCATGGAATCTGAGCTGGAAATATCTTCAGAGATAATCTGGTCTGAAGTCCCACCCAGTGCAGAAATTCCCAGTAAAACATCCTGGACAGATGGTTATCCTGTCTGTCTAAACCTACCAGCACCAGGAAATAGCTTAGAAAGCAGTTCATTCACTGTGGAAGTCGCCGTTTTCTCAAAACTCTTTCTTTCTGGTGGGATATGCATGCTTGTAACTTCTTAGTCACCTTCCAGGCTACTAGTTCTGTGAAACTGTTACTTAAGGGCCCAGGCTCAGATCTAGTGATTGCCACTTTCTCTCAAGTGTTCCCCTCTCATTAGATAAGAGGACAAGAATGAGATGGGAAAGTTGAAATCCTGGATATCAAAATTATCACCCCCAAAACATTACAGAATCTTATAAGGCATGTTGTTGCTTCCAACACTGTGACATTTAACAGGAATAAATACAAGGCTGTAACAATTCAATAAACTGATTGCTTAATAATGATGGAAGAGACTTAGCAGAAACTTGTGTCTTATGTGAAACAGAATTATGTGAAACATAATTTTCTTTTTTTAAAATTTTTTAATTTATTTGTTTTTATTTATTGGCTGCGTTGGGTCTTCGTTGCTGCGCACAGGCTTTCTCTAGTTGCAGCGAGCGGGGGCTATTCTTCATTGCAGTGCACAGGTTTGTTATTGTGGTGGCTTCTCTTGTTGCTGAGCACAGGCTCTAGGAGTGTGGGCTTCAGTAGTTATGGCACATGGGCTCAGTAGTTGTGGCTCATGGGCTCTAGAGTGCAGACTCAGTAGTTGTGGCACACATGCTCTGAGGCATGTGGGATCTTCCCGGCCCTGGGATTGAACCCGTGTCCCCTGCATTGGCAGGTGGATTCTTAACCACTGCACCACCAGGGAAGCCCAGAAACATAATTTTCATGAAGGAGGGAAATAAGATTATCACTTTTTAAAATCATGGTCAAAACACATCCTTGAATTCTGCCTTAGAGATTTTTGGACACACTGAACGTGTTCAGAAGAGAGCCATCAGGACAGCAAAGGATCTGGAAGCCAGATCAGATATGAAAAGGCAACTGCAGTGGTTTAACCTGGAGAAGGCAGACTCACAATTGTGTGGTAGAAGAAGAGCTGGCCTCAGAGACAGTGAAGCAGGGACACAGATGAAAACCACAGGGAGTCAGATTTCAGTTCACTATGGAATAAAAGGGTTTTCCAATGCAGAAGCTGCTCAGAGACTAGTGGGCTGTTTCCTCAAGCATGAGGAGTCTCCCAGTGTCAGCAGTGTTCCAGCACCATCAGATGTACTTCTGATGGAAACAGGGTCAAAGGATAGCAGGAGTTGTGAACAGAATCAAATGTTTATTGAATGCCTGTTACTTGCCAGCTTCTGGGCATTCAGCCTCCACTAAACAAGACAAATACAAGTGCTGTACCCAGAGTTTATCATCTAATTGGAAGGGGATTGAACTAAATAGTCTTTAAATTTCCTTTTAGTTCTGATATTCTAGGATACTATTAGCCAAATATGTTCTATTATACATAATATTACATAGAACTGAGAAAATGTGTCAAATGTGACTTTACAAATACTTTGGGGGAGAAAGCTTTTTATAACATGTGTTCCCTGATTCAACATTTACTGAATGTCAGTTAGGTCTTGAGTACTGAACTGCCCCATAAAGAATAACCGACACTAAAGGAGGTCACAATCTGTCATTTAACCACCCTTTAAGGACTGTTTCCTCTAGTACTTTGGCCAGTTCAGAATCACAACACCAATATGTAAGATGACCACCTAATCTATCTTCCATAGCAAGACATTTTTGAAAGTGAAAAGAGTGCTATTAATAATTACATCAAGACAACAGGTGTGAAAAAAGGACTGTCCAGACAAACTAGGACATCTGGTCACCCTATTAATAAGTCTCTAGAGCAAATGGAAGCCCAGGTCTTCTGGGAATAATAAATCCTCTTTGAAGTTGAAGAAGTAGACTGGGCATCAATTGGTTTGTCAACCCATCTCCTCCGCCTGCTCCTGGCAAGTCCTCCTCCCCACTTTGTCCATTCCAGAAATGTGATTGATTCATTCACAGGTGGGCACCAGACCCAGTCAGAGTCTGTCCCTGGGGCATTTCTTAAGAACTGGTCCTCTCCAGTAGTGAGACCCGCAAGATATCAAGCTTGAGTGCTGCTGGTGAGGGAATGCTTTATGTCCAGAGAGTGAAGTCAACTCGGGGGCATTCGAGAAATCCCGGCGGAGTTTGACTCCCCCGTTTCAGTTCTCCTGATGTTCTTTCTACTGTACCCCAGTGTATCCTATGATTTGGTTGTTCATCCTTTTATTTGTAAGAGAGAAACCAATATTCTTTTAATATTTTCCCCCTTTTTACTCTAGCTAGTTTGACTTGGGTTTGTAGTACTTTCAATCCAAACAGCATTGACTAATTCAGATGCAAAGAAGTTAAGTAAAAAGGATGGCCCCCAAAAGCTTGTCATTTGCCTCCCTCCTATAGGTTTGGGCCTGTTCTAGTTCCCAGGGAAAAAAAAAGATGTTTAAGTCATTCTGAGCCTTGGCATCAATTCACCTTTGCTCTTCACTCACCCCCAACCTTGAGCATATGTTTGAAAAATAGGCTCACACCCGGCCTCTGAGACCCTCTTACTCATTGCCACCAATTTGTGTCACTGGGCGTCTTTGTTGGTCCCTGTTCCTGAATCTCTGCTCTAGTAATTTGTAGTCATCACAGGTCTGTCTGAAATCAGGGTCCCTGCCATGACTTTACCCATTTTCTTCCCTAGGGATTAACTCCTTCAGCTGTGGATGTGGCCTTGACACCTGCGAAGGATGCTTATTAGACTTTATTGTACTTGACCTCTCTGTAGCATTGACGCTTCTGGCCCTGTTTTCTTTCTTGAATTTGTCTTTTGACTTCAGTCATTACATCAGTCTCTTCCCATTCTTGTCCCACTGTTCTAAGCACTGCTCAATGTTTTCTGAAACCGTCTTTTTCTTTGTCCATTGAAAACATGTTGGAGATGTTGGAGGAGCCATCTGTTCCCTCTTCTATTCTTCCTAGACAATTTGATTGAATCTCTTGGTATAAACCACCACCAGTAGGCTGATGGGTCTCTATTTTTCTAGGCCAGATCTTTCTTGAGCTCCTGGTTCATAAATCTGTCTGTCTATTGGACATCTTCTACTGAGTGACCCATTAAGTGCTTCAAACTCAAAGCAACCAAAACTGAACTGTTCTTTGCTGCAAAACTTGCATTTCTGACATTCTCATTGTCTTTAAATAGCTTTACTATGTACCCAGCACCCACAATCGAAACCTGGGAAACCATCCTAGCTCCTTCCACTCCCCGACACCACATTTTAGAAGTCACTGTGTCCTCCTAGTAATTCTTGACGCCATCCCTGTCTATCAGCTCTCACTGTCAGTGCCTTAGTTAAGGTCATCCTCCTTTCTTTCTTTCACTATTGCAATGGTATCTTAAATGGTTTTTCTTTATCCAGTCGCACTTCCTTCAAACAGCCTTCCTTTATGCTGCCATCCTAGTCTTTCTAAAATACTCTCAAATTCAAAATTTTCCAATGATAATTCTCTAATTATCTACAAGACAATGTACAAACTCCCAGTGAGACTTCTGAGGTCCCTCTTCATCTGCCACACTTCCTGGACTCTTGTTCCAACACTTCACCAGCCATAAATGGAAGGCCAGCCACACTAAACAGTTTGTCAGCTTCTTAATGGGCCACTCTCTGTTACCTGTTCGTGCAGGTCATAAAAACCATTTGACTCTGCCTGGTTCTTTTGGAATGTTGACTCTCATTTCGTTCCCTCTTGAAACTCACATTGTGAGAAGCTCAAGTCACATGGAAAGGCCACATGTAGGTGCTGCAGGGTCAGCTGAGCCCAGCCCCGATGCCAAACATATTAATGAAGATGCCTCCAGATGTTCTGGCCCCAGCTATCTGAGTCATTCCAGCCATCCCAGCCAGGGCCCCAGACATCATGAGACAGAGACAAACCACCCCTGCTGTGCCCTCTCTGAATTCCTGACTCATAGAATCAATCGACATAGTAACACTGTTTTCCATTACCAACTTTGTGGTAGTTTGTTATTCAGCAATAGGTGACTCAAACACCCTTTTATAATATTTTGTTACCTGGATTTTTCAATTCTAGGATACTTCTCTCTATCTTCAAGGGTACATTCCGCAGTACTGTGACTGTTGCCTTCATGAACAGTATGTTTTATTCTTTTTTTTTTTGGTCCGGTGCCTATTTGCAATGAGTCTTGTTGATGGGATCCTTGAGGCTTCCTTCTATCTAGTTGCTCAGTACTGTGTCTTAGGCAGCTAGTGGGACCTTCCCCTGCTCTATTAGTCTCAAGTGCTGATAGGATCCCCTTTGCCTCTCAAAATAAGTCCTTCAGCATCCACAGTTCTAGCAGTTCACCCAGACCGTTGCCTTCTGAAAAAGTCAGTCTGGTTTCAACTCAGCTTCTCCCCCGTGAGCTCGAAGTATCAATAGTTATGGAAGGCTTGGCAGGGGTCCTAAGAAATGCATGGATCCATGTCTGCTGATGCATGTAAGGAAAAGTGGGGGAGAAAGACGTTCACGTTCGTTCTGAATACCCACTGTGTGTCAGGACCTCTGCTAGAGGGTCTCCGTGTATTGTCTGACCTAATCCTCTCAGCAACCCTGTGAAGCTGGCACTTCAATTTCCATTCTACAAGGAAAGAATGCTGAGGTTCCGTGAGGTTGTGATCTACATAGAGCCATTTAACTGGTAGAATGATCAACCCAAGCCTGCTTGCTCCAAAGCCAATGTATTGTACTTCCTACAAGCCATGCATTCTGGAAAACTCTTGTGAGAGGGTTGATGGGTAAAATTTCACAAGTGTAATATTATTTTGATGACTTTAACGACAAAGAGGACTCATTCTCTGATCAAATGCTAAATTTCTAAAAACAACATAGTAGCTGGAATCAATAATGCTTCAGGATGCCTGTGTTCATTCAAGGGCAGGTCTGACTGAGAAGGAGGGTCAGGGATGGGGAGGAAGGAAGCAAGGGCACACAGAAGGCCTGAGGGAGAGGCAGGAGTTGTCTCAAGGTGAGGTCAGAGGGAAACTGCCCAAGGGAAGGCCTGAAGTCGAAGACAAAAGGCCCTTCCCTGGAGACTTGGGTGGGCTTGTGTCCTGGGGAAGATCAGAGGATTTAGGACATCCTTTTGTATAATACAGACAGGAAACTGAAAACTTCTTTTACCTCTAAGCAGGGGAGCTTGAAAACTTTGTTAAACCAAAGACAACAATGAAACATCCTCTATAAAACATGCTCTGTAGGATTATACTGTTCAATTTTCATTAATGTTAATTTTTTATCGTTCTTTTCACTTACACATAAGTTGATTTTTTTTTCATGGTTGTCAAAAGATTCAGGCACAGAGAAGTTTGGATCAGAATCAATTTCTATCTGTTTTTCATTAGATCCATATATTTTAATGAAGGAAATTGATTAATGTTTTAGGAAAAAAAAAATAAGATGCCTTTCCCCAGGCATCATTGATCTATGTCTGAGCCAAAGAATTACCGAAGGCTAGTTTCTGTTTATCTTGTTGAGTAAGTCCTGGGACCTTGGGTCACACTGCCACTTTGACACCATTAGAAAATCAGATCAGTGCATTTTGACAATTTACAGTGTACCTAGCATCCCCTACTTGCAAACGTATAAGCAACTTATATGGGGAACTAGGGAACAAGATCACGTTTGAAATTTTGTTTCCTAAGCAAGAAGTTTAGAGGTTGCTTGATAAGATCTGGTTATACAAAATTAGTGACTTTCCCTCTAAATGAAGACTCATTCCTCTCTCTGTCCCTGTGAGTCCCCTCTGCCTCTCAAAATAAATCCTTCGGCAACCACAGTTCTAGCAGTTCATGCAGACCGTTGCCTACTGAAAAAGTCAGTCTGGTTTCAACTCAGCTTCTCCCCCGTGAGCTCAAAGTATCAATAATTATGGAAGGCTTGGCAGGGTCCTAAGAAATGCAGGACTTGCCATGAAGAACACAGGCAGAATAGCTGGACAGAGTGATTATGGAGGGGAGGGTGTCTATTTTAGATACAAGTGATTGGGGAAGGCATCTCTGGGAAGATGACAGTTGGACTGACCCTGGTGGAGAAGAAAAGACCAGCCATGTGAAGAGCCAGAGTGGAGCATTGTAATCTGGGGCTGGCATGTACAAAGGCCCTAAGGCAGAATAACCATTGGCATGCTTTAGAAACTGTTAAGAAAAATGATGAAGTGAAGGCTTCAGAATACATGAAGCAAAAAATTGATGATACTTAATGGAGAAATAGACAAATCTACAAATCACAGTTGAGATTTTAACACATAACAAATTACCATAAAACTTAGCAACCTAAAACAGCCAGTATCTATACTATGGGTATTCTATGTGTATTCTGTACGGCGGGTATTCTGAAGCAGCTTAGCTGGGTGGTTCTAGCTCAGGGGCTCTCCTGAGGTTGCCGTCCAGACCTCTCCTGGGATTGCAGTCCTCGGAGGGCTTCACTGGGGTGGGAGGACCCAGTTTTACTCTCATGGCCTCAATTCCTCTCCAGCTGTAAGCAAGAGGCCTTGGTTCCTTACCTCACGGGCTTTTCCATAGGGCTTTTTGAGTGTCTTTAGGACAGGCAGCTGGTCTCCCAGAGTGAAGACTCTAAGAAAGAAGCTACATGCCTTTTTCATCTGGTCTCAGAAGCCACACACCATCACTTCTACCATATTCTACTCATTAGAATCAAGTCACTAAGTCCAGCTCACACTCAAGGAGAGAAAGAAGGACTATCAAAAATGTGCGGTTATTTTTCAAAACCACCGCAGGCATAATAATTTAAATACATGCTGTGAGATACCCAAGTGGTAAGACCAAGTAAGCGGTTTTCCTCATGGGAGATGCTAGTCTAAAGTGAGAGGAAAGAGGCCTGGGCTGGAGATACAAATGTGAATGTCATCAGCATGCACTGGGGAGATGCAAATTTGAAAGCAACCAACATCAGTGGTTATTACAGACTGGGGGACTGGATAGCAGCATCTAGGGACAAAGTGCCTGGGAGGAAAGAAGGCCTAGCGCTGAGCTCGGGGGCCCACTCTAACAGTCAGCATTTGGGTGAGGGAGGATGAGTCAGTGAAGGAGAGAGCCGAGTAGCCAGTGAGGTAAGAGGAAGGCACGAATGGGTGGTATCATGGAGGCACAGGGAGAGGGCTCTGATTATAATTAGTACAAGAGTAATGACGGATAGGATTTCTTGAGTACGGTCTATTGTCCTAGGCATTGTTCTAAGCACGTCATGTGTCTGTGAACCTTTAGTCTGAATAACGGAAGGTAGACAGTTTGTGATTCCCTAATGGTAATTAGAAAAATGGAGACACAAAATATTTTTCCGAAGTCTTGCAGATAATTAAGTGGGAAGCTGAGAGAAGGAAATGGTTGCTGGGTGAAACCAGACCCTGCTGAAATCCAGCTCCCTGCCTTTGCAGGGCCTGCACCGGGGGACTAAAAGATGTTAGATCTTTTCTGTCATTATCTCATTCAACCTGTTGAGCAAATATCTATTTGGTGTCAGGCGCTTTTCTAGGTACTGAAGATATGGTGGCGATGAAATAGTTTAAAGATCCCTGCCCTTTGGAGTTTCCCTTTCAGTGGGAGAGACAGATCATAAGGTAAATAAGTAAAATATACAGCATGTAAATCAGTAGTGAGTGGGAAGGCAAAAGATAAAGCTGGGAAAGGAACAAGGAAGTGGTGGGGGTGACTGTGTGGGCAGTTTTAGACGGGCTGTTCAGGGAAGGCCTCGAGAGCAAAATGACATTTCTATAAGATCTTTAAGTGAGGGATGAACCATGCAGATATCTGGGGAGAAGTTTTCCAGGCAGAGGGAAAGTTAATTAAAAAGGGCCTGAGGCAAGAATGTGCCTGGCGTGTGAAGGAAGAGCAAGGAGGCCAGAGTGGTCGGAGTGCAGGAAGCAAGCAGGGGATCAGGAGAGAGCAGAAACGGGGTCAGACAGGTAGGCTCTTGCAGACAGAGCGTGAGCTTTGACTTTTATTCTGAGTGAGATGGAAAGATGTTGGAAGGTTTTGAGTAGATGATTTCCATGACCTGATTTGAGTTTGAAACGGGTCACTCTGGCTGCTGTTAACAATAAACTGTGTGGAAGCAAGAACAGAAGCAGAGGCCAAAATAATACAAAAACAAAGAGCAGAGACTAGTTAGGAAGCTATTGCAATAATCTAGGCAGTGAGTAATGATGGCTCAGCCAGACTATTAACCATGCAGACGGTAAGAAGTGGTTGGACTCTGGAAGTATTTTGAAGGTAGAACCAACAGGTTTTGCTGATGCATTGGATGTGCGATGGGGAGAGAGAAAAGGAAAAGAAGGATGACGTCAAGGTTTTTGGTCTGAGAAAAAGAATGGAGTTATTTATTGAGTTGAGAAAGACTGCAGAAGGAGCAGGTTTTAGGGGGGAGAAAAATGAATTCAGTTCTGGACTTATTAACTTTGAAGTACTTATTAAATATCCCCATGGAGAAGCCAAATAGGCATTTGGACACATGAATCTGGAGCTCAGGAAAAAGGACCAGAGTAAGATATGAAATAGGAAGTCATCAGAGCACATATATGGAATTTAAAAAACCATGAGACTGGATGAAACCACCAAGAGAACAAGTGAAGAAAGACAAGAGACTAAGTTCACACACTGATCCCTGGCTCTCTCCACTGTCTGAGGCTATGAAGAAGAACCAGAAAGGAGTCTGACAGGAGCATGCAGAGAGGTAGGTAGAATGCTAGGCAAATGTGATGTCCTGGTTGCCAGGTGAAGCAGGTGTTCCAAGGAGAAGGGCAATCAAGTGCTGACGATGCATCAAACAAGAGCGTGGACCTTTGGACTTGACAATGTAGAGGCCATTGGTTGGTCTCATTAAGAGGCGTTTTCTTGGAGTGGAACAGGAGATAGGTGGGGTAAAAGCCCAACTGCAGGGGATTCAGGAGAGAATGGGAGGAGTGGAAAGAAACTAGAGAGAGCACGTGTAGTCTACTCTTTTGAAGAAATTGGCTATAAAAGTGAAGCTGTGGGTAATCATCAGCCCAATCCATTCCACCTGGAATCTGCCTTTGCTAATCAAGGGTGTTTTAGTTGTTGCTACAGAAGACTTGGCGTGTCCTCCAAGCAGCACGGAGCCTAAACAGTATTTTTGCCCAATTTCTTTTTCTAAGAATATGCAGTCAGCTGAGTCTAGTTCAGCTGAGCCAAGAATCAGCTGTGTCTAGTTGGAGATGCGCTGATAGGACCGCGGACCATCCAACAGGGCATGCGCAAGTGTCCGCTCAGTGACCTCTTGACCTCAGAGGGCCGAAAACTCCGCCTTCAGATGGCACCGAGGCCTGGGGCTTAGTTGTGCCCACGCAGAGCCACGATTACCACATGTCTTTCCAATCACCTTTCCCCACGCCCCCCACGCGTTGGACCACCCTGTGTCTTCATGCCTCTTCCCATAAATACCCCAAGCCCCTCACCTTTGAGGAGGCCGGTTGAGACTTTCTCTCTTCTCCTCACTTGGCTGCCTTGTGAGTAGGCGCGCTCTCTCTGCCACAGGCCTTGGCGTCTCAGCATCTGCCTTGCTCTACGTCAGGCAAAACGAACCTCCAGCTTTACTGAGGAATTAGAGAATGTTTAGACTTTTATCTTCTAAGCCCTGCCCCAGCATACAAGGGCCTGTGCTCCTGTCCTCACCTCCTTCCAGCCCTCAGTGGAAGAGGTGACTCCTCGACTCCTGTCGCATCGCAGCCTGCTTCCTTCAGACTGGGGCCTTTCCTTGTTATCGTCTGTCTGGGCTAATCACACTTCCTGCCACTTCCTCTGCTTGGCCTGTAAATGCATTCTACTCTTGCCTGTCTTCACCTTCTGCCTCTCATGAAGAAGTGAAGGCTTACGCTTGCTGTTTAGACTTCCTCAACTCTCATGCTCTCCTATGACTTTCCACTGTGAATCTGACCTTCCTGGGACCCTTGGGCAAAGACTATCACTGACCGGGGAATTTCAAAATGGAAAGGGTGGGCGGGTGGGGGGTCTTCATTTGATCTTGTGAAGCTGCAGCCCACTGAAATCTGTGTGGGTATAGCTCGCTCGCTCGTGTGTGCTCTCTCTCTCTCTCTCTCTCTCTCTCTGAGTCCGCTAGATGCGAACAGGCAGTTCTGGGTTCAAATACCACCTTGGGCTTCTCTGGCTACATATCTTTGGGAAAGTTATTTTAGCTCTAAGTTGTCACAGCTGTATGTCATTAAAGTTAAATAGCTACCATGGATGGAGGATTTACAATTAGTTGGGCAGGACTAGTTCTTTGTATGCCGTATCTCCTTTTGTTCTTATAGCAACTCTGTAAGATGGCTATTTTTATTATTTTCATGTTATAAATGAGAAGACGGAGGCAGAGAGAGGTTAAGCAACTTGCCCCTTATTCAGTGGAATAATGTGGGAAGAAGCCAAGCTGGGAAGACTTGAAGAGGAAATAGGAAGTGAGGAAGTGCAGATTCCAGATTTAGACCACTTGTCCCAGAAGGACCAAAATATACAAAATGTATGCAGGTAGGGGATGTGGGATTGGGGAACGTAGGAATTTTTTTAAGTGGGAGACGCTAAAGCATGTCTGTATACTGTGGACTGAGCAAGTAGAGAAGAAATTGATGACGGAGAAAAGGGGGATCAAGCAAGGGGGTCAAGTCCTTAAGCAGGTAAGGGGATAGAGAACACGGAACAGCAGAGCAGGAGCTGACCGCTGATGGGCACAGGTGTGAGCAGGTTTTAGCGAAGACCTGCAGGAAGGTCAGCTTTCCATTCTAGAGGGCTTGTGTTTTCTAAATGATAAGATGAGGTCATTAGTTGAAGAAGGCAGGTGTGGGAAGTTGGAGAGGAGAAGGTATAGAACAATCACCTGGAAGAGGACATAATTGCACTTCTATGCAGGCACAGTAGGATTCCTGGCCATTGACAAGCACCCATTTGTGATTTTTATCCAAAATTTAGAGTCAGTCTGGTCCTGTGATTTTTTTTTTTTTTTTCAAGTAGCTATGGAGGTGGAGAGTAGGGTTTACTAGGGAAACCTACAAGATGACAGAGCTTCATCCATGAAAAATATCCTACCTCTAGAACCAAGGGAGGGTGGCAGAAAGGGGAACCAGAGGGTGACACTGTGTTAGTCTGACTGCTGATCCCTTTAAATGAGTTTCTATTTTAAGAGCCTGGATGTCAATAGTGCTTAATTTAATCAGCTTCTTGCAGGTTAAAAGAAAATTGAAAGTCTTCATGAGTAATGGAATGAGTTTTCATTAGAAGCTCAGGCTAATGTGCTAAGCGAGTTGTAGGGCAAGGGAAGATGGCTTATCTATTTATTCCAAAAGACACTTATACCCTGCAGGACAAATTCTTTGGCTTGGATCCTGTTTATCTGGATCTTATCAGGCCATGCTGTTTGCTTAATTCAGAATTTCTCCTTAACCCCAAGCTATGATTTTTTAGCATAGCGTATAGAATCATCCCTGTGATCAGTTCTGGCCTTAGTACAGGAGATTTTTAGGAGCCCTAGTTCAAAACTCAATGAACCTTAACCTCCTTAGTCTGGGATGTAAGGCCTTTTATTATATGCCTTCAGCCTACCTTCCTAGTTAATATCCTACCACTCCACCTATACCAGGCTGCTCGTAGATCCCTGATGATCCAAGTGATTCCCCGTCTTCACCTAGAACATCCTTCATTGCCTGTCAACCTGGGCAGCTGTTGTTCCCTCAAGAATCCTTAAATATCACCTCTTCAAGCTTTCCTTGGTTCCTTTCATCATTAACGTCCCCCTTAGTACTTAACATCTGGCTCTGTAAGCTCTTAACACACCATGCTGTGATTTATGTATTTGTCTATCAGTATTCCTCGAGGTACTGTATCAAATTTGTCTCTGTAGGCCCAGCACTTAGCCCAATCTTTTACATATAAGCCCTCAAATAACGGCATCAGATCCAACTTGTAGAGTGAAAAATAATGGTTCTAGAAACAGCTTCCATCTTTTTTACTAAGCCTTAAACTTGTTTCAAGATCTTTAGCCTTTGGGGAGTCAGTATGGTAAAGTAGTTCAGTTTTGGGTTCTAGTCAGATTGGGATTTGAGCCTCTGCTCCACTATTAACCGGGTACCTCTTTGTGCCTCAGTTTCCCCATATGTTTAATGATGAAAATAAGAGCCTCAACTTCATAGAGTTACTATAAAAATTACACAAGACGGGGAATTCCCTGGCTGTCCAGTTGTTAGGACTCTGTACTTTCATTACCAAGGGCTTTGGTCTGGGAACTAAGATCCCACAAGCTGTGCAGTGGGGCCAAAAAAAAAAATTATGCAAGATAGTGCATATAATGTGCTTAGCTCAATGTTTTCTGTGCTCAGCACATAATGGGTAATAAACATTCGTTATCATAATCATTATTATGAACTGTAATTATCTGGAAGTTAGATTCTTGCTGATTTGTCTCTGCCTGAACCCTTGTCTTGAAACCTAAGTATCTTATTTCCTCTTTGCGTGTATCTCTGCCTTGCATTCCTCGCCTGCTCCCCCCCATCTCTTCCCACACCATCACCCCACCCCACCCCAGACGCCTGTCTGTCTTCTAGAGGCAGGACCTTGGCACCTGATGAGCTGATCTCTAAACGCTGCCTCCCCAAGGTTCGGGTTACCACGTGCCCCCTACCCCTGACCCCACCCGCCTTTGCGGGCACTGTCATCTCTAGTGGGATCTCATCCTGAATCCAGCTGCTGCCTGGGCTTCATACCTGGCTGTCAGAACACAAGTCTCAGCCTTCCTTCTCTCCTCCACTGACTCTGCCTTCATCCCCAGTATCTGCCCCACCCCAGCTTTCCCGGGGTTCTCTGGGTCTGTACGGAAGTGCCATGGTTAACTTTTTCCCTCCATATCTGGCCATGATGCACATGTTACATTTGCTGTGTGTACTTTTGCTGAACAATAATGACCAGCCCTATGACCACACACAAGAGTGTACTCCTGACCCAGCGCCGTTATCCTTCTTCAGTATCCAAAGGGTCTTCAATTCACCAGTTGTTGGCCATTCTACCCAAATCACACGTATGAGATTATACTACAGTTTGTTCGTTTTAACCGGAGCCATCTAAGAGGGCCAATCCTTTCATCCTAGCTGGAGCTCTGAAGCAGAAGCATCCCAGCTGTAGACGATGGTGGTTACACATGCTATGGCTTTTGCTTCTTATTCAAGTGAATTTCCCAACCAGAAACTTCAGGCCTATGCAATATTTTGACTAGAAGCCTCCACCCAACTGCCAAATAGTCTTAGGAAATCAGTGGGTTTTGTAGCAGATGTAAATATGTGGAAATAAGGAGAATCCCATATTCTAAATATTTCCCAAGCCTCACCATTAGAAATGACCCTGGTCAAACCTGCTTGTCTAAAATCTCGGTCAATTGAAATGACAAATGTAGCAGAGTTAAGGAGAGAGAGGGTCAGAGAGCAAAGCTGCCCCTGGAAGTGATCGTTCCTGGACAAACTACCCTTAAAACAGAGCTATCATTATGATGAGTCAATTAAACAAGGCACTTACTTCCATATCGTCAAACGAGTTAACCACTTTATCTGCAAGACTGTCTTTTGTTCATTTTTATTCTCATAGAAGGTTACTATATTATGTAAATTTGTATGATTTAGAAATCAATTCACATATAATGTTCTACTTATACCATTATCTTTTATAAAGGAAGACATATTCTTTAGACCCAGGGGCTTCTGTAATGTGAAATAAAATCCTTTTAGTACTGAAGATACATTTCCTGCAAAACCAAATGGAGGCAATTCCTCTTATTTCCTAAGTATAGAGAAGCCATTAGGCAATAAAATTATTCCACGCATCATGTTAGTGGTGAGCTTACCCATGTGGGGGCAGAGGTGAGGGCTGCAGGGAGAGAAATCCCTGTTTATAACATTTGGAGTGATGGTTCATTCAACAATCATGATTCCTTTCCTCCATGTTAAAAGAGGCAGCAGAGATGAAAGGGACTGACTTCTTCCCTGACCTGGAAAAGATGCCATGCAGACACTCTGGAGGAGGTGAAGGGAGAAGGAGCCCAGCTCTCTCCTAGGGCCTCAGCTTCAAGCCTCCTTGGGGATTAGAGTAGAGCTTCACTACACAACTGCATTCCAGCAGCCCCCTCCCACGTGGAGCTGCTATTCCCCAGGGGCTGTTACTAAATATAGCGCCTGCATTTCAGACTGACAGAAGAGCTCCTGCTGTGTACACCAGGAGCTGAGTCTTCACACACTCCTAATATGGTAAGCCCTGCAGCCCATCAGCTAGGGAAGCTGGGAGGGAGACCAGCCGGCGCAGACACCCGCCTTGAGGTTAACTCTGTCGTGGAAGGCAGAATGGAAGCTAACTTGACCACTGGTCACTGCAGATTATTTACTAAGAATCTGGAAACCAGGATCCAGTCCCCCTTGCAAATAGCGGTATTTGTAGACAGTAAACACTAGATCAAAGAAGCGGGGCAAAATAAACTGTCTCAACTCCAAGGGTCACTGAAATAAAACAGGAAAAGGAAAAACCAAGAAAAAAGAACATTCTCAGGAGGGTGGGAAAGGGGGTAGAAAAGAGGACAGCAGAGGCACTGACAAATATGTGCCACCCCTGCCCATAGACTGTGTGTCACTCTGTCAGTAGCTGCGCCCTTGGCAAAGTGGTGAGCAGGTGTCCGTGCTGCTTTTGATAACAGACCCAATAGCGAGCGGAGACCGCAGAGCATGGGTCCCCCGGCCACTGGCTGTTCTTCCCAGTCTGCTGGAGACCCCGCCATCCCAAGGACTGGGCCATTCAGCATTTCAGGGTGTCTCCCCAGAGCCGAAGGACTGTGACTCTCTCAGGAATAAGAGGAAACCGTGGTTAGACAATTAATGTCCCTAATAACTCACTAAAGTGTCAGCTTGAAATACTGAAAGGCTCCTCCTTTCTTTCCACGGGGGAAAAAGGGAAAACCACTGTGGCAGCTTCCCACTCGGAGGGCTGTAAGGACCAGCGAGTTCTTTTCTGAGTGGGGGTGATGGATAAGAGAACGAATGGCGTTTCAAGATGTCCTCACCTCGCTGCTCCATCGCTGCCGCTTCTCAGGGCCCTGCTGGCTTGCATAGTTGGGTAGGAGGGCTGTGAGTCTACAAGGCTAGGGAGGGTGGAGGGTAAGGCCTCTTCTAGGCCGTGTAAAGGCTTTACTCCCTCTAGGGTCAAACGTGGGAACTCTTGAATGTGGGCCGGCCCCACTCCTCACTGTTGGGCAGTGATGTGGGCTTATTTACCTTCTGGAACCCTACGTTATCAAAACTGTTTTCCATATTTTATGTTGTCAAGGCCAGAGTCCCCAAGGACATTACAGGGGGTCTCTAAATTAGAAGTGAGGCAGTGGTTGGGCTTATTGTGACATAAGGCATGGGCCCAAACTCTGCTAGCTACCATGTCCTGCCTAGTGAAATGGGGTGTGTACATGGAGTGACTCCCCCACTCCCTAGCCCCACCCAGCATGTCTGTTCCACTTGTCACTGCCTCTCTGAGGGCACCAAGGACCACACCCTCTGTGCCCAGCGTGGCTTTCAATTGGAGCGGGGGTCGATGTGGGCTCTGGTAAGTCTCAGGGTGCAGGTGGGTGGCCTTCTGCTGAGGTCTGAGCTCCAGGCAGCTTGTGGAGGAGAGTCCCCCTCCTGATGCAGGAACCCTGCCACTCTGGCCCTTTCCCTGTATAATGAATAAGGAGATGACCATCTGTAGCTTCACTTGGCTTCCACGTGGCTCTCTGGCCACTGGCTGTCCTTTCAAGTCAAGTCCCACCTAAATCTCTGTGCTCCAAGAAGGAGTGAGGCAGGTAAGATTTGCTGTCCCCTTCGTCCTTAGCACCCCTGCTCTGTTTTTCTTTTCAGGCTCTGTTCTTGGATACACTCTTAACTGGAGTGCTCAGTTTCTCCTTAGAACCTTTGCTTTTGATTCAGATGAAGCCCCATTAGTAACTGGTTCCTGGTACAAGAACCAGTTTCAGATGCTTGAAGGGCAGAAATAAACAAAATTAACTATGTCTTTCTCTTCTGATTTTTGGATACAATAATCCTAATTCTCCCTGTATCAGTGAGGACCCTCTAGATGCTATATAGAGAGTGTCAGGAAATGTGGAAAAGAAAGGCATAAAATGAATATATAAGATCTGATATTGTACCAGTTGAAATATCTATAGACTCTGTTACAAAAGGAAGAAATGATATCCAATTGGCAGAAAAGGAACGCCAAAAGTTTAAAAAGCATTACTTCATTTTAATTTTTTTTAATTTTTTTAAAGAACTTTTATTGAGATAGTTAACATAGAGTAAACTGCATATATTTAGAGCATACAGTTTGGTATCCTAATCTCCCAATTCATTCCCCCACAATCCTCCCTGCTTTCCCCACTTGGAGTCCATATGTTTGTACTCTACATCTGTGTCTCTATTTCCGCCTTGCAAACTGATTGATTTGTACCATTTTTCTATAGTCCACTTATATGTGTTATACGATATTTGTTTTTCTCTTTCTGACTCACTTCACTCTGTGTGACAGTCTCTACGTCCATCCATGTCTCTACAAATGTCCCAGTTTCATTGCTTTTTACAGCTGAGTAATATTCCATTGTATGTATATACCACATCTTTTTTATCCATTCATCTGTTGATGGACATTTAGGTTGCTTCTGTGTCCTGGCTATTGTAAATAGTGCTGCAGTGAACACTGGAGTGCATGTGTCTTTTTGAATTATGGTGTTCTCTGGGTATATGCCCAGCAGTGGGATTGCTGGGTCATATGGTAACTCTATTTTTAGTTTTGCAAGGAATCTCCATACTGTTCTCCATAGTGGCTGTATCAATTTACATTCCCACCAACAGTGCAAGAGCATTCCCCTTTCTCCACACCCTCTCCAGCATTTACTGTTTGTAGACTTTCTGATGATGCCCATTCTAACAGATGTGAGGTGATACCTTGTAGTTTTGATTTGCATTTCTCTAATAATTACTGATGTTGAGCAGCTTTTCATGTGCCTCTTGGCCATCCATATGTCTTCTTTGGAGAAATGCCTATTTAGGTTTTCTGCCCATTTTTAGATTGGGTTGTTTGTTTTTTTGATATTGAGCTGGATGAACTGTTTATATATTTTGGAGATTAATCCTTTGTCTGTTGATTCGTTGCCAAATATTTTCTCCGATTCTGAGGGCTGTCTTTTCATCTTCCTTATAGTTTCCTTTGCTGTGCAGAAACTTTGAAGTTTCATTAGGTCCCACTTATTTTTTTATTTCCTTTACTCTAGGGGTGGATCAAAAAAGATCTTGCTGTGATTTATGTCAAAGAGTGTTCTTCCTATGTTTTCCTCCAGGAGTTTTATAGTGTCTGGGCTTTCATTTAGGTTTTTAATCCATTTTGAGTTTATTTTTGTGTATGGTGTTAGGGAGTGTTCTAATTTCATTCTTTTACCTGTAGCTGTCCAGTTTTCCCAGCACAACTTATTGAAGAGGCTGCCTTTTCTCCGTTGTATATCCTTACCTCCTTTGTCATAGATTAGTTGACCATAGTTTATTTCTGGGCTTTCTATCCTATTCTATTGATCTGTATTTCTGTTTTTGTGCCAGTACCATACTGTCTTGATCACTGTAGCCTTGTAGTATAGTTTGAAGTCAGGAAGCCTGATTCCACCAACTCCATCTTTCCTTCTCAAGATTGCTTTGGCTATTCAGGATCTTTTGTGTTTCCATACAAATTGTAAAATTTCTTGTTCTACTTCTGTGAAAAATGCCATTGGTAATTTGATAGGGATTGCATTGAATCTGTAAATTGCTTTGGGTAGTATAGTCATTTTCACAATGTTGATTCTTCCCATTCAAGAACGTGGTATATCCCTCCATCTGTTTGTGTCTTCTTTGATTTCTTTCATTAGTGTCTTATAGTTTTCTGAGTACAGGTCTTTTACCTCCTTGGTTAGGTTTATTCCTAGATATTTTATTCTTTTGGTTGCAATGGTGAATGGGATTCTTTCCTTAATTTCTCTTTCTGATCTTTCATTGTTAGTGTATAGAAATGCAAGAGATTTCTCTGTGTTAATTTTGTATCCTGCAACTTTACCGAATTCATTGATGAGCTCAAGTAGTTTTCTGGTGGCATCTTTAGGATTTTCCATGTATAATATCATGTCATGTGCAAACAGTGACAGTTTTACTTCTTCTTTTCCAATTTGGATTCCTTTTATTTCTTTTTCTTCTCTGATTGCTGTGGCTAAGACTTCCAAAACTATGTTGAATAGTAGAGGAGAGAGTGGACATCCTTGCCTTGTTCCTGATCTTAGAGGGAATGCTTTCAGTTTTTCACCATTGAGAATGATGTTTGCTGTGGGTTTGTCATATATGGCCTTTATTATGTTGAGGTAGGTTCCCTCTACGCCCACCTTCTGGAGAGTTTTTATCATAAATGAATTTTATCAAAAGCTTTTTCTGCATCTATTGAGATGATCATGTGGTTTTTCTCCTTCAGTTTGTTAATATGGTGGATCACATTGATTGATTTGCATATATTGAAGAATCCTTGCATTCCAGGGATAAACCCCACTTGATCATGGTGTATGATCCTTTTAATGTGTTGTTGGATTCTGCTGGCTAGTATTTTGTTGAGGATATTTGCATCTAAATTCATCAGTGATATTGGTGTGTAATTTTCTTTTTTTTGTAGTATCTTTGTCTGGTTTTGGTATCAGGGTGATGCTGGCCTCATAAAATGAGTTTGGGAGTGTTCCTTCTTCTGCAATTAAAAAGCATTACTTCATTTTTAATAAGACATAGATTAAAAATTCATTGTCAGAATGGTTATCACTGCCCATCTTTTACCCAAATGGGGAAAAAAAGAGGAAGGTGGACACTTCTCCAGAGTTCTTCTTTCAGAGGTCACAGTTAACTTCACTAATTCATAAACTAAAGCTACAATTTAACTGCATCCCACCTGCCCCATCCCACGTAGGCTTGGGACTTAGAGCAGAGCCGGGGACTGCTATGATTCTTTGCAACAGGAGACTTAGGCCCTAAGAAAGTGTGGACCATGAACTTAACATGCTCATATTCACAAATGATTTATACTGGAAATTAATATTAACCAATAGTATGTATTTACTTCATTCAACAATATTTTTGAGTTCTGCTACGTATCATTCTCTGTTCTTGCCAATGGAGATACTGTAGTGACAAAGACAAAGGTCCTACCCTTTTGGAGCTTTTAGTGGAGGAAACACACACACCTATAACCCAGAATAACAAATAACATGATTGTCATCATTACTATGAAGGACCTAAATGGGGTGATATAGTAAGTGAAAGTGTACGATATGGACATTATTTTAGAAACTTTGATCTGAGGAGAAAGGCCTCTAAGAAGAGGACATTTCAAGTTAAGACAGACCTGGAAGTGTAGAGCTACTGATGGAAGAATCAGTTTCAGATGCTTGAAGGACAGAGACAAAACCAGTGGGTGGCTCAAGCCTAGGAAAACAAGGGGAAAGAGAAGGGAATGAGATTGGCCAGTAGGGAGGAATCAGGAAAAGCCATGAAGAGGTTGAGGTTTTTATTTTAATTTCAGCATGGAAGGGATTGTAGCAGGAAAGCATGGGCTCTGATTTCCAGGTTAAATGTCAACAACTTCTAAATCATGCTCTAACAATTAGTAACTACAGCTTTATCATCAAAGAGGTAGCAACACAGATATGGGTAGATACCTGTACATCATCACAGCAACTGAAGGCTCTCCCAGTTTCAGCCCCTTGAAGTTTGAAAATTCTGCATCACCAGGCACCTGAGTGATTGCAGGAGTGGGTCCGTATCCCAGATGATGCCGACTAGGAATGCCCTTTTCTTTTCCCTCTGGGTCAGAAACCAGCAGGATCTTCCTCTCAGATTATATCCAAGAAAGGTAGCAGCTCCTGCTAGCAACCTAGATAGATGAACCACCCACCCACCAAGTTATAGAGGAGGAGTATTCCCCTGACCTTGGTACCACACTTGAGGGTCTAGATTTGCACAAAGAAGGCCAGACTGGGAAAGACAGATATCAGGCCAGGAAACAGTTAATAAAAGGGCACATGAAGATTACAGTGACTTCAGCAGCTGTGCTGGGGGTGGACTCTCTTCCCTCTGCTTTTGGCTACCATGTTGATGGCTTTCTCTTATCTTCTGACACCGCAGTTCATCAGCACTTAAGTGAAAATATCTTCACTAGATTCTTAGCCCCCCCGCCCCCCAACTTATCTTCTGATGACATAGCAGGGTCAGGGGAAAGGAGACCAGTTGCATTTCATATGGAATGGTCTAAAGAGAGATTTCTGTGGGGGGAGATCCTCTCTTCAAGGTTGAACACCTAAATTTTCTGGAGCTACAAATAGAGGTGACATGACTCCCAGGCCACAGTAAGGCCTCAAGGGTCCCAGTAAAACGCCACGTGATATTGACAAGGTTTCTTTCACACATCTTCCTTAGTCTCAAGTTACAAAGAGGGAGCGTTGGAGGCACTTACCAAGTACCATCCGGAGAACAGAAGCATAAATCCCAGGTCTAATTATTAATGCTCTTCAGGCTTCAGATGAGCTGACGTGCCCTTTGTAGGGCTTTGGGTTGTTGAAGCCTGTGGATCAATATCAGTTTAAAGGTGGTTTCTCTCTGTTCACCCACGGAACACAACAAGGGAAAGGGTTCCTCCTTGAACGCAGCAGAGAAATGTGTTTCTTCAAAGTGGGCAAAGAGGTAGATTACAACCATCTTTCACAATAAACATTAGCTGAGCCATTCCATTTTTTAAACACAGATTTATTGGTTAGGTTTGTGTGAATATGTGCCTTTGGCAAAGTTCTCAAGGGTTGTCTTTTTCATAGGGGAAAAAAAAAAAAACCTCTCAGCCAAGGCCAAGAAAACAATTTCAGCTAAGAAAGGAA